>NC_065435.1:41345088-41970088 GCF_024364675.1 Aethina tumida | reverse complement strand
TTACTAACGTATATTTTCAGAGATGTTTTTTAAATAATTTCAATAAAATAACATTCTTTATTCATTGGTTCTACAGAACTGTTTAATAAACTTAGTTTTACCACTGTATTTTCGGAATTTGGCATTATACTTTTACCTTTCTATACAAACTATTTTTTTAAAGTAAGTTAAATAAACTGGTATATAACTACCATTGCTTAATTTCAATTTTGCAAAATTATTTAAATGAATTACTTTTATAATTGCATTTTATGCTGATTATTCACTGATTATGTAAAAATATTAAAATAATTTAGTTTTCTATTAGTAAATACTTCGAGTATATTTTAAGAAAATGTACAAATGTATAATTACATCATTTGCATTTACAGAATTTGGCATTTGTACAAAAAGGCAACATAATACATAATACCAACAACAAGACCGACCGTTTCACGACAACACGTCACACCAACAATTATAAATAAATGCACCGACGACAAGCCGCGTTCAACAATCGATTCGAGAACAACCAGCCTTGTGACAACAAAGTACAACAGAGAAATGTGTGCTTGGATGGGCATGCCGATGAGATGCGATGATGAGACACAACAAAATTACCTTGTCCGGTAAACCACCGGCAACAACATCCGGAGTGCGGGGGTCGCGTGCCGTCGCCTATTGCGGCGGTGTGGTCGGGCGCCACGCGGACTCGCACGTCGCGTATACAGGGGGGAGAAGAGCCGCTCTCGCCGCTCGGATCACTCGAGAGTGTGTGTGTGTGTTCGCCGTGCGACCTCAACACCCGACGAGATGCGAGAGAGAAATGGGACAGGACTGCAGAACCCGGAATGTAGGTTACGCCGCCAGGAGAGAGGTGGTTGACCCAATACGCCGCCGACCCAATTTCGATTCGCGATCATTGGCTCTCCGCTATCCGCCGCCCCCGGACGGGGGGAGATTCTCGGAAATTTCCTCCGGGTCGCACAATGACCGCGATTTGCGTACTTGTATGTTTCGCTTGCGTCGTGTGCATATTATGTACGATAACGCGGTCGAGGTTGTTCGCCTCGTAATCCCGCAGGTTCCTAAATAAAAGGTGCCATTTAGGTACAAAGACAATTGGGATGAATGTTGCATTGTACATAAAATGTGAGAGATTAACACAAATTTAAATGAAACATTTCTGATTCTTAAACCTTCTGTTTTAAAATCTTAAATAAAAACAAACTGAATTGAAGTTTAATTAATAAAACTTAAACAAAAATACACTTATATTATGTATGGGAAAAAGTAATGTAGATTTTATGATTTATTTGAATAAATATTTATATTATATTTTAATTTTATAAACTGTATATTTATTTGAAAATTTCTCAATGTTTTTCCAATTAAGTTATTTATTTTTCCCCACTTTGTAATAAATTTTCTTGTTAATTTGCCTTTCGATCAGCTTAAAGCAACAGAAGCGACACGTCACATTCAGAATGCGTTAGAAGATGTGAGTGATGAAGTATGAGATTTCAAAGATTTCATCGGTAAAAATGGAAATCAATACACTGAAAATGAACAACGTCACGGTCATCCTTAAACCTGTACCCACAAAGAAATTAAGCAAATATCTCGTGCAACATATCTGAAATCATGCCAATCATTAAATTGCGATGAATTAACCATTAGAAAGAGACTTCATGCAATGAATTTCATCAGAAAGTTGGACAAGACATAAATTAAACGGGGATAACCAAATTAGTCCTTTGACAATTTCCAATTTACTCCTTACACGCAACACAAATGAGGTTTTTATTGATTACAGACAATTCTCACCAGTTTGGATGATTAATTGAAGCTGGTATACATGGTGGAACAGTATTTAAAAGAAATCTTAACTCAAGAAAATATTGATGTCTGTGACTGAAATTTTGCATACACTTAAGATGCCAAACGACCACTTGAAGTTCAAAATAAACTTCACAATGTTAAATGGGAAGTTCTACTTACTTAGTCTAAACATTTCTCCATGTAACTATTATTTATAGTCATTGTCGAATATTTTACATAATCAATGGTTTAATTTCGAATGAGATTAATGATTTGGAATTTATCTCTCATATCATGAATTCGTTTGTAGAACAACGATGGAAAAATTTTTATGATTATTTTATGACGTTAATAACGTAATTTAGTTCTTACTGTGCCCACCGTTGAGAACGGTGTGTGCACTGTGCGACGTTCCAGGATCTGTCGTCCTGTAAACTCGTGGCCCATATTCGGTTCCCGCTGACACTATGCGAAACTTTTTCCCGGAAAAGACGTTAATTTTAATGACCCTCAACTAACATTCCACGTGTCACATAACTATCGACTGAATTATGTAACTGTTTCCCTTCTCGGGATTATTAACGTGCTTAAATCATTCGGCGGATTCTAACTTTAATTGGAAAAGGAGCGGGAACGTGGCAATTTTTTTTGGATGGAGCAGCCACATTTGATGTGGTGTAATTTTCGCCGAAAACGCTCGTGCTTCAATTAAAATTTCATCTCATTAACGTCGAGATTGTCTGGGGGAAATAATAGAGAAATAGTGGAGAATATTAGTCTCCCTGAAGAATATTTTTGAACTGACAAATCGCTATACCTTGAAATTTATCATGAAATCATTGCATTGAAATTTATCGTAGATAATAATCACTAATAATTATATTTAAAACTGGTAGACAATGGAGAATGATTCAATTGAATTCACAGAAAGTTTTAAATACACTACTTGAAAAGAGTTTAATTAATTTTCCTAAATATTCAAGAAATGATTGTCATAAAAAATGTATAACATAAATAATATTGCTTTAAAATTACTGTTTATTTGAGTTTATTTTCTGGATACTCTGAACTATTACTTTTTGGATATCTTATAAAGAAAAATTTAAAAATTTAACAAATGTTAGTTTCAAAATTCAACATACTTTTAATATTAGGGTGTATTTAAAGCCTTCTTATACTGTCTTATACTGACAATTATTTTGATAATTATTGTGATATTATGGCTTTATTAGTACATCAAGAATTTTGGTATTCTCTCGAAATTCGTATAATAAACCTTAGACATAAAAAAAATAAAATAGAATATATATATTCTTTATCTTACACATTGAATATCTGAAAATTAATCACTTATTTTATAATTATATGTAATTATATTTACCATTCTATTTGATTATTTTATTCATAATGTTTTTGTAGGTGAATTTTTCTGAAATAGGCAAACAATTTAAAATTAAAACTGAAAATGTTAGTTTAAACAAAAAATTATATCCATTCATGTAAATAAAGATATTAAATTGAATTTTTTGACTTACATATAACATTATTTAAAATATTTTTTATCTTATACCAGGTTTGAATATATGAAAATTAATAATTTTATAGACAATTAATCAATTATTAAAACAATTATATGCAATAGAAAGTATTATTTGATTATTTTATTCATAATGTTTTTGTAGATGAATCTTTCTGAAATAGACAAAAAATTTAAAATAAAAACTTGTTGTGTTAGTTTAAAAAAATATATATCCATTAATGCAAATAAACAGATAAAATTGAATTTTTGACTTTTATTTAGATAATTATCAATTATTAAATAATTATATGTAATAGAAAGTATTAAATTTACATTCTATTTGATTATTTTATTCATAATGTTTTTGTAGATGAACTTTTGTGAAATAAATTAAAATAAAAACTGAAAATATACAAATAAACTTGTTAGTTTTAAAAAAAATCCATTCATGTAAATAAAGAAATTAAATTATTTAAAATATTCTTTATCTTATATCAGTTTAAATGTATGTAAATTAATAATTTTATAGATAATTCATGAATTATTGAAAATAATTATATGTATTAGAGGTATTATATTTATCATTCTTTTTGATTATTTTATTAATGATACAAAGATGAACTTTCTGAAATAGGCAAACAATTTAAAATAACTGAAAATATACAAAAAATCTTGTAAACAGTTATATCCATTCACGTAAAAAACAGATAAAATTGATTTTTTTTATTTACATACATCAATGCTTAAAATATTCTTTATCTTATACCAGATTTGAATGTATGAAAATTAATAATTTTATAGATAATTAATCAATTATTAAATTATTATATGTAATATAAAATATTATATTTACCATTCTATTTGATTATTTTATACATAATGTTTTTGTATATGTATGAACTTCTCTGGAATAGACAAACAATTTAAAATAAAAATTGGAAATGCTAGTTAAAAAAAATATATCCATTCATGTAAATAAAAATGTAATTTAATAATTATTAAAAATAATTATATGTAATATGAAGTATTATGTTTAATATTCTTTTTGATTATTTTATTCATCATAATAATAACTAAAAATTTTGTTAGTTTTAACAAAAATTATATCCATTCATGTAAATAAACAGTTTATATTAAATGTTTTAACTGAGCAATATTTAATAAATAATTTTTTAAATATGTTCACAAAAAAATTAAAATTATCTGATTGCATTATTGTGTTGTTGCGTTTTAATTTCGTTGGAAAAACAAAATGTTTGTATTTATTATTTGTTTATAAATTGCTTTTTTTTCTTTGTCAAGTATGCAAATGTCAGTAAATTTAATATGTGGCGGGTACAGTTAACATTATTATAAAAAAATCATTTTTAAAATGAAAAATGTGTAAAAACAGAACTTTTTGAAGCTGAATTTAAAATGGATTAAAAAATAGGAAACTGACTATTCGTTTATTTTATTTTTAACATTTTGAATATTAACAATTGTAAATTAAAGAGCTGTAAAAAACAAAAATAAATATAAATAAATAGGCACATTTAACCATAACACACGGTCAGGCGACAGGACCGTTATGAATTTTTTGTATGAGGTGTAAATTAGCTTAAACTCATCATCGACCGAAATCCGGCTCATTTTATAGAAACCACCTTGTAGTTATGAAACGATGAAAAAATATTTTGATCCCAAAATTAAACCGATGAAAACGTTACGAAAACGGTTTGCTAAAGAAGAGTCAACACTCATCTCTCATAATCTCAAAACAAACCAAAAGAGACGTGTGGGTGGAATAATGTTCCAACAATAAACCCAACCGAAAATCACGTCAGATCAAAGGGGCTCGTCGGCCGGCCGGCGTGCGAATCCGGATTTATACAAAATACCCGTGTGTGTGCACGTAACGCGAACGTAACACCTATCATCGGCTACGTGGAAAAGCGATCCAGGCTTTGTAACGATGCCAGGTGAAACGTACGGCACGCGTCATCCGAGCAGCAGATTCGTCCGCCGACCATGATTATGAGTGTTTTCATAAATTCGGGCGGCGGTTGGCGTGAGTTAGGAATGTTTCCCGGGTGGATTGTTGTTTCGGTTCCTTGTTCTCGTCAGGAGGCGGTGACGCAAAATTTGCCATCGGCCACGGAGGCGAAAATGTGACTTTTTGTTGTAAAAATTAATATATTTAAGCGGATGTTGGTTCGATCTCCTTGATAACAACGAGTGCACAAACAACTAAAACGAAACTGATTAGATTTAATGCACACTTTCATTAATTTTCCATCGAAAAACACTGATAACAATTTTTGATGTAACTGGGTCTAAAATTAGTAATATCGTCTTACAATTTCCAACTTTTGGAATATAGATATTTTCTTAACACGAAAATTATATTGATATGTATCATATACGATAGTAGCCATAATTATTAAAATTATTAAAATACTACTCGTATTGGATTATTAGTTTTTTTTGTTATAGTTGAGTTTACTATGCAATTTAATAATATTCTTTAAAAAATTGCCTACTTCTTATTTTTTAAAGGTCAAAATTATAGGAATTTTTTACTTTATGACCTTTTATTGCTCACTGGGAATTATTCTCGCTTATTTACTAGCGGTATTTTGTTTATTATGATTATTTAATCATTGATCGAAGTGCCAGTTAAGAGTTTACGGCTAAATAAGTCAATCGTTTTCCGTACTATTAAAAATTTACAGAATCTGGCCAAATGGTAGCTACGAAAAAAATTGTCTTCCAAAAAGAAGATTGAGAACTGGATAACTCGAATGTCAAAAAACAACTCAATCTTATCGTCAACTGAAATTAAAGCCAACTTGGAGGAAGTGGGACTTGCTGGAATTAGTTCAAGGACTATGAGACGATGGAGACAATGTAAAAGTCTAATTTTTACTTACTTAAGATCACATTCACTGGACCATAGAACAGTGGGGCGAGTATTTTTTAATGACGAACAGAAATTAAATTTATAAAACAATGATGGTTAGGTTTATTTTAAATATCTTACGGGGAAAAATTACACAAAAAGTTTGTTATATCCATAATGAAAAATAATGGTGATTCAATTCTTTAGACTGATTTATGGATAGGGATATAGTAAACGATAATTTGCTTACATATATTGGAAATATAATGTTCTTAATAAATGTGTTTCAACATGAAACCAATCACAAACACAAATCCAAACTTTTGATGAATTGGTGGTCTTGCCTGTCTTGAAAACATGGAGGATCACGTCATTAACAAAATTCAATATAAAAATTTTACAAATTTAATTTACCTCATCACAGTAATTAAAAAAGTTTTAATACAGAGTAGTAATGTTAAATTAAAAAACACTGATTTAATTATCGAAAATTCCATCCAAAATTAAAGTTCACCTGAAAAATATATGTAACATTTTTTAAAACAACAATTGTAAATCAATATTATTTTAAAAATTTAAGTTAAGTAAACGAATTAATATATTTAACATTTAAAAAAATTATTACAATAATAATACACTACTTCATCAACACTTGATTGATAAAAAAAGAGAATATCAAAGTTTTATAAGTTTTAACTTTGATACTTTATATAGATTATTATTGATTACTTTAAAAAATTGTTATAATAATGATCACTACACTAATTTACCAACATTTGACTGATAAAAAAGAGAATATCAAAATTTTATAGAGTCTAAATTTAAAACTTCAAGTTGAAGCTCTTTACACAGTTCAACTGGATGAAATATAAGAATTAAATACATAAAACTAACTAACTTAAATTTATTTGTGTTTAATTTTAGAAATATTTATAACTGTTTCAACATTTTAAATACATTATTTGGAAAGATTTTAAATATTATTCTAAATAAAAAATATTTTCCTAAAAATTTAACAAATTTAAGATAATTTTAAAATTACAGTTTATTTCAATTTATTGTCTAGAAATATTCAACTTTTTTGAAAATTTTAATTACATTATTTGGAAAGATTTTAATTAATTATGTTAACACAAACAATTTTCTTAAACATACATTAAATTACAATTTGAGTTTGTTTTTTGTATATTTCCAACTTTTTGTATATTTTACTGCTACTGCTTTATGCCTATATAGAAAATAGAATATTTTCAAATAAATAAATAAATAAATAAAAATCTGACCTATGCTGACAACCTATTTTTTTCTCAGAAAATCGATCAAAAATAAAAGAAATTAAGTTTTTATAATATAAATATTTGAAAATATTGTTATTGTTAAAATATTTATAAATTTGGAAAAAAATAAAAAAGGGTGAATCAATAAATTTCAAAAATCAGTATTTTTTAAGTTTTAAATAAATTTTTCCCTAAACGAGCAATAAAAATCAAAAAATTTAAATAAATTGAAAATCAGCATTTTTTTCAAATTTAAAATTAATTTTTCTCTAGGAAATCTTTTTTTTAGTCTACTAAAACAACATAAAAATGTTGTTTTTTCAATTTTACATAGTCAAAAATTACCAAGACCTATATTTATAAAGAAATATTTTCTTAAAAATGTTCCAATTGTTCAAAAATTCAACATATTTTTAAATTAAAAATATTCGTGTTGGACACGCACATCTCGTAAAAAAATGTAAAAGTTTCTACATATTTTTGCTGTAGGCTGGCGCAATTTTAATTTTAAAGTCCGTCCTGATTTCGATCTTCCCCAAATTTCATCAATTAACATCACAAAACAATCGTTTTATTCTTTGTCCCCCCTTTTACGACCAAAACGTTATAAAACACTGACATTATAAATGGTTCATCTGCGTTAACACAGGCAGTGGCCTTTCAATGGTGGGTTCCATTGATTCTTTATAGAGCGTTTAACATTTCGACCCGATTCATATTTTCTGAAAATAGGCACAGCGCGTCCTTGCTACCAAATTAGAAAAGACGCAATCAGCTTTATGAAATAGCAGTGCCGGGATTGTGGTTGTTCTCCAACGGCAGTGAAAGTTCACAGTTAATAAGTACGAATCGATTATTTTTTAATTAATAATTAGGTGTATCGCTGTATCGTAGACGTTATATTAAATTACATGCAGCCGAATTCAGTTAAATTTCAATCGCATCGGAAACACGAATATATCGATTCGGTTAATTATTCAACAACACCGCCAATCACAAAGGAATATTTTATCCAAAAATGATCAGTTGAATGCATCTATTAGGCATGGCGGATGCAACATTAATGCCGGAAGGGGATTAAAACGTTTTGGATTTTTTTCGCTGCAATCCGCGTTCGCCTCAATGCGAAAGTGCATCGAACATGTAAACAACAAAACCACAATGGCGCTAGCAGGAAGAGCCAGAAACCGGCCGTGATCACAATAACGGCATTTTTCGATTTACGAGGTATCCGATACGAGTTTCCCATAATTTCGCTGCGATCAATGGAAAACGGCGGGACAATAGGCACCCGGAACGGCTCTATTAAATCTCCGGCGTAACGAGGAATTGTTCGTGGAAATCGTTTGAATCCCGCTTTCCGGGAAACTCGGCTTCGGCCTGGGCGAATGTTTTAAGCGGAAAACTCGCGATTGTCTAATTGTTCAAAGAAGAGCCGGCAGTGCCGTCACGCATGTTTCATTGATGAGAGAAGTTTTAGCCGGAAGCTGGCGACGAGCCTTCCCCGGAATTCCAGTTATTGTTTTCCGGACGTGAGAATAATTGCGATGCGATGCGACTCGCGAAATTAATTTCGAATAATTAATTTGGCACACGATTTATTGGATAACAATTAACCACTTTTTTTCTAATAAATAGTTCTTAAAATCCTCAAGATGAAGATGTCGAAATCAAGCTGTAAATAGAGCCATTATGGGACTTTGATCAATAGGGGGGAAAGAGAAAACAATGGCACAAAAACCGCCCTATTAAGTCTGGTGAATTGTTCGTGGAAATTGTTTGAATCTCGTTTTTTGTTGGTCTCCGTTCTGGGGCAGATAAGATAAATTCTCTGTAATTCGAAGGGTTCTCTCGATAGAAGACTTGTAACCTTTAACTTTTATTTGTTATAACCACTTCATTTTTTTATTTAAGGTTTCCTTTGTAACTTTATCAATTATTGTTTTATTTTCGTTGTATTGAGTTATTTATATTACTCTGTTTTTTTAAAATAAAAATGATAAATATATTTTTATCTTAAAACCCAGAATTCATGTTATTATGTCATTAAAGTAATTTTTTACTAAAACACTATATTTAAGTATTTTTCTGTGAAGCATTTATCAAATGAAGAATTTTGAAGAAAATAAAAGAAACTAACTACACATTAAAGTACATTATTTGATTATAAGATAATCAGAGTATGGATGTTAAAATTAAGAAGACATCTACCTGCTTTAAAAAATTTGGTTTTCAATTAAAATTCTGAAAGGAAGAAGATAAAATTACTATGACTTTTATATATGAATGTTCGAACGAAACATGTGAAGACATTTAATTTCAAATATGATTTGTAGTTTATCAAATTGACAAAAATACGTCTCCTTTAATGATTTTAAATTCAAAATTTATGTTATAAAATTATATAAAGTTTTTACTTTATAATATTTATTTATAAAAAAATTGAAGATAGGATAATCATTTCATAAAAAAAAATAAAAAATCTTGTTAAATATGAAATGTTAAATGCCATTACTATAAAGAATTTTGAAAAAATCTTAAGAAACTGCTAAAACTGCTTTGATTTCTGCTTTCTGACATTTAAATTCAAGTATAATTTGAAACTTCAAAATTCGTCTCTTTTTTAAAGTTTTTGTCTGTGTAATAAAATTTAAATTTAAAAAAACATTTCATAAAGAATCAATAAAAAACTTGTTAAATATAAAATGCTAACTGTCATTATAATGAAGAATTTTGAAAAAATCTCTTAAAAAATTTCAAGAAAACGAAAAAACTAGTTACACATGAAAGTTTGTTCATTAGATAATCATTAAATTATGGATGTTAGAACTAAGGCCATATCTAATTGCTTTTTAGAAAAGTCGATTTTCAATCAATATATTCGAACAAATGAAAATATTTAAACTCGAGTATAACTTGAAGCTTAAAAATGCATCTCTTTTAATGATTTTAAATTCAAAACTTATGTTATTAAATTATGAATATTTTTAAGTTTTTGTCTGTGTAATAAAATTTAAAATAAGAAAAACATTTAATTAATTTAATTTAAAAACAATATAAAACTTCTTCAATTTACAATGTTAAATGCCAATATAATGAAGAATTCTGAAAAAAAAACTTGAAGAAAACGAGCTACACATTAAAGTATATTGTTCATTTAACAAAAATTTGGACGTTAAAACTAAGAGCACATCCAATTGCTTTCAAAAAGTCAATATACTGAAATAGTGGAAAACGATGAAATTGCTTTGATTTCTATAAGTGTACGTTCAAAGGAAACAAGACATTTAGCTTCAAATATAATTTGAAGCTTGGAAAATTGCCAGATATATATGTCCTTTAATGATTTTCTAGGCAGAATTGCAAAAAATCAAAGTAATTGATTGGAAATTTGTTAAGAGTTTCCTAATCCTGTTTAAAATATTAAAAATAAAATTTTATATTTTAAATCACTTACTTTTAAAAAATCACATTTTTTTCCATGGCAAGTTATGGAAAAATGATTTTATAATTTAATGTTGAGATTACAATTTTCTATATAACAATTTACAAATTTACATTTGTTTTGAATAGATAGTAAGATATTGAGTTATAAAAATAAGAGTTAATACCGTAATTTTTTACTTCAATTTCCAACCACATTTGATAAAACTTATTTTTAGTGTACAAGTAAACAATATATAAGGTAATTTAACACAAACTTTAAACTTAAAACAGGAGCACAATATCCAATGGCAAACATTAAGGACGGTTATAAATTTTTATTATTTTTTTTTACATATAGAGAAATGAGATTATACTTGTTGAACAAGTGTTCAGAATTGCTAATGTGTGGATTAGGAACCTATGTAGATTCCGTTGTTAATTTCATAATTAATAGCCACGGCATTTGCATCCACTTTCCCCCAATTTACCGCGGCTTTCCCGTGGAAAATTAGGGTTTGTACGCTAGTCTAAGCAAGCAAAGACAACCGTAATGTTATTTATTAGGATTTATTAGTTGTTTTATTGTGTGAATTCAAAACGGGCTTTGTACTTTGTTATCCGTTATCCGCTACACAAATCCTAGAATTACGCGTTCGAATTTTGATGAAAGTAAACATCGAGGGATGAACACGTACGTAGCTTTTCCGGAATAACACGGAATTGCAAATTTTAAATATCAATTATGCAGATTTCCATGAATACTATAAAAGTTATTGAACGGTGTTGTATTATGGAGTTTTTTGAAAATGGAATAGACGCGAACGCGCAAATCCGTGCACGTACGGGACGTGTTGTGGAGAGGCCCCACAGGTAAACACACCGTTTTGCTATATTTCACGGGGACTACGAAAAACTCGACAGTTTAATTTATAATTCTCCCGTGACGAATAAATTTTATGAGGACTTGGAGGCATGATGAATTTGTACAACTATAAAATTTGTCATCTGAGATGAGCTAAAGAATAAATGAAAAGTTAGTTACTAGAAAGTTAGTTAAAAAAACTAAAAAGATAAAGAATAAAAAATCAAGTTATTGTGGAAATATTTAAGTCAAATGCAAAATTGGCGAAAATTCGTTCTGTAATTAAAAATTTGTCACAGTCACATATGGAATTGTACTTTGATACAAATTATGATATTGGAAAAACGCAAAAAATCAAAATAAGTTGAAAATTAAGGATTAAAATTATATTTTCGTCTTAAAAATAAGATTATCAAATTAAAAATTGTAAAAATTTGTAATAAATATAAAATTTCAAATGCTAATTGAAAACTGAATATTTTCAAGGTCATAAATCATCAAAAATGAACATGAAAATCTGAAATTTTGTAAGAAAATTAATAGTATGCCAGTTTTTAACTATTATAATATAATTTTTTTACGCCATATAATTTTTATAACTAAAATTAAGAAAATTTAAAAATTTCTGTTATCATAACATTTTGATCATCAAGTAATTGAATATAATTTTTATTTAGTCAATATATTATTAATTATTAAAATTAATAAATAGTTCTTATCAATATAAAGTCAAATTTGTAAAAACAATCAAAAAGAGATTTTTTATATGAAAAATCTAGAAAATCGACCAAATATTTCTTATAAAATCAAATTAACAATTAAGGATTAAAATTATATTTTCCTTTTAAAACTAAAATTATCAAATCTAAAATTTTGAAATTAAATTCATAACTTGAAACTTTTCGAGAAAATTTGAAAAATTTGATAATTTCGTGTGTAATGAATATAAAATTTCAAATACTAATTGAAAATTGAATATTTTCAAGGTCATAACCATTAAAAATGAACATAAAAATCATTAAAATTTAATTTTTTATGCCATATAATTTTTACAACTAAAATTAAGAAAATTAAAAAAAATATATGAGAAAATTAAAAATTATCACAACCTTTTTATCATCAAGGAATTAAATTATTATTTAATCAATAAATCATTAATTATTAATATTATTAATAATATATTAAAGAAATAACCAAAAAGAGATTTTCTATATGATAAATATAGAAAATCTACAAAATATTTCTTATAAGATTCACACTGACAAAATACAAAAATAACTTTTTATGAGTAGCGTTTACTTTTTGGAGCCAGATTTTTGCTTGAAATCCATAAAAAGAACATAAAAATACCAAAACCAGATTTATTACAATTGTAATAATTAATAATATCTTAAAATTATTCTATTAATTATTAAAATTAATAAATAATTCTTATGAATGTAAACTCAAAATTATAAAAATAATCAAAAAGAGATTATTTTATATGATATTTATTAGTCAAAAATTGTTTAACACAATCAGCAAAATACAAAATTTATCGATTTTTTTTAGAAATTTTTAATGAAAAACTTTTTGGAAGTGGAAATTAACTACACTTTTGTGGGAAAACATTTCTAGTCAAAAGCCACAATATAAATGAACATAAAAATACTTAAAATACAATATTTTTTACAAGATTCATACTGCAGAAAATATCACAAAAACGTACGTTAAAAATTTAAAAATTGACTAAGTCGTATTTAACTTAAGACTCCGGAAACCTGAAAGCATCATCATCACTTCAATCGGAAAACTGACTGACTTTAAGAATGTACCATGATTTTAAAAAATTTATATAAATCTCAATGTGTGTTTATATTTTCTAAGGTCACAACAATTTTAGGAACAAAGAATTTAAAATATTTCAGAATATTTATATAGTATTTAACCTAAATAATCTACAAAAACCAAAAGTCTAATAAGAAAAATTAAAATTTAGTTGTTTTTTTGATTATGAACAATAATAAAATTATTATATACATAAATTTATTTAATATTTGACTAAAATAAAATTTACCAAAACATTTAAAAATCTTTATTAGGAAGCTTTTATTTTCGGGAATCAATTATAATATATAATTTTATTTCTTCTGGGAAATATATCCAGTCTGCGGTTATTAAATTTCACAGAAAACCATAAACGCAAAATTAACAAAGTCTCAATCAGGTATTCCAGCCCATCATCTCAATAACAAGCATTTCACCAATGATAATCCCCTAATCGCATTCCCGGCAACATATTCACGCACCCCACCCCCCTCAGTATGATCCCGTCAAAAGAAAAACTCGAATCGCAACGTTCCCGAAGGGAAAATCGGCTAGCGTCCGGGGCTGGTCTTTAACCGGAGGCCCGCACTGCCGCCCCCCAACCCAGAGGGGGAGCATGGAATCGGTTAACCTACATTTTAGACGGGGTGGCGGTAGGTGCATGGCGCACGTGTCGCCCGCGACCCGTGCGTATCCCGGCAACCCCCGGCGTCAGGTAGAGCGGCACCCCGGCTCAAGTTGACTGACCTATCTCAAGCGGGGCGGCGCGTTGCATCCGGCTCCACGCGTCTACCGGATCTTCTTCATCTGATCGGGCAACGCGCGCCCCGTGCGTAAAACTGCATCTGGGGTTGTCGATCTTTAACCCCGCCGACGTTTCCGGTCGAACGTCGACGAACCGATTCGAGAAACACGTCTTGATTGCGTTTATTTATTTACACGTCGTTCCTGTTAACTTTACGAGAGCGCACAGCTGATTTTTTCCCTCAGGTGTTTTGTCGTGGTTTTTTGATTGGACATGTCAACGTTGTTTTTTGGGCTATGCAATGCGGAGGGAGAACCTGCACGAACTGTTCCTGTTTCCCGCGCGAACCTGCTCCAGAAATAAACATTTGACGTCCACGTGGTTGCAGATGCGCGCGGTTGCATTCCTGAATAAATTAACTAATATCTCGGTGCTCATAACATAAATATTATTATGAGCACGCTTGTTATGAACTTATTTCAGATTTCCTAGAATATTGGTCCGCATTAATGAATTAAAGAACTTATATATTTATTTAAAGCGAACGACTACTGAATATTTCTAATTAGACATGTATCATTTTCTGTTTATTTGTGAATAATGCCATAATTTTATGCCATTAAGAAGCTTAAATAGAAACATTATTAATGAGACACCTAAATTATATATATTTATAAAGTAATGAACATTTGAAATATATATAATTAAGTGTAAAATAACACAAAATTTAATGTTATCGTTTTTAAACAAAGGAAAAGCTCACTGTAGGGAAATGAAAAAGATTGTTTATAAATAAAAATTGTCACATATGTTATAATTCAAGATCACAGAGCATTTATAATAAAGTTTAAATCTTTATGTGGCACATAAAAACCTAAACTACCCAATTATCGATTTGCCACTGTTCAATTGTTAAGTTTTTATTAAAAAAATTGACTGTGACAATTCACAGAAAAGTGTTTAATGGAATCCAATTAATTGGAAATGAATAAAAAATAAAATTTAAGTAAAAATCAATGGTTGTCAGCGATTAAATCATATGCAAAATTTAAAATAAACATACATCAGTTGCCAAAATACAGAGCGACAAGCGATTCTAACCTAAAGGAAACAATTGAAGAACAAAAATAATAGCTTACCTGATAGTTTCACATACAGTTTTTTGGCCGTCATTCCAAACTCCCGAATTTTACATAAAACTGCGGAAAATTAGGGTCGAAAATGAGGAAAAAGCGATACACAAAGAAGAGATGTTATAACATAGAGTTCTGCAATAAAATATTAAACATTAATCAAATGGCATTTTATGACTATTAGAAATAGTCAACAAGCACTTCACTCGGTATAATTGTACAGTTAAAATACTTACAAAACATTCGCAACTTATTCGCTAAAATACAAGACAACCCTTCAATAACACAATTTTATCTTTTTGGTGCACTAAATCTAGTGCTTTTTGTTACAAAATATATCAGGTTAAGGTTGGCTAAACTGATTGCAACACTGGCGCCATCTCGCGGCCGTTATACGCAACTTACCATAAAAAGCGGAATGAAACCTACGTGGATTGTTTGCTATGTGCTACTTGATTTATTTGATGAAATGCCACCTCCATGACGATAGAAACAAAGTCGCACTCCCGTAATAGAAATCTTGGAATGGTACTGCCAGCATTTTGTAAACAATGCCTTTATTAATAGAAAAATCTGTTCGGCTATTCAATAAGCAATTTTGAAGTGTTGCTTGTTCAACGTGCAAAGGTAAGAAACCGCGTTTTTACGTAAAGCTGTCATCAGTCATCCCGAACATCAAATAAACGTACCAAATAGAGGCGAAGAAATGGAATGCTATCCAATGGAAATAGATAAACCGAAGCCGGAAATCGAAACAGAAACCGAAGTAACTAGCAATACGGATTTGTCGGAAGCTGTGTCAAAATTAATAACTGACAAGGCTGAAGACGGTTATCCCACAAATACCCCACAAAAACCGAAACCACCCAAAGCCAAGAAGAGAAAGAAACCAAAGGATGTTACGGCCCCAAGACAACCTCTAACAGGTAACATATAACTAACTTCCTCATTCAATTTTATATCAACACAATTTTGTAGGATATGTCAGGTTTTTGAATGAAAGGAGGGAGGCTGTTCGCAGTGAAAATCCCAACCTGTCTTTTGCTGAAATAACTAAGATGCTTGCAAGTGAATGGGGTACCCTTCCTGCTGAGAAAAAGCAACAGTATTTGGATGCTGCAGAACAGGACAAGGAAAGGTATACTAAAGAGTATGATGCATATAAGAAGACAGATGCATACAAGAATTTTGTTGAGCAACAAAAAGACAGGAAGAATAAAGAAGTTGCAGCCCCAAAGGATGACCAGAAACTTCTTTCGAACTCTGTAAGTTATCTACTTCCTTTCAATAATTTAAATATTAAAGAAAAATTATTTCCAATTATGTTTCCCTTACTTTGAGATGATTGTCACTGTTGTATAACCATCTTATCAAAACAATATTCAAAATTGTAAGATTGAAATATTTGTTGAAGGTTATTACAACTACCACATCCACCCCAGTAATTACAAAGGAGCCCCAGGATATGGAGTTTGGCAATTTTGACATACCAATCTTCACTGAAGAATTCCTGGACCACAACAAGACCAGGGATTCAGAATTGAGGCAGCTGAGAAAGGTGAATACTGACTATGAACATCAGAATGCCATTTTGCAAAAGCACATTGACAATATGAAAAGTGCCATATTGAAATTGGAGACTGATATATCCCAACAGTCTAAAAACAATACTGCATTGCAACAACATTTGGAACATCTTCGGACGACCTTAACTAACGGATTTGGCGGTGTTAAGTTACCAGGTTCGCATTAAATTTTCAACAGTTATATAAAGTTAATAACACAAATATTTGATGTTTTAGGAATTAAAGAAGTAGCAACAATGCAGAATATCGACACCTACATGGTAAATTTACATTCCATTTTGCTCGAAAATAGCAGTAACGACACCAATTTACTACAAACTGTTCGCGATATTGTTTCAAACTTGGAATTCAATGGATGACAGGGATCCAGAACATCTAAAAGAAAAAGAAGGACGAAGAGATACTAGAATTTTTAACGCTTTAATTTTAAAGACAGTTCAGAGCTTTTAACAAAAATTAAATTGTAATATTGTTTGCGAATGGACTCCATTTTAATGCGATGAGTTTTTCTCTCAGTAACACGTTGCGACAGTAACACTTGTACGGTTTCAGTTTCCTTAATTGTTTATAGGTATTTCTACATCTATAAGATTGGTGTTTTTATACAATTTTATAGTGAAATATTGAATTGAATTCTTAAATTTGAGACGCATGCAGCAAAAGCTAAGATTTACCCTAATGCACTTGCTCAGTGCGTTAGCATTTTTTATTATTGTTTAAAGTATATTAACATGACGATTTCTACGTCTAAAAATGTATATACGAATTATTTATAATTCTGATATTGTATTGATTACTTTCTGTGATTAAGTAATTTATTGTTTGGACAATTTGTATCCATTTATTTTAATAAATAAACGTATAAAAATCATGTACCATCAATAAAAATCCTTTCATACATGACCAGAGGTTAAATACCTTATTGAATAATTTTACTTTGGACTTATTGCCATTTTGGCAAGAAAAAGTAAGAATCAAAGGTCAAGCAAACTAATATTTTTATAAATCAATCTTTGTACGTTGAATTGTAATTAGAAATGACACATAAAATAAATTAAATTATTATATATACATTAAATTGAATTTTATTTACATTACACAGAATTCTATTTAAGGCATGTTAATTTTGATCTTTTTGATATTTTAATTTCGGCACAGAGTAACATATTTCTTAATACAATTTTAAAATGTGTTTTTTCTTTTGTTATTATTTTTAAAGTTTTTTACAGTCAATATCGGACTTTGGTCCTGAAAAAGTTGACGTGTTTTTGTGTAAATAGTTGTCGTATAAAGATAATATAATACATATTTACATTTATAACATCTGGAGGGATTAATACAATATAGTGACGCGACAAAATACCCCATATCGTTAAGCGCACTTATGTTTTACAGTATGTTTCACATTCAAATTATCTTTCAATTTAGCCGTAATTATATTAACTTTATAACATATACAATCATGTGATAAATTTGTTTGCATTATAAAGGCAAAAAATTCCGAATGTGAATGAATATGTGAAATAAACGAAATTTTTAAAATTCAGCAAAATATTAATTAAAACTAGAATTCCGCTAGTATTAGTAAAAATATTATTTTGTATAACAAACACATATTGCTAGACAACAAATGATAAAGGGAATTATACATAACAATAGTAGTTAAACAGTTAATTGTGGGTATTTAGTTGATAATAAAATGTACTTACTAGTTATATATTTATATCTACTCTTAAATTTCCAAGAAAAACAAAACGGTAAAGCACGATTATAATTTACGTAATAAAATTTATCGAGGCATGGTTGTATAGATACAACCTCAATATTTTATTTATTATATTAGATTAATCGAATAAATACGTTAATTGTTAGTACGTATGCAAATATTATTTAGATTATTCAATTTGTAACATATTAATACCTAAAACAACAATTTTATCTCATGCATAAACACCTATTACGCTACAAATGTTGTCAAGCTAGATAATTGGCGAATAGGGAAATTAAATTATTTTTTTCAAATTGTAGAATAATGTGTTAGACTCCAGTAATCTTTTCAATTAGCACAACAAGATACCCATATAACAAATTTCATTTACTAATTTAAAAATAAATGAAAACTAATCTAATCTAATTAGATTTTTAAATATAATGATAATTTTTTAAAGTATCAGGAATAAATCGCTGATCCGTATCTCAATTTATTTAAACAAATACAATTTCTTATTAAATTTTACTTTTTATTTAACCTGTAGTTTAATAATAAAATTATTTGTTTGATTATTTTTTCAAATTGAATATATTAAGAGAGTCCAGTTAAATTTTTAATTAACAAGATGATATATTTGCTTATGAGAACGCTTTTTTAATTATTAATTTAAATAGAAATGTGAAATTATTTAATGTAATTAGATTCTTAAATATAATAATATATTTTTAAATATACATAAATTAAAAATCGTTGATGAATATCTCAATTTATTAAGTTTTTACTAATGCAATATGACTTATTGGTTAATACTAATATTTATGACTGATTAATTGAAAAACAATTTTGGAAAGTTTAGTTAAATTTTTAATCAACACAACAACAAATATTTATATATATATTTATGAGATCACTTTTTCATTTATTAATTAAATTAGATATGTGAAGAAATATAATCTAATTAGATTTTTAAACATTGATGATAAATACTCAATTTATTTGGATAAACTACAATTTACAACTTTTCATGTTAAAATATGGCTTACTGTTTAATACTAGAATTATTTGTTTAATAAAATTACTTCTGAATATTTCAAATTATTTGAACAAATAAAAAATATTATTATGTTTTACTATTTTTCAAGCTTTCAGTTTAGGAATGTCGAGTAAATATACAACAAGAAATAAATATTCATATATTTGCACTTAAAACTCTTTTTATCTATTAATTTAAACAGTAATGTGATAAAAACTAATCCAATTAAATTTTTAAATGTGTAGTTTATTTGAACAAACTTTTTATTAAATTTTAATATTAAACTACCCAATTGAAAATTATTTACGATTATTTTTATAACTGTAATAACAATTGAATACAAAAGTTATTTGAAAAAATCTATTACGGAAGTATCATGTTATCAATGTTAATTAAAAGATTAATAAAACAAAGTAAATAATAAATTTATGTGTAATATATTTTAATATTAAATTATTGTTAAATCTAATTCTATATATATATATTCTATAAATATAACATATCAATTTAAAATAAACAAGTCCATACTAGTTAATTAAAAACATTTTATTAAATAAGGATTTTACTTTATACACTAGGCAAATATTTAAAATATTTTATTCAACATATATAAACGTTTGTCAATAAGTTCTATTATAAACCATTTAATATCATCTTGGGAAGCTGTTATTTCATGTCCTAATGAAATTCCCAGTGCGAAATTTTTTCGTGGCATCCCCACAAATAAACAAAATTAAGATCGACGCACTAACAAAAACGGCTAAGATGATTACTCAACCCTCACGCAAATTGAACAGTCCCAACAGCCAATTGTGAAACGGGGATCCAGATGAATGAACGGGGGTGTACCATCTTTACGCAAAATCGTAAAACCGGGCCTCGCACCTACTCGCAAATGATGGGTTTATATGGCGTCGTGGCGCCGTCAGCTCACTCATTTACAAACGAGTACCTGTTGAGCACGGTAGAGCCGCAGAGCAGCCAACTATCAGGGTGATTTCAACGGCCGATCTCCATCGCTCAGTCTTCGAACGTTCGAACAGCTAGTGAGGTGCTTGGGCCGATTGACTGTTCCGGTTGTTGACGCAGGGGTGAGTTACATTTTTGCTCATTTATCTAACGTTTTAGGTCACTTTATGTTGTTTTATGTTGCTAAATAACTTTAAAAACCGGATTATATAATGAATATTGGTAGAATAATTTTTACTAAAATTACTTGTGTGCATGAACTTTGTCACTATAAAATGTTCTCAAATTTGCAGTATTGATTTATGAAAATAATTTCAATATTATCTCTTTTTCTGTGTCTAATAATGATAATAAGGATGTAAAATCTGATGTGTAGAGCTCGGCTTAAAAATATAGAGCAAATAATAAATAATAATAGCAAAATTTGTGAATTTTTTTGTTTAAATCCACTTAAATTTGCAATTTTAATGCAAAATTAATGCAAATTTAATGTGTTTTATACACTGAAATGGGTATTTTATATTATATTTTTTAAATATACATTTCGTTACTGAACAAAATATTTTACTCTAATTAGAAATGTTTTTAAGTAAACAATTTCTCATTTATATTTAATTTGAAACTACGAATAGTTTCAGAACTTAATTAAAAATACTTTAAATTTAGAGAGAAGTTTATTACGAATTTTATCATAAATAGTTTGAAATATTTAAACCGTCGCCGTCGCCAATATTTTAACAAGACCTAGAACAAGTTCATTCCCATTTGTACTCAATTTTAATTTCAAGAATTATCGTAAATAAAATCGAGAAAAAGTTTTATTTTTCATGTAAATTTATGCAGTGCACTTAAATATTCATTGATTTTAAAAATTGTTTTCCAATTAAAATTGAAAGCTTCTTATAAAGTGTTTTGAAGTCTGCAATTGATGTAGACATGTTCAACATTCAAATACTACTAATAATTAATCTGATTAAGTATGAAACGTTAAAATACCTTGTTCGAAATTTAATTGTTACAAATTATAATTTTGTACCAAACTGAAGAGGAAATGTTCATAGTTATAAGATAATTTAGAACGGGAATTATTGTTTACATTATTCAAAACGTCTTCTTAAATATGAATTGTGAAAATACCTTCCTTGAAATTTAATTATTCAATAATATTTTCTGCAGACTTGCATATTTAGGCCACCAATTCAATTTTATAATAAACTGGAGTGGAAATGTTTATAGTTTAAAAACAATTTCGAATGCGATTGTTTTCATTGTAAAAACAAAGTTTAACAAGTACGTTCGTGTGAATAGAATTCCCAGAACATTGACGTTAATTCATTAATCATTCCCTTAACCAATATCAATAAAAATGACAATGCATTAAAAAATTGTTCATTATTGTTCACTCCTCTTGGGAAAACTTACTATTCAAAAAAAAGTACACTCTAATAATTTGCAGGCATTCATTTGGAACTTATAAACTCACGTATGAGAAACAAGAATAATTTCAAAATGTCAAAAGATTTCAAATTTAATGCAAATTAAATACAGTCTGCAGCACAAACATTTACCTTTATTGTTGTTTTTTACAGACTTACACATATTCTTGCGTTCGACTCGTACAGTTATGACGATTCTCGTATTTTATTCGGTGCTCCTCTATTTTCTACTTGGGAAATTCATTTGAGACCGAACAAACTGTTAACGTAATGAAATTGATTAAAAATAAAATTCCTAGTAATTAAATAAGAAGGATCAAAGGATCGATAGCAACTTAATGTGGTTTATAATGTGATGTGGTGTGAATTACAAAATGTTTTTACCGAAAAGCCAGTATGAAAAATACTAGAATTCATTAGTATGTTGTAAAAAATTAACTTGATACCCAGGTTGCTGAAAAATTAATGTTCTCGATTCATTAAGGCGCATAATTAACACTTATTATTGTTAGCCATTAGTGTTATGTATAATATTTCATGTTTCAAAAATAGTCGACCGTTATAAATTATCATTTTATGGGACAAGCCTCCCCCACGGGAACGGGTGTACGGCGGAAAAGACAAAAAAACCGATCCGGAAAATTTAAAAATCTTAAATTCCTTGAATGGTTCGAGGTGTGTTCGGTGCGTAGGATCCAATGTACCGCCGGGGAATGTCTCATTTTGATTGTCACACCCCTGTGTTACAATTGCACCGCCTCGAACGTAATTATATAAACGAACAGTGCATATATTAATAATGTGCACGGGTCAGTTTGTTTAGACCGGCGAATTAAATTTAATTAATGATAATTCCCGACTTGCCCATATCTCGTGTACCTAATTCGCGTAAAATTGAATTTTTATCAAGCAATTATCTAATTAATTATATACATAAGCTATTTTTAGAAGACAAAAATGAAAATTATATACAACGTTAGACGACTGGTTGTTCATTAGCAGTTACCCGGGGTATTGACACAAGATATAAAACGTATTAAACCATCGTCAAAGAACGATCACAATGCTCCCGGATTATCGTTGACGTAATTTCGATTAAAGATGCCGCATAATTTACGAAAATATTTATTATATCACACTGTGTCAAGCGTTTTTCAACCCCCTGGTAATTTTTGAATGAAACGAGATTCTGAACAATAAAAAAAAAGATTGTAACATGTAACTAAATCTTGATAAGAGGTGTGACATGTATCCAATACTACTACTATCAACTATTTTCAAAAGAAAACTCACTTGAAAGGTATTTTTATTATGTATTCAATGCTATTTTGCTGGCTAAAAGCGGATGAGTAGCTATAGAGTTACATATAATGTGCTGCACAAACTTCAATCAGAAAAATTAATAAAACTATTCAGAGTCTTACTAAGGAAATCGATGCTCTACAACTGAAGACAACTTTAGTATCAAGTGACCTGTAATGTAATTAATCAGAAAACTCAGTTAGGTAACAGATACAATATGAGAAAGTTCAAGTGATCTATTGAAATAATATTGCACACATTTCTGAGAATAATTACAATAACAATTATGTATGTTCGTATGTTTTTATTTATCAGATATGTGTATCTACCATAAATAATCTGGATGTTAATTGTAAAATATGAAGTGGTCGTCACAAATCTTAACGATTCCGAACCTACTTAAATATAATTGTGATTTTTCTTTGATACACAATCCGAATAAGGGTTTCAATTCTTTCATTCCCTTTACAAAAGATGTTTCATTAAATCACAATAAATAATGAGTTTAAGTCATGTCGTTGTCTTTTTTTCCACGAAACATTCATTCAAACCCGGCCTGTTAATTACCTAAAACATCGCGGTATCAAAAGAATGTCAAAAACTACAAAGAAAACGTCTTTAATGAACTTAAAATCTTAGTTTACAAGCACGGCAATTATTACGACAAGCATCCTACTTCTCTCTGATATACAATTTGAACTGCTCTGTTGTTTGTAATAATAATTGTGCTGCGCATCCGCCATAATTGTAACTGAATAATTTATTTCCGCTTACTTGTGATTTCGGCACATAACGAAACGTGTTATTCGAAAACGACGCACTCAAGGAAAATTTCCGAATTAATTTAACATGCAGCTCAACACTAAAGGGCAAAACAATGTCGTCACCGGACAATTAACGAGAGACAAATGCAAAATTATCACGTATTATTCTATTTTCGTACTTGTCCATTAATTAAAAATTCAGAAAGTTCCCTTAACGAACCGCCGCCTCATCGAGAACTTGTTCTTTGATATTGTTACATAACAAAGGATGCATTACAGACATTTGCATAAATAAAAATTAGTTGGGGATTTCTTTATTCGCAATTGTGCGATTCGGTTGGGGCCGGTAATTTTATGATAATTAGTCCGAGAATCTCTTTTAACTATCTTAAAGCGACTCGCTACGGTGAAACGGATTGATATTTAACAATAAAGTCGTTTCAAAAGCAAACAAGCACTTAGCCACATTAAGGTATTTGTCATATTTATGTTAAGTTTTTTAGCCACGCTGTATTGTTTCACAATTAGTCGTATATCTTTAAAATGTCACGTAGCGAATTTATTTTGGATTCGTTCAATTAAGGTATTTGGAATTTTTGCATAATTGCATAATAATGCTGCCACTTTACTTATAATTTTATAACATATTAATAACACCATAACAGTTTTTGTTTACTATAAATGTGATAAAAATACATTTATTTGTCATCTTTTATCAAGTAATATTATTTATGATACTGTTACATTACATGAATAATTTTTATAAATAATTAATGATAATAGTACACAAATCCAGACAACAAAATATTACTAAAATGAAAGTAAATAAATAAATAAATAAATAAATAGAATTTACCCAACTAATAACATATAATATTTTATTTGACACATTTTATTACATAATATCATCTTTTGTATCACTATAATACACTATTAAATAATTTATATAATTTATTAATGTGAATAGTATACATACCAGACATTAGAAAATATAATAATAATAATAATTTCAAAATATTATTATAAATAATTCAAATAGTTTATTAATTTCAATAAGTATAAAAATGCAGATATCAGAATATATAAGAAAATAATAAGTTTTCTACAAATAAAATGAAAAAATAAATAAATAAATAAATAAATAAATAGAATTTACCCAACTAATATAATATATATCATTTTTTATATCTTTTAGTCAGACATCACAATATATAACAGAAGAATAGAATAGACAGTAGAATTTACACAACAATATAATATTTTATTACATAATATATTTTTTTATATTATTACCTATATATTAACAAGTAATTTTTATAATTTAGATCAGACAACAGAATATTATTAATAATAATAATTTACTGCAAATAAAATAAGTTAATGGAACTTATCCAACAAATATAATATTTTATTTGTCATATCATTTTTAATATTATTACACAATATTGACAAATATTTTTTATAATTTATTAATGACAATAGTATGCAAATATAGATATCAGAAGTAAAATAGGTGGGCTTACACTGGCGGCCATAAATTCACATAACTGACATACTAAAATCCATAAACTCGCACCTTTCATGAATATGAATCATCAGATGCATTAAAGCAATCGCAGTATGTTATGATGGAGTAAAATCGTGTCTGTTTCCCAATTAGGATGAACGTGAAGACAGTTACAGTTAAACATGTAATAAATCCGTTACAGTTTAACTAAATAGTATGCTTTTTGCGGGTAAATACTTTAAAAATTTAACCCAATCGGTGTAAAGCATTCACTAATTAATTAAAAACAGTGTTTAATTCAACCTTGTTTGTGTTGTGAATCCTTTCAGGATTTTTTAATTAAATTATCTCTTAAACAGATTATAACTGTTTTGCGAAAAATTACACCGCCGTCCGCACAACTAGGACGAAAAAAGGAAACACAGAGAATGTCACAACTCGTTTTCATGATTACACATAATAATTTACAAACAGAACGTGTTTTATGGAATTTTTTCCAAATACAATTTTGATAACGTACGACATTTTAATTAGCCGAATCTGCGATTTTTATGTAAAGTCATATGATTATCATTTTGTTTTTGTTAATTTGCGATTGCACGTTTATGATAATCTGATTCATGATGTGTTTTATAAGGAGTACGTGAAACATAATTAAGGAACTGGCTAGCTTACGTCAGATTAATATCAACAATCAAGTGGCAACAAATTACAAAATTAATTAATTTCTATCTATGAATTTGAACAATTCATACACACAACTTTATACATTATATTAGGTAGCATCGAGTATAGTGACGCCTCCGAAGTTATTTGGAATTTCGTCTTGAACATTCCTTATAATTCTAAAGAGTCCTTGTTGTCGTCTTAATTTCGATGCCGATAAATGTATGTGCAGTGCCGGCAAACTTTAAACTATCACATTAACCTTTTTATGTTAGTTTCCAGGAAGTTGTTTAATTTGTCGGGAGTTTTAGCATATTATTATATTTCTTTCTTCGTTTTACAAATACGAAAATATTGACTCGAATGAAATAACTTATGAATTTGAAAAGGTAAATATTTTCGTACTAAAAAACGTTGTTGTTTCTGCTAAGTAACAGTTGTGCTTTTAACATTGATTTTAGATTATGTGTGCTGCTTTTATTGTATTTCAAAACTTTTAATTTAAAAATTTAAATAAAAACTTGTTTGTTGTTATTTCACGTTTTCGCGTTTCATATTAATTAAATTCGTACCAATCTAATTTAATTTATAAATATGTTGATGTTTAACTTTGATAAACAGTGCTGCATTTTGTAAAAAAAATTGATTAATATTTTATACAAATTATCCTGCGAATCTTTGCGTATACCGAAATGTTACAAATGTTCAATTTAAATCGCTTTATTAATTAATAGTTATGAGCTTTTACGTTTTTAAATTCATATTTTTATGCATATTAAAATTTCTTGTCTGTGTATCCGAGAAATTTCAATAATAATTCGTTTCTGGATAGAAATGTATAGGACGAGAAATGAATGTTTCGCATGTGCTATTTGCAACGGATGCAATTTACTTAATATTTCATTAATCTTAAGGAAATTTCCAACAAAACTGGAAATATAAATGCATATTTACAGTACAGAATTTCTTTTAATTTTCATCACATTAATCTGCATTTTAAATAATAAATACCACCGAGAAAACTACCGCCTCGTTGTAATAACAACAAATTGTCGTCCTTAGTCAGAACGCAAATTTAATTTTGATTTACAAACCAAGTAGGCGTTAATTACAATAGAACAGTGAAAATGTAAAAAATTTCTAATTTTAACAGTCGGACAAAATATTTTTTTAATTGTACTTATAAATATAAGCTTTTATAGATGTAATAAATCAAAACTAATTCACCCTAGGGCATTAACTGATAGATGAAATTGTGGATGAAGATTAGATATTTTTAAAGTTATTTAAGGAAATCACGTGATTAACAATAATAAAGACAAATTTATTTCAATTTACATTTTATTATTAATTGGAATAAATTAAATAAATTTTTTTACAACGTTCTATAAGCTTGCCATGAAAAAAGTGCTAGGTTCTTGGAACTGAAGACCTTAGTTTTTACTTCATTCATAAAATTAAACTTTTAGTAACTTAAAAAATTTAAAGAACTTCCCATTTAACATTTTAAAGCTTCTTTTGAGTTTCTAGTGCAATATGTGCCTTTGAGACGTCATGAAGAAGTAGCACGCTTTTTCTATTGACTAAAGAAGCTCGTTCATTGATAGTGAATATGTAAAATTTTAAATTGTAGTAATGCTTCAAACCAAGAATTGTCGTATTCAACCCATTTTTGGTCGCATGCAACAATACAATCAATAAAAGTCTCATTTGCGTTGTGTGCAAGTAAAAAATTGGCAATTATCAGACGTCTAATTTTATTATCCTCATTTAATTTGTGTTGGATTCCATCCAACTTTTTGATGAAATTTTGCCTAATTTCTTCATGGATACAGGTATCAGAATGACCTTGATGTTCTATCTTCAATTCATTCAAAGCCACTTTTAAATCAACAAAACTGTTCATGCGATTGTTGCTTTAAGCTAATTTTTTAGTCATAAAGTAAATTTGCATAAAGTATGGCACCACTTTCAACACAAAAAATATTTTAAATACCATAAAAGAAAAGAAACATAAAAAAGCTTTCACATATTATACACAGATTAAATAATATAAAAAAAACAAAATATAATAAACAAAATTTATAAACCAACCGTGTAAATTACAAATTCTATTCAGAACTTTATTAATTTAAATTTAAAGAATTTGCGGTTGGAGGTTAGATATTGTTAAAGTCATAATGAAAATGTTGTTTAAATTAAATCAATACCTGATTAATGTTCCTAGTTAACCTACATAGACGTTTGATTAACCACTAATTATGAGATAAATCCCTTTAGTGCAGGTGTCCAATTTACATGATACAAACTATACAATTAATAAAATTTCTAAACTATTGTTTTGTTTCTTTCCTAAAATTTACGTTTTAAATTCTGTTATTCTGTTGAAAACATGGAAATTCCACCATGCTCATTTTGAACTAATCTAAAATGAATGAATCAATCAATGTGAAAATATTCATGTAAATTATCGTTATGAACATGCGAGACGAATTTTAATTTCACGGAAAAACACAGAAATACAGTCCATTAATTTAATTATGGGTCTTATATACGTTTTAATTTAAACAAGACAATTTTTCGGCGGCTGAAATACCTTTCATAAATAAAATGTGTGTTTACATTTGCTGATACAAATTAATTAAAACATATTGATTTTTCCTTTACAGCATTTTGCGTAAGAAGATGTGCAGCAAAACGATCATTCTCATTGTAAGTATGGCCATCATAGTCCAAATGGCGAAGTCTGAGTGTCGGAAACCTGAAAAGTTCAAGACCCCGGAGGAGGTGCAGAAATATATAATATGCATCAACAACGGAATGAGGTAACTGTCGTTGGCACATTTCAATTAAGCTTGCAAATTATTAACACGTTCGTTGATAACATTTTATTACCACTTGTCGGATAAGTGGTTAACGATATTCTTGATCAATTATTGATTCATGAAATTACTGGGTTAATTTGCATCGGTTGCAGTGTAACGAACTGTTTGTTGACAGATATGGTAAGCGGTCGTATATCAATCAAAGAAGGATGGAGGCGCAGCCATGGAAATTTTTGAACTACGACGACCAGGCTAATGAAGAACGGAGATTGTACTACGACTTTTTGATGTCTTCTGACAAAAGAATATAAGCGTCATCATCCTTTGTTACTTCAACTCAACAATAACATCCGTATAAATTCAGTATTATTATGATTTGTAATTTTGTAGTTGCTAGATAAATCATTGGCTAAGTTGAAATGTATAAGAAATGTGTATGAATAAATCTGATCTGTGTTAGCATGAATTTTTACGAAATTGTATTTCATTCATTTTTTTAACCAAAATAAAACTATTACATGGAAGTGTTGTTATTGAAGTTCTTCGTCACAGAAACTGACATGACAATTCAACAATTTCGATAGCTATGTGCAGGTAAAGTATATGAAAAATTTTAGTTTAAAAATAGACTTTTAATTATAAAAATCAACGAACACAATCAAACTCGATAATCTGTTTAGTTCTATTTTTAAAATTGAAACCTATTTATAGCTATTTCGAATTTTTTTCCAATAAATCATTTTGCTACAATAGAACAATAGAAACAATGTTTTTAAATTTTATCTGCCGAATTTAACATGTAAATTTTTAATTACGATTTGGTAGCAACAAACTCAAATGAACTAGGTCAATAAAATTTAATTATCCTTTAAAATTTTATTTAATATATTATCACATACAAAAGCAACTTTTAATATTTGTCTGTATTATCGCAGTTTGAAAAATCATGAAGACTTTATTAATTATTGGAGTTATTTACAAAATAAATAGAATTCTTACAGACACAATAATTTGAGATAATAAAATAATAGGCGTATTAAAAGATTTAATCACTGCCAATATGATGACAAGTTAATAACGTATGTATGTGATTAAATTTTTAATCAATTATTTTTTTTTATAAAATATGCATTAATTGGGTTACCTGTGAAAAGTGTATTATAAATAATGTGTTTGTACCTTATATGTTTAATTACGTTTAAATTTTTAATATTACGTGAAATTATTTTATTTAATTATTTATCAGTATCACTGATCATCATAAATCAAATTCAATATGCAATTTTGACACCAACTAATATAAATATAAATAAAGGCTTTCGACCTTTCTTCAGTTCGTGTTTACAATTTTATTACTATCTTGTGTATTTACACGATACGCAATATTCGAATCTAAAAACATTTTAATAAGTAGAAAATATTTGTCACATTTAAGAACAAAACTAGAGCAGTTATTAATATTTACTGACACACTTCTTTTGTAAATGTCTGAGCCTGAATGAAAAATGTCTTCCAAACCAGAGAAAAATAATTATTCTATTAGTTTGGAAAATAAGAAAAACACAAATCCATACTAAAATTGAATCACAATGTCTTGTTCCTAAAAGATGGCTAAGGTAAGTATCACCCTGTTTATTATTAAATTAAATTTAGTATCACTGTTAGGTGATCCACATTCTTTCGGTGATATCGAATTATAATTTTTCTTGTAGTTTCACTACTGTCCATTACTAAATAATTGAAATAATTGCATTAAAAAAACTGGTAGCAAATAATCGACTGAAATTCACACAAAACAATGAAGTATCTACAATAAATATACGTAAATACGTAGTTTATTAAAATGAAACAGCTGCACAGTGGATACAATCATGAAAGAAAAAAACAATAAATTTTATATACACTGATGCCTAATTCAAGTAGCACAGTTAATATTTGTGTCTCAATAATGAAAATAAAAATTATAAACTCGCTTCTAGATAGATTTATTTTGTACACTAAATTCGTAGATTGACTGACGGTCATTGAACTATAATAAGAATCAATACATAATACAAAATATGGAATGTTAAAATTTCATGATTAAGTAAATAAATAGATAATTAATAATTCAATAAGTTTATAAATTCAACTTTACACTTTTATAGGAATAAATAGTAAATATTTTATGGTGAGCAATATTGAATTTACTAATGTTTAATACTTAATATAACATTATTACAAAGCTGAAGCTTTTTATTAAAAGGATCATCTGTCTGCTTAGCATGGTAAACAGAAAATTTATTATAACTGTACTTAATATTAATTAACCTTGTAATTTCGTGTACAATTTAAATATGTCCTGACATTGTTTGTCATGTAAACTGAACAATCTGCTATCATTTTTGATGTCAGTTATTCATATTTATCTTGATAATATCGGTATGTACAAACTACAAAATCAGGAATTTTTATACGTCATTTCTTGGTAAGCTCCAAAGTGCAATATTTATTCTTTCAGTTAATTGCATTACAAATTAAAAACAAAAACAAGATTCAAAACAATATATAAAAAAATAGGGACTGCTGTAAACGTTTTCTCGTAATCGATAATTGCGTTACGTTTATATTTACAATTACAGTAAACCATGCCAAAGGATGATACTACATAAATCCTCCTAAATATTTCCAAATATGTCCCTTTCAATTATACCCCAAAATGTGTTACAGTTCCTAATTATTAATTGAGAACCACTTCATCACAAAACACAGATTAAAAATTACCATAAATCAATTGTTTCTAGAAATAATGTTTTCGATGCCGATTCTTATCTTGAAAAAACCAACCATACAAATCATTCAATTGCATCTGAGATTTACGAAATCTAGGCGACACGAATCTATTAAAAAGTGGAAGTTTGTTCCAGCAGTTTATATTATATTGAGCGTTTGAACAGGAAGTTTAAATATGAAAAGCATTTTGTTAGTGTTCGTGGTGATCAATTCTGTATTATCAGTGAAAACCTGTAAGTAATTTTCTCAATTAAATACATATTAACGACTTTTTTAAACTAATTTAAGACAAGTTTTTTATTTATTTTGTCAAATTTACGTTCGGCTTTTCGATGTGTCTTTAATACAGGAAATATTTTCAGACCAATGTCCAACGACCGAAGATGAACAACCAGTGTATTATCCACACGAAACCAATTGCAGCCTCTTCTATCAGTGTTCGTACGGGCGACTTATGCTCATGACATGTCCCGGAATGTTATATTTCAATAAGAAATTGAACGTTTGCGACCAATCGTATAACGTTAATTGCACTCTAACAACCGAGGGACCTTTAACAACTGATGTCATCACAACAACCGAATTTGTCACTTGTACTCAAGGATTAGAGACGAAAGAACCGGAGGTCACAACTGAAGGAAAGGTGGAAACAACAACCCTGCCAAACAATATTAAGTGCACATACGATACCATATATTACCAAATTCCGTATCCAGAAGATTGTACCAGGTACATAATATGTAATTATGGTAAACCTGAAATAGGGACTTGTCCAGAGGGTAAACACTTCGACACCATTGACTCCGTGTGCAAAAATAAGGAAGAGGCCGTTTGCAACGGTTCGATATTTTTATTCCGGCATTTGATTTCCAATGTGTAATGCAGATTCAATAAATTGTCCGACTATTAATTTGATATTATTTGAATATATTATAAAATATTATAGAAACAATAAGATTTATGTATTTATTTTTAACTATTTTGTAAATAAAGAATGTAATACTCAAATATTTTTATATGGGCACTAATACTTAAGTAATTAATTTTATAACATATATAATAAAATTATAAATTACTCATGAACTTTTAGTAACATATTGATTGATAACATTATAAGATAAATATTAATTTGAGTTACAGATAAATAATTATCCCGATACTATGGTTTTTAATCTGATAAAATTTTTTATTGTGGTAAAATCTATTATTTTTTGTTAAAATGTGTCGAATTTAACAAAATTTAATTCCCTTAAAGTTACAGTGTTTAAATTTAGTATCAAAATGTTATGCTATAATGTGATTATTTTATTACTACAATCCTGATATTACTTCTTCACACAAATAAATTGTTTTATTTAATATACATTATATATTTTATATTTGCAATAATAGGAATAATTGCAAAATATATAAAACAGTTTTTCAGAGTTTCAATACTGACGATACTTTTAAATTCTTAATTAAAAAATATTATCATAAATCCCAAAGTACGACGGAGAAACCAGGTTCAAGTGTTCAATTTGCGAACTGCTTCTGAGGATAATGGTATCGTTAGGTGTATTACTTTAATTGATTATCTTAAGCCGAGGATTACTTATCATATTTATTGTTTTATATTCTAATAGTTTTGTATAAGCAAATAGTTGTTATTATATTTAGTTTTTTTTTTCATACGTGTTTTTCCGTGTTTTTGGTAGTGACAAAAATTTCTAATATAAATAAGTAGGAGTTTTTTTTAAATACATACGTATAATAATTTTAAAATAAATGACAGGAATTAAATCTAAATATTAATAACTAATATAACTGTAACCTTATTTACTTTTATTTTACAAATAAATAGTAATTAGAGGTTAGTCAATTGTAATTTATTTAGTACAATAGTTTTTATTTAAAACAGAGCTGGCAAATCGGTTGATTCTTCAGTGGAAGCTTCGTCGTCGGCTTCTGTGGTAGAATTATCATCGTCTTCGGCGCCAGAACTTTCGTCGGCCTCTGTGGTAGAATCATCTTCGTTGGCCTCTGTGGTAGAATCATCTTCGTTGGCCTCTGTGGTAGAATTATCATCGTCTTCGGCGCCGGAATCATCGTTGGCGTCTGTGGTAGAGTCATCATCGTCCTCAGCGCTAGAATCATCGTTGGCATCTGTGGTAGAATCATCATCTTCTTCGGTGCTAGAATCATCGTTGGCCTCTGTGGTAGAATCGTCACCTTCTTCAGTACTGTTTTCGTCATCGTCTTCATCTGCTTCAGTAGTTGGAGCTGAAGTAGTTGTGGTTGGTTCTGGGGTGGTGGTCGTTGGTTCAGGAGTAGTTGTTGTAGTGGTGGTCGTTGGTTCAGGGGTAGTGGTCGTTGGTTCAGCAGTAGTTGTTGTAGTGGTGGTGATTGGTTCAGGGGTAGTGGCCGTTGGTTCAGGAGTAGTTGTTGTAGTGGTGGTCGTTGGTTCTGGGGTGGTTGTTGTAGTGGTGGTGGTTGGTTCAGGGGTGGTTGTTGGTTCAGGAGTAGTTGTGGTAGTGGTAGTCGTTGGTTGAGGCGTAGTTGTTGTAGTGGTGGTCGTTGGTTCAGGTGTAGTTGTTGTAGTGGTGGTCGTTGGTTCTGGGGTGGTTGTTGTAGTAGTGGTAGTTGGCGCTGGAGTGGTTGTTGTTGTGCTGGTGGTTGTTGTAGTGGTAGTCGTGGTAGTGCTGGATGCTTTGCACCCAGCGTTATATGGCCAATCACATACGTTCAATGTTGGATTGAAATGAGTTCCTGTTGGGCACGTAAACTCATAAGGTCTACCATTAGAACACTGCCAGAATTTTGTACAGTCGTACGGATCAGGGATGAATTGGGAAGATCCACAAGTTGCTGTAAATAATTAGTAATTTAATTACTAATACAAAAATAACTTAGGTAAATTTAATATACTTACGAGGATTGGCTGCTACAACTGTAGCGCATGCTGCAACAATTAGGATAAAAGACTTCATCTTCTCTTTATTGTCAATACACTTGATATGTATTCTACTCTGGAAAATAAAGCTCATGTGTGTAGACACCATCAGCAAGGTGATACCTTTTATATGTAGCAAGTTGTAAATCAAATTTAATCGATCAGCTGCCATAAATAAGACAATAAAATTTTATCTAAGTAAAAGTGCGAAAAATATTCCTTTCGGATTGACAAAGTGAATGATTTGGATCATGTTGATTGATACTCGTGGTTAAGGTTCAATTATGTGAAACTTGAGGGATTTAAAATTTAATCAAGAAGGTTTGAACGATTTGTTTAACTATTACGGCAAGATGTTATTTAAATAATTCTTATTTGAATATGTTTATTTATTGATTTGTACGCTTACAGACATATTTGCAGCATTTTTTTTTTAAATAAGTAAATAAAGGCAAAACATTTTTAATTTTATACGTTATGTTATTTGATATTCGCCCTAATTTTCCTATAATAAAAAATTATTTCCTGTTTATAATTTTGGAAATAATATGTCTCACATTTATTATAGGAACAATATAATCATAAATCATATTAAGCATTCCTTAAAACATAATGAGAGATCAGAGGTAAGTATTTTTATTGAATTATAAAGAAGCATTATAGTATTAGTACTAATACTAGTATTCAAAATTTTCGACATATTGAAAATTTTCATGACAAAGTTATTATTGTTATATGTTACAAATTCTAGCACTGACTTACGTTATACGTTTGATGAAGACATAATACAATTAAAATAACTACTAGTTAAGTAATCTATTACTTCTATTATATATGTATAAGAAAATGCTTTTGTCTACGTATCCAGTTAATTATTTTAAAATGTTATAGATACTGATACAGTTTTAGGAAAATGACTAACCTAATTATGTGATTGATATATGACAAATATTCTAGACATTTTAATTAGAAATTAACTTAAAAAATTGAGTAAAAAATACCAAAATATAATTTTATACTCTCCGGGATTTGTACATCATAAAAATAACATAAATTGTAATTATAAAAACAATTTTCTAATTTTCATAATTTATCTAGTACCTTACTGGTTAAAATAAGAATTTATGTTAGACTAAAATATCCGAGAACTAATTAAGATTTGTAAAAATGATAGTATCCCGTATCTCTGAAGTTACTTTTAATAAAATTGTTCATATATCGATCCAAAACCGTTTACACCAACTAATTCTTGAGAGAGACGGTTTTACCCGTAGGAAGAGACTGTCCCTGTTATCAAACAAACTTTAATATTTTTTATCTCGTTTTCTATTGGACTTTTATTCGATTTTTTTTTTAAGAAATCGATTTATTATTTTGAAGTGGTTAAAAAAATTCGGATAAGTTATGAAACACTCTGTATATATTTGAGAAAGTTATTGCTTTTAATGAGTTTAACCCGTGGTTACGTTTTCGGCACTCATTTTTCTAACACCCTGTATATACTAGGAATATATTGTACGAGAAAAATCCTATTTTGCTTATTTAAAATTTCAACAGTTGGGAAACTAAATTTTAAGATTTTAACATTTTAAGCGTTGTACCAAATCAATATAAACTAATATATTTATTGGATGAATACCCCGAGTACATAATTAAAGAGATCGATGACCCACATAACACGTGGTGTATGAGGGTTGCCTAGTCCATTATTGAATTAAAAAGTCACGTTCGCTTATGATTTGTCTGTAAATTAACGAAATGTGGTTAGAGGAAGTAGAGGAAATATTTAAGGGTTACTTGCCCTATTATGTTTTGGTGTTTTTGCCCATATTTATTATAGTTTCGCCGGTAAATCCAGTTTCGGCTTCTCATGAATTTCCGGTTTATAGAATGCAACATTATGATCTTCATGGAATTCCTCACGGTGGGTTTGTGGTATTTTAATGTATTAAACTTGTGATATCCTATGAAAATATACAATTTTAAATTAGTGAAACTTTAGAAACGTAAGTACTTTGCTTAATAATCATTTAGTTAAAGTGAGGTTATTTGTAGGTTGTCGAAGTGCCAGCATCAACTTGGAAGCCAGATCATTGACTGGCTGGAGTACCTCGAGGCACTGCGTTGTTACCAAATTACAACATCTAACAGTAGATCATTTCAAGAACATATGTAATAAGGCTGGCGCCCTTATTATTGTTTTACCCCAAGATATTGATAAATTGAAAGAGGAAGACCGTCAAGTATTTTAATCCAATTTACATAGTTTCCTATTATTAATTTAATCATTTTGCAGCAAATATTACATCTTGAAAATGCTATGTTGGCTGAAGAAGTAAGCATTCCAGTTTATTTTTCAAAATGGACTCCACAATTGGACAGCATAACTTATGAACTCTCCAGCAACATAGATACCAATGACTTGAGTAAATCAGCGGCTGAAGCAATTGTAAATTCTGTAGCTGCTAATGGCTATCAAGTTGTTGTGTCTACAAGTAGCCCAGTGCTCCGGAATGATGTGAAAATTGCAACAATTCATGGTCACCTTCAAGGTTATAATAGTGAAGGCAAAATTCAAACTATTGCCATTGTAGCACATTATGACAGTTTTGGTATTGCTCCTGTAAGAAACTTATAACAATATATTGTGTATATTGATTAATTTTTGTTTATAATTGTAGGAGCTTTCATTTGGTGCTGATTCGAATGGCTCAGGTGTTATTGTTTTGTTGGAACTTATTAGATTGTTTTCACATTTGTACAGTGATCAAAAAACTAGAGGAAAGTACAACATTTTATTCATCCTCTCAGGAGGAGGCAAAGTGAATTATGCTGGCAGTAAAAAATGGCTGGAGGACCAGATTGAATCTAGTGATGGTTCAATTATACAGGTAATCAACAAAATTAGCTATAATTTTCATAGTAATAACATAATTGTATGTTTATAGGATGCCTCATTTGTAATGTGCCTTGATTCTTTGACTTCTGGTGACTCTTTGTACATGCATGTTTCCAAGCCACCTAAAGAAGGTTCACCATCATCCCAATTTTATAAGGACTTGAAGGCGTCAGCTGAAAGGAGGGATTCTGTCTCAGTTGAGGGTGTCCACAAGAAAATAAATCTGGCTGACTCCTTGTTGGCTTGGGAACATGAGAGATACAGCATTAAAAGATTACCAGCATTCACCTTATCAGCTCTTAAGAGTCATAGAGATTTGCAAAGGGGAACTATTTTAGATACCAGGCAGAGATTAGATGTTGATAAATTGGAAAGAAATACCAAAATAATAGTTGAAGCAGTGGCTAACTTCATTTACAATATTTCTAATGGGGATATATTTGGGCAGTCTTTGGTAAGTTTCAACTTCAACTATTTTACAACTATTATTTCTTGTTTAGGCATGAAATGTAATTAAAATAATGTGCATTTAATTTTAGGATGTTAATAGGGAGCATATCCAAACGTGGGTCGATTATTTGTCGACACAACCTCGCTCCCCGCAATTATTAAGTAACAAAGATAACGCTCTAGTCAACTACTTAAAAGATAACTTCATCAAATATTTGCGCGATGTCAAAGTTACACACGGTGTACCTGATAAGAGAGATCCGTCGTTCCAATTCTTTGAAGTGACAAAGGGAACAATGAATGTATATAGGTACACATTAATTAAATAACATCGCGAAGCATTTGATTAACCATTTTTGTTTTTCAGTGTAAAACCAGCAGTATTTGATCTTATTTTAACACTCGCAATAGTTCTGTACCTGGGAGTTGCCTACCTATCCATTTTTTACTTTCCTCATTTGTATTCATTGGCTTGTGCTTTGACTTTGAACAAAAAACAACAGTAGTGCAAAGCAAAGATGAATTAAGTTGCCAAAAATATTTATTTGTTTTTTTTAACTGTAATAAAGAACTGTTTTTGTAGTATTTAAATAGGAAATAATGAATAAGTTCATTGTTGATTTATTTATATGTATATCAGTACATAAATAAAAAATATTTCAATATTTTTGTTTCACTAACAACATTCACATGAACATGTTCTTCAAATAAATTGATTGTTATGAAAATAATAAAAGTACAATTTTTAAATACCCTTGTTTTATTCCTTGTCATCAATATCATGACTAAAAATTACAATACCAACACAATTTTACAAGCGACTAAAATACTTAATCAATTAAAACATAATCTAGAGTCACTCAATATGCGAAACAATAAAAAATATATGTTGTCAATAAACAATTCATACATAATTCAATAAGTAAAACTGATGATTTTATATACACATTAAAAATTATTGCATATAGCAAGTTTTCACAATATATAACTATAAAAGGTTGCAAAATTCTAGATCTGATAAATAGGTTTAAAAATATTTCACTCAATAAAGCGCAAGTATGGTGCATACTTTGGCATTTATTCGAAAAATGCCATAAAACTTGTGTACATTATTTACATTTGCTTAGTTCTGCATAATAATAAAAGAAATGATTTCAATATATAAAGTGCAGTCATCAATATTGTTAGGAGAGAAAGGAGTAAAATATAAAATTAATTCAATATGTAAATTCCTTATTTGTTTTCTGTTATAGTAAAATATGATTGCAATAGGCGATAAAAATGTCAATTATAACTAAATATGAATTACGATTTTTGTGTTATGCTAGGAATAATTCGCAGGTAATGGCGTCATAATATATTTGATGTCCATGTTCTGCGGTTTTCGTAAATTGTCGGCGGCGTGTCGCAATTGTACCGCGCAGTCGGGGTGAGCCGTGCTCGGTAACTGGAGGCACTCTTGTTCAAAAATATTTGCTAAACCTATTAACAGATCCAGAAAACCTAACGAAATTGCAGCCTTTCGTAAGCGGTTTAGTTCCTTGTAAAATTGCGGCGTCTTCTCAGGCATTTTTCTTGCATGCCTTAAAATCTTCTGAATGTCAGATTGCAATCCTGCTTGTCGTATCCACACCACACTGTTCTGCGAATAGCTCCTCTTCTCCTGAGGCCTTAGAGGAAAGGTGCCGAGGTGGTCCGAAGGTACTACGTCCGCAACCGCTAGATTGTTCAAGTCCCCTAGCCATGGTACCGCATCGGACCCCGGAGTCAGGATTGTTAGCATTAGATTCGATTTTTTCTTGTTGTCGGCCCAGGAATTAATGAAACCAAACCAATTGTCGCCGACAGTAACCAAGGCGGCCACGTTCTCAACTTTCAACGCTCCGTGAAGAAGGACGCAGAATGAGGGTGTTTTTCCTTCATCGGTGCCGTCTTCGTCGGTGAGGTCGATTTCAGTTGGCAAACACTCTCTGTTACTGGAAGTGGCAGGCAGAATTAAATGACGACTTACAGCCATAGGTGAACCTACATTTGCAACAGAGAGAAAACCGCATACTTCTATAAGATTTTTTATATCGTAGGTTTGTGAGTCAAAATCCGTTGTTTTGGTGTAAGGCTAAAACAGTTTCATAAATATTATACATTTTATTTATATATGTTTCAGTTGGAGATAATTTATTACTAATGTCATTTGTTTATTGAAATATTCATTTATATCGTTTTCAATTTTACATTATTTAATAAAAACAGTTTTAAACTTACTACTGGTGCTGGTGACAGAATTATTTTCGACTCCAAGTGGCCGCATTTCAGTGTGCCTTTAAAAGATGAATACGTGTCTTCTGCCAGTTTTTGAAACATGGAAACAATAACTGCCTCACTTTGAATATTCTCCGGAACTCTAATAGATCCATCGTATCCAGTTAAATCTATTAATTTTTGATATAGTGGCTTTGCTGTAAAAGTAAAATCTTGTTATAATAGTAGGTGTTTGCCGACAAAGTACATACCCCTAATCAAACTTAATTCTTCGGAATGAGCTATGGTAACTACGTGTAGTTTACCAGGAAAGGCAAAGGGAATAGGGAAGGGATTATTGGGTGTTCTTTTATTGACTGTCGCTAAACATTCTTTTAAAGATGTACTTCCAAGTCCGGTACTTCCGTCAGTTACTAATATTACCTATTGCAAGGACTGTCCACTTATAAATTCATTTAATTAATAGAAAAGAACATTTAATGTTACCTGACAAGCTGTGTTATTACCCCATTCTCCAAGGACCATTTGATTAACTCCATGAAGAGCTGTTTCGATACATGTCTTGTCGAAATCGTCAATGTTTTTCAATTCGCCTTTTATTACGTTATAATCTCTCGTAAATGGGCATTTTTCTTCGTATAAAGAAGAAAATGCCATCTAAAATTTAATAGGTTTAAATATTGTTATGTAAAATGAAATCGCGTAAAGAAGAAAAGCATTTTGGTTTACTATTACAATAATAAATACAAGAAATTGAATAACACAGAGTTCGACCGAAAGTCTGATATGTCACCTATATTGATGATTTTAACTAATGAAAAAACAAAGAAGTATTTATTAACAATTTGAATTAATATCCAAAATTAAGTAACTTGTCTTTGTCTACGTTTATTTATTTCCTCAGGTAATTAGGAAGTAAACCAATTTTGGAAAATACCATCATCACCAAATAAAATACTCATTATGGTATATACTTACCTTTTTCTGTAAAAGGTGAAAATGTAAATACCTAATGTATAATCGGAGATAAATTAAAAACTAAGTATTATGAGACAATTTTATTAACAAAGTAGGGATTTTGCGTATATTACATAAATTAATGATTAATTAATTGAACTAATAATTAGTTGGATAGTCAAATAAATAAAAGTTGAAAAATCCTGCTGATTCAATCACATGTCATTTATTGATGGCTGCCTGAGCGGCCTTCTTGGCTTTGATGGTCTCCACAAGTTCTTTGTATCTTCTCATGCATTCTTTCTTTGATCTGTTGGGTATACATTCAGCGATTCGATCCCATCTTTCGGCAGTGGAGGCTGGGTACGTTTTTAAGGCTTGTTCCAACAATTGCTGTTCGTTTGCAGTCCAAGGGGCTTCAGGCTTTGTGGCTTTCGCGTCCCCGTTGGTGATTTTGGTGTTTGAGATAGGCGCTTTCGGTTCCGGATTGGTGTCACCGTTCATGTTTAGCGTTTCCATTTTTTTGGATATGCCGCTTTCATCAATGTTCAACACATTTTTCTTATCTTTCTTAAAATTGTCAAAGGCTTGTTTGTTGGCAGTTTCTTTGAGATTATTTTTTGTGAAATTTGTGTTCTGCAGGTCCTTTGCTTTTGCCAACACCATTTTGGCATTGAATTTTGTACTATCTGGGGAAAATTTGCCGTGCTGGTTGATGAAATTCGATACGACTTCCCAACGTTGATTCGTACCAGCTGGGAATAGGTTTACTGCTTTTACCAACAACTGGATGTTTTCTTCATTCCATTCAGCAACAACTTTCTTCAGGGAAGGTGCTTTTGGTTCATTTTTTTGTTTAGTAGCTTCAAGTTGTTCTTGTATTTCCTTCTCACGTTTCGATTCCATGTCTTTGATGGCTTTCACAAATGCAGATTTACCGTTATTTTTAATAGCTTTGTTTAATTCTTCTAGTTCAGCTAATGAATAACTCTCGCAAATTGACTCTACTGCGGTGATATTGCTTAAATTGTCTTGTCCATTCTCTACATAGTAATTATTTGCTTTACACGTATCCCGAAGTAACTTTCTTTCTTTCTTTAAAGCTTTTTTCAACACTTCTCTTTCTTGTCTCTTTGCTTCTATTCTGGCTCTTTCAAGAGCTTCAGCTTGTTCTTTAGCCAGTAAAGCTTCTTTTAGTATTCTTTCTTCCTCCTCTTTTTTGGCCTGTGCTGCTGTTTGTTTGGCCCTTTTGGCTGCTAATTTTCTATCCTTTTCCTCTTGCTTGAATTTTGCTATTCTTGGATCATTATTATATGCTAAGTCTACAAGAGATCTGATTCTTGACATTTCTTCCTTCTTTTTTCTAAGTCGCTCTGCCTTGTTTAATTTATCTACATATCTCCTTTCATCACGATCTTGACATTTGTCCTTATCCTCTTCATCTTCATATGAGTATTCCCTCCATGACTTAAAATCATACCAAAATGAATAGAATTTTTCAACTTCTTCTCTGGATGAATCTGGAGTGCCTAGTTTAGGAACTTTTGGTTTCTCTGACCATCTAGCATTTAATTCAAAATAATATGGAAATACCTGAAAGAAATCCTTTTTCAATTCACTTGAAGATGGAATATTATTGTCAAATTCAGGGTCAACTGAATCATAAGCTCTTCGCTTTTGAATTGTTCCTAATGTTTCATATGCCATTGTGATATTAGTAAAATAGTCATCGTCAGCCTTAATTTCCTCTCCTTGAGCTTTTCGTTTATCGGGATGATGTTTTAATACCTTCTTTCTGTAGGCTGTTTTGATAATATCCTCAGTGGCCTTGTGTCGTAAATGCTGTATACCCAAAACCTTATAGTGGTCTTGACTTTTCCAGTCCTTGGGGTCTAAACTTCTCAGGTATTCCATATCATCTTCGTATTCTACATTTTCCGGTTTCAGTTCTTCTTCCTTTTCATCTTTTTTCGGTGGCGGATCGACTTTGTGTTTAATGATGGGATGCGGGAGGAATTGTAACGACGGCTCTCCGCCACCCACATTTTCGAGTATAAATCGGTATCGCAACGCAACTGTTTTGCAATTACCGCTTTTTGCACATTTCGCTTCGCCCATCTTTATGGAAGATTAACATAACCTGCACTCCTCACCACAAGTCCTTGTAATGCTTTTACCGATGACAACTTAATCACTGAGCTTGCCAAGCTGTTTTCAACTTATTTGCAACAAATCGGTGTGATATTACAAATATTTTCTAATACATTTTAAAAATCAGAGAAGACACAAATTTTCCCGCATGGCGTACGTCAAATGCCATAAGTAAAGGGTCTTTTAGTTTGTTCAGTTGGCACAATTGCCAATGAAACGTTGCCGCATCTACTTGGTTTTAAATTTATAAAAAAATATAATACAGACAGAGAAGCGCCTTAAAAAATACTTTTTATATGAAAAAGCTTTAAATGGTTACACGGAATAATAATTTTATGTTTAAAAAAGAGGCGTTGTTAAAACCCAATGTTTATGTGATGATGTTAGGTTTGAGAGTGGTCTGAGCAAATTTATATAAAAAACTGGTACTCACCAATGCAATAAATTCCAATTTGGAATGAACGCTTAAATGATCCAAAAACGCGTTAATTCCCACAATGGCCAATTGTTTTCTCGTCGTTTCAGTGCCATCTGAGAGTTGTACCGGTCTTGTCATCGATAGCGACACATCCAGAACAATTACTGTGGGCATTTTTTTTCTTTAAAATATAATATCCGACTTTTTCACGTATTCTCAAATAATATTTGGCCACAACTGAAAATTTACTAACAAATACATTGTTAACCTAGCGGGCAAGCGTTTTTGTGCGGTGTTGTCAAAATTGATTATTTTGATTTTAGACAACCCCAACAACTTCATTACAGGTTTTTCAGTTTCGAAAAAGCCCGCCATCAAATGTGTCCTTTATTTGACAATATCAATTTTTAATGAATTTTTTTTCAGAGGCATTCGGTGCAAACTTATATTCAAATATGCATAAAAATCATTAAAACTTATATAAGCTAATCAAACACAATTCATTTAAAGCAGTTTTTCACACTTTGAGAATTATATGTTTAAGAACCACACTTCAAAATCAAGTCATCATGATTATAACAGATTAAATGACGTAACTTTGACATAGTCGTAATTGAAATTTGAGCAAAATCAGTTTGCTGTCTTTCACAATGAACCCATTAACTAGGTATGATTTTAACCACACAGTATTTCTGGAGAACCCATTGCGTACCATAGAACGCAGATATCACCATTGGATTGTTTTCTATCGTCCAACGTTAGTAGGCATGGCAGCCGAGGAACTTCACCTTGCTACTTCTCATATTGACTTTCACCATAAGGGCAATCCGAAGTATGCTACTATATGTATCTACACGAATTGTAATACAATAGTCGTATCTCATTTTTTTCAAAGCGTCCGAAGTTGCATTGTCATTATTTGGCCGCACTTGCGTGGATTATTTGAATTACCGATGATATTAGAGAGAGTTGATACACAAAATAAGACTTTGGCTGAAGTGGGAATAAAGAACGGCTGTCGCATGGTAATACGCTTTCCATCAAGTGTGAATAATGAGCTGTTGTTCATAAAGGAGGAACCAGAGGAGTCATCAGAAGTCCCTGCACCCGTAGAGGGGCCAGATGAGTTACCTGAAGTCAAGCCGGTACCCGTAGAGGAACCAGTTGAGGTATCGGTCAAGGTCGAACCGACACCGGCAGAGGAGGAGCCGATTCTAGACCCTGTAGTTGAGTTGACACCCACAGATATACCAGTTCGAATTGCCGCAGTAGAATCGACACCCCTAGAGGAATCTGGTCAATCGTCTCAAACTAAAGGTAAGACGGCAAGGAAGACAAAGAAGAGAAAGTCCAGAGGACCTCCAGTAAGAAGAAGTGAACGTATCCAACGTATGAATGAAAGAAAAAATAACTCACTTCGTACTTCTTAATTCTATATGTTTATATGATGTTCGTTAATAATAATTTCAAGTTTCTGAATTCGTCCTTTTATTATTTCTGAAACTATTAATCAGAACGTAATTTTAGTAAACTGCATAATATTTTAAAATATTTTCAATTTGGTTAAATGAATTTAGCCTTATTGTTTTTATCAAAGAATACAATTTTATTTTACATTTTAACGTCACAATATATACCCAGTCAAAGTGTCTAGGGAACACAGAAAAATCAAATTAAATTTAATAACCGTCCGAAACCGTGTCCGAGGGCAAGGTCTATTTCAGGTCATCTTTAAGGGTACCCTGATTGCTCTCTGGAAATCGCGCTGATGATTGGAGCCGTATTCTCTTTTCTGATGTGTCCAGATTTTGCTACCACTCAGATTCTGAAATGATACGTATCTAGAGAGAACCTGGAAACCAAGCACGACTACAGCATGCTCGTGAGGTGGTGAATTTTGGAGGATATTTTGGGGAGGAATTAGTACTGGCGGAAGAACCTAGCTCTTTTTAATGGAGACCACTTAGAACGCGGTTCTATATTGCGATAACATTGTTTTACCTATTGTATTACTACATTTAACCAATAAGCCACATATGGATCAAAACCTACCTAATAGACCGGATATTCGTTTTTAATAAAAAAAATAAATGTGGTATAGTTACTATGAGTAGTATAATTATAAATATTTGGATATTTGGTGGGGTTAATTTTTGAAGGGGTTGTAAATTAATTTTACAATATATTTTTTATTTGATTAGTAAAAAACACACATTTTTATTAATTCATTATATTTTCACATTAATTTTTTTTTTGGTTTTATTGCAATAATTAAAAAATATTTAGGCGTTCACACACTTTGACTGTGTTTACATGGTATTCAATAAATATGGATTTACATAGTTCTTTCATAAATATTCATATATATATATATATATATATATATATATATATATATATATATCTATATATATATATATATATATATATATATTAACAAAATATGTCTGTCGGAGGGTTCATGGAAAAGCAAGTAGTACTATTGGTTGCATACATATAGTACTTGGTTGGAATCAGCGGAAGTGCTAAACAGGGGATTGTACTCGAACCGAGGGTGATGGTAGAGGAGACCTACGAGGGTGGTGGTAGAAGTCTTGGCTTGGCATACCCGTCGAGATCACCGCGTTTCATGCGATTGTTTAACTATTGCTTATAATCCTGTTGGTTTAATTACATTGTAAGGACTTCTTGTGTGTTATGTAGAAACTATGGCCGATAATCCTGACCGCGCTGCGTCATATCTAATATTTAGACTTTTATCAATTTTTTATTGTTTTCGAATGCACCTTTGAGAACAATTTTTTTAATAACTCACTCTCATATTTTCACTCTGTGAATTTTATCGCGATATTCAGTTTTCCAAATCAAATTACCATGATTATAACAAATTAATGACTTAACAGACATATCCATAGAAACGAAACTATATGCCATAACTGAAGTTTTGATTGATCAGATCAGTCTTCCTCCATCTTCTGCAATGTCGCAAATAAGTAAGAAAGATTTCAAAGACAAAATATTCGTAGAGATAGTATCGAAGACGAACTATGCATGCAAGTATCATAACTGGATGGCATATTACAATCCAATAGAACATCTTCCACAGCAGGAATTGAGTAATGCCACTTCTGAAATTGACGACACCCATCCAGACATTCCACAATTTCCATCACTTTGTGTGTACACCAATTGCAACAAAATGGCCGTGTCTCATTTTTATAACATCTTAACTCATTGTATGGGATACACTTGGCCGGAATGCACTGGATTATTCCGTTTACCTCCTGTTTTCAATGCTAACACGAATGATATGACATTAGAAGATGTTGGAATTACTGACGGATTCCGTATAGAAATACGTATTCTGAGATCTGCAAATGAAGTTGAGCAGGCACCCCAAAGAGTGGAGCCAGATCAAGTACCCGAAGTTCAGCCGACAACCACACAGGCTTCAGGTCAGTTATCTAAAATCGAGTCTGCATCATCTCAGTCTCAGTTTTTTGGAGTCGGGCCGACAGCTGAAGGACAGGGCTCAGCTAAGTCATTTGAAGCCAGGGCGACACCCGAAAGACAGGAATCGGCTCAGTCGCTTGAAATCGGGTCGGCACCCGACGGACATGAGCTAGCTCAGTCCCTTGCTGTTGGGCACCTACTCGTAGGACAGGCGCCACCTGAGTTACTTGAATCTGAATTGACACCCGTAGAGCAGCAGCCGGCACTTGCAGCTAAACCAAAGAAAACACCAAAGAACAATTCCCAATCAGCTCCATTAAGAAGAAGCAAGCGTATCCGTATGAAGGAAAGGGTAAATTATGCCGAGTATGATGATAATGATTTTTAATTTGTATGTTGGGTGTTAAAAATAAATAAAATTTTCTAGTTCCTGAATTAGTTTATTTACTATTTAAGTATTTATTGGTATTTCAGAGACAATTAATCAAAATGCAATAAGAACTGTGGTTAGTATACTTTATATACTCAATTAAATGGTAAGTAAATTTAGAAGTATTTTTCTAATATCAGCAGAATATAGAAGGGAATATAATTAAAATAACATGTTCATTATATACTTTTTATTCTATTCAAAGAATACATTGTGTTGTCTAAAGTTAATATTATTAAATATTTCATGTTACATTTTGCCCAGAATCTCACAATATACACGGTATTCAATAAACACAAACTTACATAGTTCCTTCATAGAGGTAAAAAAATAATAGTTCTATACACAAAGAAATATAAAAATGCATTTTTCTGGACAAATTGTATGTAATTTTTATTGTATTAAATATAATACATCTGCGAAAGGCTTAACTTATAATTACAACTAACAATCGCAGCAATGTAAATCTATTTTTTAGAATTGTTAATCCACTTTTAATTTTTAAACATACTCTAAGATATATTGTATTGACAAAGTATTTAAATCATTTATTATTTTTGGGACAAATATTAAATACCTCGTTTTTCAATTAATTGAATATGGAATGTTTAAATATATAAATTGTTGTATGATTTTAGTAACGATGTTTATATAATATGCTAAAGGCTGTCTTAGGCAAACATCCAGAACAGATCTGGAATCAGTACGTTTTTTTTTCTGCATACATACAATTTGCGAATACTTATAATCTACCTAGAACTATATTTACTCTATTTTTATATAATAATGTAATATTTTAAAAAACTGGCTGCAGCCTTACAAGTTACAAAAACGCTCGCACAGCTATTTGCAGATTACTGCATGGGTTTTTGGGCAAATCCCATTTTAGGAAGAAGCAAGTTTATTTATTATTATGAATAGATATAATAATCTAAATTTATTAGAATTCACATCACTTAGTACAAATCACTAGATGTTATCGACTGTCTGCTACTCTACTCTTATTTCCAACACAATAAAGAAAAAAAATCTTTCTGATTCCACTAAGTGAGACCAAGTATAAAAATGTGGGATTACAATAATATTGAATAATAACGAATTAATAAATCAGCTGGTCAATTAAGATGACTAGCAAAATCTAAACTCTGAACGGTTAAACAACGATTCTTTGTTACGAATTTTTATCTATAATGTTTCTTTTCAACATATAGTAGTAGTCTTTCATCCTGATGCTAAACTTATTTTTAGTTAAATAAAATCTGTGACTTGGGTCACATACAATGTGTCAAAAAGCCATCCATAAACGCTTTACTCACAAATGTAAGCAATCAGATGGTTCAGTCAATAATTTAACGTTGTTTGGCTCAGGACGCAGGGACTGTAAAAAAATACATCAAGAGTAGTTTTAAATCGAGTATAGCCATAGATAAACGTTTTCATGTGAATTAGCTGTAATATGGGATATTTAGTCAATTATAAATATGATAGATTAATATACTGTCACGTATCAAACAACTTGAGAGAACAAAAAAGTTCTGTACATCTACAGAGAAACTTTGATAGCTTTCTACCTAATAAATTTGATGCATAATACCTATTCATAAAATAAATTTATAAATAGTTATTATTATAAATACTAGAATGGAAGTTTTCGAATACTAAAAGTGAGTAAACATCGGTAACAATTCTAATATCAAGGAACTTCACCGATGTAATTTTATACAAGGTCTTGTATAGAAAACTTTGGCTATATAGTACTCGTAAATCGTAAAATGACCATGGGCACAACCCCAACACTGTACTCCACGACATCCACATAAATATTTAAGAATGCTTTAAGAATGCCGTCAGGTTCAGAATTCGGTCTGGTCTTGGCCATAAAAAAATGCAATTTTGAGCATAAAAAACATGAACTTGGCAGAAATAAAAGAAGAAAAGCTGTATCGATACGATAAACTTCTCAGCCCATACAACGAATCTGACGTTATAATATGTTGATGTATTAAAAAATTTTATACAATAATATTTATTAGAAATTATAAACTCTAATGCTAATTCTATAAAATTTTCGAGTGCCAAATTTTTGTAATCTTTATATATATTTATAACTTGACTAGGTTACTATATTGTTAAAATTCTATCTACAACTTTATACAATTTTGGGAAAATTACTGACATGTTATTGGAATATATTTATATATATAAAACACTATCAAAACAAAACTACACTGCCCCTACAGTTTTCCGGCTTATTATCGTTATTAAAAATAAGTCATTTATCAATATAAAATCGATAAAATTGAAAAACAACCCGAAAAACTTTAGTGACACACTTATAAAAATGACTTCAGTATTAATCACATGTTTTGTGTGGATACAATTATTTGACAATATCATTTAAAAATAATATAAATACATAAATTACACAAAAAAAAACAATAAAACAATGAGTGTTTTTAACTAATTTCTATCAATAAACCGCTTTGAGCAACAATAAAAATAAAATTTACCTAAACAAAATGGGTGATGTATAAAAAGGTAATTTGTAACACATCCATAAATACTTTCCAACATCAGTAAGGTTATAAAAATTTATCAAAAACTTCATAGATTTAAAAACAATTAGGGCATTGTAAAGTATGTATGAACGTATTACTTCAAAAGGTGCGAGCACCCAAATAATTGACTCATTAATGATTTGTTATACACTCTGGAAAAATCTAAAAAACTAATGTCTAACAAATCAAAATTAGTCATAAAAATACCGCCACAAGGAGCACATTACATTTGGAAAGTTTTGTACTGTCTTAACATACACGAAAATCGTAAATTAGAAAAATTAGCTTTACATACTAAAATTGGACACGGAGTATTATGTATCTCAGTCTTATGTACATTACTAGTTTGCGTTAATTAAATCAAAAAAGCATAGAAATAATTCCAACCAACTTAAAATACGCCCACTTTGAAACAACCAACCTCACTCAATCTTTTCATCCAATAGTGAATACATTTCACGTTCCTGTATAAAAAACTGATTTCTTGTTGACAAATGGGAAACGATGATTCATTTATGGAGTTACAAATTTAAGTAATATTTTTTATTATACTTGCACGGTATTGATTGAAAATCCGATTAGGTTACTGTTGCATGTCGAAAAGAAATACAGATCATTAAGCTTCGGATTTAATAATTTTTAATCAATACGTCATCGCAGTATTTATTCGTGTCTTATTTAGACATCTTATTAAAAATGAACAAGTTATGTTACAAAGTGAGGTATGCTCGATATAAAATATAGAGTTCGATAACAAAGATCAGATGGAACGATTTTATAGCTAAAGAATATACAATCTAATCACAATGTTGCTAAATTATAACAATCTATTTTTATACGGACACTCTTATCTAACACATCCATAAGAAGCACTTATTAATCATGAAAATACTTAAATGACTCTATTTCATATCTTTGTCTAAAATACACTGCCCTACTCTATGCTTACTAGTCCTCTCCGCTAATTTTGAATCTTCATATTTTCATTGAAACCATAATACTACATATATAGTATTTGGAAAGTCACTTCGAAATTTTATTAACATCTCTTTCAAGAACTCAGGGGAAATTTACTTTAGCAGAGGTAACTCTAGCAGATGGGGAAAAATTGGAAAAACCAACTCGCATTTAACACTTAATGTAAGCAATAAATAAAAAGTTCACTATATAATAGTTTGTTTTTATCATGTTAGTTACTTTTATAAATAATTAATACGTAAATTTATAAATAATATCATTAACAATGGAGTCAAAAATACGTACCATGAATATGTAGCGTACAAATTACAGTGTCGTTTTTAATGCCGAACAAAAAATGGCTTTCCCAATTTCTCCGTATACACTAAAATGATCTTTCATGAATATAAGGGAAAAACGCCAGCCGGACGACAACGGCCCATCCCGTACATCCATCCGGAGCGACCGCATCGCGAAATCGGTTACCTGGACCGCAGGACGGCTGCGGCGACGGCCTCCGACGTGCCGAGTCACACGTGAATGGTGGCCGCCTGTCGGTGGTGTTCCGACGCCGACGGACCGATCTGCGCGGTGGCGGGCTATGCGCGATAGATGTAGCTGGCGGTGTGCGGTGGCGTGGGCGAGGGCGACGAGGAGGGCGGCGACGGCGAGCTGCTCGAGCCGCTGCTCGTTGGCAGCGCGCTGTGTCCGCTGCGCTGCGAGGGCGGCGGCGGCGGCTGTTGACGCGGCGCCGCCGTGCGCCCAAGACTGCGGGGCGCCTGCGGTCCGGCGCCCTCCTCGCCGCTGTCTCAGAGGTAAACCTTTTTGACGCTGCGTGTGGTTGCGAAGCCGTCGCCCCGTCGGTACTGGTCGCCCTGCAACAACTGGCCGCAACCGACAACGTTAGCATGGGCGGTGGCTGCTGAAAGGGCGTTACATGCGGCAAGCACTAACTGGCCTAGTTGAACTAGTGGTCTTCTATCTAACTATTCTACGTTTGAGCTTCTATTAAGGCTTATTCTCATCTGCTCTATCCATTGACTCTTGTATATTATACCTATTATATTAGCACGATCACCTGAGAGTCCAAAAAGTTTATTTCTATCAAGGTACTTAAGTATGTTACTAATTATTAATATGGATATGGATATTTTTGTTGTACTATACACTTAAACATTTCTTGTATTAGAGCTGGAAAGTCTATATATACATATATAGGTTTCCTTGTACGATTCATCACTAGGTATTTAATAGTTGATCCGTTTCACGATAAGTTTTGTTTAAAGTTCTGAATTCTGAAAATAAATTTATTCTTTACAGGTCTTTATTAATTAACCAATGTTAATGAAAGGCGGAATGTAATATTGCAGAATGATTTGTTAAACCTTTGACCGAGACTGTTTAATATTTTAATTAGTGTGCGAAAAGACTTAATGAGTTTTATCTTTTATGAATTATGTAATTGGATTAGAAGGTGGTAAAAGAGATGGTATAATTTTCTTAAGACTGAAGACCACTGAGCTAAACTTGGAGTATGCGTAGATTAAATAAACTTATCAATCAAACGTTGTATATATAAAAAATTGTAAAGTATTTACTGTTTTTAATATACGCATACTAATATGTATCAAAAATTCCTTTTAGGGACTTTATTTAATTTATTATACACACGGTTCAAACGAAATTCGCCAATTTAATAATCAAACTCTTCAAAAAATAAGGAATAATTAATACGCCAATCTAGAAGAAAAGCAATATGATGTGGTATATAATCACTACACACTGATCTGTAACTTCGCTAACACCTCAATCCATATTAAATAATTATTTCAAATAAACAAAAGAAATATTAAAACTGGAAAGATAGATTCAGATACTGAGTTGTTAAAATTAATAGATCAACGATAGACAAAAATACTATATGGATATATAAGGATTAAGTCAATTACCTGATCTGATATGGATTAAGGGTGCTTGTAACCCCAAGACTGTTATGAACATAAAAGGAAAAATAAAATTAAAATGTGTCTCATGAATGTCTGTCAATGAAAATAATAAAATTGCAGATTGAAATAATAACTTAATTGAACCATTTAGTAGCAAAAATCACCTTTCTTTATTTAATTGAATCGATAAAATAAAAAATTACTTCAATCCTGCATTAAATCGACGTTTACGATTGATGGTGGTTTTTCAATACAAAAATATATGTCGGCCAAAATTAATTTATAATAGTTTAGTTATATTTACAATATTTTTTACTAAACATGCACTAATCACAATTGATTGAAGCTGATCACTTTGATTTAGATAAAAAATTTAGTAAAGTATGTACTTGTTACATAAAATTATAACACATTAGAACTGCATAAATTGTTGTTAAAAAACTTCGTAAGTAACAAGCACATTGTTATCGTTAGTAATAAATTAACTTCAATTAACACCAATTTGCATTTAACAATTTACCTGGTGTGAACGGAGTGTCCCGAAGTTATCCCTACCCCTATAATTATCCCTTCCATTGTATCCGCCATCGGTCTGGAATTGGAAGAGGGTCTCGGCGTTGTTCTGATGTGGACCCTTACGAAGTGTATTCTTGGGAGAATGCAATTTTGGCGGCGGTTGCGGAACCAGTACCGGTTCAGCATAAGTAACTTCCTCTTGAGGAAGCAACTTCGGTTCAGCAGCTATCCTACTGTACATGTAAATAATTGTTTAGTCTGTCTAATGCCTTGAATAATCCATGTTAGTTACCTATTCATGTTTTGACGCTGTTCGAAATATTCATATTCTGTATCTGGATACGGGAGATTGTCGTCCTCGTCCTTGTGACACTTTCTGCCGCACAAATAACCAGCTATGAATCCGACGACTAGAGCGCAAACTGATCCAGCAACAACTGCCATAATTAAAGTTTCGACTGAGTACTGAGTCGGCAGAGCATCCGCAGCTGTTACCGCAGGACCTGTAAACCCATCGTTAAAAAAGGATTAATTTCACTTGTATTTAAAAACAAATTACCGCTGCTTTCGTATGTTTTTTCCTGCATAATGTTGATAACCTGTCCGTCAGGTTGTTCTTTGTTCGGAATGTGGTCACTAAATTTGGGCAGACTGGAGCTCAAGCCTCCCACAGATCCTGCATCTTTGCCAAGCTTCGGGGGTGGGCAAGCAGTGTGTTCCCCGGTGGAAACGCTCTGGAAGAAGTAGGTGTCTTCGCCCCATCTCCCCTGACCGCGGGATCTGCATTTACCCTGTACCTTGTCCCAAGCACAGTATGGGTCTTGCAGTGCGACGCATTCGCTACAAATTGTCATTTTTTTGTACCGTTCACGGTGTCTGCTTCGAGATTACTTACCTGCAACTGGATATTTTGTTGCTATCACATCTGTGCAGTCTTAAGGATTGAACTTCCGTGTCAGAAATAACGACTAATCGACCTTCGTCCTTGGCACTCTTTCCTCCTTTCATTATTTTTATGCCTCTTACCGCCACGTGTACGGGGAACACCTGGATTTCTTCCACAACTACAGGCCTGACCCCATGTCTGGTTTCGGCCGACAGACCGTTTACTGCTTTGATTATTTTACCATTATCTAAAACGGAGGCGTTAAAATTTTATTCCATATAAGTGCCAAAAATATGTACCTGTCCCGATGAACAAGACGTCGTAAGTTTTCCCTCCAGGAACTTTAACCTGAGGATCTACAGCTATTTGTGTAAATCTATAACTGCGGAAAGTGTACGAATTAGTTTGTTTCATCACTTAAATGCTCCACCTTGCAAACGGTGTAACTATACTTACTGGAAACTGGTGCGAATAACGATGGGCTGTCCAAAGAAGTTTGGAACGCTGGCGTCCATCAACGAGTGTGTTTTGATGAAGTTGAGTGTTAAATCTGGCAGTGTTCTGCTGTCGTTATGACATTGTCCGGGTCGTGGATCCGGCACTTTGTTGCTGAGCACCGGCAGCCAGTTCGCGTTGATGGCCGCCTGCTCCTTGAAATTGCCCTCGAAGGCGTCGGTGATGTCCTTCAGGCTGAAAGCGCAAACGGCGCTTCCCGATATGCTGTTTGGCGGTGTCGTGAAAGTACCATAGATTAGCTGGGCGGAATTTCCGCCGTATTGACCATCTATTAAGTCAGTCGATGATTCTATATAAACAAATAATTTATTATTAATTAAATTTTGCTCGTTGCACAATCCGTACGACATAATATAATTATCGGAGAGGTGGAAGTTCCTCAAGTCTCGCTTTTAAATAAATTGAATATAATAAAGTTCCGAGATGCTCAGTAATGAATTAACAAGTAGCGTAATTAAAACGCGAATCTGGTAATTAATTTAATTGAATAAATCCATTGGGGCGGCATTAATATGTGGCAATTTATATGCGTCTTACGTGCATAGCGATCGTAGAAGCATCTTTACGATCCGCCTAACTCAGTTAGCGACTAGACCGGATAACTTAATCACAACTTCAGTCTGCAGCTGACTTCCTTAAAACTTCCCGTGCGATTGCATTTCAAAATTATTGCTCTCTTGCCTACAAAAAGGGAAACGGGAGAGAAAAACAACGAAGCGAAATATTTTCCCGATGCATTCCATCAGATAGCAAAAGGAGAATGTATACAGTTGGCGGCTACGTTCCAATGCACATCCACTATTTAGACTAGATACTGCTTGAAAAGAAAATATTGATCTTGCTCCGCCGCTAACGGATTTTCTATGCGGGTTTTTGCGTCAAATGGCACGTTTAGTTTTCATTTTTGAATCATCATAAATTGTGATATTCCTCTGCATGTGGTAATTTATAACTTTTATTTACTTTTCTTTATTCGTTATATGTCAGACAATAGTAGGAGTAAATAATAAAGCAATTCCATGTAAATAGGTATCGTAATGTATTTTAGTGGATTCACTACATTATAATTTGGTGTTTAATGGTTCCTTCTGTTTATTTTCCTGTATTGTTGTACCAGTAAATTAATTAGTTACATACAGAGTAAATATACATTTTAGTAAGCCATTCATTGTTTGGAGCAACATAAATTTGAAATAAGTAATGGCTACGTTTGTGAATTTGGTAAATACAATGCAATACTTACGGATTTCATTGAAATAGAACGGGAAGTCTCCCGTGACAGAACAATTCAGTCTAGCTTTTAGGAAAGAAGTCCATCTATTTCTGAATCTGTGTGGTCCTCCTCTGTCGTTCTTGCATACCCTGGCCACGCGGGAATAGACGGTCTGTAAAAGGATAGTTGCAGAATTACACAATTATGGCTTATTTCAGCAGATGCACTGCAATGTCGACGGAATAAATATTATTTTTGGTAAAAACCCCCGAATAATCTCGACAACTGCCCCAGTTCCACAAAGCATTTTATTCTTGTGAATTTTGTAGATATTTTTGCAGGAAATTTTACGAGTATGCTCTTTTTACATGCATAATAAGGAAACGGCGAACTTGAAAGATTGTATATAAAGCTGATATAAAGGCATATCTGTAAAATATTTTATGCTTTATATTCAAAATTGAACGTCCTGTACTTAACTTTTGGTATATGCATTTACTTTCCAGAATATATTCCTTTTTATAAGCCTTGTAAAAGTTATGTTCATATCTTTATGCGCTGACTTTTCATAAAGTACTCCATTTTTATTATTCACCCTGGTGAGACTAATTATATGTGGATAAAGAAATGTAAAATGCGACCCATAAATTCTAATCGCAACTGGCACAAGCATAATCTACGCCCGTCCGATTTCAATAATCGCCAGCATTTTTCAAGATCGAAAATTGAGACAAAAAAAAAAAACAAAGGACCAGTCGGTCAGTTATTAGCATCCCCTCGACTCACAGAATGGCGGCGGACAACGGACTTATTCATGCATTCGAAAAAGGGGGACAAAGCATCTTTTATTCATACAGTAATTATTCACTGATAAAAAACACGCCGGAACGCTGTCAAATAAAGCGGCTCGCGATTTATACACGTCGCGGGGACCTTACCTTTCCGCAATTGATGTATTCCACCGCTGTCTCCCTGAAGAAGAAATAAACGAAATCGCCCTGGGTCAGCGAGCTGACGAAATCGGGAGCTGCAAACCAAAAAAAGAACGATGGATTAATCAATCGGGGGGCGGACGAGAAACGTCACGTTCAATTGGACGGTGATAAACAATAATGAGAATGGTACATATCGATTTATGGCTGATCAAAGCAAACACGGACATATATTAGGTACGGGAAAAAGTAATTTACGTTTTTGGTCATGGTTTATTTGAATCAATTTTTACATTTTTATATTAAGCTGTGTAGATTATTTGAAAGATTTTTTGTGCTACTTCTAACTACGCTATTTAATTTTTCCCCTATTGTATTTATTTTCGTGTAAAATTATTTTAATTATTAAAAAATTAGCTTCAAGCACCAATGCATTGAAGTCGTTCTGAAATTTGTTCCAGCGAATAAATTACACAATATCTCAATCATTAAGTTGCGATGAAGTTAATTGAGGATAACAAAGAGAGTTGTTTGCCAATCGTCAGTTTTATTCTTATAACCCACTAAGTGGTATTTAGTTTTAGTCCAAACAAGGATGACTGAATGGTGGATTACCTACCAAGGGACCACATAATATATTTACTCAAAGACAAATTCCTTTAGTCAATAGAAAAGACATTTTTCTTCTTTATTACATGTTAAAAGTGTATAATAAACAAAAAAAGCTCATCATCCACCACATAATCCTATTATTTTTCCATGAAACAATTATTTATTTTTGTCTTTAATTTTTAGTGGAAGCCAAAATTGACGTTGATCATTTCTTCAGTACAAGAATCCAGAAATCCACAAAAAATTGTTGATTGTAATGGTGATTGTTGTGTTGAATAAACTTTGAATTTCAAACAAGGTAAATTACTTTTTTTCATACCTCATATTAGCCAAAAAGTTTCTGTTAATAATGTATTGACATAAATTTACATGATCAGTTTTCGAAAAATCCTTTTGATGAAACAATGGGACTGTTAATGACAATTATCATTTTGAATTAATGTAATTGAATCTGGATGTCTCGTAGCGTTTCACCCCCATCCAATTTTGGACAATGGTGCCGCAATTCGCGGATAACTTACCGTTCAGGCTCATCGAATCGTATTGTTCTGTCTGTAGTGGTTCCCTGTAGATAATGGGATCCATCCCGCTGAAATCGGCCACTGTTCCAGTGTACAAGTCGCCGTCTGCAAAAAAAAAGAATAAGGAAAAAAGTAAATAAAAGGAATGATGAACCGGAGTCATTGTCTCAACATGACAGGGATTAAAAGGAACGTTGGGGTTTTGAATGTGGCACGTTTCAGCACGAGTTCCCCGACATAATGCCCATCAATTTTCATTTCCTTGATATTCTTTCACGGGTCTTGGGAGATTTGTTCCGAGGGCCGGCCATTCGTAAAAACCGGTCAGATTTGGCAGTTTTTAAAATTTCGGCAAGTTCGGACAGGCCTGAACAGTGGAGAATTTGCATTTGAATGTTCCGAACGTTCTCTCCGCCGTCTGCTCGTCTTCCGACACACGCAACGAGAGTGGGTTAATTTAATTACAACTTTATTTATGCCACGATGTCAACTTGAAAGTACATTTTTACCGTTGCGGTACCATTAGATTTAATGAATTAAAATTTCAAATTTAATCAGATAAACAGGACAGAACACAAAGGAAAAACGTACGAATTTACGGTTATTGTAAAAGTGCTTTCATGTTCAGTTTCCATAACATTTAAATGAAAACCACATACGGTATTCACAAATGTAATTATTTCAGTATATGCGGCGCAGTCATTTCCATCGGCATACTTGCAGTACTGTTGAGGTTCATGCGAGAAAAAGTGCAGAATTAACCGCAAGTTATTGCCGGAATATGTTAAGTCGATGGGGGGAAACCAAGAATTTACTGTTGAAGTTACAATCTAGGAAATTATATGCGATAATTTTTATTATTTTTAAATTTTAGAGCCGAAAAGTGTATTAAATTTTTAGAAGCCAGTAAATTTTCAGTTATTATTCGGGACAGTGGTTTAAGATTCCAGTAGATCGTAAGGGAGGATCAACGGAAATGCATTTTTGTGAAGTCTTTGTTTGTGCCACATATTCGTTTTATATTGTATAACCATCAAGAGCCAACGGCCAGATGAAAGCTCCATGTGTAGTCATATAACGAGTAAACAAGCATAAAACGTCTTCATTACAGTTACATCCTGTCTGAGAATGTTGCCTTTCGTTCTTTGACATGGATTTGCAAAGCCACAATTTAAAGTCCCTTAAAACCATTGTTTGTGTACAGCATCATTATTTTAGCTTATTTGTTGCTGAACATCATTAGCATAATTTTAATGTCCGGCCTTTGAATGTACGGTGCAACAAGTACGTACGTAGGCGGTTAGGTAGGAATGTTTTTCCGCACAACACAACAAATGAGGCACACGCGGCTTTGTGCCGGCCGGTGTAGGATTTTCAATGCCATTTCCGAATTACAGAGCCCCAGTGTTTGGATGTGTGCGTTCAGGTGGACCGGCTGCCCGCCGGGCACGACAATACTCATACTCACTTACTTGATGAATGGTTTTAATTAATCAATATCAACGCATGCATAAGCTCGGAGAGCCCGTAGGTATTAATTCGGCGAAGTGTTCGGATATCTGATATTGCCGAACTAATGTGCACGGACTTTGTTCGAAATTACTGCCGCACAACATTCATAGGGCGCGTTGTAATTTTGCCCGATTGATTAGAGGGACCCCCGGCCCGATCCGGTCCAGGTGTCCGATTGAATTAATTGTCTATGTTTGATGTGTGCCCCGAAATACGGTTGCGTTTTCGCCGTTTTAAAGCGACACGTTGACTGTGTTAGTCGGCCCTCTGTATGTATCATACCGGATTACAGCTTACTGTCACTGGTACAATGAACAACAACAACAACAACAACGACAAAAAAAAAAAGAGAAATTTGTATCACTCGCTCGTCCACGTTACAAATGGATTTTGTACGAGTTTTTAAAATTCTCTGCCATATCCCAAAGTAGCACGGATTGGTGAAACTTTTCGATTTAATTGAATTCTTACCAAAGTTTGGTAAATATACGTTTCATACTGTTTCATTACATTGTCCAGTTGGTTGTTGTGAATCCAATTTTCATTCAAACATTATCAATTTATCAACTTCAATATATACTGCTTTTAAGTAAAATTTATAAATTCCGTTTTATTATATATTAATTATAATATGTGTTAGGTTATTATAAACATTAACAAAAAGTCATATGACATTTGTGATATCATTTAACACAATAACAGTACATATTTAACGAAAATAGTTTTGTTTTATTTAAATTCTATATTTTACTACTTTTTTCCAATGAAAATGTATAAAATAAATTTTGTATTTAACCTATTTCGTTAGATGATTAACAAAAATAGTGATTCCTGTTTTGTTTTTGTTTACAAATAAAAAATAGAAATAACTATTTTCATAAAACTATATATTCCATGTTGTAATCAGTCAGAAAAAGACAGCCTACTGTCTGAAAAAATTATATTTAAAGGCGCTTAAAATATTAAGCTTTATTGAATGTAGCTCTACTTTAAAAATGTGCGTGTCAAAACTTTTCATTCTATTAGACTCGTTATTTTTAAACAATAAATTGAAAAATACTATTTTTATCCATCAGCTATACACGAACCATAAACAGCTTATAAAAAGTTAAAATATACTTACTACACAATATTTTTAAAAGTTTATTATTTTCTCCATCATATATCGTTTCCAAGTAAAATGATTTGAATATTACTTTGTTAATATTTTATATTTACTTTTGTCGTATTACAATTAAGTATATATTGCCTGAAGATTTTTTTTATTAATAATGTTTATTTACTTTTTTAGTATAAGATAATATATCTAGTCATATTATTTAAAGGTTTCTTTGTTAATACTGTTTATTTATTTTTGTAATGTTATGATTATGTGATATAAAACAGTAAATTTCTTTTTAGCCATGTTGCTTCAAGTTTTCTTTGTTAATACTGTTTATTAAATTTTATAAAGTTACAATTATGTGACCTAAAACAATATATATCTTTCTAGTCATATTACTTGAAGGTTTCTTTGTCAATACTGTTTATTTACTTTTGTAATGTTACAATTAAGTGATATAAAACAGTATATCTCTTCCTAGCCACGTTGCTTCAAGATTTCTATGTTAACACTGTTTATTAACTTTTGTAATGTTTCAATTATGTGATATAAAACAGTATATCTCTTCCTAGTGATGTTGCTTGAAGGTTTCTTTGTTAATACTGTTTATTAAATTTATAAAGTTACAATTATGTGATCTAACACAATATATCTCTTTCTAGTCATATAACTTGAAGCTTTCTTTATTAATACTGTTTATTTACTTTTTAATGTTACAATTATGTGATATAAAACAGTATATCTCTTCCTAGTGATGTTACTTGAAAGTTTCTTTGTTAATACTGTTTATAAACTTTTGTAATGTTACAATTATGTGATATATAACAGTATATCTTTTTCTAATCATATTCCTTAAAGGATTCTTTGTTAATACTGTTTATTAAACTTAGTGAAATTACAATTATGCGATTTCAAATAATATATTTCTTTCTAGTCATATTACTTGAAAGTTTCTTTGTTTATATTGTTTGTTGACTTTTATAATGTTACAATTATGTGATATGAAACAGTACATTTCTTCCTAGCCATGTCGCTTGAAGGTTTCTTTGCTAAAACTATTTATTTTCTTTTATAACATTACAACTACATGATATAAAAGAATAGCATATATCTTTTTCTAATCATATTGTTTGAAAGTTTCTTTGTTAATACTGTTTATTAACAAATCGAATAAAATGTTGCCAAATGTGCACTTCACAAATTGGACACTAAAGGGATTATTTTTATGCTTTTCATATTAAGAATTCGTTTCAAAACATTGTAAGCTGTGCCACCACCAAGATCTTATTATTATAATTAATAAAAATAAATTGTGCGGTGCCTTTAATTATTTTAATGAAGCACAATACGGATTGGGGTTCTGGGATCGGTGTAACGTTACCCCTTTGTTTAGTTATGTTACGGACACGATTATAATTATGAATAATCGGGCCAGACCGCTGATAATGATTGATAAAATATCGAGTCTGCACCGTGACTGACAATAAGTCTCGTCTTTCCGTTGCGCCGCGTGACAGGGGACCCGCGCAATTTATCATCCGTCTGATTGAATTGTTACGTGAGAAATCCTGTAAGTGAGGACGGCCTGAGCCCCGCATTAATTTAGTTATGGAAAGTCAGCGGTGCAGGTTGCCACGTCCGCAAGCCGGCTGGAGAGGCGGCCGCCTCAAAGCGTCGCCGCCGCGTCGACGAATAACGAACCGCAATAATGAAGACGCTTTATGCATGTTTAGTCGTTACACGGTCGCACATGTCGGCTCCCATTCCGTCTGTCTGACTTCGGCCGTACCTGTTTGTCTGTACGAAGGCCTGATTAAAATGCGGCCCGATCTCGATTTTCGATCCTTGCACTTTTAATTCGGTGGATTTTTGAGGAGACCCGCGTCATTCACGCGTCACTCTCGATTGTCTGCATTATTCAGTGACGTGGGTGTTCACATTGCAAATGATGTTGATGAAAACCATCTGTGATAATACACAACTTTGTAACGCTTCAAATTGTATTCTGAGGCCATAAATGTTTCTAGTGAGCTCAATATAACTAATAAATTAATAATTATGGTCTAAATTAGTGCAAGGATCAATTCATACATTAATGTCAATTAGGTTAATGAAAATGGATAGTTATTTCTTTAAATAAAATGAATATGGAAGTAAATTTGGCCATCCTAAACAAAATATAATAATGAATATTTATTATAACAATTTTTAAATTTAAAAGTCGGGAGATTTAATTTGTAATGAAAAATAAACCACCATGTGAAATAATGGTGGATGCTCCGAAAGCCCGGAATATGCGCATCCGCCATTATTTTAAAACTGAATAAAATTAACCCACGTCCCTGCGTAGTACGCAAGACAGAAAAAACACTCGGAAAGTGGCATAAGTGTGCGACGTAACATCCGGTAGCATCGATCTACTCACCGACATAAATGGCGGTCGAGTTGTGATGGGGGTCGTAGGGACAGACCGCCTGGCCCGGTTTCTCCTTCTCGACGGTGTAATTCTTGCTGAGTACGTTGTATTCGCGACAGATCGGCTTGAAGGCGTTGGTGCCGCAGAGCAGCAGCCTGCCGGCGTCGGTCTTCGCCATTATCCTGATGTAGTTCTGGCAGTTCTCCTGCGAATGATAAAAAAAATAAATAAATAAATAAATACACACGCGTAAATCAATCTGCACGATACCGTTGGCAAATTATCGATTGTAAAACGATAGGCCGGGTGAAAGCTGGACGGGCTATCGGATTTACAATCGGCCGATGCCGCTTTGATTTAGCAAAATTATGCGGGACGGGTTATTTTTAAATTATTAGCACGGAATATTGATATCAACGTTAATCAAAAGCACAATCAATAGTTTGATTTTGATTAATATTTTTTACGTTACGTACATGTATATGTACTTATGTCACAGCGGGATATAATTTTCTGGTGTAATTTGTTTGGCCGTAGAGTTCTGTTTAATCTACGGTCCAGCTCCAGTCCGAGGGCACATGTATTAATAACCATCAAATATTAACATAGGATAACCTGGTGCGGTTTATCATTACGTATGGAGCCATTAGCAGCTCATTTAAAATTAATGCTCCATCATCAATGAGTTTGATGTTTCGGTTTTTCCCCTAATTATTTAACCGCTGTTTATTTATTCAGCGAACCCATCGACCAGCAAGTACTATTTATTTCCGAGCTTATTTTAATATTTGATAATTTTAATTAATATTCATACTGTGAGTTACATAAGGTGCGCGTAAAGTCGGCTCCAAGTCCTAAAACATTGGCCTACATCATTTATCCGCATAGTTACAAGTTAAATTAATCAAAACTTGATATTGTAGCGGAACCCGAATAGTTTATTACATAGTTGTAATAACACTGGGTGGGTCTCGCCCCAACACACCCCTAACAGATATGTAAACCACCTAATAATCGATAACAAATTAATTCAGTCAAATCGTTGGCATTCGACGTGGTGTTTTGTTAAAACGTTTTACGTGTCGCAAAAGCGATATCAAGAATTTCTTTAATAGACAGTTTCATTAAGAGTTTAATAATACCGGAAAATTTCTCATATAGAGCACATTGTAAAATTAAATTCCAGCCCTTTCGCAATTTACTTTGATGCATGGTCATAAACTTTTTACATTCGTCCAAAACTTTTTAAATCTTCTTCTATATGCAAGTTCGGGCCGCCGAAGTAAGCAAAGTATTGAAACTTTTTTGTTTCCTATTCAAATTTATTGCCAGTGTCAGATCTGCAGAGGACAACCATAAAGTCTTTGTGACTTTTGCTCTTTTTACTTTATTAGAATTTTGTGCATATTGGCTACAAGTTCGCGATCGGAATGGTTTTGCTTAGATGACTGGATCTATGTGCATAAGTTTCGGCTCTGTAAAAAACTTCGTAGCTTGCCATGTTTATTCATAAATAATTCGATTAACACAAACCACTTAAAACTTTCAAGTAACAATAATTGTGTCGAAAAAAGTTAAAACTCCAATAATTCCGTCGAATAAAGTTAACACGCAAAAGCTAATTTATAGAGAATAGCTCTAATGGGCACGGGACCCCCCCGATTATTTATAACCGACAAGCCCAGAAAGCAATTAGCAGGAAGAATAGATACTAAAAGATAAGAAGAGTAGAGATGCAAAAACATGGCTGCAATAAAAGAGACGGTAAATCAGCTTCTCACAATGCAGAGATAGGGCAGAAGACAAAAACTTAATGGGTGTTCGCGACTCACACTCAAGATGTTAGACCCGCCAGACTGTATTGTTATGTGGAATCATCCACCCACCGCTCGGATGCTTGCCTCAATATGCACACGTTAATAAAAAGGAAAAATGTAAACAAATGTACTAACAATAAAACGTATTAAAGACACTAACTGAAACGGCTGTGGTGTTTATTTTCAGTCTGACGCAATCCAATTATGAACCCAGCGATGGTCGACAAATAAACTAATTCCGAAAAAATGCGCCATAATAAATTCTGGAATGGAAAAAAAGTAAAAAATAAATGAGATCCTGACAATTGACAAATCTTTTATTCATTGTTTTCAATAATAATGAGAAATTATTCCCTGGAGGTGATGAATACAGAACCTTGAGTAGAACACCGAGGAATGGGAACGGCCATTAAACGTTTCTCAAGCCTGGATTCGTTGATTAAAAACGACGATGGACAAAGAATCCGGAGAAAAATAGCTGGGATGAATGAATGTATCCAATATCGTCACAGTTAAATAAAATTCTTTCGCTACAATTCTTGGTATAAATCCACAAAAAAAAAAACTCTTAATTAATTTGTACCGGTAACTTCCTTAATTAAACAGGAGTCCTATGTGAGAACTGCTTTTTGATTAACGTGTTTACGAATGGACGAATGTTAACGTTATATTTTTTTTTATTGCGGTGCGGTGACCCTCTGGAATATGTAAATTTTTCCCTAAAACCGAAATAAAAGTAAACTGGTCCGATATTTTTTGCTTATTGGCATTTTTTGATATCGCACTCTATCCCCGAGATTTTATGGAACTTGTCCACAAGTGGCTGAAGGAAATAGATACGCGTATATAAAATATAAATAAGAAATTCAAATAAAAACATATATTCTGTTCAATTTATTTTTATATTCGAGTCGAATACATAAATTCCTCAGATTTGAATAAAGTATTAGAACTGTTTATGGTCATAAGAGAGGAATGATAAAATACGAAATGTTGTGTGATTCAAATGGCCGCATAAAGGTTGTGATTTAAATTAAATTTGTTTGTGGGCTATGAAATTGAATTATTTAATATTATATTTTGTCATTTAAAATATAGTGCTTCCGTTTTAAATAAATTGATAATAAAATTAATAATTATTAATTTAGCGTGTGCCATTTTTCAGTTCGTGCTGACAGGAAGTGGAGCGGGGGAGTTACATTATTTCACACGAAGTGATTTGCAAAATAATATCCACGTAACGACGTAACAATAGCCAGACTTAAACAGAAGAAATAACGTCATTAGCGCGAGATAAAATTTATAATTTCAGTGGAGCGAAGTAGGTGCGAGATGGTGGAAAATGTGTAATAATAACAGTTGTTAGCCTACATAGCATAACGATTGGGTGAGCTGAGACAAATTATCGTGAAATCTAGTCGACGTATATAATCAGTGGATTATATAAGGACGAACACTGAAGGTCTATATCTTTAGATGTCTTCATGCGGCTTTGGACAAAAGAAGCGCTTTCCTCGGAAAATGGCGCCATTATTTAGAATCTTTCAAGTTGAAAGCAACGCTATTGAAAACTCCCAGTGGATGAGCCACTCCAGTCTCCACTTTAACCGGTCGATGTCCCACTATTTTTGTCTATTGTTTTGCAACATAAATATCATTTTCCTTTCACATTTTAGGGTCGCATAAATAAAACTGATCAATAAGGAAATTTGCATATCGTTCTTGTTCTAAAAATCAAATTGGGCTATTTGTTTCGCATTCCCTTTTCGCCATTGGTGGCAAACTGACACTCTCCATTCCCTCAGTCAATCGTTCCGTTGTCTGCTTGTTTGTTTTGTCTCCAGTCCTTTACAATATTTATGGATACAGTTAGAGAAGCTGTTTATTTAAATTCAACCGATAGCCAAACCGTCCATCCCCTCAAACCCAATAAATAAAAATCATTTCAGTAATTTACCGTAATAATAAATCACTGTTTTCTTAACAAAAACCACCCGAATGAATGAATAAATTTGGTCCAGCCAATCCTGAAAAAAATTCTCACATGACACAAATGTCTCTGCAGGAAACTCGTAGTAATATAAATATAATTACAAGGTTCTGAATTATTAATTATATATAAAAAATGATTAAGTCGAAATTTAGGGCATCAGAATTTTGATAATTTTATTCATATTTTTTTTAGGACAATAATGAATCTGTAAAACCAGTAATTTTTAGGTGTTTTATTTAATCATAAAAAATGCTCACTTATCACAATTGTTTTTGCTGAAAACATGTAGTAAGTAAAAAATGATTAGAGGGTTATATTGATAATAGTCGGGTATTGAAATTGTTTTTAGTTCTGAGCTTCAGGTATTTTCATAAGTTTCACATTTTTGATAATTAAAAAAGGGCTTTTTATTTCTAATTTGATAATTTTATTCTTATTTTTATCACCTTCAGTCTTTAACAGTACCTAAGGGTGTAGTTAGAGAAGCTGTTTATTTAAATTCAACTGATAGCCAGAACGTCCACCCCCTCAAACTCAATAAATAAAAATCGTTTCACTAATTTAGCATAATAATAAATCTCTGTTTTCTTAACAAAAAACGACTGGAATAATTAATTTGAACCAGTCAGGATAATTTAATGAGTTTTATCTTAATTCAATTTGAAATGCCTGTAAAACAGAAAATTATCTTTAGAAAACGCTTGTTGAGCAACTTTTCTCATACGACCGGGAATTTTCAGCCATTTATTAATTCTTAATCTTCATCAATTTTGCATTTAATACTTCGAAGGATCCCCCAATGAAACTAACGTCGAATACAAGAACTGATTTAATTAAATTTAATATATTCTTCTATGAGATATTTCGTTTAATGCTAAAAAATTTTATAGTCGACTTATTGCAGTATTGCAGGCTTCCAGCAGAAAACTATTCAAAGTTTTCGAATACACGTTCAAGTTAATTAGATCATACAATTTAAGATTTCTAACTCGGTTCGTTCGAAAACGTGAACGAATCATATAAAACGAATTAGAAAATTTTTAGTCGGTCCAAAGTTGTAACATATTTAATGTTGCAGAAACTTAGTTTGTCGTTCCGACTTTTCAAGTAGCGCAGAGAATAATGTCGGAAGTTACCTGTTAAAAAGAGATTCCTGCAACATAATTTGCCGACTCAAATATTTATTAAGATAATGTTTATAGTCCAAAAAAAAAAAAGGAAAAAAAATGAAAACACACTTCTGCGACTTTGAAACAGGTGCGAATAAAAAAACTGTATATTTAGGTAATACCGGGAGGGCCATAAATTTGGCCGTGCAAAAAGCACGTCGTTCCCCCTCGGGCCTTTCATAATTTAGTAACCAAAATAGCAAATAGCGAACCTATGGATAATACACATTCATATATTCCGTTCACGTCAAATTGTAATCCGAAATTTACAACGATTCTCAGCAGAAACATAGGCCGGGTGATCGATTCCATGGTTGTATGGCAGTTCCTGCAAACAGAAACCTTACACAACTGAATTAATGGCTTACACGTTACGTCACTTAATGCTGCGCCCGTTACGTTCGTGAACATTAGCACATACTTGGTTTATCAAAAGCACATTGCCCGATTATCGTCGTCAAATCACTTGGATCGTTAAACGTAAATTTCTTCCTCACCTATTTCCGCGTTACATATTTCGTTATCTCTGGCGGGGGCATTACCGACGCCCGGGCCTCAAAACTGTTTATGTTTATGGTCGAACGTCGAGCGTCATCGCCACTTGGAAAACGTACGACGTGCGGGGGAGATTTTTATGGATGCAGTCGCGAAACGACGCCGATACGTGCATATAAAAAAAAATAACCGCCACTCCACGAACTCGCACGCTTAATAGACGCCAGATAACTAAATTACGTGTATTTTGAATAATCTGGAGCCGAATGTTGCAATTTGTTTGCGAGAGGAGACGCCGCACTTCGCTGTATCTATTCCATATTGCAGTTTAATAGATATTACATCGGGCGTAACGTATTTTATGGCTAAATTATAACTGTGTTAAACTCCGGAGTCGAGCACTATTTTTATAGATAAGGATTCCGATTTCGCACACTTCTCTTCTCCTAAGTACTAATATTCCAGACGTCGACACTCATTGGTCCGACTAACGGTTTCGAAATGACTTTTAATTTTAAAGAAATCGTTTTGAACTCTGTTTTTTTTAATGGTGCCAACTTTTGCATAAATGATTCTCTAAAAAACGATCAAAAGCAATGCGCAGATTTTGCCAATTGAAAATAAAGACACATACTTTGTATTTTAAGAGAAAACGTATTTTATTTAATCATAAAAAATGTTCTGATCTCACAACTGTTTTTACAAGAACATGTAGTAATATAAAACGATATAGAGGATTCTAAATTGTTTACCATATAAAAAAAATTGATAACAGTCGAAATTTAGGGTGTTGAATTACTTTTCAGTTTTTCTAAGTATCATATATATTTATGAAATATAGAATTTTTTTCAATTAGTTTATTTTGTTCATAATTTAGTTGATTATTTCAAAATTTTAACAAAATATGAAATGTTGAACAAAAATAGAGCAAGTTTATTGTTTAATTCAATATTTTTAAAGTAAATTAACAGAATGAAATCGACTGTAAAATTAGCTACAATAAATTACCAACTGATTTTAATTGTAACAAAACATTTTTCTTTATAATTAATATAAATATGCCTAATTGTATCATATAGTTCATATAATAATTGTAAAGGGTTTCATTTAAACCGACTTTGTGCTACAGGATTTAACAAATACATATTTTATTTCTAATTGAATTGAAGTCTTGAATCAAAATATTAAATTGCATTTTTAAGAATGTAATAAATTCTATAGAATTTTAAAAATTAGTTTCATAATTTTTCACTTATAATCAATAAGTTTTTGTATAAGATAAATGACCTTCCTACTACCCTGTATTGGGCCAAAGTATTTTTCTTTATTATAAATGTTAAACTTGTTTAGTTTTGTCTTATCATCAGAAAAAAGTTGGTTGAGGTAGAAGGAATTAACATATATTTATTTTGTATAGTATATATATAATTAAACTTGAGACATTTCTGAATCAAAATACATATTAAATGGCACTTTTTAGGAAGATTACAAATTCTACCTTCTTTTAAAAAATAGTACAGTTGCTATTTCAGAAGTTTTCACTAATTTAAACAAAGAATTTGACCCTCATATATAATAAAATGACAAAGAATTAATAATTTTTGACACGTTGAATTTAAATTATTAATAATCTTCATTCAAGACGAATGTCCTTCCTACCATCCTGTATATAATAAAAATTAAACATGCTTAGTTTTAGCTTATAACCAAAATAAAATTGCAAATTAATATATTATGTATAATTATCTGAAGTGAAGAAGTTTGTGGCGATGGAATTAGCAAATATTTATTTTATTTTTAAGGTATAGCCAAAAATTGAGATATCTCTGAAACAAAATATTAGATGACACATTTTAGGAAGATTACAAATTCTATCGTCTTTTAAAAAGTAATTGAGTTGCTATTTCAGAATTTTTAACTCATTTAAACAAAGAGTTTGATTCTCATAAATAATAAAATGATAAATTTTTGATACCTTGAATTTAAATTATTAATAATCTTTATACAAGATGAATGTTCCTCTTACCACTCTGTATTGTATCTTAATAAAATTATAAAGATTACATAAATAAATATTAATTTTATTTTTAATGTATTGCTAAAAATTGAGTTATTTCTGAATCAAAATATTACGAATATTGAAAATTATTTCAGAATTCATGATTAATTAAGAAAAAAATATTTAATACTCATAAGTAAGAAAAAGACATAAAAATAATACTGTACGTAAATTATTAATAATCTTTCTGTAAGATAAATGTCCCAGTCATTGCAGTAAAACATTTTCCTCGTAATTATTTTAAACCTGCTTAGTTCCTTCATATAATTAGCATAATAATTGTAAAAGATTACATCTGAACTGATTGTGACATTGTTTATAAGGATTGATTATTTTCACACATTGTAGCTTATGATAAACCGCACGGTACTATTTAAAAGACATGAAACGAACGCGTTAACCGTAATATGGCATTTTACGGCACGAAACATATTTAAATTTAATAAAAGTTTTAATAAAGGTTTATGACTGAAAGAAGTTTCCGATATAAAAGTAACATTGTGGCGGACGCAATAATTCCGGTTGGAAAATTAAACACTTCAGATTAAGCACGTACAATTTCGGTTTAATAGTGTGGTACGAGCAATAACGAAAAACAATTTAAACCGGCGGTAATGATGCGTGATAATCAAGATGTTTCTCATTTGTTTCGCAACATGTGAACGTTACTGCTCATGAAAACGAGCTCCGTCCCCGGAATGCTGACTGCATAAATACGCCTTAATGAAAATAAAAACGCCGTTTCGTCCGTTTTTAACGTGGCCACGTTACCAATTAGGTTTCTTTCTCGTTGTTTTATATCGAATCGTCATACTAATCTTCGACGGACCGGCCGAAAGGAGTAAAACAAACTTTAATCTGCATGAGACAGTTTCCATTTTGTCACGACAAACGAAACACAAGAATGCTAGAAGATGTGAATTGTGTGTTCTGGTGTCTGCAGGTCCCATCAGTGGCCCTCCTAAAGCACACTTATCAGATTGTGTTTCCTTGCTTGTTATTTCTCCCTATTTTTCTCTCTTCTTTTCCTCCTTCTTACATTCATTTGAGTATTGATTCGTGTCGCCGGTCTTGCACTCGTAGAACGTAAATTACGGACCGTAATTATGGATGGGAGTTCGCATCTACCGGTTAAGATGTTCCTTGTTTTATTGATTTAATTTAGATAAACAAACGGAGAGCAACAGTTAGTTATGTATTTTGAATGAAGTAATACGACGGTCGAAAAACCTGCTGCCGCACAGATTCTAATGATGATAACGTTCCAGTTAGCATCGATTGTGCCGGGTTGAGGTGACTCGAGGTGGCAGTTTAAGCCTTAATGTCTCACTCACTTGTTTATTCGTCGTAAAACATAAGTTAGGTGAGTTCCAGATAACGTAACATAACCAAATGATAGCTAATTACTCGGTGATCGTTAACCGACGATGCTATCTGGCAAAGTGGCTCCACTCTTAATCCGGGCACATTCTCCCGGAAATGAAGATTATCTACCGAGAGCAGGCGTTGCCGCCGCGACAGAGTGCTGTTGCCAAAACAAATCTAGGATTACCAAGCACAAGTCGTCTGGTAAATAATTAATTTATTACACAATGCCTCCCACCATAATGCGCCTTTCCCATGCGGGAATATTGATGCTGCTGCCGCCTTGACAGATACGCTTGTCGCCGAGAACCGTTGTTCATCTTTTAAACCGACGGCGAATGGAAAAGATTCGCCGTAAAAAATAGCGGTTTGCAAACAGTACATCCTGGTACATCTACTACATCCCGTGTACGGTGCAGAACCGGTGTTGTTCCCTAATTAGCTTTAATATCAAATTCGCATTCGCGTTCCGCCCTGGGTAGTGAAACGGTGTCGGCTGTTTCGCTTATCCGGCGCTCTAAGTAATATAATACGGCGGTTAAACTGTAGACAAAAGACTTCCTAAAATAATAGCAACGTCTATACGGAAAGTTCGGAACATTTCCGCCACTAATAGAGGAATTGACGGCGGATGTTTTCGCCCCATAAAATATTAAAACGCCAGTTTTGATTTAAAGCCGTCGCAACGGATTGAAACGCACATAAACACCTAGAAATGCGGCGTTAAAGTTAAAGTTTCATCGCCACCGTCCAATTAACTCAGTACCGTGGTACGATTAATTCCCATATTGGTTTGGATTGCGAAGTTGGAAATTAATTAAAAATGGATTTCCTAAGATACAGTGGCGAAATAATATGCAAAAGAGCGGGGAAGTTTTAATCGAATATAGATTTGCAGAGATGGAAAGCCATTCATTTTAAATAGGTTTTCAAATCCAACCGAACATAAAAGGTTTAAAAATGAATTGAGCCGGCCTAAAAAAATAAACATTACACATGAATGGAGAATGTATTAATGAAATGTTTAACAAAAGCAGAAATAATTGGAAAAATAAGGTGGTCTTTATAATGAAGCCGGCCGCTTCACATTTTTAATTCATTTTGTTCCATCGGCCGGAGAATTTGAAATGCAATTGTGGAGTAAATTAACGGAATGTAATGGCGGAGATTGCTGAAAAGCCGAAAATTCTGCGATGCACATGCCGTGTTTTCTCGTGCGGGTTTACATTCTTATGATGATATTGAAATATGATTTCATCCATCAACGTAATAATGCTCATAACATAATGGAAAGTTGCCGCCGAAATTGCCAATGAAATAATGTATATATTATAATAAATTGAGTAACAATGCGGTGTGAGTTAGGTATCAGCAAAAAAAAAAGTTCGCCGGAAACTTGCCGGGGAGCAGTTTGATAAATTGTTTTCGGTGGGAACCCTTTTTGTCCCGCGATAAAGTTTAAAATAGTTAAAGCTACTTGGGTATTCGGCCGGCGAAATTAACGAACGAGACATTAAAAATGAACGGGAGGCGAAAATAAGATGTAAGCAAGAAAAGTGCAGAATAAATTACGTTCTCCTCCCGGAGTTATTCGTTATCGGGAAACCGGTCCAGGAGTTTCAGTTTTATTTAATCCTGTTTCCACGTATTCCAGAAAAACTTCTCTATGCTAATATTGAATTACTTATTGCTAAATTACAATGCAATTTCCTCGGGCTATTTGAATTTAGATTTTTACTTTATTTTACATATTTTTTTATTCATTTTATTTACATATTACTTAGCCGAACATTACATCAATGATTTATTCATTTAAATTTTTTCTGTTTGTAACTAATTTTTCCTTTTTTGTATGAATGCTCATCAAGCTAAAGCTATTTGACTGATTTTAGTGAAGTTTGAAATAGTTAGAGCTAACAGCCCGAGTCTACATTTAGAATACTTTTTATTCTGAAATTTTCATCATTAAATCAAAAAAACAATTCTTAAAATTACACATTTCTTTGACGAGTAGTAAAACTTCTATTGTTAATAAATATTTAGGAACTGTAATTCATTAATTCTAAATATCACAGTACTTATTTTTAAAAACCCTTAATATTTACAATAGTGACAATAAAATACTTCACCTTTGTCACTCATTTTATATAAAAATCGATGTAATAGTTTTTAGTTTTCTTATTTATAAAAGATAGTGTGAGTAAATTTAAGTTTCAGAAACTCATATATAAAATATAAAAATTTATATTCAAGTTTTATACCTTTAAAAAGTTAAAATTTGTTTTGAACCTCGTTTCTCTTATTAGTAGAACATTATATCAGTGACGTATTTATTTAAACTTATTTTTATGTTAATTTCTTCTCTTTGTAACCTATTTTATTCTATGACAGTTTTTTGTATGAATGCTTATCAGATTTGATTATTTGACTAACTTTAGAGAAACTTCACATAACTAAAATTAATAACCTGGATTTACATTTAGAATACTTTGTACTTTATTCTACACTAAATTAAAAATTGAAGTTGAAAAATAAACATTCCTGTAGAAGCATCTATTGATGAGTAGTAACTTCTCCTGTCAGTAAATATTTGTAATTTATTAATTCTACATATTGCAATATTTATTTTGCTTAAAAGTCACTGTAACAACTTTTATTCATTTATGTATTTATTTTTTATTTACAAAAGGTAAATCTATGTTTCAGAACATATAAAATATAAATACCTTTAAAAAGTTAAAATTTGATTTGAACTTGTGTCTCTTAATTAGTGGTTCAATGATTTATTTATTTAAACTTAATTTAATGTTAATTTCTTTTATTTTTAACTAATTTTAACTTTATTACGAGACAGTTTTTTGTATGAATACTCATCAATCTGAAACTTATCGACTGATTTTACTGAAACTTGACAGCCAAAGCTAACATCCTGGGTATACATTTAATATACTTTTTATTTTGAATTTTTTTTATATATCAAGGAACAATCCATAAATTAAATTTCTATTAGCAACATCTATTACCGAGTAGTAAAATTTCTACTGTGAATTAACTAATTGTAATTATTTCCAGTATTTATTTTTAAAATCCTGTAACATTTTCCGTTTAGTCATAATAGTGGTTGCAATAAAATAGTTCACCTTTGTGACTCGTTTGTTTCAAAATCGGTGTAACAGCTTTTAGTTTTCTTGTTTATAAAAGGTAATGCGAGTAAATTTAAGTTTCAGAAACTCATATATAAAATATAAAAACATATATTCAAGTTTTATACCTTTAAAAAGTTAAAATTTGTTTTGAAACTCGTTTCTCGGTAATTTCCCAATATACCAAGACTACAAGTGTTGAACGCCCAACTTAAATTTGCATATAGAACAGCACTGTTACGTTGGACGATCAATATAAATAAATGTATAAGGGAAGCTCTTTAAATATTAGGATCTCAATTACTTGTTTATAAATCAAGACAAAAAAGGCAGATTATCCGTTGCTTTTAGAAGCCCTAATTTAATATTTATATAAGAACAGGAACGGGGAATTAATTAAAGTACGAAAGAAAAGTGATTAAAGATCAAGTACGGGTCTTAGAGGCAATTAGACATTATAAATTATTTGAGTTTGTATTCAGATTTTTGATTCTTCTTGTTTCGGTAATTAAATAGTATTCAAGTTTTATGACTGAATCTATATTTAAAGTATTTAGTCGATTTAAATTAGCGACGCGAAACTTGGAGTCTTACTTACTTATTTAATGACAAACTATCGCCAACAATGCAAAACTGTATTAATTAATTATTTCGCGTATGAAATCGAAGTCTCGTAAACTAATTATATCTGAAAATGGCTCGAACGTTTTACGAATTCATTTTCGTTCGGTATTGTTATTGAATATTATATTTTGCGGCGATCGTTTCATGTTACCTACTCATCTCCAAGTTGAATTAGACTTGAATCTGAACCGTCACGAGGGATTAAATTTAAATTAATAGGAAATTGCTAACTAGGTTGAACTAAACTAAAAATCCCTGTTTAAAATCTCTATCGGAAATGAACAGGAAATTAATATTCTGCTGCTGTTATTACATTGGAAAAAATGTATTTGTAAATATTTGCCTTTGGTATAATGTAAATTTATATGTAATATAAAATATAAATAATCGACAACTTGTGATTTATAACTTTATTTATTTAGCATTCGCATCAAATTATATTTCGGGTTAATACCAGAAATATATTAAATTTCGTGTTAATCGGGTTATTACTATTTTATGAAACTATGTGCAAAACGATGTCAAATGTAATTTATTATTAATAAAATATAAATTAATAATTGCATTCGGCTCTTTGAACCGTTTACAACGTCAACACGACATCCTCGCATTTAATACCTTAAAAATGCCGGAGATCATAACTCAGCGAATATATTTTAAGCGGTGGAACGAAACGAAAAAGTAATTAATCAAAGTGGATTAAAAAACTTAAGATTGTTTCGGCGAGTACGCCATGGATTATGGTTTGCCTGTTCCTTTTAAACGCGACTAAATAAATTATTCTATTAAATGCATCGGAAAAATAACACCCATTGAATTATGAAGACAAGAAAATACACAAAGAATGCGCCGAAATAATTTACAACCAATGTAAATTGAAAAATTGGGTCTTTGTACTCGAACCTCTTTGTCCGTCGGTCCGTTATTAGTTCAATATTATTTTCGTGGCTCCGTTCACAATCGATTGTGCTTTAGATTTTTATGACACTAACAAAGGAAATTAGTTAATTAAAATTACTTCACGTGGTTTCGACAACTCACCTCGTCTTTTCCCTTGACGACGCACATTTTGAAGTCGTTCTCGTTGGAGATCCATGTCAGCCTCTGTTGTTCGGTCAAGTCGCTCAGCGTCAAATTATACACCACGTTCCTGGAACAAAAGGGCGTAACGTCAGCGTTAATTTTTCACGAGTTCATTAATTCTGCGGCGCCCACGGAACAGGAGGGAAAAATTCCGGGCAACGTAAAAGTTGGTCGACGACCGTTAAAGTTTCGCCTCAAGTTGGCGGACTTGTATGGGCGCGCGTGGTGAATTTCCTCCGTCCGGTTTCCGAGCCTTAATTATTGCGCTGTGTTGTTGTTTTTTTTTTCGGGGATTTCGGGTAATTACTTATTGAAATATTTATCGTGCCGGGACGGAAATGCACCGTGGAGAATCTGCGGAAACGCCACAGCTTATTGTTGTTTATACGTACGTTCTTTTTATTTTTTAACATAAATTAAGGATATTGCAGGATTTTTTTTTTTGTATTTTTGACATCACCTCCATATATTTTTAATATTATAGGACTGTTTCCTGTATGATTGATTTTAATGAAACTTTACGTAATAAAAACTTATATTCTGACATTTCTTATTCATTTATGATAATTATTGATTTATATATAATGCATAAAACATTTAAAATCACAGTTGTTCTAATTAGAATAATTAAAATAGAAGAAAAAAACTGTCCATGATGAAATTTGTTGCATTAAACAAAAATGAATGAAAGTTTTATTTGAAAAATAAAATAAAAAATTAAAAATGAAGAAATTTAAAAAAAAAGTTGTTTGAAAATCTCAAGAATCTTATTTTTTGTGAAGTTTATTAAAAAATTAACAACTTCAAGTTATTTGATCAATTTTGAACAGAGATCCAACAACAATAAAAATAAACAATGTGTCACTCATATTTTTTCCGATTTTCTAAAAAAATTGAGAAATTTAAGGGGTTCAAAAGTGATAGATTTTGCAGAAATATATTTTAATGTTGTTTATATAAACGTTTATATAAAATCTACGTAGATTTTTAAATAAATTAAATATATTGGAGGTGTATTTTGTATTTTTAAGATTGAAAAAGGACATCTGGAATTTTATTATGATAATAATGATATGTGATTGAATGATTTCATTGAAACTGGACATACCAAAAAATAAAGTAAATAAAATAACAGTCTGTACAATTAAACTTTTTACTAGCGACATCTATTAACGAGTAGTAAAACGTATACAAGTGCAGTAAATTTTCTACACATTTATCATCTTGGGATGAAAATGCGTGGAAGAGATTTTGTTGTTTATATAGTTATAAATTAAGTAAATAGCAGGTGCATTATATATTCCTGAGATTGAATAATTCAAACTCCATACACTTTTAAGGACGCCTGAAAACTTTCGAAGTTGCATCGGATACAAAAAGGTAATGTCTGTCTGTGAGGCAACGTGAGGATTTGATATCTGTGTCATCAAAGTAAATGTTTCTAACCTTTGTTGCAGGATTTGCTAAGCAATTTGTTTCCGCAATAAAAAAAAGCAAACATTTTACGGGCAGAACTAAATCTAAAATAACGGACTTAGCGTGTTTTACGTTCAGGGTTGACAATAAAATTGGCACCATATATTTAAATTAAACCGCGCTTAGTATAGTTAACTCGCCCGGGGGTGTAAAAGTAATAACCTTTTATTTATTCCCCCGACCGAGAATTGATTGCTGGAGAGTCTGCAACAATCACTATAAACAAGTCAATAATCTAGTGCACTCTGACAAATTATATTGTCTGCAGTACGGGCTGCATTCGCAATTGTTTCTATTGGACATGCGCCCAAGGAAACAACACACCATGTTTATCACTTTTATTTCTTTCAAAGTCTCAAATAAAATGGGAATGGACGTCGTACTGGTGCTGAATAACAAAGCGCCACCATCCGGAAGGTGTTTCCTTTAATTAATAATTATATTCTTACGTGACTTGGCAAAGTTATCCTTGCGTCTAATATGAATCCGCGCAATCAAAATATCCGCTAAGAAAAATCTGTCGTCATGGGGACGAGCGCTGATAAAGGCTGATAAATCTGGCAAAGTTGTTCGGGATTTAAGAAACGAAGACGAGTTATACTTACCGCCACCATTAGCTCAGGTGAGATTATCTGAAGGGCGACCATTAGTGAAGGGTGCCCTTAAGTGCAATCTGGTAATTGGAAGGTTGCCCCCTCCCTCCGCACCCTTCCACCACCGTTTCAAAGAACATAATAACCGACATCGTCTTTGATCGTCTTGCATTTGATCTTTATCAAAAAATTGAAAATTACATGTCACATCCAGTTACTGAGATTGTTCGGCTTGTTGCGATAAGCTTTATTCCGCGGTTTTCTTTATTCGAAAAGTCTATTCCTACAATGCATACGAAAATCCAATATATGTGTTAATAATATTGGATGTGTTCGTATTGTTGTCTTCGGAAATAATAAATGCGGTTTTGTTAACAATTTATACAGTTTTCTTTTTGCGGCTTCGCAATTTGGGCCGGTCGGCCCACAATAAAATGAAAAAACTCATTACCGTCATTACCATATTTGTAATTAAAATGAAATGTAAACATATTTAAATTAGATTTATGTTTGCATTAATAAGTATAAATTCATTAAATAGCCATGCATTAAAATATTTATTTCAACAACAAATATTTATTTTATTATGAACTTTTGTTTATACAATTAACGAATTTATAACGTACAGCCATTATTTTTGTAAAATTAGCCAGTTACTTGAGCCAACGTCGAAGATGTTATGTAAATATGTTGTTGGAAAACTCAATAAAATAAAAATTCAATCTGGCTATATTGAAAATTCCTAACTTAATCAAATAATAAAAGTTTTTCGATGCAAAAGTTTTTTCATATGGATAAACTTCAATCGATTTTTGCGAATTATGGAAGCAAATCCGGAACGGGCAAAAATAAAAGTTACTTTGGAGATTTGGTTTCATGTTTTCTCAGCGGATAAAAAAATATATGTACTTTAATATTAAGATTTATCTGTGCTCAAATAAAACGAACCAATATCTTGCCACTTTATTACGAAATAATTTTTTCGCAACAGTTGTTTTCGAAAGTACAGAAAAAGTTAAACTTTCTTTGAAAGTTCATTATTTCCCAAAAAACTCCAATATTATACATGATTTTACAATTCAGTTAAACGATTATTATTTTCCAAAGTACAACTTCAAATGATGTGTTGTGTGGCAATTAATCACTTTTCAATTAGTGTTAGTAATTTTATACAATTTATATCGGAATTATCAAGGGATATTAATGTTTTTGTTTTAGATTAATTTTACTTCACTTTCAATTAAAAACGATCACATGAAACGCAATAAAGTCATTATTAAAAATGTATTTAAGAGTCCATTTTAATATTAGAATTTTTGGCCTGAGTATAATTAATTTTGAACATTTTTTGTTTTATACAAATAAATTATTTTAAGGATTGTGATTAAAATAAATTATTGATGTTCAGACATACAGGTATACATATTCACATATGTTTGCTCATTATATTACTGATGAATTTATAATAATATTGATTTACAATATTTGTACTATAAATAAGTTAGTTAATTTAATTAAGCATCACCCCCTTAAGCAATATACTATAAAATAATAAATTAAATTAAATCAACAACTATGTTTTACTAATTGTCAATTAATAATTTATTAACATTTACAAATATACTGAATATCCATCTATATTAATTTAAAATAGTAAACACAATTAATTATACATGTAAATTGCTTTTTGTCTTGTAACATTCGATACTCGACTAAGTTGAGCTTAAATAAATAAGTTAATAATTTTTTATGAGTGAATCGATAAACAATTTAATAACATTAATAACAGCATGACGTCAGCAAGTTAATTATGTTTGAGACGTCTACGAAGGAGCCCAACCAAAAATGTATATTAAACCCAAAGGAAGGATTGAATAAATCTCGTTTTTGGCAGCGTCATTCTGTCGGTAAGCCATGCGGGCTTATTGTCGACGAAATTCGGCGGGTGGACGGCCGTTCGTTTCCGCGTAATTTCTCCGTCGGACGTCCAACCGGTCGCGATAAGAAGAAACAAGAGTGACGATATGTCGTCAGATCAAGATGTTATGGGATGACCCGCCATGCGTAAAGCTTAACTGTATATTTGAATCCCACCATCGTGGTCAGGCCTGAAGGGGCCATCCACACACACACACACACACACACACACACACACACACACACACACACACATACACATACGCAGTTTCGCAAAGAGATGAGAGTAGGGTGAGTCCGGGCTTTCCCCCTCGAAAACGACGTATTGAAGTTATTCCGCTAGGATGGACAATAGTCCTTTGTCACGCACTGGAAAGCCCTATATTCAAGTGTTCTTGACAATTTATTTACAGACACAAGAAACCGAATCGTCCTTTTGTGCATTTGTTGCTAAAATGCTGAATCACACTCGTGACGAGTGCTTCGCTCACTCAACGTCCACTTAGGGCACAGTTAAATATTATTTTAATGAAGCCCGCCCCGATCGCGGGTCCCGTATCCCGTGGAACACGTACCGTAATTAAGTTTCCGCTGCTCCTTTCGTGACGGGGAATAACACTATTTTTTTTTATTTTTTTTCATTCGTGTCGATTCGCAAGTTACTTATTTTTTACTTTTTTTATTACGCCCCAGACATTCTCGTTTAGTGAGTTAGCGCCGATAAACATTATGCTTTCGAGTTGTCTGAATTAACTGAAAATTATACATAAATGAGGAAATTAACTACAAAATACTGTATTGTATTTTATGCTTTTTGTTTGTCAAAAATCAATATATTTTTAATATTTTCGAAATTTATTATTTTGCTGTAAATAATGGTAGCCTTTAAATTGCAAAATGTAAAGTTTTAGAGTATCTAAAATATGTAATTAAATGCATTTCAAAACTTTGGAAGACTTCATAATTAATTGATGTTAGTATCGGTTTTTAATTTAGTGTTAAAAGTATGCGATTATGGTTATTAGAATATAACGTAATTAATTGAAAAGACAATTGTATAGAAACTTTTATGTTTTTATTTTTACATTTGGCAATTTAGACATTATTTATATATTATATAAACTTAGTACAATATTGGAAAAAATAATTATAGCTCTAAAGTTTTTTATTTTCATAAACGTATATTTCTTGATGGTTTCGTTGTTAATATTGTTTATTTTCTCTTATAATGTTATTTTGTGTGATATAAAACAGTATATCTCTACATAGTTATATTGCTTGAAGGTTTCTTTGTTGATACTGTTAATTTACTTCTATAACGTTACAATTATGTGATAAAAAACAGTATATCTCTTAATAGTCATATTGCTTGAAGGTTTCTTTGTTAATTAATACTGTTTATTTACTTTTATAACGTTATAATTATGTGACATAAAACAGTATATCTCATCCTACTCATTTTCCTTGAAGGTTTATTTGTTAATTTAGTTTATTTACTATTGTAACGTTAAAATTATGTGATATAAAACAATATATCTCTTCATTTACTTTTGTAATGTTACAATTCTGTAAAATAAAACAGTATATATCTTCTCAGTAACATTTCTTGAAGGTTTCTTTATCAATACTACAAAATAATGTTGAAATTTTGTAACAAATCAGGATATTGCCAAACATACACTGTACACTGTGTAATTAAGCTTCAAAAGATTTATTTTTGTACGTTGAAAATTTCTGTATCAAGATTTTCTATTAAATTTTAAATAAATGAAATAAATTATTAAAACTTGATCGAAATAAAACTGTCGCAAAGAATAAAAAGTAACATAAATAAATAAATAGCGATGGTACAATTGATAAAATCTACACGTTTTATAAAGTGATGCACACAGTTTGATACTAATGATTAAACGAATTATGTCCGTTTTATTGTGCCGGTAATAAAACCGTAGAACAATCATCCCCCGGGTGTAATATGATCGAAATTAAAGCGGCAAGCGCAAATAATTGGGTTTATTCAAAATAAACAAGAAATTTAGAAAATAAATTAAGTGTCCCATTCATGATGTAAATTACTTACAAATGTTCATTATCTAAAACGGTTTTGGTCGCGGCGCGATAGCAAGCCACAGTAAAATGCGGAATTGCACGGGGACCGATAAAAATTAAATAAAATATTGTACAGTGTTTTACTGGTCGGGTCTTAATGAGACCAGCCATGACAGATTAACTTTATTGTGTTTCCGTTCGTTTAATTTCGAATCGGATTTTGTAATATCGGATTTTATAGTAATCAGTTACTGAGGAAAACAAAGTTAAATCGTTGGTATCTCTTTTTTAATTATTTCGGTTTGACGGTTTAAAACGCAGTTTCGGTTTTGTTGCCTTTTTACAATGACGTTATTGAATTCTTTGTCTGATATAAATATTGGTTTTTCGGAAATTATTGTTGCGTTTTATCGGCATTTATAAATCCGGTATCGGCTTCATTTAGTCCGTCCGTCATCGGTAGCTTATTTTATCTTTTTTTTTTTTAAAGCCAAAACAGCTGCATCCACAAACCGCCGCGATATTGCGGACCGATTAAAGGGGAACAAACAAAAAACCGGCCGCCGGTTACGTCCCGTTAAATCGGTTTAAGAAACTTATGCACGCAAATCATCCGCCGGCCGAAAGTTATAAACAGATTAGAGTTTGATAATTGGCGGCCAGTTTCGATGGTTTACAATGTCCGAACGTACCGAAACATAATGGCGGAACGGTTCACGGTTTTTGGTAGCTCCGGATGGGCCCCCGGAGACGCCGAAAGTCGGGTCACGCTCTGATTGTAGTTTTCGTTTCGTAATCTTAACAAGCCCCGGCACTATCTCGCCCGAGAAGCTCCAATCATGCTTAAAGTGTGCCGGACCTTCTTCGAGAATAATAAAACTTCATTTTCATTCCGGCCCCACGACCAGTTCCGGATTGATCGACTTTATTTATGATTAACCTGGCGTGGAATTTATTTATTTCTCTACAACTTATCCGTGCGATATTTACGAGGGTGAATTTCAGACGAAACTTTCACACTCTCCCATATTTGATCCAATATTATCGATGCGATTAATTTAATTTACTCTAGCAATTACTAAAACAATAAATAAAAATATTTTGAGATTAAATACTTTCAAAAGCGTCATTCCTATATATGTTTTTTTTCCTATATTATACAGCGATAAAAAAAGTCGTAAAAAGTCTTCCCCTCTGACAACTTTTCATGAAATAAAAAATCGATATTGAATAAGAACCATGTAAAATGTTGGCAGTCTAACAAAATTTTGTCATAAAGTTGACATGTGTCCAATTTTCCAGTATTACAACTCAACTATTTTTTTTAATGGAAAGGGTGGTCTACCTCATTTAAAAGGTATTTTATTGTCTATTGAATGGGTTGGTTAAGCCTATAATAGTTATCATCAGGGGGCTTTTTACGACTTCACTATATAGTTAGATGTGACATTAACTTTGTTATTACAACTGATATCCATATCTTAAGCCACCAGAAAAATTTTTTCAGTTGAAAAAGTTATGTCTAATAAAACTGAACTTGATTGAAATCATGGAGCAAATCTTTTCAGTTTCTTCAGAAACACAAAAACATGCCTAAGTCTGTATGAAATGTATACTGAAAGCTGATCCAGTGAATCATTTTTTTTTTCCTGTACAAAATCGAAGAAGAATTCCCATAACAAAAGGCACCAAATCCGCTATATTTATGGCTTTTGTTTGTTGTGACAAGTGTTCGAATGTGCGGTCATTATGAACTATTTGGCAGCCACCAAAAAAAAGAAAAAACTTGTAGACGTTTTAGAAAATAAAGAGGAAAACTTTCTCGATATGTGCAGCCTGTGTGCGAGTGTGTGTGCGGGCATTATATAAGTTCGTCGGAATGACATGCCGGTGGTTGGAAAAACGTAACAAAAACATGCCGAAAACCCTCAAAACAGTCGATGCGCTAAAAGTTTTCTGTAATCGAAACGTTATTAGTTCGGCACGCCGAGATTACATGTTCTGGTTTTTAATGATGTGAGCTTTTTGAATCACAATTTGTTCGGAATTGAAAGTTTGTAAATTGAATTTCTGTTCCTTTTTTTTTTTTTTTTTGAATGCGAGCTCGAACACTGTTCGGTGGAAAACAGTTATTTTCTTATTATTCGTGAAAGCTGATTCCGCACCGAAATGTGCTAAATTAAGAGTATTTATTGGAATACCCTTTGAAGATGGGATTGAATTGGGATTCATGATCCAATATGGAGAGTTTGTATAAAATCGCCAATAAATAAATTCACTTTCTTTTATTGCGAATGTTGGTTTCGGTGGCGGGACTACAGTTAGAATCGATTGAGGTCCCGCCAAAGCACGTCGTTGATATGAGAAACGGTCACCTTTGAGACCGGCACCGTCAGCTATATTCAAATCCTACACTTACGAAATCCCCAAATTGAAATCCCGCTTATCGCGGACGCTACTTTTGATTTCCTGCGAATTCAACCGCTTTTCCCAATAGCAGTTACACCTATATTGCGTTCCCGGTAAAGGTTTGGATCTCCATCGCAATATAAATGATAATAGATTTTTCTGTAAATAGTATAGGTGTGCCATCGCAAACATTCGGGACTTGTGTCTCCGGAATCATGAATTCAATGACACTATATCAAATTCTTTTATCAAAAAGAATAGAATTACATTTAGATCTCGCAGCGGAATTGTAAAAGCCATCAATTTACACCAGATGGATCAACCTTATTATTCTCCTTTCAGACGATTGTTGATTTATGGTAATTAAAATATACACATAAGAAGTACAACTGAAGAAGTTACTTCTAGAAAACCTACCATACGTCTTGGAGGAAGCAAAAAATTTTATTACTGGCCTGCATTCAAACTAATTTCTGAAGCACCATTTTTTGTAGTCAATTAACACCAGTACTGCAGATAGTATGGCAAAGATTCGAGACTTGTGACTTTGGAATCAAGGAGTTAATGACACTTTATCAAATAATTTTATGAAAAAGAATAAAACTACATTTTAATTTCGTATTAGAATTGTAAAAGCCAACATGTGCAGAAGATGGATAATTTCAAATAATTGTTGGTTTAAGTCAATTACAAAAAACTTTCTATGCATCTTGGACAAAGCAAAAATACAATGTATTCCCATAAACTGGTGGATTATTCGAAGTGCTTTACACTCAAACTGATGTCATGAAGCATATTATTTTGTAGCCAACCAAGACCAGTAGAGTAGATAATATAGGTGTACCATAGCACAGAAATGCATTGTATATCTGAATTCATGAATTTATTAACAATATATCAAATTCCTTGATCAAAAAGAGTGAAGATGGATAAACTTCATTTTATTCCTTCCAAATAAGGCAATTAAAATATTTAAGAGGTAGAAATGAAGAAATCAATCAGAAAAAACCTTACTGGATTATTTGGAGTACTTTGTACCCAAAATAATATCATGAACCAGAATATTTTGTAGCCAAGACCAATATTTTAGATAGTATAGGTGTGCCATAGTAAAGATTCGACACTTTTATCTGTGGAATCATGAATTAAATAACAGTATATCAAATTCTTGTTATCAGAAAGAATAAAATTACATTTTAACCTCATATCAGAATCGTAAAAGCCATCAAGTACACAAGATGGATTAACTTCATTGTTCTCTTTCCAGATGATTGTTGATTTAAGGTAATTAAGATATTTAAGAAGTAGAACTGAAGAAGTCAATTATAAAAAACCGTTCGATGCATCTTAGTCAAAGCAAAAAACAATGTATCCCCCTATAGTAAACTGTTAGTTTATTCGGAGAGTTCTGCAGCCGAACTGATATCATAAAGCAGCATATTTTGTAGTCAACCAAGACCAATTTTATCGTTCCTTTGCTGCGAAACCCGAATGAAAAGATCTCCTCTATGAAAACTCCTTGCCATTTTTCTTTGCGCGTTCAACGAACGTTTGGGGCTTTTTTGCGCGCCGGTTTTTTTTTATTTCAAATTCGTTCCCACTCTGTCTCCATCGGGGTGAGTACAGATTGTGAGTTCGGATTATATCTGGTGGAGAATGGGAATGTAATTGAATTAAATTTCAATTATTTATAGAAATCCTTTCAGGGGTTGCCGGGAATTTTCTCTCAGCCGCTCTGCTTGATGCATTTGTTAATTTTTTATCATTCGACAAATTGGATTTTTATCTATTCGAATATGTGTACTGGCCGGATCCCCGGTTTTATTAATTCACTCGACCGACGGATTTTTATTATAACACTATCCGATAGTATTTATATTAAATTTTCATTTTTAATATATCACATCGAACTGCAACAATCCAATCAGGACGGTTCTAATGCGGACACGCCGAATGGCAATGGAATCAAGTGGAGGGACACATTCTGCAAGATATGCCGCCGAAATTCAATAACCACCAGAACGATAGTTTGCTTTGTCCAGGGTATCCCCCTGAAAAATATATGAGCTTGTGTTAGGAACCTTGTTAGATGCCAATAAGGAGATCTAACGGAGGTCGAAAGCATCGCATCCTAGTCTCCGCCATTATTACGATCACTTTATTCTTGTTTCTCTTGGGCGATGGCCGCTCGTGGAATATTGCCGCATAAATATCACACCGTATCCCCTGCATTTTATTGTGTCCGAGATAATTATCTGTGGGGATGGACCTGTTCATTTATCAAACGATTTCTGGAGTTCAATAATTGAAAACTAGTATTTATGATTTTCTAGGAAAGTTTAGATAGGTACATTAATATTTTATGTGCAGATAATAGAGAACACGGAAGTTGAAGAATTCCGTAAAATTGTTTTCAAAATAAATTTTATTAGGTCTTTGTATTAAATTTTTAAAGACGCAATTACTTTGGAATTGCAATGAGGAGCCATTATGATGGAACACATTATGAGACTGCATCCAATATATTTTAAAGTTGTTAAATGAGTTGTAAAAAAGTGAAAGAAGTAATTTGTAAAATATTTCCCCCACAGTTAAATTACAATATTTCATTTTAAATTAATTTATAGGGTTGATTCGCGTAGCTCTCCGACTGGCACCCTGTAGTTAGCAGACGGCAATTTATTCACAAAACTTTGCACTTTCCGAAAAAGAGATACGTCAGCAAAATTTTAGCGTCACAAGCATAATAAATTTCAATTAACACAGCATCATAAAATATGACGAGAACGTCTTTCTCGTAATCTATTTGTCAGGTCTGTATGCAACTTCCTGGTCCCAGTGTAACGCAGGCTATAACGCGCCCGTAACACAGGGGACGTTATAACAAATTGAACCATTAAAGTTACTGTAGTGACTATAAACGTTGAATTCATGATGATTATTTGTACTTTCCTAAATCCAGACATATGGCGGCCATGTCTTCGCCAATAAGACGAACGAAACACGAACAAATTGCTCAAACATTTCTTATAATGCATTGTTTTACTTTGTATTTATTTTGAGTGACGCAAAATGATTGTCTTTGCGTCTTCCTTTTTGCGTCTGTAACCGGTTTTCTGATGTGCAATTTAAATTTAGTACCGGCGAAACATTAAATTACTAGAGCCTCGAATGTTTTCTCTAAATGTCACTCATGGAAAGACTCTCATTAAATTCTATTTATTGCCTTCTTTTTTAAACGACGGATTATCCACCACTCCTTTTTTCCCAATTCCATTATTCCCTGAACTTTGTCAACCGTCTAATTCGACGGCTTAAAAATAAAAACAGGTTCGATGTGAATAATCGTGATGGTAATAGATAGTAATTTAATTTTGATCTGTATAATTTGATCGTGCCATTAGGAAAACTGCGCAAACTTTCCGTGTTACATGGCGAGCAATTAAGCCATTCTAAGCTTCCGACTTAATTTAGAATTTAGATATGCATCGTTATACGATGCAATATGAATTAACGACTGGGGAGATTTAGTTCGGTGCAGGTTGAGTCCTGTTAGGCCCCGGTGTAATATGTGATAATGACCTTCCTACACATGTTGATGGGACACACCGGATTTGATATTAAAAATAACCTCGCTCCCGTAATACACTCGGTCAACTTTCATGGCGTTGTTTCGCCACCGATTCATCCATCTGGCCCCGTCCGGGACTGGAAATTTCGACTTACCGCACCGCGGTTTGCAATTAAAATCTCCCACACAAAAACGTACCTGGAACAAAAGACAATGATAAGTGATGCTGAATTCGCGGAATTGGGTCAGGGTTTTGGCGTTTTATCCTCAGACGAAAATGGAGGAAAGAGGAAAGCTCTGTTGTTTTATCTGTGTCGCTTTGATTCGAAAAAACGTATTATTAAATGAGTCCAATTACGAAATGTTTTATTAATAAAAGTGTGACAGAAAAAAGTGGAAAATGTGTTTCTGACTCATATTATTATTATCTCTTACAATAAATGGGTGGATGAGTGAAGAGAAGTTAGTAAATGTAGTATCAAAAGAAGGAGTCACTCTAAAAAATTAACAAATTTTGTAACATTTTCTCACCGTATCTCTTAGAATAAATTGGTGGTAAAGTGAACCTCTATATTTTCAATTTGGGTCAAGAGAAGTTGGTAAATTTAGCATCAAAAGAAAGACTTTTCCTTCATTAATCTTCCATATTTTATATATTTTTTAAATCAGTCGTTAGAAGAATTAAAATAGCCAACAAACTTTTTCTCACTATATCTCTTAAAAATATTGGCTGAAACACGTTAAAAATTGAAGAAGATAAATCTCTACATTTTCAAATTCGCTGAAGAGAAGTTGGTAAATTTAGTATCAAAAGAAAGAGTTTTTTCATCAATCTTTTATGTTTTATATATTTTTTAAATTAGTCTTTAGAAGAATTAAAATTGCCACCCTAAAAATTAACAAATTAAAGATGATGATCCTCTACATTTTCAATTTGGCTGAAGAGAAGTTGGTAAATTTAGTATCAAAAAAGAAGGAGTTTTCTTTTATCAATTTTGTGTGCTTTATATATTTTTAAAATCAGTCTTTAGAAGAACTAAAATAGCCACCCTAAAAAATTAACAAATTGAAGAAGATAATCTTCTACATTTTCAATTTGACTGAAGAGAAGTTGGTAAATTTAGTATATTAGATATTTTTGTTATCTCTTCTTATGCCTAAGCACAAACAGGCATCAAAATCCATGGAAAAGAATTAGGAAACTTGACTTATCAAGTTTAGAGCCAAATATTTATCAAAACAATCCAGATATCGAATGTATTCATGAATTTTTTTCCTGTTTAAATCTTAAACAGTAGCTAAAACTGAGCAACACAAAAAGTATTTTCGTTAGCTTTCCAATATTATTAAAATACTAAAAATATACATACAACAAAAACCTCATTATAAACAAAGTATCTTTACTGGTGGTATAAAATTTGCCTCATAAGTATGCGTAAACACAGAATAAAATACATTGTGTTCTTTACTGCGTGGTTTTAGAATTCAGAGCACGTTCATCCCTAATTTTATGTAATAAATAGTTAATGTTATTATTACAGTGACGCCAATGGCGAATTTTATTGGAACTGACAGTCGTTCGATGCGAATTGTAAATTTATTTTCGTGTGCGAATAGACAATAATGATAAATGGACATTTACTGAGCGAATTAGTCACCTTTGCACAGGCACAATGCGGATTTCAATAAATGTGTACGTTAAATTCGCAGCGATTAGCTGGATGAACGTTAAAAATCCCCGACCGATTCAAGTAAATGTTCACCGAGATTACGCCCCCGGGCCATAATTCCAATTGTCTTCACATGCATTTACCCGATGCTCGTCTCCGGACGGCGAGGAAATGGCAAAATAATGCCGGCCCATAAATCAGTTAGGTATTAAGTAGTTTACAAATTAATATGAAAACGTTGTAACGCCATCCGCCATAATAGTGGCCGTTAATATAGAAACGGGGCCTTCATATATATACAGCAGAAAACAGAGGCGTGAGTCTCTGGCAATAAAATAAATTAGCGAATTAAGAACGTGGGTTTTCTCACTCGAGTTATATTTATGTGAGAAAGGAAACTAATTTTCATTTTTATCTTGGCGCAGAATTCCGGGACGCGGCTGCGGAAAATGTGGGACTTTTAGCGCCTTTTAGCAAATTATGAATGTGTTTGTGCCGAGTTTTAAAATCTTAACGCGTTATTTTTATAATTAAGGGATGCAACTGGGCAAGCCGGTCTCGCAAGCCGCGCTCGGATAATTTTAAATACGAAATGCACGAAAATTTTAATCAGATGTGTTATTCCCATCAGACACGAAATTATGTTTTAATTGAATCACAGCAGAAGGTTGAAATTGTATTTAACCCGCGATTTCTAAAGGCGCTTGTACTGTAAACACTATATGCTTGCTAAGTTTACAACTTCATTAAATTTTGATAATTTTTAATAAAAATGTGGTTACATAACTAATTCAAGTTAAAATTTAGGTACTATTTCATTGTTCATATTTAGTTCATCAGTATTACAAAATGATTGGAAATGAGAATAATTGGCTAATCATTTTTACCTAAAAACAATAAAATAAACTCACAATTTAATGTAATGTAAAATAACAGGTGAATACAAATGCAATAGCTCAAAAATATGTTGTATATCAAGGTTCTCATATACATATGCTCATTTAGAGATTATTTAATAGAATTTATGTAATTATATTTAATGTAAATTAAAATTGAAATATTCATTTTTAATATTACAATATGTAGGTATAATTTTATAATTACATCATTATTCGTTTATTTAAGGGTGTGCTTGTATAGTATTAATTAATGAAATCATTATTATAATAACATATTACTAATTCACATATCACAGGGAAAAAATAAATGTTTACTATATTATAATTATATGGTTGTATAAATCTGGTTAATGCTCTTAATTTCGATCCATGAATAAATAAGTACATAATTGAAAATAGTAATTATAAATATAACAGTATAAATACATAATAATTGTGGTGCTAATATGTATAGCAACAAATTTTAAAATGAATTAATTTTAATACACATTATCCTATAAATAAATCGTTGGTATATTTAGAAACCTCTGCTACAAATTCAAATATTCAATTCGTAATCAGGATTTTATTGAAGTATGGTTTTATTGTGTATAACATTGTTTTCTTTTATTATTCCTCCACTTTTGACTCTCGTATTTGAAAATATCGAAAAAATAAAAAAATAAATTTAAATTGTAACACACTGATATTATTATATTATAATTAAATCCTAAATAAATGTTGTTTTATTGTATAACATAAAATGTTATTTTCTCTTATTATTCCTCAACTTTTGGCCCATACTTTAAATAAATATTCAAAAAATCGTTCTTAAATTATCAAACTTAATGTATGGACAGGCAAAATACTATACATGAATTTTTGTCTAAACGAACGAAAATTTCAAAGGTTGATTGTGAGACCAGAAGAGAACAAGCATTTGAAAGTAAAAACAAATAAATAATGCATCACTAGATATTAAATAAATGTAGTTTTATTGTTTCTTTTATAGTTCCTTCACTGCTCCCATATTAAAAAAATATCAATAAATAAATTTAAATAGTGACATGCTCATACTATTAAATATATTGTACGTGTATTTTATTCAAATAAATTAACAGATAGACATTTGGAATAAAAAATAAAGGATATGTCATTTTATATCTTAAATAAATGTTATTTTATTGTATAAATTATTGTTTTCTTTTATTGTTCCTCCACTTTCTGCTTTCGTATTTAAAAAATACTCAAAAAATATTAATAAATAAATTTAAATTGTAAAATTTTCTTATAGTTAAATATGTTTTACGAGTGTTTTACCCTGATAAATGGTTAATTTCAAAATCTAAGGGATTCGAATTTAATAAAAAAATAAAGGAAGCGTAATTAGATCTTAAATAAATGTTTGATTGTGTAAAATGTTGTTTTCTATTATTATTCCTTCACTTTTGGCACACATATTTGAAAGAACATACCAAAAATACATACAAAATTAAATTGTAACATACTGATATTATCAAATATATTGTATATTTTATCCATATAAATAAATATTTTAAAAGTTGTGAAGGGTCCTAAATAAATGTTGTTATAAAATATTATTTTTTCTTATTATTCCTTTATATTGCCTTTACTTTAAATAAATCCTCCAAAAATCCCTCTTAAATTTTCAATAAACTTAAATGATAACGTGGACTGACAACAGACATTTAAAAATAATAACAAATAAAAAATACATCACTAGATATTATATAAATATAGTTTTATTGTACAAAATATTATTTTCTTTTATTGTTTCTTCACATTTAGCTCCCGTATTAAAAAAATCATCAATAAGTAAATTTATTCATATTATTAAATATATTGTACGTCAAATAAATTAACATTTTAAAAGTTAACTATGAGAACAACATGCTTTTGGAATAAAAAATAAATGATGATATATCATTAGATTTTCAACAAATGTTTTATTGTATAAAATATTGTTTTCTTTTATTGTTCCTCCACTTTTGGCTCTCGTATTTAAAAAAAAATACCCAAAAAATATCAATAAATAAATTTAGATTGTACCATCTACTTATAGTTAAATATATTTTACGTGTATTTTAGCCTGAAAAATTTTAAAAGTCAACTACAAAATCTAAGAAGAACAGGAATTTGTAACTAATAAAAAGTAGAGAAAGTGTAATAAGATCTTAAATGAATGTTGTTTTGACCGTTATATTAATTAAATAATCAAAAAAGCTCTCTAAATTATCATTAAATAAACTTAAATTATGACATAGATAGACAAAATTGTCAAATATATTATATATGCGTGTCTATTCAGATAAATGAATATTTCAAAAGTATTGTATGATCAAAAAGGAACAGACATTTGGAAATAATAATACATAAAGGATGCATCAATAGATATTAAATAAATGTGTACAAAATATTGTTTTCTTTTACTTTACTTTTGACTCTCGTATAGAAAAAATCTTCAAATACATGTACTTTTACCAGTTACCTAGATAAATGAAATTGATGAAGGATAGATAAATTGATATTTTAATTGAAATACTAAACGGTACGTCAAAATGTGACGCGTTCCTTGTTTATACAGATGCAGATAATAAACGATATTAAAACCAAAAATAGAAGTAATCCCACCGCAGCGGATATTGAATGCGGCGCGGTAGTTTTGAGTATTTTATGGCGCTCTCCCGTATTCTCCGGGCAATAAATAAGCGGGACAAATAAGAGCGACACTGGTAAGGAGTATTAGTTCGCCCAAAGATACTACATAAATTTCATTCGTATGGTTTTTATAAAACTCTAAGGTCGTATATCGTCGCACATGAATCCATCCCCCGCTCGCTGCGACGCTATGCCCGCTCTGAGAAGCAATATATCAAGCCGCTCAAACTCAGAAATGGCCGCAAAAAGCGACGCGCAAAAATATCATCGCGCAGAACGCCATGTGCTGCCGCCGTCCACCTACTACCACTACTGATGCCTCGTCCGCAAAAAAATTACATTCGAGCTTTTATACCGCACTAAAATGATTTAGGACGATAACGTGTTCGAAATCGGTTTAGGGTTTAGAAAAATAATATATTGCTTCAGATTTTAACGACATGATAAAGTTATTCGATGGAATGAAGCCTCTTATCACTACATAAAATGCTAAAGGGGGTCGTCGTAATCCGTGTGCCACGTACCTGGATCAAAACTCCTTTTGCCACGAATATTGCTGCATAAAAAACCGAAACCTCCACGTATTTATGATTTCATTTACTGCCTTGTAAATTCATCTAAATGTCGTGTTTCGATAATTTACCACACGAACATAAACCGACTGCCTTTTTTTTCTTTCTCGTCGTTCGTTTCGTTTTAAAATTGAATTTTTTTTGTTTTGACAAGCCTCCATTTAATCCACGCAAGTTAATAACCCACATTATGATGTTCATCTTAAATCAACAAAGCACCGCAGTTATCACTGAGTCCTTTTCAATTTCACGCAAAGTTGTGGCCAAATCCGGCGCAACATCGCAATTCAATTAAATTTAATTAAAACGCTAGAGTAACTTTTCAAATTTATTACAATTATCTCATATACAATCTAGTTCTGTGCAAACATTAAATCGACTGTTTTTAATTGGAACACGAGAAATTATCACGTTCCCAAAATCCCTCAAGATCCACGTTTTCGTGATAGGTACTCACAAGTCACAATTATGGCGTTGTTACGAATTTAATTGATTCGAAAGACACAAGGGCACTAGAGGAAGCCATCGAGAAAATTTTCGAGGTGGTAAACGCGTCCACTCGAGTTTAGGACCCAGACCAGGCATCATTTGTTGAATACCTCGAGTGACCCGAACTATAATAATGGGATTGTGGAACATCCGCCGGATTTAGACAATAGAATTTTATATTACATAAAGTTAATTGTACGAGAAACATGTAGTGTGCAGTAATATCAATAAAACAAGTTTAGCCATCAATTAGTCTAGCAGCATTCTAGTAATGTTATTGTGTTCTAAAAGTAATTGACAGTAATCAAAGGTGATAGAGAAGTTAATATAGCCTAGATTAAAGCGAGCCAGAGCAGGCCAATAATAATCACGATCCGGCGGAGCAGCAATAAAAGAGTAATTATATAGGATATCTCAAGTAATTGTGTAACTGTTGTCTGGTGCTTTATCTTAATTTTTATCATGTCTCGCAAAGTCTAATTTTCCTCTAACGAAACAGAATTTCTTCAATAATGCCCGAGTTGGCATGTAATGAACACGGCATATTAGATTCGTTAAAGTTTAATTACAACATACTGGTCGCTTCCCGTGCTCTCTCTTTTCGCCAAAAGTTAAAACAACGAAACACCGTCTGGAACGGATTCCGCTTTGGGCGTTCTCATTTTCGGGGACCCCGTTTCCGGTCACCCCTCACGCGACGCACTTGTACGCACCGGAATTTATTATCTCGCTCGCAATTGCTCAATTTCGAATTATAATTTTTTTTTCTGTTATGCACGGACTTGTCCTAAGTAATGTTTGTGAAGTGTCTGTCAAGTTAATGCCCACTTAGTTTGCTCAGTCGACGGGTTTTGTCCCTGATGAATTTCATTTCACACGTTCTCAACAAAGAGTTCTTCGCACCGAAACGAATTGAGAGTCCCTGCCAGCCAACACTGGTCTGGCAAAAAAAAAACTACCTTGGGTGCATGATAAAATAAAACAAACCATCGGATGAACGTTAACAATTTAAAATAAATAAACATAGCAATTTTAAGTAGAAATTGTTTAATTTTCAAAATTTGAAATAAAATAAAATGTTTCACGAAACAAATCATATTTATTTTTAATTAAAAATATCCTAACAAAATTATATTTTAAATGAATCATCCGATTTGATTTTACTGTGTTCAACATTGTCTACATAATTTTGAATAAAAAACAATTTTATTAAAAATATTTCGATTAACTCTACTCACATAATTTCTTCTGTTTCGGACGTGCGTTAAATTTGATTAATTCAACGACTTGTTCATTTTTGGCATAAATGGTCAGTTTCCAGTTGCGAAGCTTTTATTAAAATCAACAAAAAGTGCGGACCTTTAATTAAATAAATAGCCTTTGACCGGTCTAATCTCCATGCAAAAAGTAAACTAGAACGAGGAAAAAAACGTCATAACAAAGTGGGAAGGGTTGAAAAAATTTTTCACCTCAGAAATCCTTCCGTGCGATCGAACTATCGTATCCGTCGATAAATAACCGTCATTAAAAATACCGTTTTGACCTCGCCGAGGAAATATGTGCTTGAACGTGCGGAATTTTAGGGTCGAGCCCGGCGGCATTGTCGCCGACGACTCGGGGGAACGAATTAAAATGACAATATGCGATTTCTCGACAATTGAAGTGTCGCATAACCCGAGGTGTATTAATTGAAAGTCATTTAATGGGGACTAATGAGATCCGAGCTCACAGTTGTGCGCCAGAACCCGAACGTGAACATTTAATGAAGACGGAAAATGGTCCGCCATCAGCTCACACTCCCGAGATGCATTTCGGCTGCACCTCCTCGAACCAGGGGCGCGCAAACATTTTTTCTAATTAAACAATCCAATTAAACATGAAACGAATTTATTGTTCGGCTTTTTTTAACTAACGAACGCTGTTGTAGAATGGTAACGGACAAAAGGCCCATCCGAGGCGTTCTGAATTTTTAAAAAGGGCGCTGATAGAGTTCGCCGGGGGCACGGGGGCGGTAAAACGTGTAATGCACGTCACTGGCGTCAAGCACACAATAAATAAATTATTTTTAACGAAGCAGTGCTTGGAACGGTTTGCGCTTTAATTTCCTCGAGTTTTATTCACGTTCGAATGCCCGCGGGGCGTCAAAACATCTTTAATCGTATTGAAATGCGATAGCGTAGCGTTCGTGGGCTCTTAAAAAAGCGACCGTTCCGTCATTCCGTGATATTTAAAGGGACACATTTCATAGGACAGCCAGCTATAACAATAAAATTTTAGATAAGTTTCGTGGAATTGAAGCTGGAATGAAAACATTAAAACTATAATGGATACATTAAATTTAACACATACTGACTGTCTAACTTCTGAGATCTACTGTTGATGGACCGTCCTATAACTGGGTCAATAATCCTCATCCTGTGTCAAAGGCAATTTATACATTATTGTGATTGAAACTTTTCTCTCGCTCACAACTGAATCGGCGAGATTAAGAACCACATTTTCCGTTCAAATTGATTTTTTTCTGAGAATCATTTGATGTGTCTAACTTTATGGGACATTTTCCAAACAAGAATAAAGAACATTTGATTTTTATTGAAGGCAACGAAGTTTTCCAATAAATATAAGGCATTTTAATTTCAAACAAATTCATAAACGAAAAAAGATTGATTTACTAAGCTTCATAAAAGCGTCCCATGAATTATTAAATTTCAAATAGTAGAAGAGTTAATGTAAGTTACCATTTTAATGTAATATTATATTAAAACGTCCATTTCCAGATAAATTATAGGTCTTTTAAATATTTTATTAACAGTCCACATGCAATTTAATCATCCATTCCCATTTTTATAATTTAAATCTTCCATAAAAATAGTACAATTTTTAATTAAAATAAGACTCTTCCGTTTGACATTAAAAGATTTTAGTGCGAGTAGGCAATATAACATTATTTTATTAATGTGTCACATATAAAAACATAAATAACAATAGGAAAACGGGGACAAAGGATGCGAAACCCCGAATTTTAACTACACATGCAAAATAAAATTAGAGTGGGTCTTCTTCTAGCTGGGGACAAGTTTGCGTGGAACGTGTCCCATCCCACAAAACCCTTTTGCTGTCCTCTGCAGAATGAGCCACTCATTTTCAACCTATTCCGGTACACTTTTCGCCAACTTCGCTAAAAGCAAACTTGCTAGTTAGCGAAATTTATTTTAATTAATTTAATATGGTTGTATTTTGCTAAAATAATTAATTGTCACTGGAAAATTCTCAGACACGCCACGACCCAAATTGTGTTTAATTGCGTTTTATAAGTGACACTTTTGACGATGGCGCGTCTTTAATGAGCGAAACCGTGAAGTCACTTTTAAGGATACATTTCATTTGAACTACATAAATTATTGTTGTCATCAAAAATATGATATTTGTAGTTTTAATAATTCAACGCGGTTTTAAGTTTTAAATTAAATTTCTTTCTCCCATTGTTTTCGGCCTAAATCGACACATTGCGTAGGAAACTAAAAGAAGTATTTTAATTTAAATTGCTCCCCTCCAAAGGTCTGAAGTTTTTGCATTATATTACATATACGTGAAATTCTTATTAAAACTTTTTATATTAGTTCTTTGACTAAATTAATTTTGTTAGATATATTGTTTAATTACAAAGATACTTTGTATTCCATTTTGTTTTGTTTTAATTTATTATGATAAAATTTGTTGTATTTAATTTGTTTACAGTATATGAAATATATTGATTCACATCAATAAAAGCTTAATATTTAATAATGGAATTTAAACACAAAGGGAAATGCAAATCACTATCTATAAATTTATAATAACGGGTAAGGGTAAAATTATACATTAATATTAGATACGAAGCCTCAAATGAAACGGATGCATTTTGTTCGATAAAGTATTTTTAACACACGTATTTTCAATCATCAAAAATATATGTAGTTTTTCGAATGGTATTTTCATGTCATCAAAGTTGAGCCACGTGTTTCAAGCCCAGGAGGCCGTGAATTTGTTAGAGCGTTTACAGACTGCCACATTTGATTGTTAATTTAACACTCCATCCGGGATTTAGTGGCAATAAATGCAACATTGTAAAAATTCAAATGACTATCTTCATTATGGACTGCACAGACGCTCGTAACAACCGGCGATACTTTACGGCTGATTTATATTGAAATGGCTATTGATTTACCTCTCAATTTTAACGCACAACTTAATTTTCACGTTATAATCGGACGACGTTGTAAACCGTGTACCGAAATCTATAAAACGGGGGTATTAAATTTGGATTATTAATCTTGCAAAATATGAGTTGATCAAGGATTCTATTATGGCGATTAGGGCTCAGCCGGAATGAGTTATTAAGCCGGTTTGATGACAGCGTGAGCTAGCTTAATGTTTTGCACTGCCGTTTTTTATAGGCGCACCGATAAAGCGACATTAAAAAAAACAAACTTGAATGACGTTATTAACATCGCGAAATAAAACACAACCATTATTTATGCCATCGATTCGAGCACGTCAAAAACAACCAGAATTTACCGGTCGTCATCATGAAAGCGCAGCTCTATAATGCCTAATTCGATGGAATTGATAGTAAGAGAAAATCTGTTGCACAACAACAAATAATCAGGATTCGTGATGGTCATTAACATCATCAAATAAAACACCAGCATTATTTATGCTACAGAAGAACCAAATGTTTCGTTCAACAACATAAATAAGCATTCCTAAAGATCCGATGACAAGAAAAGAACAGATCATAATAACACGTCTTAGAATTGGTCATACAAAATTCACACATGGACACCTTCTAAGCGCCGAAGAACCACCGTTTTGCGAGAAGTGCCATAGTCCACTAACTGTAAAACATATACTGACCGAATGTGAACAATTTCGAGAAGGAAGAACAGAAAACGACATACCCAACACTATCCAAGAAATCTTATAGGACAAATTATCAGTCACTAACCTAATAAAATACTTAAAAGATATTCAAATGTATAATAAAATATAATGTAAAACTGTATATACATATTCGCTAATAAGTGGTTGATGCGATTAATAATAAAAAAAAAACATGAATAAATACAATGAAATACGTGAATATGTCGAATATGAAAACGAAGACTAAAAGAACTTGATCTCTATGGTAGAAAATCAGTAGACCTTCTTCATTTCTGTAAAAAATAGAGTAGGAAGATTACTTTTTGAAAGAGAACAGGACAGATGGGCAATTTTGTTTTCCGATGAAAGTCGGTTCCAATTATTCAAATCTGATGCCATTCATGGGTGAGAAGACCAATTAATGAAAGACTAGACTTAATGAAAATCTATACAATATACAATAAAAAAGGGCAAAGCAACAACTTGGCTGGTATTATTTATAAAATAGAACATTATTATTTATACAATTAATTCCAAGTGTAACCAGAAAACATCAAAACACTCATGTGTCTACAGTTTTAATTCTTACGAAAGTCCAGTTAAAGAAATAAATAAGTACAAGTGACATTAAAATCACAAAATAGACAAAACCATTATTTATGTTATGGAACGTAGAATACCAAAAAATAACGGTATTTATCGAGAATAAACACTGATGTACGTACGTACGTATGTACAATTTAATTCGAAGGAATCCACGGAAGTCACAGTTAGTAGGAGAAAATCTGTTGCACGACAATAAAAAAGGGCAAAGCACCAACTGAAAAATGCAAAACAATGGCGTGTAGTGAATTTTAATCAAAGAAAATTACGTCTATAAAAGTGACTTTTTATTGGCCGGCAATGTAGTAGCCAATTAGAGACGTAGCGACTCGCCGCTCCTATAAAAGAATGGGCTTATAAAACCGATGCAACCTGCTAAATTACGATTGCTGAAAATTGCAAATCCACGCTGAATAGAAACACGAGGTGATATTTTTTTTTTTTCGGTGCGCTGCAAAACGCTAAGCACAAGCCAACATGCATTTTATGAATTGGGGCCCGCCCGTAACTTTGTTACAGTTTTGTAACATTTATGAGCGTGCGGAGATGCGTGATCGTTGGCGTACAACAAACAATGGTATTACATTAAAACCGTGGAAGGACGGGAGTAAGTATCAACTCGACGTAATCCTTGTATCTTTTGAAATTCTGATTCGGTAAAAGAGTAAAATTGACGGGCATAGGCATTCGGATCGCAACGAAAATAGCTCTTTTCGGTTATAAAGAAATCCTTCAAAGCGTTGCGGTGCCTTAGTTGAAACATAAAGCTCAGTTTTTAGATGAGTGCTTCTGTAAAGGGGCTGCAGCTCGGCTGGTGTATGCCGGCCGCCCAATGTGAGCTCTCCGCACGTTTGATGTGGCCGGTCAGATTATAATATTAAACCTTATAAATCTGCTTTCGGCGGCGGTCTGCGATTTTAATGAAACCGGTCCGCGGACCCACTTAATGCAGTCCCAAAACTCTCTTTCACCCCGACTATTCCCGTCTGCAAACAGAAACTATTATGCGACATCAAAAGACTTCCCCCCCGTTAATCACGCGGAGTCAATTGGTTAGAGTTAAAAAAAAATAAGTTAAAATGGGGAAACAATCGGGGAGGGCGGCCGAATGCAAACATCTAAATGCTGGGCCACGTGTCCGTCATTTATCAGGTAAGTCACTCATTGGCGTCGATAATCCCACGAGGATGGGACCGGGAAGAGGACGAAAATATCCCGGGGGCAAACGGTCTGGACATTCGGCCCCTCTACTGTGTTTTTATCTAATGTAATTGCTTTTTCAGGGTAACTTTGATGCTGAAAATGCATTTGCGTTGTAATTCGCAGTTCGCTAACTGCAGTTTTCCGTTTGTTCGTTTATGTGTTTCGGGGGATATTGTCTAATTAGGGTGGCATTAAGCGAAAATAAATGTAGGAAACGCTTTTAATTTCTCGCCAAATTGGCATCGCCATAATTGTATCTAACTAGCTGGAAATTTTACGGGCTCACTTGTGTATCTACTTATTATTGTGTTTGAATCCAAATTGCATCCAGTAAATTGTATTGTGTTAGTTCACAACCCCGGAGTACTTTAGATCCACTGTAAGTGGCTCGTTTGTTCTTATCAGACAATTCATTTGTTTTTGGGATCTCTACTTACTTAATCCAGTTAATGTGGTCAATGAGCTGAACTTATGCTTACCTGAAACAAACAAATTCAATTTAGTCAATTGTTCATATGCGCCTTTTATCCACTAAACGAGTCAATTGGATTAAAACTTCGCCTTGGTCATTTTTTGTTTTGCGCACATCAATGAAATATTTCCAATTTCAATCGGCCGATGATTGCATACATTCACCGATCCGTCATGTCGCGTTTGACTGCAACAATTCCAGTTAGATATTGATGAGACCGTCGCGGCGGTCTCGGGGGCCTTACGTAGCGGCAAAATGTGACATGGGCCTTCAACGTTATCAGAAATTCCCTGTTATGGAATCGAACTAATGAAATCTGCATTTAACTTCATATACGTCATATGTTTTAGATATAATCTGTATATTTTTGACGGAAAATTAAAAATAACCATTCTATTATAGATACCAGAAAACTACTTTACTGCACTATTTTTTGTTAAATCGAACTAATGAAATCTGCATTTAACTTCACATACATCATATGTTTTAGATATAATCTGTATATTTTTGACGGAAAATTAAAAATAACCATTATATTATAGAAACCAGAAAACTACTTTACTGTACTATTTTTTCTTCATGATTATAATAAAGTTTTCTTCTTTTTTGTTTAAAATGATTAAAAAATCAGCTTAAAGCTTTTGGTTTCGTCGGTTTGCTGAACAACGTCAATGTCGTGCTGAATCCTGTACCAATGAAGAAATCAAGCAAAAACCTCAGGTTACATGTTTGGAATTAAACTCTGATGACTTCATCAGAGCCATTAGAAAGAAGTGTCATATAATAAATTTCATTAAAAAGGTATATAAATGGATTCAACAAAATTCTCAATTTTTTCCTTATTTTGAGACGAAAAATGGATTGATTAAACTGTAAAGATAAGCTTCTTCGATGTGATGTTTCTTCTACTTCTGTCACATTAAAGACTCAAAGGAAGCTTCAAAATATTAAACGAGTTTTACCTAATCTACCATATAGTCCAAATATTTCTCCATGTGTTATTTATTATTATCATAGTCCATAATAAACTGTTTGAGTCTGAAGAGGACCAAAAATTTACTGATTATAATGATTTTGTTGAATAAAAGTTATTTGAAAGAAAGTTACGTTAAACGTTAAAAATGTAAATTACTTTTTGCAGCACCCAAAACTAATAAATATGTTGTTAAAAGTTTTTAGTTTGAACTAGGTTTTATTTTAAAATACGAAGGAAAACATGAAAGAGGGATTAATAATGTACAACGAAAAGAGTATTAGAATGTCTCTTCCTGATTCGGGCGATATTTAACTGGGTCAGCCAGAAATCCCCGAAAACTCTAATTTTAATTTAGCTACAATTAAACAAAATGCAGCGTGCATTTAGTGTGGAGCGAAGTTAATTAGTTTTGCGGAGCAATGCAACCGAAGAGCGTTTTGATAATTCGAGAGTCTGGTCTCACTGTATATTAGAATAATAAATTAACTGAGACGTACCTCTAAAATTAACTAAATTCTGTGACCCAGATTAAGTAGGAAATTGCACTTTAAAGTCAGTTTGAGATGATCGCTGAGCCGCTGGCTGTAATGAAGTAACTTGGATAATTAGCCATCTTAAAGTTTATGCATCTGTAGAATGGATTCATGTTTGGTAACTGTGTATGGAACTTCGGCCGGCAACTAACCTAAACCTGAAACTCATTTCACTACTTTGCAGTGATTTACCAAAATAACCACCGGTGCGGGATGTTGTGAAAACACTAAACTCTCATTAATATCAAAACCTTCAACGATATATTAATTCGTTGCAGCGTAAAAACTGTACGAAGAGCTTTTGTTTTTATTTTGCGAAGAAGCGCATCTCCCAATATATTATCCGTTCTAAATCCAATATATGCAAATTAATAATCAACAGTCGGACGAAAAAGAGGAAAAACTCTGCGGTTCGATCAGACCTTGATTGGATTTGCTAATTGAACGCACTAAACATTTCTTCTAACAAAATAAACAACTCTGCTTAGCGAAGGCTGATTCCATTATAGTTCCGTTGTTTGTTTTCCACGGAAAACGACGAATGCTGCGAATGTTTCAATTTGGACTCGACATTTCAAATTGGTTTAGTTTAGATACGTCGATGAATATTTTAAAAATCTTAACGGCAATTAAGCTCGAACGTCAACTGACTAGCAGTACACTTAGGTCCTCGTGACGGTGGAGAGTGTTAAACGAAATGTGAAACGAAACGAGGTCGGCGCTGGCTTCCCTATAAGAATTCAGAATGCAATCGCAACCGAATTAAATTGGCCCAATATGTTGCTTTCCATTTGGTACTTTTTATTTTTCCAGCGTGAATATTTAATTACTTCCAATTAGGAAAATTCATTTATTTTCAATTTAACTGTAGCGCGGGTCCATGGCTTTCACAAAACTACGGAAACAATTTTATTGGACTGTCGGAAAACATTTCAGTTATTCCGTTTTTGTTTACACGGGGTGCGGTTTCCATACAAAAGCAAAAACGTACTTTTCAATTCGGCCCATGAAAGGCCCTTCAATTTAATAATTGATGCAATAAATTTTGTTAATAAAAAACAATGTTTTGTATCCCAAAATGTTCAGTTAATTGCCGTTAAAAATAAATTTAAATTGTTCATGCAACGCAAATATTTGTGTGCCATACGAAAAATATTTATCGAAGTAACAGGACGCGATTGAATTTCCCGACCTCCGCAAATTTTTCACATAATTCGAATCTGGTCCCGTTTCACAAAACAAAATTGATTTTCACGGCTTCGAAACGGACGTAACGTAAAAGCGGGTGCGAACTTGGTTGTGTCTTCGCCTCGCCGTTTAATAATTTTGATTAATCCAATACGAGACAAGTGCCATAAAACTGGGGGAGAATTTACGTCGTCACGATGAAATTGTCCACTTTCCAGACAATGTACGAGTTTAATAAAATTGCGGCCTTCATTTATAATATAAATACAACGTGGTGGGTCGGTCGTGCCGGACCGGGCGGCAATTTTTGCGCAGATAATGAAAGTGGCGAGCCTCAGACGGGGGCGCCATTTATTCGGCCCGGCCGCGATAACTGTTGATGCATGGGGATTGCTTGGGGAGGCCGCATCTGATAATAAGGATGTAGATGTAACTGCGCGACATGTCAAAACATTTTTCCAGTTATCGCGTATCCGCATTTCCAAGGCACATATTGAACCCGGCTGCACCCCCCGGGGGTGGCGTTGCGACCGTAACAACGCAGCTTTCGGGCCAGATATGGACACCGACTCCGGAAATTTATGTGCTACGAAGCTGCAACTCATGCAACACGCGTAACGTATTAGTTGGGACTGCGCTCAACTATTGGACGATGGCTTTCGATGAAATTTCGCCTAACGGTACTACGTACCGGGACGGAGGAAGCTCATAAATTTACATGGACTTTAATACGAACTAAATAATTCATTTAATTATAAATTATTTATCTAGATTTCGCCAAAGTTTCGGTGCGATGCATCTAAAATTCATTCCCGGCGCATCGAAGGAGGTTCTGTATTGAATTTCATAAAAATGGGAAAACTTATTTCATTACCCGGACAGTGTGCAGCTTTTAAATGTGCTAAAGAATACATGTAAAGGGAAAAATGCAAACAAAGTGAAGTGGAATCATTTAAGTTTGATTATTCTTTCTATCGAACGCTCCATATAAAACTCTCATTCCGAAACGTTTTGTAATATCTGCTCTGTGCTTTCGCAACCGAACGTACGGAATGTTTTTATCTAGGAAAATACTATCGGGGACACATTTGTTTTGGAAGTGAAATTTTATTACAACGATTCCATTTCGGAAGAATAAAAATTGAATTTCATAGTTCCAGGCAAACAAATAATCTTAAACGTAAAGGATTTTCGTTCCGACTGTCGAAACTCCTCGCAGCTCGATTATGATTCCAATTTTTTATGTTGATTGATTCAGTTCAAACTGCTTTATTAAATTTAAATTAGGTTCACGCCAAAGTATTCCATCATCTATCTGTGAATCGCGAATTTCCTGTTAACTTCTTTGTGATTGAAGCAATATTTGTGCCATGTAAAAGAACGTTTTCAGCTTTCAGTTTATCACGGTCGTTCGGGCCAGTCCACCTTCAATACGATGATTGTATTTTGCTCTTTTTATGTTTTACAAACGTCGGTTGTACAGGCAAGTTATTGTTTCTGTTTAATTCCAGCGGTGCGTCAATATTTACTCCTTTTCATTTTTGTTACGACTTTCGAGCCAATTATCTTATGCTTGTTTATTTAATAAAATAAATGGTCGTTGTTTGTTGGATGAAAAGGACGTTGCCTCCACGTTTATCCTTAATCACCGGGCTTGCAAGAATTTTATCAGTCCCTTGATTCTGTGTAATTTGTTAAACAACGTCAATCTCACTGCCAGAATTTACTTATCTTAATAACGTCGCCCGAATCATCAATCATTCCGTCTTAACTAACATGAAAGTAAGTATGTGGCGTTGGTAGTACGCCTCATTTGCCTCTATGATAATCGTTTGAAAAGCTGTTGCTTTGAAAATTTTATTAGTATCGCTACACTGTTTATTACCACAATGTTAATGTGCTGAATTATACGGGGCTTTGCCTTGCGCCTTTCAGACATTCGATCCCGTTTAGTCAGATATGTCGGCTTTGGTTTATAAATACACAGAGCGTAGATAAAGGTGATACGATAAATTCGTGCAACTCAACGAAACTTCAACCGCGTTACAAAAGCACGGCAGTATTATGGTCGTTATTTTTGTGACAAGCCCAGACAGTCCATTATCTTTTATTTGAGACGTACAGTCCATTAAAATTTCAACCCCAAGCCAAAATCACCTCGAAATAAACCTTTATAAAAACGTAAAGTCAGCCGTTGTTTGGAAACAGCCCCCACACACACCCCGAACCGTCCAACAACGCGTCCGGGGCGGAAATCGATCAGCCCCCAATCCATGCAAGTGTTTAATAATATTCTTTAGTTAGTTAGTGACCGTATAATCCCGCATTATGTGGACTAATCCAGGTTGTAACGCATTGAAGTCGAACCGGTCCGATAACCGGAGCGGCTCATTTCACACTCGGTTGGAGTCCGGGCGGCTCCGGTCCGCCCCGTCCGGACTTGTCCGCCCCGATAAGCAGGACGGTCTGATTGGATAAATCTTTCCTACTAATGGTCCTACAAACATGTTTCCAGGGCTCCGGTTGTTACGTTCAAGTTTCCCAAAACCGATGTCTGATTGAAAAATAAACGATTGCCATTATTGCCGACGAAAGAACCCGGGACCTTGTCAACTTCCTCGAAGTAATCATTCGTCAGCGACTATCTCTTAGACGATCTAATCGTTTTATTGGCTTTCTAAAAAGATCCGGACTGCCATTTTTTATTGCAAAAAACAAACACGAAACCGACCGTGTCCCCTCGTCGCGGGTCGTTCTCTCGCGCAATGACTTTTATACAACGTGACAATTCGGTTGAAAACTTTCGAATAAATTGCATCTTTTCTGATGGTGACAAAGGAACGATCCTCGCAAGATATTTACGGTTTTCCTCATCATGTACTTAATTGTGTTACCTGTTTCGATTAAAAATAATTAGGTGGAAATAACTCCTGTTTATTTTTCATTAAAATTCAGATTAAAAACGCCAAAAGGATTTTATTACTGCAGACTTTTTTTATTGTCCTTAATTATATCCTCTGTTTACAAACTTTTTCGTCTGTCTTGAGTGCCTTTTAATAATTAATCTATGCCTTTTTCTGTACAGGTCCGCGTTTGAAATACGAAGCGCTGATTATAGTGTTGGAAATCAATTAAAAGTTGAAAAGTGAAGATCGAAAATTTAATGATTTATTTAAAAACGGACCGAGTGCCGCTTTGTTCGTACCGAAATCGTTTTTATCTCTCACAAAGATTGTAAAACAATTTAAATTTTTCAAATGAAAAACCGTAAGTAAGCACTTCACTGTGCTACAGTTCATCTATGACAAATCCTCGAGAGTTACAAAGCGTGGAATTAATATCAATTCCATCCCGTCGTAAAACATAAGTGAACTCTTGATGACATTTCCATGTCGTTCTTTACCGTTCTCGTGCGATTTCCTGGCATTTGAACGTTTTTTTTTTTTTATTTCCTTCTTTGTTTCCATGTCGTGCGATGTGCATGCATAATATCGGAGAAATTTTAAATCGTCTAGAATCGTGGTTAACAGCAATATTAAATGTCAGTCTGCTGAATTTGCAACTATCGCCAACTTTTTGATATACTGTCATTTTTATTGCTCCGCCATTCTTTTCATTACTGTTCTCGTCTCAAGCGGATATAAATAAATGGATCTCGAGTTGCTTTTTTTGTTATAAAAGCGTTTTATTGCGGAACACGGTACTAATTCAGTATGAACCATTATCATGCTTCGTGTTCATTAACGAATTGTTGTCTTATTTGTTGATAAACAGTATGGGTATAGAGATTATCAAGGTGTACGATTAAATAGCTCTCAAATGGATTAGTTTTAGAAAATCACAGAATATCTAATGGTGCACGTGAATATTATTGTGTCAAAATCAGATATGAAATGGTCTTGTTTGATTTGTTATTTGATTTATATTATATGCATAGTGGCTCAATTAAGAAGAAAATATTCATGCAACTTTTTTATTTATATAGCTCAAAAGATAAACCAAAATGTAACATTTATTAGTTGTTTTCTAAATAATTTACTATAACTTTTATTTTTACCGTAAAAAATTAAGAAAATTTATTTATCTTTCTAAATCTGTAGATAATTTTTATAAACCTTGTTATTCTGATTAAGCAAAATAAAATATTAAAAATAACTGAAAAAACTCAATTTAAAAAAATAAATAATTAAATATTATCTATTGATAATGTGTAAAATACATTGCTTAAATTATTTTAGGACTATTTTTCCAATTAAAATAAAAGACTAAACTTATCTAGCAAAAATATTTAAACTAAAGTAGCCCAAAAATTGATATGTTATGTTATTATCTTTAGCCAGTCTTATTTGTTTAGTTATTCTTATCATTCCAGAACTGTTTGTTTCAATTAAGTTGACAAATGAGGTACCTCAGAACGATATTGGTCACCTCATTAGTTCAATGCCGAGGAAATTGAGTTTGGATCATTATGGAGGTTCAATTCATTTACTAGTATGTAATATATATTGCTCAAATTAATTTAGGGCTAATATTCCAATTGAAATAGCTTAAATGATTATTTTATGCATTTTTATTACTTGTTTTTTTCGATACAGAAATAATAATAAAGAATATATATTAAAAGATTAAACTAATATAACAAAAATATTTGAATTAAATAGCCTAAAAATTAATATGTTACTTTATCTTTAGCTAGTCTTATTTGTTTAGTTAATGTTATTATCTTTGAACTATATTTTTTCAATTAAAAATTACAACTAATTCAGTTGACGAATTATAAATTTTAACTAATATTAAAACTGACAAATTCAATAGTATGAATAGAGCTTTTTATGGTCAATCTTTTGAGCTATTCCTCATTAAAATCACATTAAAGATAAAATAGTTAGAGGGGTGTTCCCCATTTTGTATAACAACAAACAGAAAATTACATTAATAATGATTTTGAATGAAAATAATAAAGTTATTTGCTTGGCGGATGGATGTTCAATGTGAACGTAAGATGTTGGAGATTAGAGTGTAATGTGTGCGTGCTTAAAATATCCTATACCAAAACCCACCTATAGAACATGCAGGGATTCCTATTCAAGTGATATTTCTAGGTAAATTATGCCTGACATAATCCCGAACCTGCTTTTGCAGACGTATCAAAGCGTTCGTCTGCAATTCATAGACACAAACACCTTTGTCAATTCCTATTCAGACAACTTTCAAAGGGATACACTTTGTTGCATAAAATATGGGAATGTGAATTGGCGAACACATTCCGGCGCACAAAGTCGAATGGTAGGTGGGTAATTGTATTTTCAATTTTGCCCTCGAATATCTATAACCGTAAATTATGTTTAACGTTAATAATTACCGGGCCAATAATAAATCGTGCTGTTTATTTATAGAATTTATGTATGTAAATAGAACGAACGGAACATATCGAGCAAGTGGTAGCGAATCGGCGCGGCCATAACTTTAAAAAGAGCGCGGGTACGGAAAAAGCGTCCACTGGTCGCTACAAAGGCCCTTATCAAAGGCAATAAATATCGTGACGGCATTATTATACGCCCCCGACAATGTGTGATACGCCACTGAACCAAATAACCTGTCAACTATTTATGGATTCGACGCTCTTTTGTTAAACACGAAAAATTCGAATAAAATATCTTGATTGCGCTCATCGAGGCCTTATCGGTCCGAATAAAGCCGCTCCAAGAGTGGGTAATAGCGAGAAATGATGATGGCGTATATCTTTATTAGGGCAATAAAAATACAAATAAATGCATGCTCGTATGTGACAATTTCAGGCGTCGTATCGATGCAGTTACACCACCACCCCCCCGCACAACCCCCACCATGTAGGCGTCGTCGTCGGGCACAAAGAATCGACGAAATCGTTTAATCAGCGTAACAATAACAATATCAATGTTAATGAAACATATAAAACTCGAATGAACATGTATTATGTACATAGCGCCAGTAAAACAGAACATTTTATTTCAATTGAAACATAAAACCCTATCAGTTGTGCTTACTTCACCATTAAATAGTAATTAGAGCTGTTTCCTTGTGTTTTAGATGTGCACAACTAGAGTGTATGAGTGTTCGCGTCGCAGGATTAATAAAATTCATCCCATTAGACTAACCTAATGTTTTCTTGAGATAGCGGGTTTATGTATTATCTTTGCGGAACAATAATCATAAATAGGACATGTCGTGACGTAAGAACAATGAACGATGGTAATTGCACGGGAAGTTATCGCACTCTGTGTTAACAGGACTTTAGGCAGAGCGCAGGTAAACTTTATATCCCAAAGGGTAATTACGAATCCAAATTAGATTTAATGTTGTTCATTTTTCCTATTAACTGAAATGCTAAATTTATGTTGATGTTTGTTGGAAATTTCAGAGTACGTGCTCTTTCAATACCATTTCTTGTATTTCCCAAATACATATTTTATGGATTTGAACATATTTTATTCGGTTCATTCTTAATCTCTCTGTCGTTTAGTAAAATACCTCAAAGAAACCTTTGTTCTTTAAGCAAACAAAATGTTTAATGTGTCTCTTAGTTCTATACAGATCTTTTAGGATGTTTAATGAATAATTCCGAATCTATATTAAATTTAATGTTATTCATATTTCTATTAATTAAAATATGAAATCAAAGTTGCGGAATACGAAACGCCTGACCCGACAAATCCGACGACGCTCTCGGGATTTATGAGGTTCGGATAAAAATCTGTCAAGCAAGCAAATCATGTAAAAATGGTCAATTGGCTTCGCAAAGTAGAACAAAATTCTTGATATAAGGAAATTGCGCTGCAATTTTGTGAAAGAGCTTTTCGCGAAAATTCTTCTGTAAACGATAAATTTAATACTAAAAAGTGGCAGTGAAAAGAGGCCAATCATTGCCGGAACCATCCCCCATTTTATTGATAAAACTATGGCCGCACATAAATCATTCAGACATTTCCAATACAACATTAAGGGCGCATTGTCAATTTGCGTCCGTTTTATTATTGAAGTTCATCGGTGAAACGAATAAAACAAGGAATATGTTTAAGTGCTTCAGTGAAAATATAACGTGTAAATAAATAGGAAAATTATCGACCTAATTTTCCGAATGCCATTAGATAAATTAAACACATTTGTACGACAAAATTACGTGTAGTTATGTATATTCAAATCCTGGTTGTAATTAACAATTGTAAACTGGCATTATATTTCTGCGTTAATTATTTTAACGTATACAATAACAATTATATTTAAATAGTGTATTATGAATTAATCTTAATATCTGTTATTACCAGCTGCTGATTATAATTAAATGCAAAATACATACACAACGGACTTGTTTATTTAAAATTGATTTTATAATTAACATTATTTATTGATTTAAAATGGCGGTTTGGGAATAATCCTTTCATATATCACTATTATCTGTCAATAAACTTGTATTAAACCAATTATCCATTGCAACAACAAAATTATTTTCAAATGCATATGATGTTTGAATGCTCGTTTCAGTTGGTGATAATGTTAATCATCCATGAACTTAATCATCTTTCACTAAAACACTTAATTAAAATTACTATATGTATATTATTTTTGTGTAACGTACAAAGAGCAATTTTGTGTGGCGATTTAATTAAATGGAAATGATTCCAGCTCTGTTATGAGCCGGTGATCGGCCGTAATTGTAAACAATGAACAAATTACGCTGGAAAATTGCAGTTATTGGCACTGGCCGCGTGACATTTCATGTGAACTTTTTCACCAAACAAAATAGTTACGCCGCGCCAAACGAAACACACTGATATTTTGGTTTCATGCGACATGTTGTAATGAAGTTATTGCCCACAGGGCCATAACAACGGCACAAGTTACGATTGTGCACGGTTTATTGTGCGAATATATTGCGCATAATCGGTGGCTTCAGGTTAAAATATATAAAACAATAAATTTTAACACACGTAAAAATGGTGCATTGCGATACGTTCGACGATAAAATAATTTATATTTCGATGCGTTTTTGCAAAATTTGTGAATTTATTTGTACGCAATTAATTGTATTGTTTCGGCCGGTGATGGATGTGCATCCGCCACAATTTTAATGCGGCGTTCAATTTTTGGCGGATGCGCCGAAGCGCAAATGTGAATTTAAACACAAATCATTTAACAAAATTATATGGCCTATTCCTACTATAAAGGGTCAAAAAATAAAGATTTTCTTATTTTTATGGCAAATTTAAACTTCGTTGTTTTTAATTTTTCATTGAAAAACTCAACATGGGGTAAAAATATTTATTTCAGAAGAAAAATTCACAAATTACTTATAATTTTAGATGAAATTAATAGTTCAGACTGTAAATGACAAAGACATATGTTACAAATACAAATTTTAGGTGACACTGCAAATGTCTAGTATATTTGTTCTTGTAATTTCGATGGTAATTTTAAAATTAATTGAAATTTAGCCCAGTTTCTGATTTTTTTATTTGTAAAGTGATTTATTAGCAAGAATTACAATCACTTTTCCTTAAAAAAACTCATCATGGGATAAAAAAATTTAGTTCTGAAGAAAAAATCACAAATAACTTTTTAATTTTAGATGAAATTAATAGATAGCATAGATATTTGCTCTTATAATTACAAGGTTAATTTTAAAATCATTTGAAGTTTAGCCCAATTTCTGATTTTTTATTTCTAAAGTAATAATTCCAACAAATTTTTCATTGAAAAACTCACCATAAAATGTTTAGTTATGGACAAAAAATCACAAATCACTTTATAATTTTAGGCGAAATTAATAGTTGAAACTGTTAACGTCACAAACACAAATTTTTTGTGAAGATATTAAAATAGTTTGAAACTTAACCCAGTTTCTGATTTTTTTATTTGTAAAATAATTTGTTATCAATAATTCCAACATATTTGTTGTCAACTCGTTCACATGAAGGCAAAATGTAAATAAATTTTCTAGATTTTTTCTGCCACCATTTTTCTTTTACAATTTTTGTAGTATTTTCGTTAATTTAATATGTAATTTATGAAGATGTCTGTACATCGAAGGGGTAGTGCGTCACCTTCAATTATCATTGGTGATAATTTAATCGCTCCAGCTGTATACCCAAGAAATTGTTAAACTCTATTTGATATCGTATCTTAAGACCCTCCAAAATCTTGTTTCCCAACAGGATAATGCCCAACCACACAGTTCAAGGGTTGTTCCAGCGTATTTCCAACGTTCTGATGTAAATTTGTTACTATGGCCAGCAAGATCTCTGGACTTATCACCGATTGGGACATTTCAAACACGAGACTTCAAAATTCAGTCCCCCAAATAAACCAAAATCCCACGAAATCTGACCTGAATCTATTCAATTTTTGATAATCCCAACCTCAAAAAAGGTCGCCTTTGAATTATTGAACACCCCCCATAATTCCCGGATTTCGTAATTAATTTGTGGAGACTTTTACTCCGGACCGAAGCCGACAAACTATTCGCCCGTAGATTAGGAAAACAGCACGGCATGAATGGGAAACCTGGGGTAAGTACAATACACGCCGATTCCCGCAATTCGGAAGGCTTTTTGCCTGTCCCGACAATATCGGAACACCAGGTGCATGCAAAATCAAAGAGACTTCGGCCGAGCTGACACAATAAGTTAGTTAAGATACTCGGAAGCCCGGAAATCCCCCCCGAATAGTCTAATTAAGCTCCCGCGATGGCTTTCTTAACGGTACAATATTTAAATTATATTGTACGTAGATAAGCGCGGGGGATTAACGCAATATTCCCTCCAGCCCGGTTCGGCACGCAAAACAAACGTTCGGGCACATACCGTCGACACATATACCGTGTTTCAAATCTTATCGCGCCCATTTTAATGGCAACAGAAATATCCCTTTATTTAAAATTTAAATTGCACTATGAAATATATTTAATACATTTTTAATTTACGAGCCCGGTTTATGTGTTTTAGTGCTCTGTGCTTTACGTTAACGGGGTCTCGGCGGATTTACCTGACAAATTAGGTCAAAATTTAAATTTCTACCCGGTTATATGTTATACGCATGATTAATATTTTAATATGCATTTTGTTTGTTGCACATGGGATTCATGGCACTCGTACTGATTTTAACAAAATACGCAAGATATTATTAAAGTATACGCTTTTGACTATAACTATATATATATATATATATATATAAATCCATATTATCAAATAATCCTATTAGACATTTTTTCAAAGTACTATTTTCCAGAGTAAAATAATGTTTTTCACTGCAATTTAGGATCAAAATCAAAATAATAGAGACTATATCGTTACACAGAGCTTGTCCTCCAAGTAAAAAAAAACCCTCTGAATGTTATAACAACTGTCCTATTTAAGAAATTTTAAACTGGTTAAATTATATTATATATAAAAATATTTAATAATTAACTACATTTTAAGCATATCAGTTTAGGTGTAAAGGTACATTTATCATGTTAATAACTTTCTGAACGTTTAGGGTACTTCATTTTGTTTGAAAATATTAATGTAAAAAGTAATAATCACTTTTGTTCTTGTGAAGTGAATTTGCAAACTTTACTAAACTTAAATTTAATTTAGTACATTATTGCTACACTTATTAGAGCAAACGGTACATTAATCTTGAACTTTACTTAACTGATGTATGAACGTAAATATTATATTTAGTGTTACTATAATAGCTTAAGTTAGGGTTAATATTTTTACTTCAAATCAAAGGCCTTTAGAACACTTTTATGTAACAGACATGCAGAGAGCTAACCTGCCGATTAAAATGCACCAGGCATACTGTAATAAATGTCCTATTTAGAAAACTGTCTAAATTATAAACAAAAAGTTTACACTCTCTCTTAATTGTATACAGATCTGTTTAAGGAGTTTAAACACTGTTTAAATTGCTTAAGAAATTTTATAACTTTCATAATTGTAACTATTGAAGAAGTTTGAAACTGCCTAGGTTGTATACAAAAATAGTTAGTCATTTAGAAAGTTTAAAACTGGGTAATTTGTTTATAAAACTTTATTGAGAAACATCAAATTTAGCAATAAAAGAATACACATATTCATTTTTGGGAATATCCACATAATTAATGAATACAGAGAATTTATCCCTGTAAATTAAAATACACAAAAGGCAAAAAAAACTATTAGGAAACAAAATAAATATAAATTGTTATTTATACATTTCAATAACTGTTTAAAATTCGAAAAACCCTTTGTTGAAATGAAATAAATATACTAATATAATATAAGGGTGAATTAAATTTTATTAAAGTATTAAAGCTATTTTAAATACATATACAAATTGATATAAAATATTTTAATACACATGCATTTTTCACTGAGTACTTGATCATTAATAAAAATTGTATAAAAAATCCCCCGTTCATTTTCATAATATAATTATTTAACTAAACCCTTAGGTTCTAATCTGACAACAAACAAGTATAATCAAAATCGTATTAAACTTTCATTGAGTGTACTAAATATCCCCACTAGCCATTTAGTTTCCATGTTTGTTGTTCAAATATAGGCAGTTTCGATGTTCGATTTGTGTTAACAAGGAATCAGTCATAGAACACAAAATACTCAATGTAACCTGCAATAACTCCGAAACTTCAAGTCAAGTTTACGAGCATTTCAATAATTAATAAATTGAAGCCCGTTAAAATTGCAAATTCAGATGGAAGTTGATTAAATTCGAAACTACGAACTGTGCAAGTGTGTACGTCGAGAAGTTTCCATATTTGCGGCGGCAAATGAAGATATCAAGAAAACCGCACCGAAACGTATCATGAATTTTGCACCGACTTCCGAACGTGGTACGTACCGGGGCGCGATAAACTTTAAGCGGCAGTCAATCGTGTTCGAGTCACAATCCGTGATCGGGGATCACCTGCTTGTTTAATACGTGTGAATTTTGATTTAGTTAGTTAGTGAAAAATAACGGGTGCATAAATCTTGGTCGGCGAGGCGTAATCAATCATGGTCGTTGGTGTTGAACAATCGACGGTTCACCTACATCGAAAAGGGACCGGGATCCGGTGTACCAAAGTATACAGAGTCGTAATTAGTACGTGTAATTGGAAGCCCTGTCGAATGATCGATTATAAAATGCCGCGTGGCCGTGTAATCAGACCCGCGCCCGGACCTATTTGCATTCGCCCTTGCCGAGGCCACACTAGATTGTTTGTCTTGTACGGCATATTGCTTTGGAAACTGGCGCGTAATTGCTTCTTATTTGCATTTACTTACCGAAATTGTTATGAAGCGAGCACAGGTAATTTAACTTACACAAGTTGGTCGAGGACTGCTACCGAGAAATGGATGCGTTCGGCAATAAACTTCCACTGCATCGTTCTATGTGCGGTTTAATGGATAACGGAACTTATGGCTTTATTAAAATCTGTTATTAATATATGATTTATTGCATTCCCATTTCGACCGTCACAAACATTCAATTATTACTATTATATAAATTAAATTTAATTTCAATATTTTCTTTGGTAAAATGACAACTGTGATTCATGATTCATATTGTAACTTTCAATGCTAAATTTATTTAATTAAATTACAAAATGTTAATAAAATTATTTTTTTTAAATCTACTACTGAAATATTATACCTTAATATAAAATACTACATTTATTGAAGGCAAATTTAAAGCATTTTTAAATTATAAATTACGTAATTATTATATTTAACGTTTATATGATAGTTTCAGATAAAGTTAATGTTTTACCATTTAGGATACTTAGCCTAGTTTGCAACACTTTTATTTTTAAAAGATATTTGTGTTACACTGTCATTAAATTAAATTAATAATAAATATTAATAGTTTTTGTATTTATTCATGTTAAAGGTTTCAACAATGCACACAAGTAAATAAATAATACTCATAAAAATATAAAATTTGTATAAAAAAGCAATTAAAATACACTACAAAAGTATTTAGTTATATAAATTATACTTAATATACAAATATTTAACAATTGGTTTTGTGAAACTTTTTCATGTATCTTAATAAACTTTATTGTACAAAATTTTATATACTTCAATTATAAATTCTACAAGGTATATTTATTATGTTAGCAACTTTCTGAACCTTTAGGGTACTCTATTTCGTTTGAAAATAGTAACACAAAAGTAACAACCACTTTATTCTTGAAGTGAATTTACAAACTTTGCTGAATTTAATTTTGTACATTATTGCTACACTTATTGAAGCAAAGGATAATTTAAACTTCAAGTTTATTTAAATGTTGAATTAACGTAATTATTATATTTAGTGTTTGCTTGCTAGTTTCAGTTAGTGTTAATATTTTATCTTCGAAGCAAATAACATTTTAAATTTTAGAATATTTTTAGGATTTATTTATATAGATTTAGTTTGTATTTTAAAGTATTTTCTGTTACATTTTAAAGAATAAATTAAAATGAGTGTAGTAAGGGAATATAAAATTCATAAAATCATGAATAAACGTTATATTTTTAATGATATTTGTGTTAATTATGTTAAAACTTTTAAAACTATATTCACGTCAATAATAAACTTAAAAATATAAAACTGATAATAAAGTACATTACGGAAATATTTAGTTACATAAACGAAATTTAATACTTAAACAAAAATTTTAAAGTAGATTTGGTTTTTCAAAACTTTATTATTTTCATATATATTTATAAACTATATTGGACAAAATTTTATATAGTTGAATTATAAATAATACTATTATACTAGTACTCTATTTCGTTTGAATATAGTAGCACAATAATTAAATAACCACCACTTTCCTTCATGAAGTAAATTTACAAACTTTACTGAACTTTAATTTACAAAATTATATTATTTATTGATAGATTATAATGAAGTTTCTTTAACCATGGATTAACGTAATTATTATTTTAACGTTTATTTGAATATTTTTAATTCGAAAGAAATAACGTTTTATCTCGGTCGAAATTTTTATTTTTAAGTTACTTTAAAAAAATAAAATGAAAAAATATAATGTAAAAAATTTAAACTATACAATAATAATAACTTAAAAAGTAACTGTCACTTTTGTTCTTAAAGTGAATTTACAAACTTTGCTGAACTAAAATTTGATTTCGTCCATTATTACTACAGTTATTGAAACAAAGAATAAATAAGTCTCTTCAAGTGGTGAATTACAAAAACATAATTATTATATTTAATATTTATGTGATCGTTTCGACGAATTAACATTATCATTTCGAAACATTACAATTTAAAGAATAAAGTAAATTGAGTCAAATAAAAGACAATAATGTTATTAAATAAAATAAAAGTAAACGTTATGGTTTAAAAGCCAATAATAAGAATAAAAATGTAGTATTTGTAGAAACAGGCAAATGAAACACATTACAAATATTTAGATAAAATTGGATTTTTTATATTTAGTTTAGTTTCATAATACATATATTTATTAGGGTAATACCTAATTTTCTAAGCCTTTGGGCTACTTCATTCCGTTTGTAAGTAATAACACAGAAAGCAGCCACTTTTGTTCTTCAAATGAATTTATAAACTCGAACTTAAATTTGATTTTGTACGTTATTACAACAATTATTGAAACAAAGGATGAATTAAATTAGTTGTTTCAAATGGTGAATGAACATAATTATTATATTTAATGTTTTATTTGATCATTTCAGTTACATTTACGAGGTTGATATTTTTACTTCGCAATAAACTTTTCAGCCCTCAGGTTACTTGGTCCCTTTTGTAACAGACACTTTTGTTTTTGAAGTGAATTTGGTCGACTTCAAATTAAATTTTTAGTTACAGCAATAAAGAATAAATTAAATAGGGCGAAACATATATTCACGGATATAATATTGTCGAAATAAAATCGTCTGTTGAAGCACTTAAAAGTCAATATTTTTTAATGAGTACGCTCCAAGTTGAACTTTTTTAAACTTCATTCCTTTTGGGATCAAATTTACGTAAAATATAACATCGTTTGACTATAAAATTTCCAATGTACATTTAATAGGTTAATATTCTCATTTTACAAAAAAACTAAACTTCAAAGTCCTCAATGCACTTTGTGTGTTCTGTGAAAACAGCAACATAAAAACTAAAAGCTACATTAATTACTCGACAAGAATTACAAAATTATTATTAATATTTAAGTATAAATAAAATTAACTCACAATCCACTTGCACAATGTAGCGTAATGGGCAAATATCGGTGAAATTAGTGTAATTAAAAGTTAACCAAACTAAACTGATATTGTTAAAGGGATCAGGTGCATCTGTTATTTGTCCATAAATGTGTATAAAATATGCCGGGCATTAAATTTACGGCGACGGCGATAAAAAACAGCAAAAAGCTGAGGGTAATTTACAGCTTCTTAAAATGTAAAAACCTTACTAGCTAAACTAGTTTATTTAATACATTTTTAAGATAGTAAATTGTGTTTCGCGTGATGGAAAGAGCCCGGGCTGCATGAGCCGAACAGAAAAGCAGTTTACATAATTTTCGCCCGTTCAATATTTTACAGCGTTATTTATCCAGGGACAATGTATCTCATTCCCATGCAAATGCAATAAATAAATAAGCAGCAGTTCTTAGAGTTAAGCTTTTGAGTAATAATCATAAAATGCAGGGGTATATGGCGGTGGAGAGCGGACAGCATTTATGAGGCAATAAATACGAGTTACTTGTATGTGTGCAAATTATCACAATTACCAAAAACCATTCGGTATACGGTACACGGTTGCGGGGGCATTGTGGGTGTAAGATAGCGGGCTCCGAGGCACGGGAAGGTTGTTATCTGAGAACATTAGAGTGGAAAATGAAGATTTAGTCGGGCACTCGGGGAGACAGTCTAACACCTTGTAATCCACCTGAGCATTAATATCTATACATGGATGTGTGCCACTGTATATTTCGCACAAGTTCAAATCCTGTCTGTGTACTCGGGGCAACCAGTCTTCCCGTGCTTCACAGCATTCCCGGATTGCCGTTGCCCCGCCGCAACCTACGTAGTACAAGTAATTAGACACAAGGAACCGGTGCAAACGCAAACGTTGTTTGACGAATACTATTAGATCATCTGAATTATGAATTTCCGAGGAGCGATGTTTTAGGGAATTAGGGGATATTGCATTTTCCGTGCAACCACCGTAAATAACGCCCAAGTGTATTTAGTAGTCATTTACCGAGATATGCGATGTTATATTCCGGGCTTGTTTGTATTGTTCACGTATGCTACATTTCACACGTGGTTGAAACATTACCGTTATCTGGTTTAAGATCAAACAAACACACTCAATGTTTGCCATTTAATTTTTTTTTATGTTAATTGTTTATCTAACTATGTAATTCCTATTTACATTCTGTACATATTTACAATTTAATACAATTTGAATTGTTCAAATATATTAAATACTAATTTACTAGTTGTCTACAGTACTGTAATTTATAAATTCAAATTACTCTTAAATATAATTTAAAAAGGTTTTATCAGTGATATTTGTCATTATTTATAAAAAAATTTACTTACTCTTTTCGAATTTATTTTTCCTAATTCAATATAATTTTAATACTTAAAATTCATAAAGAAATTTGTCGAAATGTTATAATAAAGTATATAAATATTACTTGCAAACAAAAAACGAACAAAGGAATTTTATTGAGTATATTTTTAACAATAATTCACCAGTTTTATGAACATAAATGTCTAAAAAATATATAATATGTTTTATGCATTCTGTACATATTTACAATTTAATACAATTTCAATTGTTCAAATATAATTAAATATTAAATTAGTATTTGTTTATAGTGCTGTACGTTTTAAATTCAAAATCAAATTATACTCCATAACATTATTATAAAAGTCTTTTTGTCTCGTTTGAAATGCATTATTTCTATTTTAGTATTATTATAATACAATTTCAAGTATTGAAAGAAATTCTACTTATTGAAATCTTATAATATAATATAGTGTACAAATATTACATCCAAAGAGAAAACGGACAGAAATATTTTACTTGTTTTATTTTTAACAAAAAATGACCAGTTTTATATGAATATAAGTGTCTAATAATTATATAGTGTAGTTTTTTATCTAAAGATAAGGAGTATCTCTTGAAATATCACAAGATCAAAGTGCTTTAATAAGGTTTTTTTCATAAAATAACAAAAAAATAAATACTCGAAGAAACGTGAATTTATAAAGTGAGAACTAATTATTATTACTTTGTGAAAAAACTATGAATAAATTCAATGGATTATAAATTATTTATTTAGATATGAAAAATAATTAAAATAAATTGGCTCATATTCAGTAACGTCATCATTATTCTAACAGTTTAATTCCCAAATTCATTGATTATTAATTACTCATATTGAAATATAGTTTAAAAATCTGTGAAATTACAAACGGTCTAAAAACCTCTTATATCCGTTTAAATTTCACTAATTTGAAGATCATTGTAAAAACTGAAAAGTATTTAGATTATAAAGTCCCGATGAAAACTTTCCATAAAACTAGCGGAAATGGAATCGAGTCAAAACTATTAAAATATTGATACAACGTTTTTACAGTTATGTGCCAGTTTTCAATTCCCAATGATTTATACAAATGTAATATTTATGCATAAAAGCAACTATCAAAGCTAGTTGTATATTTAAAACTGTTGGTCGATACTGTAAAATTATAAATTAATAAATAATTGAATTATTCGTTATTGATTGGAATGTTTATTGACAACTAAATGACCTGTTAACAAAATCCGCGTAGCTGAAAAATGAATCTAATTATTTGGAATAGCTAATTACTGGATAAATTACAAAATCAAGCAATATAAAAGGATTTTATTACAAAATACAAAAAATTATCATTGTAAAATTTATTTACGGCACTGGTACGTCGAATCTTTGCTACAAATAAATAACGAACGGTTTATTTTTGTAAATAATGACATCCTATCTCCCGTGTAATTTAATCGCTAATAGTTCGACAGCGTCGAATAGATAGAAACGGCATTAGAATTTGCGCTGAGAAACAGTCAGTCATTAATTTATAAAATACTATCCAATTAAGGGCAAGTTGAAATTTTATTTCAGTCTGTCACATAAATAGCTACGATAAGAACTCACCTAAACGGTTATAAAATCAGTATTTTTCATTTGATAATATCCATTTGGACATTTAAATCGGTCGTATTTCTCATCCGCGACAATTTGAATGTAAAATACGTGATCCAACTAATCATTTCATGAGCGCTTCCAAGGAGAAAAAAAATATATGAGGCCGCCGCCATCATAAAAATTCACGTTCGTTTACACTGGAAAGGTGTTCCTTTCTTTGGTCCCAGTGGAACAAATTGGCTAACAAGGTGGGCAGTATAAAGCATACAGTATGTGGGCATGGAGTGGATGTAGGAGTGCCCTCGTACTGAAATGACCATGTTCTTGGTAATGCTCTATCGTAAATTAAATCAGAGAACTGTTTGGCGATACCTAAAACTTGTTTCTTGGGAAAATCATTCAACTTTGCCGTTATTTATTACGAATTGGAATTGCTTCATTTGTTATATGTGGTCTAACTTATACTTCGGTTTATGGGTGAGTTCAAGTAATGTTTCGTGAGGATTTTCGCTGATATTTTGTTGTTGTTTTTACAGCCAGCCGAGACATGTTGCAAAAAAAGTTTAGCAATTTGCGGGAGGAATTCTTGAGAGGTAGTGAAAACACTACTTTGAAGGTATAATTTAGTTAGTGCCACACATTAGCTTCACATCCAACTGACATAAAAGTTCACGGTCTGAGGTCCGATGTAACAAAATTAGAAATTAAGTTTTAAAGTAATAAAATTGAAGGGCCCACAACTGAAAGATTTTATGTTGGAAAAAGATAGACAACGAGTAAAAGGTTTTCGATAAATTCCAGTCGTGTGGTCAAAGTCATTAAGAACAAACATCAAAGTGGCACGAGACCATCAAGAAACAATATCCGTTGGCTGCATCCACGGCTCACTATAAATTTCACGTGGCGTAACGTGTGCCGGACAGTTTTCAGTTGCCAAATCGCTTCCACATGCAATTTACCTTTTTTCGGAACGACACATAAAATATACAATCAACTGCAACTCGATATATTTATTTTGCAATACCAAACTTGTTTATGAGGCGGCGGGGCCCGTAAAAAGAAGTAATCCCGATGCTAAAAAGTGGAGTAATGAAAGGAGAAACACAAAGTGTAAGAGTGGGAGCTGAAAAAAAATCGATGCAAGGAAACTTGTGTCTGTGTCCCCTTTGTACCCTAGTTAACATCCTTTGGAAGCAAACAGTGAGAATGATGTCGGGCCAAGGAGCAAGGATCAAAGCGTGTATGACGAAGGATAAGAGGGGGGTTTTGGCGAGGTCATCGCACGAAACAACTCACCTTCCACCGACCAGCAAGGAGTCCCCATCTCGCAGCACCAGCCGGAAGTAGTCCGTGTGGGTGTCGTTCCCTGTGAAGTGGCGCACGTCGTCTTCCGCTCCTGTGGACAACAAAACATTCATGAGCAAACTAGAGCAGAAATTTCGTAATTTCCAGCCAGAGAAAACATAAAACGTCCCTCAGAAAATGAACGGCATAATCGTGTGTTATTTTCTCTTTGCGTTTTCCGCACCATTGTCCACGTATTTTTATAACGTTCATGGTCAATCGTATCGGTTATTGTTTGCGAAACTTTCCGGTAATTGTCGGCCGCCCGGAACCGCTGCTCTCGTCTACATCAAGCTGTCGGCCAAGATTATGCGCCGTCCGGCCAAAAATAAATTTTGATAAATACATTTTAGTTTTAATTAAGTAAAACAAGTGGGTTCGGAAAGTTTTTCCATGACTATAAAATGGCTAGTTAATTCCAAACTTTTCCAAGTTTTAAATTAAAACTAATTATCTGTTTGTTTTTAGTTAAAATCTAACAAGTTCCCACTAATTTTCGTTATATTATTTTAATTAAAACTTTTTTGTTGGTATTGGCTTTATTAAAATTTATATCCGTTAGGATATTTCACGTCATGTTGACATTACACACACACACAAGCTAACATGAAATGTGGTTTTATCGGTTTTTAGTGTATTTTATGCTGTGGCTAAATTATTAATAAGCATCGCCATTGAAATTATTAACTATTGTGTAATTATAAATTCGTTCGGTGACGCAATTTTTTAATCTTATCAGCTTTAACAGATCGAAACAATGAAACCATTCAATAATTCCAGATAATAATCAAATATATCACAGATCTTATTATAATTTTTGTTTGTTCAGCAGAAAGGCCGTAAGTTTCCTTTTGGCGCCGTCCTATTTCCTCATCGGATTTACTAAACTTATATTGCAAAAAAAAAGACAAGCAACTTGGCTCGATTCGACTTTTTCACCCGGAGCCAACTCAATAGTTTCTACCGGATGAACGCGGGGATGCCCGGTGATTAATGGTGCAGGATGACAACGTAAGAAAAAGGAAAATGTGATTGAAACAATCCATGCAATTGGACACCTGCTGGAAATTTTCGTTAGATTGCAAATTTCATTGGGAAAAAAACGTGATTAATAGAGTGCTTTTTTCGTCCTAATCGATTCCTCGCGCCATTGATGGACTGGCCGTTTTTATAGCCGGCCCGATTTTATCACAATGGAGGGGCTGAACTCTCACTTGCCTACCCATTGAACACATATTTTTTGTCGGAACATTTTTATACGAGTTTATTTAGAATTGGTTAAATGAAGAACAAGGCCATTTCCGGAAACGGTGATCAAAGATTAATAAAGTATTCATACAGTGGCCATTCATCTTCATTGCAAACAAAATTTGACGCGTTCTTGAATTTTAATGTTGGCTAACAGACACGTCGACATAAAAAACGAACGTAAATTTTGTGCTTGACAAGTCGCAAAAGAAAAAATGTAACACGACATTATACTGTTTACGAGTTCTATAAAACATGGAAGCGTCGACAATGCCACGAGGATATATATGGCACTTCATATTTACCATAAATTTGCCACGATATGTTTAACACATTTAAGCAGAGATAAAAATAAAATGTCTTCGACTGCGTCGATACAGGCGGGCTTTCCTATATTTTACTATTATTGGTTTTGGTTTCGAACATCTATAAAGTGTAAAATATATAAATATATAATGTTTATTGTTCGTATTAATCGCACTAATTGTAAGTGAAAAATACCGCCAATTTTTACTCAAATATTTTACTGCCACCGCCAAGAACAAAGATTTACAGCCTCGTTAATTTAATATCCCTTATTTGTTTCCTGTTATTACAAATGAACCCGATATATTTATAATGAAATATAATTTAAATGCCAAAAGCAGGCTCGTACAACCACTTGACAAATTAGCGGCCCTTAAAAAAAATTCTACATTTGCGAAATTAATTAGAAGCCATTACGGATTTATTAAATTTAATTTTTCGTATTCGAACGTCTCTATTAAAGCACCGCCGACTGAATTTAATTTTAAATGTTCATGATATTTTACTGGAAAAATTTTTTTTAAGTTTTTTTTCAAACGCGTTAAACGAAAAATACATTATGACGAGTAAAAACGGTAATCACCGTACCGAAAAACGCAAATTTAATACGAAAAAAAGTGTATCTTCAGGTCAAATGTCTAGATAATTACACTACAAAACATGACAAGAAAAAAATAATAAAACCAAGTTAATTACAATTTTTTATCTCTGTCTATATTGTAATTTTCTCTAGTTTTTTTCACTTTCCTCCAACAAATGTTGAATATTACTATACCCAGAACAATAATATTTTTTATTAAAAAAAACATGATATAATATTCAACTAAAAAAAATTTTCTGTATTTCTAAACGAGGTCGTTTATAAGTAGTGTAAAAAGTGACCCATAATTATTGCAATTCACTTAAAAATGTACCCGTTGTTAATGAGTTAATTAGTTGTAGGTCAATTGGTGTAATTAATTCTCATTCATTCTGTGACAAATTCAGACCAAGATATTTAATTTCAATCAATAGTTTAAAGTAAAACAATAAAGATATTTTCAACAATTTGGTTTACTCCCCAGAAAAACTATGTAGTCAAATAGAAGAACCAAGTGAACATATGATTGAAATAGAAAGAAGATATAAAGCTCCAAAAAATCCATTTACACGAATGGATGAAGCATATAGAAAAATGGGAGTAAAATTTAATATTCTTTTTTCATTCAATCAGAACATTTTCATTTCTTATCCAAACTTAGTCTATTTGTCTAACGGTTAAAATATAAAATGAGATATTGCAGATTTTTATCTTTAAAACATTTCTGAAAAGATAAAAATGTCTAAAAATGATCAAAAATTTAATTTTATTTATGGTAGACTTGTAATTGAACTACTTTTCTTCCTACATATCCAGTAAACCGGATTTACTGTTTATTTTGGACAATAAATTGCGCACAAATTATAAAAATTATTTAAACGGTTGACGTAAATGAAAACAAAAAAGAATTGTTTCTATATTTTTGCTAATTTAACAAGTTCTTATTATATTTCACATGTTCCCAAATTTAGAATTTTTGTAACCTCTGAATTTATTTATAACGAACGCAGCTAACGATATAGTCGAAGATGATTGCCAATTACCATGAGACAGAAAAACAAGCCGATTTAAAAAACCCACGTTTCCGCCTTTCCTAAAGATAATTGAAAACGAATTACCCAAAATAAAACAGTCATAAGCATACTGAAAGACACAATTTAATACAGAAAAATATATATCTTAAGGTTGAATGTTAAAAATGATTATTAAACTACAAAAAAATAATCATAAAATCAAATTTATTTTTAATTGGTTATTTTATTTTTGTTATTAAATAAGATTTTAAGATTAATCAATTAAAATAAAAAATAATTATAAAATCAATTTAAATATATTTCTTATAACTTTGTCTCGGAATGTAGTTACAATAACAAACATATTTATTTCAAAAATGTATGTTTACATGAAAAATTTTGTATTTGTAATTAAAAATCATAAAAGCAAATTTATTTTTAATCGGTTATTTTATTAAACAAAGAATAATATTTTAGGATTAAACAATAAAATAAAAAAAAAATAATTATAAAATCAATTTAAATATATTTTTTATGACTATTATAACTTTGTCTCGTTTCTGTAAAAAAATATTTCTTTCTGTAAAATAAAAAACTTCTTAAAATGATAAAAAAGAAACGTGGTTTACAATAACAAACATATTTATTTCAAATATGTATGTTTACAGGAAAAAATTTAGCATATTGAAAAACACAATTGAGTACAGAAAAATATATATTTAAATCGGATATTAAAAATGTTAATTAAACTATAAGAAAATAATTATAAAACCAAATTAATCATATTTTTATACCTGATATAACTTTGTCTTGGTTTTAATACACGTTGATGTTACTTAACAGAAAAACATATTTTTGTATAAACAAATTTCGTAAATTGAAGTGATTTACAATAATAATTTCTGTCAAATATTTAAAATGAACGGAACAAATATTATTATATTATATTAAATCATATTGTTTGAAGATGGCCAATAATTACGTCGGAACAAGAAAACCGTCCAATTTAAAAAGCCCACGTTCGTGCCGTTCCTCAAGATAACTTATTATTTGCTTGTGTGTATAGGTGCACAAATAAGCAGTAACAATTTTCCCGGACAAGACAAAAATAATGTCGGAGCATTATACGTTCCCCCTTATCATTCCCTGCATATCGTACGAGGCAAGTGGCTCGTTTCGTTCAGATTTGTCTGATAACTGATTTTTTACCGTGGCGAATCCTATTTGTTCGCTGAATGAGTAACAAAACGGTGGAACTGATCCCATCCACCAGATACCGGCGAAACTTTACGAATATGTTTCTGTTTACATGGCGGTGCGTTCTCACGATTAGAGCCTCGATATTATTTAAATCCGCGACGCTGCGAGGCCGGGCGAGAGGGGGTGGGGCGTAACGTTTCGCCACCGTAAATTTATAATAAGGCGTGTGCAACTCCCCAGCGTGCGAATTCGGAACGGAACATCCGTAACTTATCCGGGAGATTGTCGGATTGTTGCGAGAAGTGGAATCGTTCCGTCGCGTTTGCATCATGCATGAGTGAAAGGACGAAAATAAAATCGCGACGTTTACGAAAACAATGGGTATTTAGTCGCCGAAATAAATTTCAAGGTAAAAAAACGAAAAATAAGAACGGGTGGATGGCATAAACCGTAATTGTGCTTAAAGAAAGGACGAAAAAAAAAAAAAAACGGGGCCGTAAAAGCACAGATCTGCAAACTGATACAAATAAACCCCAGGAGAATGATTGTCAATTACCTAATCAAGATGCAAAAGTAATTTGCAGGGTCCTCCACCTCGGCCTCGGTCTCGCCGGAGAGCAAGGTGAATAAATTATATGCTCCATCCCCCAAAATCCGTGGAGGGTAGCACCGGCACCGGCGTTTCTTCGTGACTTGTTTCCACGGCAAATTGTCGAGTGTTAAATGTCATTTGCATGTTTTTGCTGCATCGTCAACAGTATCAGATGTCATTCATTACAGGACGTCTGCGTTTAAGTGCTTCCACCGAATCAGAATTTCAGTATTGTTTAATGGGATGCCGTGCTATATGCAGATCGCAATGGACCGAAAAGGAGGACAATACGCCCGGGATTGTTGATCTAATGCCGGATGAATGCTGATAATGTTTGGCGGGATTTAAAAATGTACGGTTAACTTTGTTAAAAAAAAACACCAATCTAAATAAATAAAAGAAAACCTCCGGGGATCCGAGAAAACTTTCCAGTGATTTCTTGTAAACAACATAAACAAATAAAGTGCAATTTGCAGCACGAGCTTTTAGTCATGTCTGGAGGGTGGAAGAGGTTCGCGTGCATCCCATGTTCGCTATTCGAAATTACTTTGGAATTATTTATAAATTGTCTTCAATCACCACTGGAAACTGCGGGGGTGGTTTGCATGCACACAATGACGGCAGCAAAAAAAAAAAAAAAGATAAGGAAAAACTGACTATGAAACGTCAAAGAAATATTTCATTACTGTAATTTAATAACGGGCTTTGCGATTTATTTAAAAGATACGATTCATTCAACGAATAATCTCGATTTTTGACCTATTAAACTATTAAAGAGTTCGGATTCGAAATCGAAATTAATGGACACGAAAATACATTCAATTTGCAATTCCACCGTGCCATTATGGATCGCAAACCAAAATGGCGTACTGAAAGGGCGACTCGATTAATTATAAATAATGGAGCTTTATTATTTGTAATGTTACTGTCGCAATAAAGCTCAATCAATGAATCGCCGATCGCGAAATGTTTGCATTAAACTTGAATGTTGCAAATGCTCAGTGACCTGACTGATAACACTGCATTCGGCTAAATAATATCAAATGGATTTGTATTGCAAGCACTTAAACGGAGAAGTGCTATCGAATCGATACAATTGTGTTTTGTACATCACATTGACAGTAATTTGCTTCGAGATTTTTTTATTAGCAACCGAGACGTGGGAACGTGAATTGATGGCTGATAAAATTTGTACCATTTTGACGTGAACGACTACGAAATTAAAATGTTAAACCACACAACTCAATTTATCCTAGACATCAGCCCTTAAATGGCAAGTCATTTTAAAATTACTGCGGCGAATTTACCGGTGCAAAATAATGACAACAAATGATGCTTTGTGTTAATTAAATAGTGTTTAGTAAAGTTTATGTGATGTACGTGTAATTTAATCATCATTTAGTACCCGGTTACGGCAATGTTGTGAGTTTTGCGCTTGTCGTTGTAAAGCTTTGTCATTTGAACCATACACATTTATCCTATCTTGTCACATGTTATAGGTTATAAGCTATTTAGTTTACGGCATGTATAATGTTGCTTAACACGGTTTTATATCTAGTTTTTCGACACGGTCTTACGGCCAGGAACCACTTGTACGCGCCTTGCCAAATACAAATCATCTGAGGACTGGAGCAAATATTAAGGAGACGAAATAAATCATCGATTAGTCGTGTTTTTGTTTCTTGGGAGATTTCCGATATAATTGTGCCCCGGGTCCGTGGGGAATCTCGGTTGATATCAAACGGTATTGTGGCCGTAAATCATTCGAAATGAAAACCGATTTTTTTCCATTTTATTTACGACTAGTTAGAGAATACTCAATAAAAATATATGTGTGGCTCGCAAGTACCATTATTAAATATTTGTATAAGCAGCTTGAATAAAAGTTGATTTTAAAACACTTTTTGCAACATGTACAGATTTATAGAGAGTAAAGTGAAATATTAAAATATTCTTTACTTTATAAATAACTTCTCCAATTAAATTATTCATGAACATAAAGGCATTTCAAATGTAGCAGACAGTTCTCCATTAAAATGTAGATAAAGTAAAATGAGTTTGCTGAATGTTTACGCTACGATTTAAATTAAAAGGGGCAACAATTTTACATTGAAACAAATATTATTATTTATTTTCGATCAATGTTTTGGAATATTTAACAGTGTGTGTTTTTAGCGACAATATTACTAGTCTAAATAAAATTATTTCTACTCTTTTATTGTCGTTTTAATTAACCAAAATTGTGTACAAAATTTTGCGGTGTATTTCATTAAAATATACAAATGAGTTTCGTTAAAATTTCACGTTACGAAAAATCAAAGAGAAACCAACTAAAATAGAGACAGGCAAAAAATCTTTTTTATTATATTATCTCTTAATATTTTATTTTAACTTTTAATAAGGTTTAATGATTAAAGAAGGTATAAAATAAAAAATAATTTTAAGTCAGTTAAAAAAACATTGTTTTAAAAATCCATATTTATAATAAATATGGAATAATCATGTAATAAAATTTGATAATTATCCATATCATATTCACTGGCTATTTTAACGAGATCTTGAATTAATAACGAAAGTTTAAGATAAAAAATAATTTTCAGTAAATTAAAAAGACATTTCTAAAAATTCAGTGTAGAATAATTATTATTATATTGTTTCTTTTAAGATTCAAAAAATTCAATATTTATAATGATTTTAATAAAATTTAATAATTATTCAATAATTGTCAATTTTGATATATCCTCTTGTTATTGAAAAAGATCTTAAATGAAGGTATAAGTTAAAAAATAATTTTAAGTAAATTCAAAAAGACTTCTAAAAATTTAATATATAAACAATAAGTGTAGGATAATTATTATAATAAAAAACAACCTAAAACAGACAGGCAAAAAATATTTTGTATTATATTGTCTCGATTTTTTTATTTTAAGTTTTAGTGAGTTTCCAATATTTATAATAAATGTAAGATAATTATTTTAATAAAATTTATAATTACCAATTTTGATATATTTCCAATTTTGATATATTCACTGGTTATTTTAAAGAGACCTTAAATGGTTAAAGAGGATATAAAATAAAAAATAGGGTTGTAAAAATAAAATATTTATAATAAATGTAGGATAATTATTATAATAAAATTTAATATTTATTCAAATAACCAACAATTTTGATATATTCATTGGCCATTTTAAAAATATTTTAAACGGTTAATGAAGGTATAAAATAAAAATAATTTTAAGTAATTAATAAAACAAGGTTCCAAAAATCCAATATTTGTAATAAATATGAGATAATCTTCGTAATAAAATTTAATAATTATCCATATTATAACAAATTTTGACATGTTCATTGGCTATTTTAACGAGATCTTGAATGGTTAATGAAGGGTTAAGATGATAAAATAACTTTAAGTAAATTAAAATGATTTTTCTAAAAATTGGATATTTATAATAAAATTTAATAATTATCCAAGTAATGATTGATTTTTGATACATTTATGGGATAGTTGAAAGAGGTCTTGATTGGTTAATGAAAGACTAATTATTATAATAAAATTTATATTTTTGATATACGCATATTTTGAGGAGACATTAAGTTAAGACAATAAAATAATACAAAAAACAATAAATGACTGAGATTCACAGAATCTGTAAAGAAGTAGATCAATATTATATTAAAAAAATGTTGAAATGATTATCAGTGATAATTACCAGTGCACCCTGTTTTGAAGTGAAGTTAGTAATCGGCATTATCAAGAGTGATAATTGTTGGTGGACCCTGTTACAAACCAAACAAAGGTTAAGTGCAGTTAGTAATTGATATATTCAGAGTGGTATTGTAAAGAATAAGGGTAATCGGAGAGATCTGCACTTGTCACGAAATGGACGAGAATAATAAAAATCCGTCACACCTCCATGGCCGTGTATTCCGGACTCATCCGTCACCTCTTTTCATTTGCAAAAATGTGCCTGCATTAATTCGCATATTGTGTATGAACGTGGACGTGATTCTACTGCATTTCACCGGGCGGTTCTGCCGTTTCCTCTCTATCTCTCTCCATCTAGCCGTTTTTTTTATTATTATTCTGCAGTCGCATCTGAATGTAAAACTGAAATGTCGACATTATGTCACACTAAATATACGCACCAAATATTTCACCTGAATTTAAATTCATCGCCGGCTGGTGAGCGTTTATTTTAAATGCCCAATTGTACAAGTATTAAAAGGTTCGTGCGCACTAAGTGCCACTTACGATTTTGCCGTACTTTTGAATATGAATGACACGCTTTTCTGTTTCTACGTTTCAACGAGGACGGGGATTCACGGGCGCTTCGCGTTTTCGAGTACGAAATACACCTACTTTAAATATCGTTTCATATGTGCATGTTGGTTCGTGCATATCTTGTCGTATTAGATTTACAATTGGTGTGTTGGATGGATGGGGTGGGGTTTTTCCATCGGTCCCGCTGTGCCAGGTAGCGGGGCATGGACAACTTTAGCAGAATGGAGCATAAAATAGGAACCCGAAATGAAATTGCCGGAGTGATTAATCACTGCAATAGCTCTGAGGACATGTATATCCAGGAAAGCTGCTTCAATCATTGTGACAAATAACAGGAGGCGAGGTGCTGGCGAAATGTAGCGCCGTCCAACGGAGACGTCAGGCGTTTATACCAACGAATTTGATTACGTCTAATTTATTAAATTCTACTTACAATTCCCCCGGGATTGTACTTTATGTCCGTGTCGACAATTCATTAGGACAAATGTTTTATATTCCATTATACGGGTGCGTTTTTGTTTCGCGACGTTTTATTACCTCCATGCTGTACACAATCCTCCAAACTCCATAATATCATAAATTATATTATTAACAAAGCAGATTTTGGACCCATTAAAACTTATCGTAATTCAACCGATGGACAAAACTATTAAAATAGTCTGCGATGCCGGTCCTAAGTATGCATTTTTAAGCACGGCTTAAGTAAGGCATTAAAGATACAAAAAGACGAAAGGGAAATTTCCTTTCAGCATCGAAAAGCATTACTATAAAGAAAAGGGGAAAGGAAGTTTGCGAGGCTGGCTCGTTCATGTGTAAGAGTCTTAAAGTTTGCAGCGGGGGAGTCAAGTATTGTATGTATATATTATTGTGATGTTTATGAATCCTTCACAAAACTATTTAGCCAACAATGCTACAGTTAAATTTAAATTAAAACTCGCTAATTTTACGTTAACAAATTTCTGAAAAATAAACTTCTAACGTGTATCAACTTAAACGATTCGGATACGGAACTTTCAAGATAATTAGATTTATTAAACTGAGACCAATAAAGATCCAGTTATAATATTCTTCCTTCAATGATATAATTACTTCTTTTAAACTTTTCATATATTTTATGGTCTATTTCTACGTAAACATATTTACAAATAATTAAAAATTTTAATGACAATCTCAAGCGTATTTTACTTATAATATTTAATATATTGAGCTTACTAGGGGGTCCAAGAATAATTTCCTTCTTCCTTTAGCTGCCAGGTATTTACACACAGCTACGTAAAACATCCACAAGTTTTGCAACGGGGGAGACAAGTATTGTATGTCTATATTATTATGATATTTATGAATCCTTTCCAAAACTATTTTGCCAACAATGCTACAGTTAAATTTAAATTAAAACTCGCTAATTTTACGTTAACAGATTTCTGAACAATAAACTTTTAACGTGTATCAACTTAAACGATTCGGATACGGAACTTTCAAGTTAATTATATTTATTAAACTGAGACCAATAGAGATCCAGTTATAATATTCTTCCTTCAATGATACAATTACTTCTACTTAAACTTTTCATATATTTTATGGTCTATTTCTACATACATATGTTTACAAATAATAAAAAAATTTAATGACAATCTCAAGCGTATTTTACTAATAATATTTAATATATTTAGCTTACTAGGGGTCCAAGAATAATTTCCTTTTTCCTTCAGCTGCCAGTTATTTACACAGCTATGTAAAAAATTACCAAGCATTTTCAATTATACTTTTAATCATGCACAGGTTTTGCAACGGGGGAGTCAAGTATTTTATGTATATATTATTATGATATTTATGAATCCTTCACAAAACTATTTAGCCAACAATGCTACAGTTAAATTTAAATTAAAACTCGCTAATTTTACGTTAGCAAATTTCTGAAAAATAAAACTTTAAACGGAACTTCAAGATAATTATATTTAGTTTGCTTCCTCAAGGACGAAAATTATGTAGCTAAAAGGTGAAATTCGGCCTGGAGATACGGAGCCACGTCGTTTTGCGTTTATCCGCCTTGAAATAATACTTTTATAGCTCCTTACTTCCGAGAATTGGTTTAAAATTTCTTGTTGTTCGTGGCTTTATTAAATTTTAGAGACCTCATCAAATTTGCAAATATTGTCAGGTATCTCGTGAATTAATAAATGAATTCGTAAAAGTGTATTTAATTATGTACCAACGGATATTAAGGTTTAAGATATTTTTCGTAAATACCAAAGGTCGTAGACAAATGAGCACCAGCCGCACGTTACAAATCGTCGCACCAATTCGCATTAAAAGACACATAACAAATAACAATCGCATTATTGGACCATTAATTAAACGGTCCCCGGCAATATTAAAACCTCAACGTCACCCCGTAATTAATTTCCACCAAGTATTAATAAAACAAATTCCCCCGCCCGACTCGAGTGCAACAGAGTTTCCACGTTTAATGCACCAACAAAAGAAAATAGAAGACGGGGACTTCCCCCGTGGATGTGTTGTCGCTAAATCATACTCGGATCGTGTTTCGATGCGGGGCGGGCGGTGTGGTGGTGCAGGGCGCGGCCTGTGACACCGGCAAAAACATGATTGATATTCCTAGGTGCAGTATCAATCATTCTCTCCTGGAACTACTGGCAGCAGAGAGACGGGATACAATGCAAATTTATATTTCATATTTTTATGATGCGGGCGAACGTAATGAGAGGTTCAGTCGTCGGGTCGGAGCTTGAGAAAATGTTTTCGTTTCGAGTGTTGACGGATTGAGTAAACAACAGCAACAACAACAACACGTTTATAATTAAACGGAGTTCGTCCGGAGGTGGTGCGTTTTAATATCGTGAATTAGAGCGTTCGGCGCGCGAGAGTGGAGAATTTTGTTGCGGAACCGTAAATTGTTAATGTAATATTCGAAGATATCCTTCAAGTCTGCCGTCGCGGATTTCACTGTAAACACCTCGACGGCGCACATTAATCATACCGGTGGCATTTACATCCTCTTTCCGCTTACACAATTCGTTTGCGAGCTGCGCTTTTTCCAATTCCCGTAATGATAGAAGGCACCGAAAGATGGTATCGGAGCGTGGCTCATATGCAGACCGGCCGCCATTCTTGGCCTGATTCCAGCTGGTTTTTTGTGTGCCGGTGCAATTTTCCTCATTACACATTAAGTTTATGAATATCCGCGGTTTTGCCTTATGATATTTAGATGGAGGGCCATTAGAGACAAGCGACCGTCCGTGAAACGAGCCGCATTATCATTACGGGGGACCCGCCATACTTTATACCACGGGCATCCATCCACAACTACGCTATTTATCGCTAGCCCCATTTAAATATTGTCGGGGATGTTTTTTCGCGTTGATACGGCTGCGTGAGAAAAAAAATCAAATTACACATTTAATATGCATTACTTGCCGGGTTTATGTTCATGGGCGTGTCATAAAATGTTGTCAAAGGCGTCGTTTTTCATTTCGGAGGTCGTTTTCCTTCTAACCCAGTTTGGGAGATGTGCAGATGAAATGCTGGTATAAATAAGGCGTTATTAAACAATAGATGGAGCGTGGCTCGAAGTTTTCGCAAATTTCAAATTTAATTGCATTAAGAACTTTTATTTTACATTCTTTGAACAGGTCATAATACTACTACTAAACTGAATTAAAATTGAGAACAATAGAGATCAGATTTCTGAAGTCCAGCCGTAATATTCTTCTTCCTTCAAGGATATAATTACTTCTTCTTAAACTTTTCATGTATTTTATGTTCTATATCTACGTAAATATGTTTACAAATAATTAAAAATTTTAATGACAATCTCAAGCGTATTTTAATTATTTTTAATGTATTTAGTTTAGTGGGGGGTCCAAAAATAATTTCCTTCTTCCTTCAGCTGCACACAGCTTCGCAAAAAATTTCCAAGCATATTTAATTATACTTTTAATCATGCACTATCAAGTTTTAATAAAATTAAAAGCCTCGTCAAAGTTTCAATTAACAAAGAAAAAACTTTCCTCTTTAATAGGCCATACACTATCTACAAAAATATGAATGTTAATTATCATTTAATTCACATCTCGGTCAATATTCTTCTCCGTAAAACTGAAGACGGCTTACCACCTTGAAAAGCATAGCTCACCTAAAACAAAAAAATAATGTTGAATAAGCTACAAATATTGAAGGTGTAAATTTTAAAAGGAGCCTCAAGTACACATTAAATTTGCACGGTAAACTGCAATAACAAGTTTAAGTACCAAGTTATTTAATATCTTCCCATTATATTGTCTTTAAGTTTGGTTTCCAGAGTGGTTACAATTTACATCACTTAAGTGTAATTATAATTTGTCGTCACAAAAATGAGTAAAAGTGTACGTTGATAAAAAAGAAAATAGGAACCATTACGCTTCAGAAAGTTGTCAGTAATCATTTTCATTTTTCAGCCGTTGAAAACATCACAACAATGGCCCCGGCGTCCGTAAACAAATTTGATTAATAATGACGCTAACGCTAAGAAGACACCTCTTGTTTTGTTGGGTATTAATATCTGCCAGTATCTCTGGGCTCTAAACCAATTATGTGAATCAGCGCAAATGAGCAACGATGATAAATCTTCAATACACAATCGTTCATTTGAATGCCGGGCTAGAGCAAAAACGCGGCTCCATTATTCAGGACGAGTCAAGTATCATAAATTTTGGAGCAGTATGACAGACGCCATGTTTACTTGAATTATAAGAGGCACATATTTATTTATGATATTTTATGTAATAAAGGGATTTAAATTAACTACTGACAAACGTTTCTGTATTTGCGAATTTAAAAGATTTAGAGCGGCCGGGCTTTAATTAATCTGCTTAGTAAAAACAATTTATCTGAGGGGATGATTAAATCTTTTATTTAAGATGAATAAATAGTAAGAGCAGATTCGGCCCGTATGTGACGGTGACGTGAATTTCACAAATCGTCATCATCCATTTCGTTCCTTTGTGTTTCGGTGTTTTGTGCTCCGTGTTTGAACAAACATTTTGTTTAATTTTGGCTGTAGTTTAACGTAAATAAACGTGGAAAAAAGGATACGGAGTAATGAAATTTGATACATAACGTGATTATATTTCATGCTGAAACCAATTTATAAAATAGTACATAATCAATAAAATGGATTTGAATATCCTATTTAGAATTAGTACATTCAATTTACAACATTATTTCCATACTATTGCTTTGATTAAATTGAATTTATTCATGGGCTTCGATCGGCAGATTGAATTTAACTCGCACTAATGAAGTTGAAATAAAAAAAAAACTTTTTGTTTTGTCAAAAGGGAATATTTGTATAGTTGAAGGATGAATTTTCGTTTTGTTTTTGCTCGGATCAAAGGGAATACACATTAAGTAGGTTCTCTTAAAGACCATACATGATATGTCATATCATATCAAAGAACGGATAAGCATTTTGCGTTCTCCTTTTTATCATTAAACTTTTATTCATCAGTAACAACAATGGAGGAAAAGAAAGGACACGCTTAAACCGGTTACACTCTTAATTCCATCAGACATGCAAAGCACACAAAGTCATAAAAGACATAAATTGCTAAAATGCGCGTGCAAAGCACATAGACCGTGAAAATTTCCAAAGAATGTCTATATATGGTGTGTTGAAGCTGACAGGATATTGTTAGGTAAGTTAGTCACACTTCTTGAAATTGAATTTGTAAGTTGACAGGGCCCAGCAGACTGGAAACACGACCCAGATCCAAAGACACGTCCGCGCAACCAAACAAACCTAATCAGACCTATTTCTCACTGTTAGTTAGAAATGAAATTTTCCACTGATTTTTTTTTTCCGTACGCCACCGAAGGCGCCGGACCTTTCCGACCGGTTTCACAATTGGACGTGCCAATTTTAATATTGGGTCGTGGATTTGTGGAAATAATGCGGCCCATTATGCTTATAGTTAAGCACCTTGTTTGTGTCCGGACTATTTTGTTAATAAAATCCCGTATCATGTTTCCTTAGACCGTTTCGTCTACACTCCCAACAATTGGATAACATCATCGGGTCGGGCAAGTACCATTATTTGCGACCATCCAATACATAGATGTGCAATATCTGCGTCAGTTCGCAGTTGGAATTGCTACAAGCACGTACCGGCGATAATCCCTAAATTGTAAGTTCATTGCCGTTACATGCTATTGGTTCTATTTGGAATCCATAATGTTCCAGTCACAATTTATAATGCCGTTGAAAGGCGACTGAAATAGTGGCACGACAAACAGATACCGGCAATCGATACTTGATGGCCGTAAGAAATTAAATTTTCACTTTGAGGCCGCCGTCTTCCGAATAGCAAAAAGGAAAATTTCATTTCAGTATGTTCGGGGGCATTGATGCAGAAGGCCGTTCGAATTATTGTAAAGTGAACACTTGAAACAACACTCGGATGATTCAATTTGCTAATTTTAATTAACCTGTTGTAACAGACAAATTGCTATTCAAAACGGTTTGAATGAATTTAATAACTTAAATAGGTTAATTATGTTGACGGTGCACTTTTGTTATTAAAATTTTCCACATTTTATGCGTTCCGTCTAAAATTGCACTTGAGAGGTAGATAATGAAAACTTATGAAACGACTAATTCAGTGGAATAATCTACTAAAACAGTTTACATATTTAATATTGCAACGACTTGCTGCTATTTATATTCCTTAAGAATTTAATAACATTCTAAATATTTACAATGTCACTCCGCTATGAAGACACATTTCAGTAAAACAGCTTCTTCTTTATTCATTAAAAACTTTATGGGTTGGCAACGCTTTTGTCACCATGTATAATACTTTGAGCAATATTACTCTCTTTTACGTGCTATATGTTAGTTAAGAAAATTGTAATAAAAGAATGAACTCCGAGACCAGTACATAAGAGATAAGGAGGATAGAGGCGGAGGCGGAGGCGTATAAACAAAATGAGCAAAACAAAAAATTGATTTGACTGTTCGTGGCTAAACATTTGAGGTAATGGAGTTTCATTTAAGTTTATTGTAATTAAGAAAAGTTCCGGCCAACCGTCATATATTATTAAAAAGATAGTGGGTTGCTAGATACAAATGCGACTCGGATTGGATCAAACAGTAAGTTTCAAGTACAGTAACCGTAGGAAAGTTTTTCAATTCCGCCCGACTTGGCGGAACGAAATTTGTTAACAAAAAACGACTAAATTAATAATCCTCGGTATAAGTCATTAAGAGCTCTCGAGTTAGATTGCTGCAACGGTTCTCAATTCGGTACAATGTCTGACGCCGAGATCAGTCACAATCATAAGTTCCGACCTAATCTTCTCATTTCCACAGACAACCAAACTTATTTCCATAATATCAGATGAATAGTGGAAACTTTAATAAGAAACATCTGCCACGCGATGTATACGTCTGCCACCGTTTCCATCCTGATGTTCTGATGAATTCTGACACATACTCAGCGCCACGCTACATTTGTTGTTTTTATGTGCCGCCGAACTAAAGTAAGTTGTGCATACAAATAGATCCGGCCACATACGGTGGTGCATAATTTTATGGTGGTGGCTTGATGCAACACCATCCCGCCTTGGTCAATACGAACGACGACACAATCCACCTTCCATTTAAGGCGTAAGATTACAATTTTTCGTTCGCAAATTGAATGGAGCGGGCTCAAATAGTTTTAGGAAGAAAGTAAACGGGACGAAGTGGCGTAATCATTTCGTCCAAGAGTGTACAAGGTAATGGTGGTAAAATGGATTTTCCCTTAACCTTTTAAATTTTAAAAGGTTCGTTTGGAATAAAGTTTACAAATTGTCCAACATTTGCGTGTAAACTGCGCTAAACTTTTCGACGCCACTGAATTTAACAACTTGTAGTATAGTGTACGAAGAATTGCCATAGTCCTGAAATAACAGCATTCATTTTGATCTCGCCAGCGAGCGAAGCGATAGAAATGTAAATGTAACAACCCGTAGTTGATCTGAAATAATGTTAAATGATATTAGATGCCTTAACATTACGTTTCGCAAGAATAGCGGGAAGTTAGTGGATATTGGAATTTGAATTTACGCCCCGAACGAGACTGCTACAAAGACTCGCGGTCGCCCCAAGTTAAATAATAACGACTCTCTCGACCAAGAAACTGACGTTTTAATTAACGACATGAATACAGATAACACTTTATGAATTGCGGCCCTCAATAAAAGATGCCGCTGGTTGCATTGTTTCGAATATCTAGCCGCCAGTTCAATTTAAAAGAACTGAAATATTCATTCAGATAAATCGAGTTGGAAACTTCGCCCGTTTAGATATTCTAAGGGTGTCACGGTTGGACAGGACAGTTCCAGCCCAACTTCACAATCAGTTCCACAACTGGAACTACATATTGCCGCCATATTTTAGTCACTTACCAACTTTTTAATATGTGACCCACAACAAACCGGAACTGAATTATGGCCGTTATTTGTTTCCCTTGCTCATTCGTGACCACTATTTGTAATATATTTTTTTTTTTTTCCTTTCCTCTCGCACCGAAATCACGAGTCAAGATTTCGACACGAGCTTAAAACTTTATTTTCCAAACGAAAGATGTTGAATGGAATGCTTTAAACGAAGTGATCCCATTGTTTCGAGAAATCTAAGCGAATTAACTGGATACTTTTCAAGATTAAAACAAAATTATTGTTCGGTAGATTACACTTTTTAAATACTTATTAAAGTTTCGAGAGATCTTACAAGTCCCGTTGTCACCGCCGTTCATACGAATTTGTCTTCATTCGCACAATTCTGAGGGTAAATTGAATTTTAAAACTTTCTTATTATCAAGATTTATATCTGTGTTGCTGGGTGGAGTTATTTAGCGGGAGATGGTATGGGCGAATGAGATATGCATTGTAGATCCGCTGAGCCAAACTAGCTAATTTATACTTTTAACTCGACGGCTATACTTATTTTGAATTTATCCGTCGCCTCTTTCAAATATACGTCGATTGCCCCCTCGGTAAAACGTTCATCAGCACTCCATCTCCTAGAAATTATCATTGCGGTAAATTGGAGGTGTGTCCCAGTTAGGAAATTGATTTGGAACATAGCGATTTATTGCCGGAGCGTCGAGATTGAAATTTATAATAAACTGTGAAGGTTTGGGGAACATCGGATGTGGCTGATATTAAAAATCGCTGGGAATTAACAGCGCTCGCGACGGGGGAACAGGCAATTTTTACTTGCAAATCGCCAACCGAACCATCGAAAATGTAAATTGTTATGACTCACCAAACACACCCACTTCATCTGGCGAGGATATTAACAATTTTTTTCTTTTCTTATTAAGTCGCTCTTTCGATTTCCCTAATAGCTTGGATGTTGCCATCCGAATTATTACTGTGCGATAAAATCATTGCATTCGTTCGGCTAATCTGAAATTAAGAGAACTTCGAGAATGGAATATGATGGTTAAGACATTTCTTCTCGCTGCAAACTTGACTATATGATTATTGAAAATTTTATTGTTGGAGATATCGAGACATAAAATAAATGAGTTCGTTCAGTTCCAGACAAATCAATTGCAATTGGGGAACAGTATTTGTTATTGACAAATCTGACCGCTTCATATTTACTGGGATTGAATTAAATATTGAAGTTTCTAAAATTTTATTATCTCGGAAGTTTGTACCATACAACCTTACAGAAGAATAAATTATGTAAAACGATGTTATTCTGTTCATACATACCTAATTGCTTAAGCATGTTATATTCATAGTTAATTATGCTGGCAGTAAAGTTTTGGGCGAAGTTTGATGTAAATTTATTGCTTATGAAATCCGAGTTTACGAACCAGACAACAGTAATTGAACGCCGTATCACAATTCAAAATAAATTGCGACCGAAATAAGTATTTAATTCTGGCGGTTGAAAGTTTAATTTGTATAATTGCCGTTCTTTGGTTGGACGAAGTGAAAGGCAGGCGCACTGGAAAGGGGTTAGAATAAATCAAAATTAACAACAACCGACGACGGTGAAGTTTCAAGGTTTTCCCCATGAACTAAAGTAAAAGGACCAACTTGCTAATGAGCAGTTTATCGCCACGACCCGATGCTGGTTACCAGTAATTACCCGAATTTCTAGTGGCGGGACAGGGATGCTTCTATACGTTTAAATTAACACGCACACGATGTTCATTTAAATTCGCCATAGGTGAACGCAGCCAGACGGGGTCCAAAATAATTATTCATATCCAAGATACCTTTTCGGTTCCACTGTAATCCTACCCTGGAGGAAACCTTAACATTTACTCAATTAATTAACAGATTGATTATAATTATTATTAATGGTCGACCTCTAGTTGTGAGTCTAATAACCACCAACCCATCTATTGACAAGTCAAAACGTCATTTGCCAAACCTACAATTAGTGCAAGACACGTTCCCAATTAAAACCTCAGCACCAATGAATCATTGTCACTACAGAGGCCCAAAATTAAACAGTATCAAAGAGTCCGAAAATCGTGACTTTGAAATGTCAGACAGCGACGACGACTTCATAATTCCGTATTTCATCGGTCAAGACAAATCAACTTTGACCACATTGGACGACGATCATTTCCGTTCACCGTCCACCTCACCGGACAGTTCCTTCACAAATGCCGCATTTAGATTCATTTGCGACAAGGGCGAGACCATGTTCATACTGTTGGAACATGGTTTTATACAACTGAAGGAAATAACAAGACGTTTCATAGTGGAGATGTTGGTACCCCGCAGGGTCACATTCATAAATACGGAATACGATAACGTGTTTTTAAGATATGGCGCTACGGCTGTGAATAGTGTCATGGGATTGGTTTGGAATCCTCTATTGTCATCGCCGAAACTTTTGGTGGCCACTATACTAGTGCAACACTTTCTGTTCTCCAGAATCAGCGGCGACGTCGACATCTATACCATTATTATGAGTCTCTTTAACGGAAAAACTTTAGAATTAGAGTAAGGATTATGGCTTTTGCTATATATAGTTTTAGTCACTTTTGTCTAGGATGTTAATCCATAAATTTGTAGTGACATCACATGTAGTTTAGGACTTTGCAACGGTTTATTATTGAAAATTGTAATCTTAATGAGCAATTTAAGCAATTTACATAAATTTTTGTATAAATTTATAAACTATTAACTCATGGCAACATTAATATATATTACAGCTCAATAAATTTTCGTGTAATACATATTAAAGACTTTTATTCCTAGACTAAATAGATTTAAACATATTTTCAATTTGTTTTATTTTGACCAGTAATATAATTTGAGTATTTGTAGCTCTAAAGGTCAGTATTCTAGAATTATTTTACTCATTTTGTTCGATACATTCTTAATTTACCTGTTTTAGCAGCGTAAAATGCCCCAGTGAATACTATTAAAGATGTAATTTCAATTTTGGAACATGGCAATCTGAGACAACTACATATAGTCGTCCATGGTTTTACAAAGTGTATAGTACATATTGATGGTAACAATGAACTATCATCAAAAGATAGGATTGTTTTCTGATGTTTTTGCTAGATAGACATTCTCTACATTCTCTGTAAGTCTGTCTACCATCAGAAGAAGGTTGTATCAAGCTGGTCTTAGAGCCAGAAGACGTTTTGGCTTAATTATTTGCTCACAGATGAGTCTAGGTACACATGACATCTTTAGTCGTATTTGGACATAAAGAGAACGTGGTGAAGGATTTCATGAGCAAAAATGAGAAACTGTGTAACTTAACAGGACTTGGTTATTCAACTAATTGCTCAAGAATTTTAACCCATTCGTTTTTGTAGACGACAACACCGGACCTCACCGTGCGAGACTTAAATTTGGAGAAAGAATTGCAAAATCATGAAATTATATCTTCAAAGACAGATTTGCACTAGAAACCACCAACCTCAAAATTTGGAGAATCTTGCTAATGCTCTTAGAGATGAATGGCGAATTATGGATCAAGAATTTATTAATTTCAAAATATTGAGTATGTCAAGAAGGATGGAAGCTGTTCTTAGAGTTAGGGGGACCGACCAAATACTAAATGGAAAAATGTAGCCATTAATATTACATTTTTCTCTTTAATTTTAATTTATTTCCTAAGGAATTTGCTCAAAATAGTTTAATTTCTTGGTTTAAAATTCGGTTGAAACTTATTTGGAATATATATTTATTACCATTGGTGTTCTGATATTTGTAATAATTCAAATTATATATTTGAAAAGACTTATAGAAGGTAATAATGATAAATAAAATATTGATATAGACTTAAAATTTACATAAATATTAATAAATGGATGCTGAATAATTCCAATATCAGAAATTGGATGTTACCCAATATTTGGATGCTGACAATCCAAACAATTGAATACTTAAACTTCAAACAGATCGTATTGACCAAATATTTGTGGAACACACCACGCAGCTGTAACAAAGGGATATTACAAAGTAATTAATCATTCTAATTAACGACAAACAATAATTCAAACTAACAATGTACGTTAAGTGGTGTGTTCTTAATTTATTGACGTTCGTAATCTAGATTCGTGCCGGATAACATTAGTATATTGTAAAATGTGCTTACGTAGTTTAAAGACAATAAACCGTAATACCCTTCCGTCATTTGTCCCCGGAGTTAAGCCGCCGGATACGTATCAAACTTTAATAAAAAAATTCCCCCGGTTTCTACATGGTTGCAGAAATCCTCGTAAACGCTTTAAATCTTGGGTTAGCGAGTAATCGTGCATATCTGGCATCCAGATATCCCGAAGAAAAGCTCCATACAGGGTACATAAATATTATAAAAGCCGTCGCATACGGAACACATGCAATTGCTATGCGAAAGGCACGGCTTGTGATGGAAGGAGCATATTGAGAAATTTCAAATATCCGATTGCGATATGGGATTGTAAAAAGCTCGATGGGGAATTGTGGTTATACGGAGGATTCAATGCGCCAGCCAATGACAATCGGAACGACTTGTCCGACAAGAATCGAGATTGCTTCTTGAATATGTGACGGTAATAACGGGCCCGGATGGTGTGGCCCACGAATCGGAATTAAAGGTCACTTACTTTGCATATATCTGCTCTTATGTATCCAAGCGAGTGTTGTCAAAAGTTTGCGATATTAAACTTTTTGCGTCGGGACTTCATCGGTCCGTGCGGTCTTGTTTCCCTTTTTCGCGTTCGCTTTAAATTGCCGGGGCATCGTCACATTGATGTTTCGAAATATTTATAATTAATTATACTGATTTGTGCGGTCTGAATTGGTTTCGCTGATTAGAAACCGTATCTGTCAAATAGATGCCGAACTTGATGTAAATTTAAATGCCATAAAGCCATTTACAACGTGTACATCCAATTATCCACCATTCCTTCCTACCTTCACTGTTTACAGTCAAACTCGTATATTTGTATGTACATATTCCTAATACACATACAAATGTGTACGTGTATGATAGGTCGGCATATAAATTTAATCGTAGTGTTCCTGGGACGCAGTCAACACAGCAGATACGTGTCGAACCGAATGTTCCATTATAAAGACTCATTGACTGGGGCTAATGGCACGGACTGGAACCGTTTCATTTATCACTTGAATGCGGTAGCTTTGGTTATGTAGTGGACGAGAGAGTGGGTATGTGAACTTTGTCGTAAACTATATTGCTCTGTAGTGTTCTCTCCGGTGGTCAGCCATGCACTCAGATGCCGTACTATGGATGCATGTTCTCCGGCCGGAGAATAATAGTCCGGCCGTACTTCTACGGCTACAGTAATTTACTACACGGGAATACAATTAAAGCTGTAAACGCAAAAAGATCATTTCTTTGTTATTTTTTAACTCTTCGCTTTTTTAAAAACGACATAATTGTGCATGACACAAATATGTAAATGGCCTAGCTTATCCCATTTCAAATCGACCGACCGGTTTTATTTTTTGATGGAACTGAAATTTTGTTCCGCGACCAATTTCGTTCGACACGTATTTTTTTCGGAAAATCATTTTTCTGCTGATTTTTCCATTAATTTTAATTTTTAAACGCGCATAATTTCATTAAAAACCGATGAATTCCCACAGGATTTTTTTAATGTGTGAAATGGGTCATTGTGAAGTGTCCAACAATTAGTCCGAAAGTGTTAATAAAACACATTCGTTGTTAAACAGGAAAATATGAATAATTTTGGTCATTTTGGTGTAAAAAAAAATTTGAAATGTGTATTTTTTCTTCTTGATCACATTTTAAATATGTATTCCTGCAGTTTCAGATTTTAAACCAGTTTATTAAGGATAATTGTAGGATTATTTAGCAATTTAAATAAATTTTTGTAGAAATTTATAAACTACTAACTCATTATAACTTTAAAATATATTATAACTCAATAAATTTGTGTAAAACTTGTTTCGAGTTATATTAGAGTTTTCTGTTTGTGCACGCATCTCAAGAGAACTACTCGGTGGTTTGTAATGAAACTTTCCACATCATTGGTTTATATTATAGGCTTAACTTTAGAGTACATTTTATCTTGGAAAATGTAAAAATTCATAAAAATTGAGGAAAAAATACTAGTGACATCTATCAACGAGTAGTAAAACTACAACCTTAATTAAATATTTATTTTACATTTAATTTATAATTGTACCTGATACAAATATGTAAATGCTTGGCTTATCCCATTTCAAATCGACCGAATCGAATTTTTCTAGTGACTTTTCCGTTCATTTTAATTTTTAAACGGGTATAATTTCATTAAAAACCGATGAATTTCCACAGGATTTTTTTAATGTGTGAAGGGGTCACTGCGAAGTGACCAACAATTAATCGAAAAATGTTAATATTCGTTATTAAACAGAAAAATATGAATAATTTCGGTTACTTTGGTGCAAAGAAAAATTTGAAATGAGACTTGTTTGTTATTAAATGTGTAGTTTTTCTTCTTGATCACATTTTAAATATCTGCAGTTTAAAATTTTAAAGTTTTTAAAGAAAAATTGAGGAAAAAATACTAACTAACTTAATTAAATATTTATTTTACATTTATTTTATTGAATTTACATTTAATTTATTGAATTTACAATTAAATTATTGATATTATTGACAAATAATTAAACTATTGATAAATAAAGTCCTGCGTTTGTTCTTTATCACATTTCAAATATGTATATATAAATGTCTGCCTGAACAAGATGCTAATGGACAATTTCAGACCCGGCACTGGCGCAAACGTCAGTCCAGAAGACGCTTCGATCGTGTCGGAAACGAAAACTGTCAACGGCAGAGTCGTCCTATTAAACAATGTCTTGAGCAAAAGGAAAAACAGGATACGCATTAAAACCCCTCGGACCATAAGCCAAGCAGGCCTCCGGTTTATGCGGACGGCGCGTTTCAAATATAAAACTTTCGAATTCGTTATAAGCGAAATGAATTCAGAGTTTCTCGAGACGGGGGACCCGTTAACAGATTAGAAAAGAAGTTGGCTGGACGTATTTGCAAAAGTGGAAACGGTGCGTACTTTCTTTCGTCCGGGCATTTTTCCAGTCGCGGCGAATTAGCAACATAAACTCCCCGGTCTCGGCTGATTAAAATAAAAGCAAAAGCACCGGCGGAGCGTTTGAATATTTCAGGACGTGATAAGTGAACTTCTCGTCGTACAATTTCTTTTACTTAATATCTTATGTAATAATAAATAAGTCGCTGCGAGGATTCGTACGTAGGAATAATGTATCAACAATTACTAAATCAAACAAAGCAATTCATTTGTATGTTTTATGTTCGCAATTTATTCAGCAACTATTCAACAAAACATATTTTATGGAGGCATAAAAATTAATTATTCAAATTTTACTTGTTAGCTCGCAGTTTTCCGTGTAAATTAAAACTGATTGTTGAGGTTAACTGAAAACAATTAATACTACTTTTAATAGTTGTTAAAATTGAATTTTTAAAACGAAAGGTTTATGGCCGAAAGTAGTTTCAGGTGAAACAGGGACATTTACCGCATTGTAAACTGAAACAAATGGCCGCTAAAGGTGGGAATTTCAGTTTAAAATATACGATATAACTTAATTCGCTGGGAGAGAAATGCAGTGCCAAGACGTAATTATTCTTAATTATTGTGGAGCGCGGCTAATCTCAGTGCACCACGTATCAACTTATTTCACTAAATAAATGCAAATTATTGCCGTCGCGCGTTATAATTTTATTCAGAAAATAAGAGAATGGAGCCAGTTCAGGCGTCTTATATTAAACCGGATTGCGCCTCATTTTCTCTCTATTATGCAAAACAGTCTACCAATATTGTGTTAGGGAGTCCCTGGACTTTAGCTCATTCGTTGCTGAATCTGCACTCCTTGTTTGTAATTATCCATCTTTAACCGAAAATGAACATAAGCTCTGATATTTCTCATTAAAAGTTAGACTACGTTATGCATGTACACGATAAAATACTACACGCCAACCGTTAGCTGTCTGCCTGTTTGTCTTTTGTGAACATGCTGACGGAGCGTTTTCGTTTATCTAAATTCCAAGTTGGCGCGGCGATAACTTAAGTTTACAACTTGCAAGTACCACAAATTTTAGTTACAACGTGTTAATAATCGTATAACAACAAAACATTCTTGATTTATTTATCTTCCACAAACTTACAAGGTAATAAGCACCTCGATGAATAGCTGCAAAAATATGGAGGTGCACAAACAAGCCATTTTCCTACAATCATTACTTACATCATTTCTATTTCTTGCCAAACTTTGTCAAAGTTTTTAACTCAACAAATATTTATTCAAGATTTATTTTAATCAAATTAATTATTCCTCCAATTTCTTACATTAATAAAAAATATTTTTAATTTTTTACTCTGGTTTAATATAAATGTATTTTGTATCCAATTTAAATATTAATACATAATACATCAACGAATCGTAAAAGGCAGTGAAATTTTAATGAATTTTAATGAACGTATGATTAAAAAATTCAGAAGCTTTTATTATTTAAAGGTAAAGTATAAATATTTTGAAATACATGTTGAATATTCAAATTATTGTGTTGTATATACAAAGTTTAACACATTTCCCCCCTTAATTATAAATTATTTTGGCCAGTGAATTTTTACCACCAATTCAATTTTTCTACTGGATCGAGGACTGCACTTTGTGCAGCCAAAAAAAAAGAATTCCTTTAGCATCCAACAGCGTCCGGGCAAAAAACCTATCGACCTTACCATGTTTCCACATTTTATGAAACAAATCTGATCAAATAGCCCCATTTACTCGGAGAAACAAGAAGCCTGGTTGGCTAGGAACTCGAAAAATCCGCCACGTAATTTAAAGACACCGTGTCGAGAACCAAAAAATCCCGCCGCCTGCAATATTATTTCCTGGCGCGTCAAGGTTAGGAGGATCGTTTGACGTGACGCCGCGTCTCGTCCGAAGAATCCGGGGCCGGGCGGCGACGGCGGCGGCGGCGGCAGCGGCGGCATAACCGTTTTCGAACGACGGCGGCACGTGAGCGCCGCATATCCGTGGCCGCCTCTTATCAGCCAGCAGCCAGCCTGTCAGCGGTGTTCTGACGAGCTCGCATCTGAATTCGTTGCAGCCTCCACTTCAATTTGGTTCAGACATTTTTTATGGTGTGTTCTTTAATGGTTCTGCCTCTCTGTCCTCTTGTTTCCGACGCCATTTGAATATTGCCTGACGTCGCGTCTCTCTTGCTTTTTAGCCCAACATTGTTGATGGAAAGTGACGGTTACCACTCGACAAGACAAATCTAATTACACTACTTTATACACAGCTATTTGTTGGATAATCATTTTTTCTGTTCTGTCTCCATTTACAAAGAATAGTCAAAAGAATCGTTGCCAAGTTGAACAAACCCTCTTTTTCAGATGTTGATATTATAAAAATGTACGATGCAATTACCCCAGCAAACATTTGCACAGCATACGTGCAATTAAAACTGCACGATTCCCAGCGAGACTTAATTGTAAACAGTGCCGCCGGAAATAATCGGCACATTTCCCCGAAATCCATTACAGGTAGCGGAGTCGCAAAGTCAGGATCGCGAACTACCTACTTTGTTCGCGAACAGTTAAAGCGAGGCTGCTGCGGTGGTACCGGGTGTGCAAAACACCCCGAGTGGAATTGGAGGAAATGCGTACACGCGTCATTACACCGGGGCTGCACAGTTCCTGACAGTCCAGACATTGTGCATGCTCTACTTGCATCGCTGATTCGGAATTAGCTGTCTCTTAAGATAAATATCACCCTTGTAATACCCGACTTTGATTTTAGCCGCATTAATGATGATTATTTTGGGACAAGTTCATTACTGGTTTTGCGGGAAATGCGAATGACAAACAGACTAGCGTTTACTGTGGCTGTTGCACGGGCGTCAAGTTGGTTCATGTTAATTAGAGAATTAAGTTCAATCAATTTTCCACGTTTTTTTTTTGTCTGAATAACGACACTTATGTAAGTGGCAATACTCAAATGATCAACATCGTTAAGATCTCTAATAACTTCATAATCAAATTATTCAATTCATTTAATTAACAATAATTAATATTCGTTACAACCCCTTTAGTATGTACGGAACTTCAAATTTAATTATATTAATATACACAGGCCTTGCCCAGAGAAACTAACTATAAGTATGTTCTAGAAGCTGGAAAATTAATTATACTAATTCTAACTCTCCATTATTTTAACATTAGTTGTTTCTTTAATAAAATGCAATTTACTAAATTGAATTTAGTTTGGAATTCTAATCAATATTTTAACATTAATTGTTTCTTTAATAAAATACATACAGTTCTTCATAAAACTTGTCAAATGTGGGGTAATAAAAAAATTGGCAACACATTTTTGTAATCAAGTTTGCTGACATGAGGTTTTAATTTATAGAATTTTTAAATTTAATTTAAAATTCTGTTCAATATTTTACCATTAACTGTTTCGTTAGTGAAATACACCTTTTTTGTGGTCAAGTTTGTTGACATGAGGTTTTAATTTATAAAATTTTCAAATTTAGTTCAATATTTTTTCGTTAAGTGTTTTTTTAATAAAATACATTTTACATAAAATTATGAGTAACATTTGCCCAGTTCGGGTTAATAAAAAAATAAGCTACAATTTTTTATTATTAATTTAGCTGACAAGAGAATTTGGAATTTTAAAATTTAGTTTGTAATACTAATCAAAATTTTAACATTACCTATTTCTTTAATAAAATACATTCTTTGTAAAAGTATGGGTTAATAAAAAAATAGGCTACTCATATTTGACATTAAGTTTGCTGAGATGAGGTTTTAATTTATAGAATTTTCAAATTTAATTTAAAATTCTGTTTCAATATTTTACCATATTTTTTAATAAAATACATTTTAGATACAATTCATACAAGTGTGGGTTAGTAAAAAATAAGCTACAATTTTTGGAAATTTAAAATTTAGTTTAAGGTTATATTCAATAATTTAACATTGGCTATTTTTTAATGAAAAACATTTTACATACAGTTCTGTATAAAAGTTGTCAAGTGTGGGTAAATAAAAAAATATGTTACACGTTTTTGTCATCAAGTTTGCTGACATAAAATTTTTATAATTTTTAAATTTAGCTTAAAATTCTATTAAATATTTAAACAATTGTTATTTTTTAATAAAATACATTTTACATAGTATTCTGAGTAAAAGTTGTCGAGTGTTTTATCAAGTTTGCTGACACCAAGCTTTTAATTTTTAGAATTTTCAAATTTAGTTTAAGATTCCATTCAATATTAGCTATTTATTTAATAAAATATGTTTTATATCCAATTCTGAATAAAATTATAGTGCGAGTTAATTAAAAATAGGCTATAATTTTTTGTCGTTAAGTTTGCTGACTGGAGTTTGCAGTTTTTGAAATTTTCAAATAGTTTAATATTTAATATTATTTAAAAAATAAGCTTCACCTGCTGACATGAAGTTCTACTTTCAAGATCAGGCAAACAAAACATCCAAAGGATTTAACGAAATGATAATAAGACATTACGACCATAATAATATAAACCATAAATAAATAGTAATAAATGTATTAATGTATGAATTTTTCAATATTTTATTTCAATAGTTCAATACAAAACAATTTTATTATTGAAAAAAGTCAAATAGAAATTCAATTGCCTGCAGCTAAATGACTGTATTTAAAAAAAATATTCCAAATGTTTTAATAAACTGAAAAGGACAAAAATAAATATGAAATTTCATAAATTGAAACATAGCCAATTTGGGTCTTAAACCATTGTTGTTTCCAGTTTTAAAATACTCACAAAATGAGAAGTGTACATATCGTGGCACTTTAATGTAGTTACGTACCTGAAAAAGAAAAGTGTTTATTAATATCGTACATTAGTACCTAAAAGGCATACAAAATTAAACATTTCGTGCAACACACTACACCCTCTCGGCTATCGAGTTTTGAAATCTGTTCGTCGCATCTCTACCATGAAATTACCTTTATTAAACCGTAATATAATGAATCATAGAGCACACACACATATATGTGGCTTTTAAACGACAGAAAATAATTTAAATTTTCACCGCGATTAAATCTTTTTGTCTGCGCATTTCGTGCGTGCTAGGTCTAAAACGAAAATGTCGCATTCGCCCGTCATAAATCATTTCTGCTAATTAAATCATTATTAATTCATACGTAGCGTAAATTATGGAATTTATCATATATTATAGAAATCGCCAATAGATTTGACGGGCGACACAATAACTAATTTACATTTTGTTGTATACGTGATGATAGCGGTACGTATAATAAGTGGGATGATGGATTGAAAATTACTGGCCTGTAAATCAATATGTTGCTAATAATGCTTCCATAAGTTAAATAAATGATAACGCGTCCGATGTGCTACTGCCGGCGATTGTCGATATCCAATCGAACAGATCACGCGGTGCGTTCGGTGGGTTGACGAAGGCGAAAGATGCGGTCCAATTTCCTAAAAGCGCATCATCTGTTCTTAATCCCGAAGCCTTTCCATTTAAATGCGGCTAATTGTTGCGAAAGGATATTATAACCGCTAATGCCATTTAGTTGTCCACTTCTCCATTTTAATCCGTTACGCTACGCGATGGAAAAATTGACGACCATCCCTAAAGTTGCAGGGCAATCAATCTTGTGTCACAAATCCCTCTTGGCGGGACTTCTAATTAATAACGGGAACCTTTGACCGCAAATCGCACTAATGTTCCTAGGAAATTAATGAATTATTCATAGTTATATTGTATACACCCGACTGACAAGCAGGAAAAAAAACCCACCAGCCCACATTATTCCCGCACAATTTATTTTAGATTAGCCAAATGTCGTGGATTTCCCCGCATTAATGCAAAACCAGACAAACCGCCGTGTAAAAAAAATACACTCGTGAAACGCAGTAAAAAAAAGGGAACTTTGACGAAATCCCGTTTAAGGTGTTAAAGAAAACACGGGGCCCGCAACGATTCCTTTCAATAAACAGCCGACCGGGGCTTAAGGCCCGCTCGACTGGCGTCAACTGCGATTTCTATCGGCGAAATAAGTGTGTATTTTTTACCCGGACTCTTATATAGAGATATATCGGCCAAAGTGTTACCTACAAGTAGAGTGGAATCCTTCTTTTATAGCTTTTCACCCGCAGAATCGATGACATAAGCACCAATTGGTACCAATCCAGCTCAAGGCCCGCCGGCAGTAAATAACCCGAGGGGTGGGGGGGTTCTGAACGCGCCGTCGGACCAATTCGCCCAAGATTTATTCGGACGTTTGGCTCTTTTAATCAGGAATTCAGGGAAGTGTGCGGCAGAACTTGCGTTCGACGTCGAGAAAAATATGAACTTAATCTTGTTTGATTTGATGCCTGTTTGTTCGCTGGAGACCGGCTAAAATCGAACGTTTGCCAACAACCGAAACACCCTTTGTTCCTTCACTTTTACGTTCGCACACCCGTTCTGTTTATTTATTGAAAATACGCACTCGAAATAAATCGAATTTATCAACGCAAATAATTTTTATTTTTATGATTTTGTTACGTTGTTACTTTTTTTAATTATTGTCCACTAAAAAACGGTTTTATTCAATACTCGTAGTTACAGGAAATCTCGCAACTTAATAATTAAAACAATAAAGGAACTTGGCTTTGAAGTCTCGTTTTAATTTTATAGGTAATTAAATACACAATAATAATACAAGAATTAATAGCCTGAATCTTTGAAGCTTTGAAAAGGTAAATTACTTTTTGTTTTGTAAAAACGAGTGCTGAAAAATTAATTTTATTATAAATTGGAAAAGGACAAAAGAAAAGGGAAACATAATTGAATTGAGTAATTTTTTTTAATAACATTTGAATATTATTATGAGGGTGATCCTTAAAAAAATTTTTGTGGATGCTACAACTTTTAAGTATGTAAGTTCGTTAAATAAAATAAAAGTTGTTATAAAATAAATATTTTTCACCAATTAAAGGGCATAATAATTTATATTTTCTTTTAACGTACATTATAGTTAAATTTTACATAATAAAATATACAATTTTTGCCGCTAGCAAATTATAACTTTTGTTGTAACAATCCTTTTAAGAGAATCTCATATGACTTAATTAAACATTATATAAAAAATATTCAACAAACATTAATAATAAGCATTTTTCATCAAGTAGTTTTAATAATATTGTTGGTGTTTCCTTTGCATTAAAATGTTAACAAAGATTAATTAATTGTTTGATGAATTAAGCTTAATAATAAATATTGTATATTTTTATCACTTATTTTTTTGTCAATTGTTTATTGTAGTACTCAAAATTGAAATTTATTACAATCTGGAAAAAAAGGAAAAAGAGGCAGAATTGAGTTGTGTACATTTTTATAATAATATTTAGATAGTGTGATTTCTGAAATAAAACATTTTTGTTGGTGTTACAACTTTTATCTGGGTATGCTCTATTTATCATAAAAATAAGACGTAAATTTTTCACCAATTAAAGGGCATAATAATTTATATTTTAATAAATTCTCATAATGTAAATTAAAAATACATAAATTTTTAAATAGTTAAATATATAATTGTTGCAGCCAGTAAATTTTAATTTCTTTTAAATCATTTTTTAAATATAATAAACAAATATTAAATAAATATAAACAGTAAATAGTATAAAAAAACCTTCCATCAAATTAAATTTTGAATAATAAATATTTTCTGTTACTTAATTTGGCCACAAAAAAATTATAACTTGTAATTATTTCTTTAAGAACTGAATTATGAATATAAAAACTCAAATTATAACAAAAATAAAATATTGTAAGTCCACAATATAAGGATAATTCGCCAATTAAAGCAATAATTAGTCAAAAATTCAACCTTTGCTTTCAGCATTTTGGGGATTCATTTTAAGATAATCCAATACGACTTAATTACGAAGTCCATTCATCACAAAAATTAATAAACGCCGGTGCGAATAATATTTTCCGTCTTTTAACTTTTGCCTTCGGTAAATTATAACATTCACATAAAGATCGATATTTTTTTAATAAAATATACATTATACGTAGACGTCAAAGTACTTATTAGTTTTTTCATCCATACAGCGACATAATATGAAAGTATGATTCATAGAGTGAATTAAATAATAATAAATTTATGTCTGAGTGTGTGGGCGCAATATCAGCAAACATCAATATTTACGAGTCGTTTATCTCGTCTCCATTTATTACAATGTATTTTTTTCATATAGCGTAATAAAGGCATGTTTTTCCACACAATTGCTATAAAAATCGATCCGGCAAATGCTTTTAGCGTAAGATCGAAGTGATGTTTGGCCGTTTTTTTTTCTCTGCTCCGGAATATAAATATAAAAATCAGCCAAGTTCCCAGACCTGAATTTAACTCGGTGGAGAAGTCGGTTTAATCTATTTTTTCGCCTTTGCATCGCATCAATCTCCACTTGATCAGTGACAGGCAATCAATCTATTGTTACAGGCAACCAGTGCCCTTTAATTTCACTGAATGCATTTTCCCTAGATAGCGCTTCAAACTTTCTCTCTTCGGCACTTGAAAATTTTCACTCACGATTGAATCGCTTTATGTTTATCCGTTTCACGGTGTGGGGATCAAATGACGCGATTCCAGTCCGAAATCATGGTAATTCGTTTTTATGTTCCGAGGGAAAACCATTAAAAATCATTGCCGCGCCGTGTTCGGGGATAATAGATTTGCATTTCTGGCGGGCCATGTGTGCGGCGTTTCGGGATGTGGCCGCTGGAAAAGTTGCGGCGATGCGGACTGGCCGCCAAATCGAAAACCGAAAACTGCACGGCCGATCATGTTTCCGATGACAACTGGAGGCGAGAATGAAATTCGACGGGGAAGGCGGGCGAAAAAAAAAAAATATTGGCCACATCAATTACACCGGCCCATGAATAACGAACGTCGCATAATCGCATTGTCAAATTCAGACGCATTTACATAAAATAAAATTTCCAATTGATCACGATAAACAGGCGAACAAAGCGGGCAAATAGTGAAATACATTCGGGACTGTTAGAGCGGAGAAACTACTTTTAATTAACGAACTTTCAGTGAACTATTGCGGAATAATAATATGTACTCTTGCATGAACTTCCCGTATGCAAATGACAGGAATGTCATAAAAGCATAATAAACATTGTTAAAAGGACGGAACATCAGAATTTTCTCATTTGTTTTCATAAATATGGTAATTCCGATGCCATTGAAATGTTAATAAATCCACAGAACTGTCTGATAAATTCGCAAAACTTTCAGACGTTGCATGTGTACGAGAGTTCTGAACAAGTACGAATAGTTCCCAACTATTTTCGTGATTTCCTTGAAACAAAACGGGTTCCTTGCCACCGCCGTGAAAAAACTGGCATTGTGCAGCTCTGGTCGACAATTTAATTGCATCAAATTTACAACGCCCAGTTCCCATTCCTTCTCTTTCTCGCCCGCTTCGGGGATTAAACTCGAAATTTCATATAAGGACTTGTGATGTGGGACATGGTTCTTAATGATTTTGCCTTGAATAATATTATCACGAGCACGATCAATATTATTACCACGTGACTGCATGCCTTAAGACTTTTTTCTTTTTAAATGTTAAATTATTTTACATCAAATTTTAAATTTAAAACATTAAAATTATACTGTTTTTGTTGACATAGAGGGTTGTATCAAGAAGATATAATAAAAAAATTTATCAAGTTAATTAACTTCATAATGTTTCCTAAATAGAGGGCAAAAAATTCTTAATGTAACTCAGTTTTATCTAAAGATATATGTATTTATTATTAAGACCTGTAATTTTTACTAAATTTCGCCGAAGAAAGTAACGACAATCCTTAAAATAAGTCAGTTTTAACTTCAAAAACATCTAAATACATCAATAATTATCATCAATATGATTTTATTTATTTAAAATAAACGTTTTTATCTTTGAGGGAAAATAAACCTTCAAAGAAAATTTTATTTTACTAAATTTTGTTTAAGAAAAAAAAAACGATTTAAATGATATTATGACTGTAAATATCAACATTTTTAATTAAAATATTGTTTTTATTAATGAATGGTTTTTAAATTATTGTTTATATTCATTTAAATTTATAGAATTAATATGATGAATTAAAAATAAGTCTGTAAAAATTAAACTAAAACCAAGAAATAATTAAAATTGATTTTTGTTAAATTAGAATTTTAGCCCATATTGTTTAAAAATATCAGATTTTTTTAATTGAAATTTTATTTAATTTGTTACTTATAACACACATAATATATTTTTAAAAGGTGTTAAAGTTTTTAAAAATTATTAGGACCACTGAAATTCGTTTATAAATAATATGATGTCTGTAAATTTCAATATTTTTAATTAAAATATTATTTTTATTAAAGTGTGGTTTTTAAACTCTTAATTATATTTAAATAAATTTGTACAATTAATATGAAGAATTAAAAATAGTTCGAACACATCTAAAGATATCAATCATTATCATCAATTTGATTTTATTTATATAAAATAAACGTTTTTATCTTTGGAACAAAATAATTTTCAAAGAAAAAAATTCTTAAAATATCCCAATTTTTAATTCCAACAATAAACTAAAGACATTAGTTTATACTTTCACACATGTAAATTTTACTAAGAAACAAAGAGGTTTTTCATAAGTAATCAAGGAAAAAACATAGCTATACTAAACATTTCATTCAAATTTTATAAATAATATAAGAAAATTAAGCCAACTACAACACGTTTTTTATTGACACAAAAAGAGCCACATTAAGGAAACATAATAAAAAAACTTTTCACAGCTAATTAACTATATTAGTGACATTAAAAAAGTTTGAGAACGTCCGTAGTACACACCTAAAGATTGTTTAAGCACAAAAAAAACGAATCCCCGAATTAGTTTCTAACAAAAACACAAACAGTTCCCGCCTAAAAATGTCACGAATTCCGTGTTTATTTTCGGCCAAAGCAACTTGACTGAAATAAATCATTAATTAAAGAAAATAAAGTTCAATTTGCTACTTATCTCCGGAAATTAAAGTCTTTCGGCCATATAGTCGTGGGGCCTTAATTTCACGATAAAGATTGTCCCTAAGTGCTTAAGTAAACAAAATGCTGGAAACAATGGCGAGGGGATGGAAAAAGGTCTTTGGACAAATACGACTTTACCGTTAACATGACTACGTTGTTAGATGGAATAAATAAGAAAAACATTCTTTTTTTGTTCCTTCTTTTCCCTCGTTTTAATTCGGACGTTATGCGGCTAATTCCGTTTAAATTGAATGTAAAATTAATATTGTTGTTGTTTATGCCGGGCACAAATCAATACGGTTAAGTAACAATTTCATTTGTAATTTTATCACGCCGTTTCTTTGTCGCGTATATTTGGTTAGACGTTGATATTATTATTCAAAGGGGCACGATATTGGTATGCAAATCCATCTGCTTGGGAATTATTCGTAGCCGGTCCAAAGCGAAATGTTTTCGCAACAGGGTCCGTCAAGGGACGTGGAAAGTAAAAGTTTTTAATGTTTTTACTATTTAAATCTCCTTTGTGCACCGAATTATTTTTTAAGCCCTCCGTAAAATCGTTTTCTTTTTTGTGATGAGCCGTTAGCATGCAACGAGGAAAATAGCAATATTTCAGACACTGCTAAACACATTACGGGAGTCGAACGAAAAAATGCCTTCTAGATTGTTAAATGCCGTGTATTGTACGGCCGGGGCAGTAACACGTACACACAATTGCAATAATGGTATAATTTGCTTAATTTGTGGTTACTAAATTATACACAATTAATAAGCAATGTAACGCATACAGGTAATCAAATCCTATGAACGACACATAAACTAGCCGAGTTCATTGTCTAGTAATTAAATTGCGGTTTTCTTCCAAAAAGGCTCAGCTCCGCCACAAGAATAATGACATTTTTAAACGGCAGTTTGACGGCAGGATATGACGAGAATAAAAATGAAATGCGACCGCCAATAACAAAATTCAGGAATAAAACCAGTCGAACCCGAACGACTTATTTCATATTATATAAATTTGTAGTTTTAGTGGCTGGCAATAAATACAAAGTGTAAAACTGGATCGATAATAAAATTTGCAATAAATCCCGCCATGAATTCTTACAAAGTCGATTTTGAACAAGGAGTAACTGCATTGCGGGTCACATTTCGCATATAATTCAGCGTGTACACCACCTGAGAAATGTTAATAATAGACCGAACAGTCAATTCGCGGCTTTACAACAACTTTATGGGGGGAATACGGCGCGCGATGTGAAACTGCATTTTTATGAGCTAAATCAAAAAGATGGAGAGACACCGCTCCTCCTGCGGATGTTTGTACGTATTCGAATCGTCGCGACGTTGGAATTGTGGAATTCACGCAACAGGCACACAAAGTACGGAACAAAACTGCCGCTTCCACTCTATTTACACGTTAAATAAGATGAGTTGAGAAATTGTGTATTCAGATACTTGATTCAAATAGTGATTAAGGATCTTTTTTTTCTCAGCTTTTACCAGCTCTTTTGTTGTGTGTTTTTATTGGAAATAACTCTAATTTCTCTTTTGCTTTTCTCTGTTTTTTTCCCTTTTTTTTATTGGAGTGGCAATTATGAATGAGCACTAAACAAAGGTGGAAAAACTTTATTAAGCAGCCTATTTATGCTGAGCAAAGTTTATTAAACGCAAATATTTTACATTTTATTTAAAATAATTACACAATGCTCTTTCTACAATTATTCATTCATTCTTCTTCATTATTCTTAAACAAAATAAATGCCCAATGTGGCTGCTCACAGAAAAAACACACATTTAAAAACATGTATACATCATTTTAATGTCAACGTTTACTGTTCAAAGTTTTTGTACTGTATCTAGGTCCAAACTTTTCTTATATTCTTGAATTTAATTTGGATTCATCACTCCAAAATATTCTTTGGTCTTGTTCGAATAACAGTAGTTTCTTTACTAAAACACATCCTTGATAATTTTGTTCATTCAGTCGGCGTCTGATTCCTCTACTAGACACACTGATATTAATTTTTTGTTTGCCTAATAGACAAGAAAGTATTTCGTTTATAGATTTTTCCAATTTGTCTGTCTATAAAAGAAGTTTTTCTGTTATGATCTTTTCTTATTGTATTTTCGAATAAGTGTGTAATTTCACATACTGGTTAATAACATTATAAAGCATTTTTAATTAGTTTAGTTAGTAATATTTGGACATTTTTCATGTGACTTTTAAGGGAAAAAAATAATGTTATGAATTGACCATGTTAATTTCCCCATCTAAACTCCGTTGAAAACATATGGGAGACAAATTATTTGTACTAATAAAAATTTAAATAGCATATCATCGTAAAATTAAACTGTTTTTTTTATTGTTTAACTATATAATTGTTAAATTTTTACACCACAGTATTTATAAAACCAGGAAATTTAACATAAATCACAAAAGAAAAAAAAAAGGTTAAATAAGATGAGCTGAGAAATTGTTTATTCAGATACTCGATTCTGGTGATTAAAGATCCTTATTTTCTCAGCTTTTAGTAGGTCTTTTGTTGTTTGTTTTTATTGGAAATAAGTCTAATTTCTCTTCGGCTTTTCTCTCTTTTTTTCCGCTTTTATGGAGTGGCAATTACGAATGAGCACTAAACAAAGGTGGAAAAACTTTATTAATCAGTCTATTAATGCTGAGCAAAGTTCATGAAGAGGCCGAAATCAATTTTAGCAATTCTAGATGTGATTCCTGTCGAGGTCCATACTAATGTAACTTTTCTCCTGACACGGTGGGCGTTGGGGCTGCAATTTCTAAATGAAACATAGAAAATTATAATGGAAAACTCATCAAATCTCACAAATGGAAGGTCCCCGAGTTGAGTGACGCTGACGGTGGCAAAGAATTATCATCGGATCGAGGTTGGTCGGCTGGCAGCCATGCCCCGCTTGATAACAAAACATAATTACGGAAAGAGCCGTAACCAGACGGCCGGGTCCGCGGGGCCGCAACAAAAAGTAAATACAATTAACGAAATTAATTTACTGAATATTAAAGAAAAGTTTCCACGTTTAATTTGAACACAAGGAAAAGTAAATTAGTGCATTTCAGAAGTTTGTTTCCGGAGTTGGTAAGTGTATGCAGATTAGAAGTTATGCAAATGGTTTCTGCGCGCCACAGCCACGAGATAAGAGCGCGTCGTTATGATAGATGGCGCTGCGGGGCCTGATAGTCCTTATCTCGGCGCCGGAACGGGTCAATATCACCTGTTTGGATAACACTCTCGAAGGTTGGAAGGTTGGAAGGTTGGAAGGTCGCCACCGAACCGAAAGGTTAAGGTTCGACTTTAATGAACATTACGCGAATTAAAATGCCGTTTAATTTACAATTTAAATGTTTGTCGAGTGCCCAAATACACATTGGTCACACACCGACGCTTCCAACACTTCCCAGTGGTATTTCCTCGGCCCTCCTTACATCACCTGCGCCTGAACTGAAAGAGGTCGCGATGAAAGGCCCATTCAGTATCGCACCCGGCCACCGATGCAGGCAGACGCTAAAAAGGCACCGATGCAGATATTAATGAAACGAGAAGTGGGCTGTATCGAATTTAAAGCGGATTCGGGCCAATCAATTTCTCCACGTGATAAATTGCATCCCTCAGTTGCACCGTTTCTGTTTGAGATTTGCCAAACGAAAACAAACGAAACAAAAAATAAAAAAAAAAATAAAAAACGCGTAGCGGGAAAAATCAGTGGCGAGAGAAAGGCCAATCAAATAAACGAAACGGCGGCGGCGGTGGCGGCGGGGTCGGGTACGATTTCGGGGCATTAGCCATCGTTCAGGCAGTTTTAATAATGATCCGTTAACCGGAGCATTTATCACGCGGCAAACCGAGCGGCCCCAATTATTCAAAGAGAACGACCGGCACCAACTTCGTTCAACTTTCCGACGCGTTTCAGATTTATTACGTTGTCCGTGCGGTGTCAAAAATTGTGCAAGTCGAGCGCGATTTCCACAACGAAAACTACTACAACTTTTATTCATCCATCCCCCTTACAACACCTCCACCAACCCCCGCGACCCGTTCGTCCGCGTTTTAGAATTTTCTTCGGCAACTTCATAATGTGGCTCGTTTAATCTTTTTCTACTCGGGCGTTTCGGTATTTTGAATTAAAAAATAATGGCTTTCAAAAGACAAGGCCGAACGCGGCAGTTCATAATTTAATAACTTAACTTCTATTCATTTTCCCTTCTAAAAACGTTTTCAGTACGCGAATTACCTTTGACTGCCCAGCTCTGGATTCCGTTTACGAAGAATCATCTATTATAAGAAAGTTTAATGAGTTTTAAATGCGACCTAATAAATTCGTTTTGAATAACATAAGTTTTGCATATTTAACTATTAAAGATGAATTTAAATGTAAAATGGCCACGAAATATACAAAATTATTGCCGGCAGAAATTGTGTTGCATGTGGATTATGAAAATTTCATTTACCTTAATACTCTTCTATTCATCATACGAAATATTATTGTGTAATTATTTTTGTCAATTGCGCAATATACATTAAATTTGAAGTACTTTTAAAATAATATCGTTTAATTATTATGGTTTATTTCATAACTCTGTATAGTTAAAAATATGATAATAATAATGGTTCAAAACTTAAACCATAAATTAGATACGAAACAAATGTATAAAATTTAAAAAACAAAGAATTTTATGATAAAAGTAGCTCCAACCATTTCCATTATTTCATCAGATACGTAAAGATTTACCATCATATAATTAAAATCCGGAGTTCTGATTTAATCATGGAATTATATACATCTAAATTAAATTATGGAAATTCCTCGTACTTTTATTCTTTTCTATTCAAAATTAATCTGCAAATAACTAATTATATTTCATCGATTGCATAAAAGCATTATATTAAATTTTAATAATTGTACAGTATATATAATATATATTTCATCAAATTTAACTTATAAAAGCTTGAATTAGTTTACTATTCGTCTATTAATTCAAATTTTAATGCTTAATTGGCAACTGCACAAAATATATTTAAATAACATTTAGCATATAGAAATATTGTGTAATTATTACAGTTTATTTAATATACGATAATAATTATAATAAATAATCAAAGAGTTTTGGGGAATAAGAAAGTTCGAACTATTTCAATTATTTCATCAGATATGTAAGTTTCACCTTCATATAATTAAAATCCTGAGTCCTGATTTAATCATAGAATTATGTGGCATCTAAATTAAATTAATTACTTTAATATTCTTTAATGTTCATTCTGTGAATTTGTGAATAACTAATACACTATATAAAATACATTAAAATTTAATAACTTTAAGACTTTACTTGTATATAATTTATATAATATAATACAAAATACATATTTTTTGTATCTCTTATAGTTTTTTATTAAGAATATTTGGAAAAATTAAAAATTTCTAAAACAAGAGCAATTTTGTGATACAAATACAATCAGAAAATAGTTATCATAAAATCAGAAATTAAACTATTAACATTTAAATAAGAATGAATTAGCAGGTTAAAAATTATATCAGATTACACTAAAAATATTGTTTTTTAATAAGTAAATTAAGTACCCAACAGAATTAAATCAAATCTTAACAGTATTCTTAAACTGTAAAATAAATATGAAAAATATTTATGAGTAAAGTATCCAGAAACTTGGGAAAAACAAAAACAACTTTATGACACATTAACAGCCAGAATAATTTCGTTTATTTCATCAGATGTGTAAAAGATTTACAATCGAATAATAAAAATCGAGTGTCCCGATTTAATCGTAGAATTTGAGTTAATTCGGAGACGAAATCCGGGGGCGTCGTAAAGTCGTAACTGTCCGAAACTGTAAATTTCGTCCAATAGGTATAAAGCTCAAGATTGACAAATAAAAAACCTCGGAATAAAAATGAAATTTCAATCGACGGCGAACTAATCCTGAATGGAAACCCACTCGATCAATCTGTATAGTATAAGAATGCTACATACTAATAGCATTAGCATCCAAGTTGGTCCATAAAGCCGATCTGCGATAAATCCCGCTCACAAATTGAAAACCTCGCCCGAACTACTCAGATTGAAACTCCCCGGCTTTTTCGGCGGAAGGTCGTGTCCCATTAAAAAAAATCGACACGCTCCACGCACAGAGAACGAGAGGAATAGTTAATTCAATACTTTACGGGATCGGGACGGGTCTCGGGGACGGATTGCGTTCCACATAAAATGCGAACGGGAAAAAGAATCGCTAATAATTATCCGGAATTACAATGTACTGGATTTAATTTCGTTTTGATGTTCGGCTCGATTAAAATTAATTTCCTGATGGCATTTCCTATCCGCGACGCGATCCGAACCGATTTCAATCGCGGAACCCGTTCATTCATTTCGTGTCTTCTCAAAATTAAATATCACCCGTTATTAGCTGCGGTAAAAAGTAATTTACTTTTTTAATGTTTTTTTTTCTTTACAATAAGTTTTATTCAACTAATTAATCACCATTTTAATCAGCAGTTTTTTTTCTGGGTTCTTGAAACTGAAGTATATGTCAATCTCAGTTAAAGATGAGACCAAAATCTTTAGAATTAAACCTTTTATTACATAAAAAATATGTACAATGACAAAAATAAATCGTAGTCATATGGGTTAACAACTGTACTTTATGGTGGATGGATTTGAAGTTCCCATTTAACATTTTGAAGCTTCCTACTGAGTTTTACTAGACAATCTTGTCTTTGAGTAAGGTTTTCATGAACATGGTCAATTTGGATGTAGTAGTTGTATTTATAGATAAGTCTACAATATTAGTTGATAGTAATATAGAGTAATTAAATTCTTTCTAGGGTTAAGTATTGTTTCACCAGATTTATCAAGTTTAAACTCTTGTCAAAACCATCGAAAATTATTGTTAATCAACTAATTTTTGGTTGCATTAAACAATACGATCAAAAAAAGGCTCATCTGAGTTGCCTGCAAAGAGAGAATTGGCAATTGGCATTCATTATTCTCAGTTAATTTATGTGGAATCCATTTGTCAAACTTTTTGGTGAAATTAATTGCATCAATTTTATTTCTAATGTTTGATTCATCAGTTTAATGACTAGCCTCTTTTCAAACAATTGATAGGAGCATTTTGCAGACTAGATATTGCTTAATTTCTTAATATTACAGTTTTCAGGATGATCTTAAAGTTGTCCATCTTTAGAGCATTCTTTGTCATTTTTAAATTGACACACCCAAAATTTTGTCACTTCATCAATTACAGCATCTTCGACAAAAGCTATGTGAATATAATTTGCCAATTCTGATGATTTATTATTTATATAAAATGATAAAAATTGTGCAGAAATTACAAAACGTATCATAACGAAATTAAATCGATGAAGTATTTTCTATTGTATTATTGATGTTATTGCATGTTCATGGTTGTTTAATGTTTAGTTTAGTATTAAGAAAACATTGTATTACTGTATATTAAGATAAAAGAAACAAACAAGATTCTCCAGAGCTTATTCAATGCGTGGGTGGTGGATCTCCTTTTTACTTTCTGTTGCTTTGAAGCAATAAAGCAAATTTGCACGCACTAAACCACCTGAAAAAATGTTTTAAACATAATGTAGGAAAAAATAATAGTTAGAAAGAGCATATAAAAGCTTTCAAAATTTAATACCTAATAACATTGGCGGGCGCAGCACGAAAATGCTGCGAATTAAACTCTTTGGCGTATCGGAAAAATAAAAGTTTAACGTCCGTGACTAAAAAATTGAGCTGATAAAACTATACGAAACTTTTTTGGTGGCATATTAGAATTCGACGACTCAAATAATGTAGCAAAAAAAGAACTAAATATAAAAGTTGTTTGTCAGTTTTGCCGGAGAAGCATCAACAGCAAAAAACGGCCGCCGGACCAATAAACTACTAAATCAGTTGATAACACCATAAACTTGAAAAAAAAAAGAACAAAACGAGAAAAACAATTAGTAAACCGTGCAATCAATGTGCAATATCTGGTAGACAGCAGATTAAAACACTAAAAAAAAAACCTTACAACTCACGGACAAACAGGCACAAAGAGTTTAAACAATAAGGCCTTTGCATTCAAAGCAATTTAGCAAGTGTTCAGAACAGCAAGCAATTTTAATGAATGCGTCGACTACCGGCTCTAATGACGTTATAATTTTGTAATGAACAATTTTCATAGTTTCAATGGTGCGCGGTACTGAACAACTGTTTGACTCCGTCTGGGTGAAAACATCGTCAATTCAAGAGCCAGTCGCGCACGTTGGTCCGCAACGGAATAATGGGATATGTGTAGTGCGAAATGTTCCCTTTTCACACACGTGTTTCAAATCACTTAACAATTATTAGCGATGTTAATGATAAACATGGCGGGCCTAATGTGCCATGCGACTGCTGCCCGTTCAAAATTCGACCGGCCATAATTAGACGGTTGCATTTTTCATTTTTCAGTTTTCCCGGCGCGCGGAAAACAGATGCGGCCGGAACGGCCGCAAAAGAACTAACACAATCGAACCGCACAGTTAATTTACAATTTCTGCGACAAGCACTAACTAATACAAAGGTTATTTTTAGTTGGCTTGTGACAATTTCTACGCCCGGTTTTGCCGTATACACGTTATTTCCGACGCTAATTAACGGGAACGGTTTTTAAAGCGGCGCATGTTTTGGTCCGCAACAGCCATATATTATTCCTCATTTATTAGAATATCGATTGGCCTGGGCACCGCAATTAATCTCTTTAATTAGTTTTTCCCCGGTCCACAAAACTTGGAAGTCGCACAGAATTGATCGCGTGCCGTCTGTCACTGACAATAATATATGGGTCTGCATTTTTTTTTCGCCTTTTCATTCATTTGATTTTCACAAAATGTATTAATACGCTCGACGGTAATGTTAGATTAAGTTGGGAGGATCGATAGTGGCGTCATTCATCGGAACACTTTCCACTATTCAGCCGGGCTGACTATGATAGATTGACTGCGAACCTTATTTAAGGTTGTAGGGAAAATTTAGAAGAATGGCCGATATTTAGGGACACAATTCAAATAACAAATCGTTTGCCAACAATGGGGTCGTTAAATGTGCTATATGGAATTAATAAATATAATTTTTGATCAAACGAATCAATAAGCAATAGTTTAATGACTATTCAATTCGCCCATTTTTAATCGTTTATAGTTAACTAACTTTACATAATTAAGCCGTTTTCAGTTAAAACCTAACTTTCGATATTATGCGATTAAAATGGTTATTCCAACATACAATATAATTTAATTAATTTAAATAAATAGGGATATAATTACCATACCATTAAAATTTCTATAATTTCCATACATTAAACGTGGGCATTGAGAACAATAAAAACAAATTTATGTTAAATAATGACAATTTAAATTATACAATTTTCAAACAAAACCCTTTCATTTATTCGGTATTAAAAAAAACATCATTTTAATCACAGCAAAAATAACCACTTCTATAGTAATAATAATATATCGGTTGAGTACTGAATATGAACTGACTGTGACACACGATATAACGATAAACATGCAATAAACTAATAATATCACGATCGCTAAATATGTACTTATATAACGCAGATAACTATCATTATGTTTTATTTTGCAACTCATTTTTTTGACATAATATCCAAATGTTCCCTTATGCACTCATACATTTGTTATAAATCAAAAGTGATGTTTACAAAGTTTACAAATTAATTTTTTATAATATTGATTTTGTAGAAAATAAAGTTTATGACTGTTAAAATTTTGGTGGATGCGCATCAACCAAAGATAATTTGCATAAATTCACATTCATAATAATTTTGGTGTCCAATAAACTATTAATAGCTTTAAAAAATTATTAATAATTTGAAAATAGTTCAGAAACAATGGAGTAATTAATGTGAGTGAAGAGGTTGACTTTAATTAGTTTAAATCGACTGGAGATATCACCAATAAAAATGATGCACATTAAAATTAATTAGAGACGATGCTATTCCAACTAACTATTTATTAACTTCGGATACATCATTTAATAATTATTAAAATAATTGTCGATAATTAATCATCTTATCGAAGTTTTTAGTTATTATGTTTTCGTAACATAATAACTTATTAAAAACTAAAATATGGTGGATGCGACGTTCAGAAACATTCCTTAATGTTTCTAGACAATGTGGGTGATGAATTTAATAGTTGTTAGCATTGTCTTTAAGTGCTTTTAATGTGCTGTCTCAAATTTCCATTATTTGCTTGAAAACGATTGGAGATATCACCCATTAAAATCAATTAAAGACGATTCAATTGCAACCAACTATTAATTTCAGTAACATTTTTTAATAATCATTAAAATAATTATACTTTTAAAAAGTTTTTTTTAGTTATGTTTAATTAATATTAACCATAAATTTTCAGAAAACTAAATGAACTACAAACCTATCAGGATCACCTACCATTCGTACTTTAAAAAAGGGCATTGATCATTTATAAATCCCTCTCTTTAGTATCGACGAGTGAGTAGTAAAACATATCACATACAAACATTCACGCATGTATACACATATACATATATCATTGATCTGTTTTATTAACGGCTCCAAATGCTCTTTTACCTTAGGCTTTCAGATATTTTCAATAATATTTGCTTTTAATTATGATCGGAACACACCGTACTAAACAAACCGAGCCAAATGGATAGCACTGGACGTTACTTACTAATAACTTTGTCGGGGTGAAAAAAAATATATATATGTATGTATATGTCGATGCAAAAAGCGTAAAACAAACAACATCCATCTCCACTGATCAACGGTGCATTTATTTATTCGTCGGTACGAAAATGAAAGCTGATTGACCACCTGTCGGTCTTCGGTGCACATCGAGAGAACAAGCAAGGCTAATTCTGCAATTATTTTAAGTGCCGTCACGAAATAACACGCGGGGATCTGCGATCATGGATTACGTCGATTAATTCATTAAACTTTAAACCGGATATTAACATGTGAATACGCCATTAAATAAATAATATTGATCAGTTTTACCGTATTGTAACAATGAAACTTCTTGATGGAAAAACCCGACTTTAATTAGCGACAGCCATCCCGTATTGAAAGGGGGTCAGTTTCGAGCGTCCTCGAAAGTGGCAACAAGGCAAAATGCGACAATTCTCTCTCGTTGCGCCTCGCACGTGTTTTCCCACCTGAAGAGGGCAACGTTTGTCGGTATCAGGAGAGCAGAAGAGAACGCTACAAGCATCACTTTGACGAACGACGGAAACTCGACGCCGCAATGCGAGAAGCTGTAATGTGATGTTCAGTTTTACGCGAACACATTTTTCCAGTCCTTTCGTCGTCTCTTTCGAAAACGCACCGTCAACGGGGGCGACGGATGATGGTCCAGTTTTTTTTTTTTTTGAAACAAACCCCCTTCGCCGTTTAATTAGAAAATAAATGAGATTTTGGCGTTCCCGTCGCCGTCACAATCGTGTGCACGTTAACGAAAATGAATAATTCCGACGACACGCACACAACGAAAGCGCCGAAAGTCGGGAATTCTCAATAAAGCGTAATGGATTATTTTTAATAAATGAAACTAATATTTCACATCGACGTGGCACGACATTGCCGGCAACAATGAAACGGTCCGCATTTACTTACGTAGATTTCTTTGTGGTGCTTACCTAAAACAACAAAAAAAAAAAACACATTACTAACGATACAATGCCGATTAAGAAGAGCGAAAATAAATTATTCGATCACGACCGTGTTTTCTTCGGTCGTTTATTTTGTTTTTTGTCCGCGTCAAATGAGAATATGATCGGTTCGCGGGTAACGGCGTGATCAATATCTGTTTAACCCGACAAATTCGGTTAGTGAATGGTAGCGGAGAGGAAAGTCGGCCGGGGAGTTTTTCACTTTTTCGCCGTGCAGGGCTGGGATGTGGCAATGCGGAAAAGGACATTGACCCCGCAGCCATTTGAATACATTTGCATGGAAAAGCTCTGCCCGCCACCGCTGACGCTGATGTTACAGCACGATGCCGGGCCATTCCGATGCTGGGACCGTCACCATATTGCGAAAAAAACCTATCGACTAATTATTATATTTGGCTACTGTTTATTCAATCCAGAATCGCCATTTAATACAATTATTCCACAAAGATTTCTGATATTTTTGGATAAACTTTTTTTTACAGTAGCCTGTATTATAATATATAAGAAATTTATACGTACAAAACAATATTACAATAACACAGCAATTTGTAATTTATTTATTGGCTTTTTTTATTAATATGTATATAATATTAAATATTAATTTGTGAACATGTTGAATAAAATGTCAAAGGTGTCAAAAGGTGATTATATTGAAAGCCTTTCTTCTGAACTCAACTTTTTATGTTACGGCAAACTGTTTTAAAAATACACTCACAAAGACCTTATATTTACTGTCAACACAAAAAAAAAAAACAATATATTATTAATAACCACAAAGAGCAACAGCAAACTTTGTATTTATTATGGTTTTATGTATTATTCTATTAGATATTTATATAAAATAAGAGTTAGTTACCATGTTGACATAATTTTGAATGAATATATAAATTATAACATATTTCCGGATTTCTCCTTTATGTTTTAATTATTACTGTAGATTAACAAAGTTTGAATAAAGCAATTATACAAAATAAAATCCAAACTAAACATGTAATATTTAACTTAACATTTTGAACAAAATATAATTTCGTCGAGATTAATGTAATGACTAAAAAGTTATTTTAACATTTTCCTTTGTTCAATAATATGCAAACGATTAAAACTGAATAAAATTTGTCTGGTTATTTAAATTAAATTGAAATTATAAATGAAAATGGAAAATTATTATAAATATTCCCTGTCAAGTATCTTTTTACATCAATATTTTTTGCGGATTAACAATTATTATTGCATCAAATTAAATTGTGCACAAATTGTAAATTAAAATACAAGGATAATAAACGAGCAATGATGCATGTAAAAAGGTTGGAGTATTCGCAATGTTCATAATAAAACAAAGCTTTAAGATCAATCGAAAGTTAATTTCAATAAATTGTATAATAAGCTCAAGTAAATTTTACCGGTTTTTATTTTTAATACGCATATAGTTAATAGTCAAAATTTAGTATATTGGTACCTTTTATAATGAACGATTTAAATTCTAGTTTTAAAACTCAGTAAATTTGTCAATTTTTTAGCAATTCGCTGTGTAAACTCAAGTAAATTATTAAAAGTTGTTTAATAATCTATTGGTTTTAAAGTCCTATGAATTTATTGTATTTTATTTATCATATACATATAGTTACTAATGAAAATTCAGTATATTGGCACCTTTTTAATAAATCATTTAAATTCTAGCTTTAAAACGTTGTAAAGTTAATAATAAACCATATAAATTCTAACTTTAAAACGCTTAAAGTTAGCAATTTTTCAGCAATTTACTTTATAAACTCAAGTAAATTATTAAAAGTTGTTTAATTTTATAATCCTTTCAAAGTTAAATGAATACATTTACTGTAAAGTTAATGGTTTGTTACCAATTATTTAATAAACTGAAGCGTTATTGACTGAGAAACTGATTAGATTATAATATTATAAGATGAACCCAATTTTTTAAACCATTTTGAAAGTCCACAATAACTCTTAAAACCCATCTAGGTCAAAAAATAAGTCCAGCCCCTTGTTAAACGTATTTGGCAGGCCACTAGTCCATGACAAGAATGAATTGAAGCCATAATTTGAACAACAGTAAGCCTGATGAATCGTATAGTTCTCAATGAAACCAGATTGGGAACCTTTTGTAGACACACAGGCGTCACCAAACAAAGCGAATCCTTTTGTACACGTTATCGTTGTGTAAGTCAAAAATTACATGTACAAACAATCGCAGCAAATACGACATTTCCTAAACGTATTATCCCATCAGACAGATTAACATTTCCTCAAGCCGAAACTTAAACTATTCCCGAACTCATCCGGCGTCATCCATATCATTTCTCCCTGACAGCGATAATATTATTAGACCGGTCATGTCGACGATAGAGTCTTTAAGATAAGTTTTTCCCGTTCAATTCAGTGGTTCGAGTATTGCTCTCATTTCGAGAATTCATCTTCTGTTCGTTGCAGACGGACTCTATAGTCACGTTCCTGACATCTACGTTTGATTTTATGGTTAATACGAAAAGTTGATAAGAAATTGCGAGTGGTGTAGAAAAAGTGATTCTTTCAGTTGCAGCCAGACATCCGGCATTGATAAATTTATACTGATACTCGACGAGTTCGGGACGCGATAAAATACAGGGGACAGATGTTATACACGACATTATCTGCCTGCACTGGTAGCAATTTGGCGGTGCGCTTTGTTTTATTAAACGCAAATAAAACTGATGCGGATTGCAAAAGTGATTGGGATGCCCGGTTAATGATAAATATATGGTGGAAATCTACATATGTCCATGTTCATGGCACATAACCTTTCTGGGAAGGCGTGTTCAACTATGTAAATAAACATATGTTCTGTGTAATGTTAGTCAACCTGGTGAATATGTACATGCTACACATGTCGAGGATCATTACAGCTATGTCCATTATGCACATTCAAGTGGGTCAGGACAAAATGCGAATGGAATATTATCATACGTACGAAAACTAGATAATATTAACACTGAAAACACGAAGCCCGTTTAATTAACACACCTTTTTATTATAACGGTGTGCAGTATATTTATCAAAACGGTACAGATTTTCAACGGACATACTCGTCGTAAAAGGGCCTGCAAGCGTCATATTTCCGACACACAAAAAAACTGCATCGTAAGAAAGGATCGTAAAAATGAAAAGCGACGTTAATTGATTATCGGAGCGGGACGAGTAGTTCAAATACGAAATTAACGACATCGAACTTCGGGCAACTCTTTTACAACAAGAGACAAAATGCAATTTATTAGGAGTTTAAAAAGTTCTGTGCTACCCACGATATGGATCCGCGGCACGCGATTCGGCCCGAGCTTTTTCGTCTACGACGCTTAAACATGCACTATCCATTTTTGGATTCGCGCTGAAAAGAACTTATCGGTTATGATTATGGTTTCCGCGCGGCAAGTGCCAATTCAACTAACCTAGTTTAGTAATCCTCACGGCGACGATAAAGACTAGCTGGGATGTCGGGAAGATAAGCCCGTCGCATCAACTCCTAGAAACATCTTTGGCTAAAGCATGAATCCTAGATGGGTGCATCCACTCAATTTATATGACTTCTTTAAGATTTTCCATATATCTTTACGACTGCGGATATGCGATTTATAAAAGAAAAAACACGCCGATGCTCATGCAAATTCCTAATTTACTTATTGCTCAATTTTCTCCTGCACCGTGCAAAGGTGTCGGAACGAGGAACAAGTTTTACGAACTCGTCCCATTCCACCACCTCGAGATAACCATTACAAAAACTATAACAATCACAAACTTATTTACATTTTCCTTCAGGAAAACACGTCGAACAAATTATATAAATTTGGCAACACGACTCCGTCGTATAATATATATCGCATTTGCGGCGTTATTATGTGAGTAAACTGTAAAGTTCAAATAAATTGCATTTGTCTCTTGTTGTTATAAAGGAGTCGCCGAAGTTGGAAGTCGTTAATTTTGTTTGGAACTCATGCCCCGGTCGATAATCAATAAACGTCACTTTTCTGTTTTATAACTTTTCGCAGTTTTAATCTCGGGCTACACGTTGCATTTTTCATTAAATAAATAAAAACTGGCTGCTTCTGAACGTGACCAATTATAAAATCAGGTCGCAAAACACATAAATTTTCTGCCGTGTATCACACTATATATATATACACCACGGGAATTGGACGTTTAAATGGAAAACTAAATATTTCAACTCTTTTAATATAAAGTTTATTTACCAACAAGTTAAATTTACTTCTTAGTTTTGTTTGGTATTCTAAAGTGACATTCAATTTTATAGATCTGTAGGTCCACCAAGTTTACTTGATATTTAATTTATTTATACTTTTACACCTTGCAGTAAATTGTAATGTTTTTCCTATGTGGATACACACATTTATCCTCATTAATTATCTCGTCTAGTATTTACGTCCTTCGTACCGATATGTTCCTCCTGTCGTAAGGAAATTAATGAAATATATTTAATTTTACAGTCTCTTCAAAGATGAATGAAGGAGTTTACGTTTTTATTAGTAAATTTAGTATAATGGATCATTTAAATTCTAGTTTTAATAACATTATAAAGTTAAGAATTAGTAAAATGTAGTCTCAATGACTAAGCAAACTGTTAGATTATAATGTTTTTTTAAGATATATGAATCAGTTTACATTTTATTAAAACATAGACACAGTTAATCTAAATTTCCCATTTTTGGTAGTGTTTGGAAATTAATCATTAAATTTTATAATGAAGAATACTGTGAAAGTCTAAAATTGTTCGTCAAATTGAAGGGCTAAAAAATGGTTATGAATTGAAACCATAATTTGTACAACTTTACGTCTGATAAATCGTATAGTTCTCAATGAAACCACATTGGGAATCTTTTGTAGACACACAGGCGTCACAAGACAAAGTGAATTATTTTGTGAATGTTATTGTTGTGGATGGAAACAATTACACGTACAAATCATCGTAGCATGTACATTTTCTAAAGCTCTGAACAAATTATTAAAATTTTTGCTTTAAGATCACTCTATGGTAAAGATATCAATTTTTCAACAATTTACTTAGTAAACTCAAAAATTAATGATTAAGTAAATTATTGGAATGTGGTTAATTTTACTTTTTTATAGATCAATTAATAATTTTGCTGCTTTTTTTTAATAATACGTATATAGTTAATAATCAGAATACAGTATTTCGGTAGTTCCTTGAATTCTACCTTTAAAGTTAAAATTTTTTCAACAATTTAGGAACTGAACTTACATTAACTAACCAAATTGTTGATTAAAATGTTCTTAAAGATGAATAAAAGAGTTTACATTTAATTAATAATATGAATACAGTTAATAATCAAAATTTTTTACTTTTTGTAACTTGTAACTGAAAATAATAATAATTTTTCTTTAGTTTTAGAGGTTAAGCAGTAGTTCTTCTTGAGGAACTCATTTAGGTTAAAAACTCAAACATTTTATATAGATGTAAATTGTCTTTTTATAGTCTTTTTAAAAATGAATGAATGACTACTCTTTTTTGTAATATAGTAATTACTAATATAATAAATAAATAAAATTTAGTATTTTGGTAGCATTTTTAATGAATCATTTAAATGCTAGCTTTAATAATATTGTAGAGTTCAGAATGAGAAAACTGTAGCCTTAATGATTAAGCAAACTATCAGATTATAATATTTTTAAAGACGAATGACACATTTTACATTTTATTAATAATATGAACACAGTTAATAATGTAAATTTCCCATTTTTGGCGGGATTTGGAAATTAACCCCTGAATTTTATAATGAAGAATACACTAAAAGTTTAGAATTTTTCATCATAAGAATGAATTGAAACCATAATTTGTACCAAATAGGGAGTCTATCAAACCATAGCAACAAATACATTTTCTAAAGTTCTAAACAATTTATTCATTGAAATTTTTGCTTTAACTCTAAAGTTAACAATTTGCTTAGCAAATTCAAACCTTATTGACTAAGTAAATTGTTAGAATATGGTTAATTTTACATTTTTAAAGATCAATTAATGTTTTTATTAATAATATTAAAAATGAAATATCTTGGTAGTTTTTAATGAATCATTTAAGTTCTACCTTTAAGAACACCATAAAATTAAAAGTGAATAATTTTTCTTCAGTGTCAGAGACTAAGCAGTGGTTGTTCTCAAAACCTTGAGGAACTCATTTAGGTTAAAAACTCAGCTCGTACATTCTATACAGAATATTGTAGACATCGTTTTCGGGGCAATAAGTAATTTATCTAATATATGAAAATTGCCAAAGTACTTTATGACGCAGGGCTCCGTGCCCCACGAAAAATGTATAGCAAACAGAAATCAATTGTTGTAGGAATAGCCGAAAGTAAAGTGCATTTGAATGTTCGCAGATCTTGAGCAAAACTACGAAACGAAATTCGATAAACATTTCGTTGTGTACCCGGCAACCTTTTATATTTCTCTTAGTAAATCGCACAGCTGGATAGATGAAATTGAAGTACAAACTAAAGTTAAAACAAGCATCCTCTTTCTCCCCTGTCTATCTGAAACACATTTCGAGTATTCGACTCCGCTGAATTCGAACAAGATTTGGCACTTTGATGCCGCACAGCTTGATGTTCTTGAAAGCCACACACTCGAGACAATTTTCTATACGTCCTCGCGATTGTTAATCGATGAAACAGTAATTTCGGCAATCCAAGCGGAAGAAATAATATTGGTCCGTGGGAAAAAGGTCGTGGAAAATTGCTACGAGACAATTTATAACCGAGAGTTAGATGCGAAAATGTTTATTATATTGTCCGGCGTCGATGGGTGAAGAATGCCACTCGCATAATCTGGTGGAAGCCGCATAGAATTTGAAAATCGGTCTTGAGGCCCTCGCCGACATCTTTTGTGGGGCGTTTCATTGGCGCCGGTACGGCATAAAACCCAAAGTAACTTTGTATCCCAAAGCCCTCGGTGTCATCTGCGGTATCAGATGCAGTTGTGCTCGTTCCCACCGCAGATAGTTGTTAGTTTGCAAACTTGCTCGGATTTAATTGCATTTCCATACTTCACAGTTTGCGGTCATTATTGTACGTACAGTCATTATGTTTGCATTGAGACACATTGCGACACGTCGGTTTGGACGTTAATAGACGGAAATGGCCACACCGTTTCTCCTACTTAGGGAATTGAAGAAATTAAATGTTCCAATTTGATTTGGACAAGTTCTTTTGACACGTAGAACATTATATCAAACGAACGGCGAATATATTTCGTTGGGAGATTAATATCAGCCCCCGAGTTAGGGCCAATACGCAGAATGCAAACAAACTGGGGTTGCGACGTACAGTTGCAATCTGAAATTCAAATAAGTTCATATATCTCTGATAGCGTCTTATACAGACATGGCAACTTTATTAGTGGCCTGTGACAAAGGAATTTGACGGATAAAAACATATTTTAAAAGATTGTTTTACTGTGGCAATATTTTTAGTTGGCTGGCGAGAACAAACGGACTGCCAAATAAATCTGTCTTATATTTTTGTTGTTGTCCTTTTTGCTAGTTTTACCAAATTAAATTAAATTATGAAACTAGACACATTAAGGGGAGAACATCAACTGTATACTCTATAAAAATCGACTGCATCTTCTTATAATTCTTATACGACGGACTTAACAGTAATTCCGCTGGCTGAAATTGGATTATTTGCTGCTGAAAGTTTCTTATCTTTCAGTGGAATTATTAAATGGATTGCCGTAAGATTCAGTGAAAGCTTTTAGTGTATTATGTAGGAAAAATAAGACTGAAATTCTTAAGAAAATATAAAATGTTTTCTTACATAGGACCGAATTCAGCTTTATTTGATTTTCAGTGAATTTACGGAAATAGAAAAATACAATTAATATATTGTATATACTGTTTTCGTTTGATTTATTTTCATGAAATACTGCAACAGAAGGGCAGAGTATTTCGGAAAATTTCTCTCCCCATAACCCATATTTAAATGAGTGTGTCACCGGTACAGTGCGACTCAATCAGAAGTATTTATTTTCCACATGATAAAATATGGACCCCTTCAATAGAGTATTTCCTCTTTCCGTACGAATGACTACTTCTCTTCTGTTCATTTACTAATTACTCGGCAAAGATATGACGCTATCCAAGGGGGATACAAATTAAGGGTATGAATAGGCTCCCAACACTTTTCATTAGGGATTCTGCTCTGCGGGAAACAATGAAAGGCAGAAGATAGAAGACGATTTAGTTTTTAACGTCTTGTTTACCGTCGCTTTTAGAGAACCCCTCCTCCTTTTTGAGACGGTAAATGATACGAAAATTTCAATTATTCAAATTAATTACGTGAGCAACAATATCAAACAGTCGCAGTGTCATAAATGAAATAGATTGTCAGGTTATTTTAAAGTGTTATGAATCCAAATGCCGGGTCACAATAATTCTTATTTTATATCTTGCAAGATCTTTCCAAATTGATGGAAGCAACGATAATCCTATGGAAATTTTCGCACTTTAAACGTGAAGGGGACAAACACATTTTACTCGAAGGATTTCGCCACAGTTTCCGAAAATGCCCTTAAATAGGGTCGGGTTTTAAAACATTCTTTTTCTGATGATCTAACCAAGAGATTTATGTCGGACCAGGGTAAATTGTGGTTCTAAAAACGCTTATTTTAGCTGGAAAACGAATCTTTTCCTCCCATGGTCGACGCGATATATGGGTTTTCCCTTCAAAATAATATTTTATCTTTTCAAGAAAACAACACGTAGGTGGCTCAAATTGGGACCGGAAGTCGGCCGGGTTTAACTAAACTTTATGTATTGTAATGAATGTGAAACGCCCGTGGGACCGTTTAAATTGAGGCATCGGCTTTGATCTGCCCTAAAATTATTTCGACGTTCATAGATCCCCCAAAGCTCATAAGCGAAAAGTCACACGCGCCGAATGATATCTTGTACCTCTGACAGAACACGAAAAATATTTGAAATCTTTAATATTCCTTCGGCGTAACAGTAACGAAGGATCGACAGCATGTGTCTCGTACGGAACGCGACCAATATTTGATTGGGAAACGGCGCTCCGGGCTTAAAAAGGGCGCACATCAGCCCGAAAACTCACAAATACCGCCTCCAGGACCGTATTAGCAACATCAAAAGAGAGAACGTTGTCATCTGCAGCGGCCCAAATTGATACGGAGAAAATAGACTTAGGCTGTTTCCAATATCTTTGAGGGTTTCCTGCAAACATTATGTGTGGTCCGTGGCCGGAAAAGAATCGGCAAACACCATCGCGAAAGTATTACTAACTACTGCCGGTAATAACGTTGAACGGCGTCCTTATTCGGCGTACGAAGTCTTGTAATTTGAAAAGATGGATCAATATTTAACCAACGAAGACTTTCTCTCGTTAGTTGTTAACTGGCAAGCTCTTTAATCGACGTATCAGTTACGCAAGTTCCAAGAGTATGTAGGTTACTTACACGACTTATTGTTATTATCGTAACTTTTTTCAATTAATGAAAGCTTATCGAGATGGAAACTTTCGACGATGTTTGCGAAAGACGACTACTAATGATAACTTTTTAATTAGTTAAATCTGTGAGCAGGAATATGAAAATGAGACGCTTCATTTCGGTGTTATGAAACTCTTTTTCCCATAATCCCCCCCATTGCAGTGCGGTAACTAATTTAAAATAAATGTTATCAGAGTTGTCGTTATCGGGCTCCCCAATCACTTACAATATGCCTAAATACCGCTTTTAGTTAGCAATATAGGAGCTACTTTGGACCCCAAACAGGACCTCATAAATCATGTTGTCACTTTTGTTTATTTTCGGGAGATGTTGGATTAAGGTGGAGCAATTGATACAGGCTGCGCTCAGAGGCCACCGTCGAATGGATATTGTGTTTTGAGGACTTCCCAGAATCAATATAGCGCTTTAACACGAAACCTCATCTATTATCCTGTTTTATTAATTACTTTCCATCTAGCTCTTCGGTGCATCTGCGTGTGCCATTAGCATAGATGCAAATTTTCATTGTTCTCCATGGCTTTCAATTTATAAATGAAATATCACATAACTAAGTTTGCCAAGGAACAAATTCGATACCTAATGCAGTTAGTGTTGGTTGCTCTTGAAGTAATTAAACGCAAAATATCGATGATGATCGATGGAATGCTCCGGCGGTTATATTTTTGGATATCAAGACTTCGTTGTTGGTAACACATGTACCGCGTATAAATTTGTGATAGCTCACTGTATCATTTTGAAATAAATCCTTTAAATAGCCGCATTATTTGCACCAGTCCATTTAGCAATCCAATTACTCGCTGAGCCGCTGCAATATAAAAAATAGTTAGGCAAATAGGATTTATTACCATACACGTCGAATGAATAAAATTGTTATATGTCAAACAATAACCAGTCATCAAATAAAGTAAATTTCAATAAATCCCAAAAAAAAAAAAAACTACCCGGAAACCCGTAATTTACGAGGAGCATATTTCGAATGTTACAATAAATGACCGCAAGCCGTAACGAAAATCGTAAATCTTGGTCCGTAGCTGTCATTCCGTAACCGCTACAGATACGCACGAATATTTAGGCAGAGTTATGCGGCATCGTAAAATGAATCGTTACCTGATGGCTCTATTCATAAAATAGGTCCCGGCACTTGATTTTAAATCAGTTTTGCGGCCGTCCAAACACGCCAAACTAGGTGTGTTTTAATGGCCGCTTAATGAAACATATCCAAAAGACCTAATGACGTTCATCTGTATTTATGAAGTTGTTTAGATGTGAACCGGCGCCTAATTACTAGCGAATAATTGGATGAATTACAATCGGCGCAAGAGATATCGGTGCACAGTTGCACATCTGCTCAATGATTGATCGACCTTTAACATTGTCGTTACGCAACGACTGCAAACGAACCGTAATTAAAAACGGGTCCTTATTTAATCCCGATCTAACTTCACAGGACAATGAATTCCCGGCGACCGTAAGCTCTCGGTTGTCCTTCAAGATCGTTATCGTTGTTAAACGAGATGCTCGGTCATCCGTGCGCGAAATATAATGGGCCCCGACAGATAAGAGATTCAGTGGAGCCCCCACAACATTTTTAAGCGATATAATGATAATCGAGAAAAGAATGGGAAATAATTTCGGCAGATCCATAATCGTGGAGGCACCGCGGGGCGAAAGCGGTGCCGCATGTAGTCCTGCGGTGCGCACGCGATTTCGAAATTGCCGAATCCGACACGGCCCACACTTATTATGGGCCCCCATATAATTTACGAACTGTTGTTACAACTTTGTTAAGGAGACCGACCGGTGCGCGATTTTCGACTGGATACGTCCAATTTTCCCACACACAATTCGCACGATACGGCGATCTTTCAATAATCTTTCAATAACGAAGTTGGAAACAATAATTGAATACATTTTTTATATTATATATTGCAAAATTCTAATATATACATTAGACTAGATGTTAAAAATTAAATTTCTTGCAGTGCCCTCTCTAAAAAGCTTTCTTTTGATGAGAAAATACAATGATTAATTTTTTTAATCAAAACAACACGTGTCTCAAGTTAATTTTTTGATGAAATCACGTTTTTTTTTTTTGGATTTAACATCAAAAACATGAGAAAAAATAAAACATGAGCTCAAACAACGAAACATTTTAAACTTTTCATGAAGTTATTAATTGAAAATAGTAATAATAACGATGTTTCATTGTCAATAATTTTCAAATGTCAAAAAATATTATTTTACCAAATATAATCCATTACATATTACATTACTCTGTTACAAGTTTCTAATAAATAATAAACATTGGGTTAAAGTTTGTTGTTAAAGTTGGTCATTTTAGTTTTATATGGGTTCAAAACTATTGAACTATTGAATATTTATTTATTGTTATCGGTGACAGTATAACCATTACTAAAAACTATTGCAAATAATAAAAGTTTGAGTTGAGTGTTTTAAAAAGGTTTGTCATTTAAAATCCATATTTAATAAGAAATTAAAAAAAAATATATTTTACCAAAAAAATAACTTAGATCGTATTGTTGTGATTAAAAAAAATTCCTGGTGTTTTCTCATGAAAAAGAAGCTTTTTAGGGGGCTTTAATGACCAGTCCAATAAACATAGTACATTACTCTATTAGAAGTTTCAAGATTAGTTTGTCAATAAATTTAGAAATACACAATTCAAATAACATAAATGTAAATTTAATTTGTTCATTTAATTAAACATTAGTAATTATTTTAAAAATATATTACAAGCGTTCGCACTGCCATCTCTCTATCAATAGCAATATTACAGTAGATAATGCAGGAAACTGTATTAAATTCATCCTATGGTAATTAACTTACAAATTTATTTTTTTTATTTTTTGAGTATAAAAGTTCATAAATATAAACACAATTTAAAAATTATATTAAATTTAGGACATTTTAGTTTTATATACATTCAAAACTAATAAAATATTTATTTAAACATTTATGGTTATCGTTGATAGTATAAACCCTATTCCAAATTAAAAAAGGTTTGAATAGAGTATTTAAAAAAAGTTCATCATTTAAAATTCCGTTACTTGTTGACAATCAATCACTTTTATTACGCGACTGCTTAATTATCAGACACTTTTTTGACTTAATGAAACACAACAACAGAAACAAACAATAATCACAAAATATTAATCATACAAAGCACACATACATTATTATTATTAATAACTTTCCCTTGTGGAGTAATAAAGTTATTTGTAAATGTATAAAATGACGAAGTAAATTAGTTAGTAGATACACAACAGATCAATTTAATGTGTATTCTAGGAAATTAAATCACACTCTCCAGTAGACAGTTAGCGAAGTATTTTCTAAATGAGAAAGATAATCACCTGAACCTTTGACTGATCGCCTAATAAATTAAATTAACCTTATATTAGTATCAAACTAATTAAATACATCTGAACTAATAGTGGGGGGATTGGCCTTATTGATTAAGCCTGGTCAAAGGAAATTTGGGGTGAAGTTCCTGTCTATACAGAATACATGAATCTCAATATTTCATTTGATGAATATTACCGGGCGACAGCATGTAATTTACATGTGATTCAACTACAAATATTACATTACGTTGTTGTATTATTCAAACTATTGCCTGGTAGTGTGCGGCCGCCTGCTGATAAATAAACTGGTAAATTCATCCCCAAAAATTGCAGTACATAGTTCTTGAATAAAATCCGAAAATGGTGCACATTTAGCCACCTCAATCGGTCCACTTACTATGTAATACAATTTCAAAACAACTCCCGTTCATGATAAAATATTGCCCATTACTGTCTACCAATGCAGATATTGGCAAGCGATATTGCGACACATATATCACGGCGGTTAAGACGCATCAACAGAGGGGAGAGAACGTGTCTAATATTGGACGAATGGAAAATAGATAATTGACAACTGTTTTAACAAATGTTCCTGCTGGTCCTTTTTTGCCGGAAATGAAAAATTGCACGTAATGTAAAGTGGTTGGGGGAACGTGGAAATCAACCCAAATGATAACCGGGGAGAATTGAAAAAAATCACCAATATTTGTCATGCCGTAAGTTTGACATCTCTGTTATGTGCCGTCCGTAATTGGTTCATTACCGGACCGAAAAGGTCCGAAAGTGTTTACACATCGAAAAAAGTAAAATGAACCGGTGCATACTTGGTGCAATTATTCCGATTAGCTGATTAGTCGGAAAGGAGAGTCGGAGCAATCAACATCCAGATAAGATTAATTTGGATTTTTCCACTGTCAGCAAATTTAAAGGAAACGATTTAAGAACACAATCACGTCGAATTCAGTCGGTCCGGCCCCGAGTTCGCACCAAATGAAGCTCTCCAAAGGCTTCAATAACATGGCGCTGCACTCGAAACCGATTTTATGGTAATTAAATCACTCGCCACTCTTTTCCCCCTGGATATTAGGGACTCTTTCGGTTCGTTCTAATTGCACGCACTATTCTTGGGGGATGTTTAATGCTGTCGTTAAGTGCAGACTTATGCCGAATACAAACTAATCGCGCCGGCTCCGGGACCCCGGCGTGTATGCCGGGGCCCGATTCGCCGTGATAAAATTCGTTGTAATGGGATTTGAATAATTTCGGACTCGCATGCGAACCGGCTGCGTGAACTGACGCGTGCATTTAAGTTGGCAGCGGTGCACGGGCCCGCGATAAAATGCAATTAATCTCGGATGTAGATTTAAGTTATTCGGTTATTTATTGGATTTAATCCGACGGACGGCCCCATCTATATTTATATGGTCCACCATCACGGTTTTTAATAGACATTCCTGTTCTAAACGGGTTTTATGGCCCGGTTTACTATTTGATCGGATGTATTATGAATTTATTTCATCCCGATTTTTGCTACTGATTACTTATAAAATTTAAAAATTACAATCATTTTTGGAACGAGACTGTAAACGATGATAATTTAACTAAACTTGACGGTTTTTGGTATTTTATTCATGTCTTCTTGTAGTTTCATAAGTTTTCAGTTGGATTCAGATCGGATCCTTACGCTGGTCACTCGAGAACTTTAACATATTTACCATTTAATCAATTTTGAGGAACTTTAGATTGCTTTGGATCATTATCAACCATAAAAATTGATATAACTGGTAAATTATCACTAAAATGGTTCCAATACATGTCTCATGATATCTCTATACATAAAACAGTCCATTTTTCCAATAATTTTCTGTAATAGTCTTATACCATGCCAAGAAAATAACTTAACATTTTCTCCATTGTGTTTCAAAGATTTTATAGTGTACCTAGGATTCAAACAATTATTTGAATTTATTACTCCAAAATATTCTACGCCAAAATTCTGGAGGATAATTAATATATTTGTGTGCAAGCTTTAATCTACATTCTTTTTTGAGCCAAAGGTTTCTTTACTGAAATATATCCTTGCAAGTTTTGTTCATTCAGTCGACGTCTGACTGTTCTACTAGACATGAAGCTATTAGTTGGAAATAGTAATAATAACTATATTCCATTGTCAATAATTTTCAAATGTCAAAAAAAAATTATAATTACATATTTAATTTTCAAAAAATATTATTTTACCAGAAAATTATCTTAGATAATGTTGTTGTGATTAAAAAAAAATGTCCTATTGTCTTCTCATCAAAAGGAAGCTTTTTAGGAGATGTCGCAAAATACTTCATTTTTAAGGACCAGTCTAATATACATATTACATTACTCTGTTACAAGTTTCTAATAAATAATAAACATTGGGTTAAAGAATTAGTTTGTTAATAAACTTAGAAATAGACAATTCACATTAAATAAATATAAATTTAATTTGTTCATTTAATTGAACATATTTTAAAAGTATACTACAAGCATTCGCAGTGCCATCTCTTCATCAATAGCAATATAAAAGCAGATAATGCAGGAAACTGTATTAAATTCATCCTATGATTAACTCTCACACTTGTTTTGTTTTTTTTTATCATTTTTTGAGTATAAAGGCTCATAAATATAAAAACAATTTCCAAAACAAATTAATGCTTAAATTTTTCGGTATCTTAAGTTTTTAGAGATGTCAGCAATATTTAGATCTTGACATTTCATATTATTTACACTGAATACAAGTTTTTGGTCTGGAGCAAACAAACAATGTTTTCGTATGTCAAACATGCGAAGGAAATTTTAAAAGTGAATTACAATTTTTACTGTAAATTTGACTTTTACACACCCAAATTACTTAAAAAAACATCCTCCTTTTTCAGTAGTTTTTTTTTTTTTTTTAAATTTGTAGACCTGTGTTTTATTTCTCTCTTCTCTGGAGTGCAATGTTCTTCTTCTCACTTATATATAAAAAATAATATAAATCCTACTAAGAATAAATTCTTTCTAACATACCATTGTTACTTTTTGGCCAACCAACTCAGACTAATTGTGTATTTCTCTTGTTTTTTAGATGTGTGATAAAAAACCAAAAACAACGTACAGAAATTAAAATATATTTTATATACTAATTGTTAAATTGTTTTATTAAAATGTTTAATTTTAATTTCGTGCTGTTTCTCTGGTCACTAGCACATCAGAGTACTCAACTTAAATCTCTTTAATTTCGTTTATGAAATCATATGTGGACTTCATGGATACTTTAATTTAAGATTTGTTTTAAGAAATATTTATGCAATCGATAGTTGAGTTGCATTACGAAACATAATTGATTTAGTTACAAAATTTAATCAAGAAAACTACTCTTCTAAAGTAGTGCTTGTGTATGAAAATATTAACTTTTCCACCATTAAACATTTTAGTCACCCGGATGTTGAGGAAGTTGTTTATACATTTAACTATTGCTTAGCAGCACTCTATCGAATGAACAGATTCCTCTTGTGAAACCTCGAAGACAACATGAAAAATGGTTTTCGTTCAACTAAATCTGTTTACAGGTCATTGCATCGAATCCAAAAAAAAAACACAACATTTTTTTGTGTCTATTTTATATTTTCTCGTCAAAATGATCTTGACATCAAAAAGTAGTAAATAAATAATTTCATTATAGGCGAAGGGCAAAAAAACTGCACGTTTTTATATCCGCTTTAAAAGTCCGAATGTCTTTTTCGCCGCCCGATGAGCTTTTATTCCATTAAAAAGATACAAATGACTGCCCGAATCATTCCGCCGTAACAGAATAACGTCCATCGTATATTTTTTTGTCGTACAAAAAAGCTACATGTTCGTTGAACGACAGTAAACACGCCCTTTAAGAGTGAAATTGTGTCGTTGATTATCGCTAAAAGCCGTTTGCGGAAAAAACACGCATTCTCCCTCAAAATATAATGCGTCGGCTCCGTCCCCAAGGAACGGTCCCGCTTAATCTGACCAGATATCGTCTTCAGTTTGCAATGTTAGGCGATTGAGAAGCCACCCCCTCCGACTGACGAGCAGAGGTGCACAAATGAAACTGTCATTTCGGCCTTATTTCGATCTTGATGCCTGAACGGTTCCGCCGCCGCTCGATTAACGACCAACCATTAGCCCCGAAGGGTGAACGCACACTTTATTATTCGAATCAATGTATAATTCCGCCGGGTTAAACGTATGAATGATTGATGACGGTCCAGGCGTGGAGATCGCGTGTTCACGCACAATTAGTAAATTAAATTGCATAAAAAAAAAAAATAGATAAGCGCCAAGTTGGCGATGAGGATTCCGAAGTGCGGCTCAGAATCTGGAGCGGTTGCCACGTACCCGTTCGAGTTTAGAAAAATAAGTTAAAGCCCAATTTATTAAAAAGTTTTTATCTAGTTTCGGGGCCGGGATATTCCGTTGGCACGGTTCGCCCGCTTCCCGCTAATGAAGACTGTCTGGCTCGGATCGGTCTGGATTTCGAGCTAAACGCGTTAAGATGTGTGTTCGGAGCGATAGGGAGATTACCGTCCCGTAGTAGGTGATTTGCATTCATGAGACGATACAAGATTGCCACGGGTACAAATATTAGACTTCCGACTTCTAAACACCCGTGGAAATAACGACCGAAAAATATGTCATTGTTCCCGGAGACTTTTTAACCGAACTCATTTTGCACCCGATGCATGAATGCGAGTTTTATGCAAATTCCGTTCGGCGGCAAGATGAATAGGATTCACTGCGAACCGAGGCGGGCGAGGAAGAAGAAAGAATGAAAAAAAAATGCCACCCCCGCCCAAGGAACAGATGCGTACTTGTACCCGATACTGGTCCATCTAATGGGGTTCCGTCCGTTCTCTTCCGTTTTCTCGTTTTGTCTCGCTTGTCGAATTTGCATAAGCGCTTTTATAAATTGGACATCTCGAATGTGATCGGAATACAGTTCCGGGTACGTTTATTGGTCGCGATATTGGATTGCCCACCGAATTCCGCGTACTCGCTGAATACAAATTTACAAATTAAAAGTAACATGTGCCGTTAAAACTGAACGGGAACTTCCCGTAACTCATATTAGTGGCGTTTTATGGAGTTGGCGAGATTTGCAGGTCGTTCGTTTCGTATCGTGCCGTTCAATTATTATTAAATATATTTATTTATTAATATTTCAAGTGATTAGGTTGTTCGCGTGGTGTAAACATCATTAATTAGTACGGTTAGTTATGCATACGATTGTAATTTTCACGATAATAAATATGTGTTGCATTATTGTTTGTAAAATATTTATTACCACTTTTAACCTACATACGTGCGTGTGCAATTCAACGAAAATGTCACTTTTAAATTAATATTATCAGTATGGTACGACTATATGTTACACATATCTGCAATGCTGAATTGAAATTTTTCATATGTAAAACACCACATATCAGATTCGGGTTATTATAAGCATGCATAGTTATTATATAAGTTTTTTTTTATAACTGTGCCACAGCTCCTGTGATATTTATAAAACTAGATCAAAGATATCTGGCTACTTACAATTAAATGGACGGTAATTTACAAGGTTGTTGTAATTATAACCTTACCTGGAATAAAATAAAAAACATAAATTAATTCGTAAAGCAAATGTTAAAAATCACTTAAGCTAATTACCATTTTTATTCGTTTAATTATAAACGTATTTATTTATAAACAGAAAGGCATGTTTTATTTCTAACTTTAAATTGTCGAGATTTCAAAGCTTTTGCTTTAATGTAGCAGGTTGTCTTAACAAAGAAATTAAAGTATTTTACTTTAAATTTTGTCTAAAGCTTTCTTCTTCTCTACCTTTTTCTTTCACCTTATGTTCAAGTATTTCATATATTTGTGTCATTTATTTATAGTATATTTAATTTTTCTTCACTTACTTTTACTTTTAGGGTAATTTAGGATAACTTGGATGTGGTGAACTAGAAAATCTGATTATTATATTTTTTCGTTTCGGTCATTTATTTAGATAATGAAAAATTTGTACTTTTTGGTTTATATATTTCGTGAAGTTTCTTATTTAATTATAATTTTCATTGTTTAAATAATTTTGGTATTCATAATTTTTCTCATACTTCTGAATTATGCTAGTTTACAGTAAAAATATATCTCCCCCATATGAAGATCTAATTCTCTCTAAGGAGAAACCAACGATTGATTGATTATTCTAGTTTTGGAAATATTAATTATTTTTTTAGTCATTCACCTAGATATTGTCAATTTTCTTTTCTATTTTATTTCATGCAATTTTTTTATGAATTTTCAGTCACGTGTGTAATATTGTTCAATCACAAATATTTCCAATATTCCAATTTTTATATTTTTACTGTATAGTTTACTTAATTACAGATGTTTCAAGCCCTGATAGGTCAAACTCATACATAATCAAAATATTATGATGAAAAAAACGAATATTTAAGTTATTGCCAAATTTTTTGTATGTGTGACCATTAGACCTGTGAAAAGAGTTTCTAATTGAACTTATATGTGTCGCCATCATTTGTACGTCCTTGAAACTTTGACAACTTCCTTCTATTTCACTTTGGTTTATATATTTCATACAGTTTTCCAACTTTTACATTTTTAATAGATAGTTTATTCAATTACAAGAGTTTTCAAGACTTGATATACCAAAATCGCTTATACATTTCTGGGAGTCACCCACTTGAACTGTGTGAAGAGCCAGAGATAATCCCCCACCATTTGCTCGTTCCTGAAACCTTGAAAACTTCTTTCTATTTCAGTCATGTTTTGGTTGAACCGTTCATTTTATTCATTAGTTTAACTACCTAGATTTTCTAGGAAGAAAATCAAATGACTGAAGAGAATTCCTAATGATTTAATTGCTTTAATTTTTAAATGTTTGTTATGTCAAAATTTTGTTTGTGAGCTTTACAGTTCGGCTTACAATAAAAAAATTACATTGCATTTCCTCTACATAACTGTAAGACATGAAGAAAATGCTAATTCATTATAGAAACGAAATAAAATGAAGTGGTGACGAATATTATTACATCCAATTATTTTTTCAGGGAATATTTTAGGTTCACAACTTTAATTCTGATTTTTTTAAATTTTCAACATGTTATGTCACTGAATTATTTTCTATTTAATGCTTCACTAAAGCTCCAACTAACGGAATATTAATAAACATTTTCAAGTGTAGTTGTGAAATTGAAAAACTAGACGACATAAATCATTAAAACGATGAAAATTAAGTATTTATAAATGTCAGTTTTATAGATTTATATAATTTATACCTCGATCTGTTGCCACTGTTTTGTTTCCATCTTAATTTAGAGAATAAGTCCAGGAAGACAGTCATATATTATCTATAATTAGTCTCGTCTTTAATCAAGCCACAAAACGAAGTTTTCCGCAAATCCTGATAGTTCTCAAGATTAATTTTCATGGAATACTAAATGAAACCAGACATTTCCATTAAATTCGATTAAAAGCAGTCTTATTACTCTTTTATATTTTTCAATTATTCATTCGTCATCAGCCTTTTCTTAAAGGTTATCAGAAAATGCTTTAATCTTACACGGAGAAACTATATGAAAGAAAAGGGAATGCATTTTACAATAATAATAATTGAATCTAGATCCACGTTCGTCCAACAATAAATACAAATAAAATGAGCATTTTGTTCCGCTCATTATTAAAACACACTGGTAAATTGTTCATAAATAGGTAAAACTAATAAAACAAGCAACGTAAAAGAAGTAATTTGATGTAATAATAATGGTATTTTTATATTGACTTAATTTCCTTGTCTGGTTAGTTGATGGATTAACTGGATGCACACAAACACCGCCTCATTTTTATTATTCCCCGTAATTACACTGTTTATATATGCACATCATAATTTTGCTTATTTGCCTGTGCACTCTTTTATTCGACTCGTAAAATAAAAATCCACGCCGGTTTTAATTAGTAACGTGGCACAATTAACGTGTAATTAAAAGAAGCAAAAGTCGTCTTGTGTGTTATTGATCGGTTGCAATTTTTATTCCGGCTACGCACACCGACGTTGCAGGCTGCTAATGGTCGAAATGCGTGATTTGCGGACGCAAATATTTCAATTAGATTACGGGACGGCCGCTGGTGTGGCATTGCAGTTGTTATCGTAGCGGGGCCGATGATTGATGATGTTCTAATCTGTCATGACGGTGGACAGTGCACGGGGCCACAATTTATCGGCCGACATGATGGCCACGAGTCCTTTGGGGCCCACTAGGCCGCTGCTAACTGCATTATAGATGCTGCACGGTGCCACGGCATTATACTATTCCAGCTTATAACTCGCTTAATAATGTATGATTTCCACCAATTTCGATGCCGGGACGCAGGCCGTATCGGCGACCGGCAACTTATAAGCCGACGCAATACATAGACAAATTGGATTTTAACTAAAAAGTGCATCTATTTGCATACATTATTGTGCATGATTTCATCACATGAAAGCACACGTTCACCGTCCAATATTCCTTGTTAATCTCGTAAATCTCGGTTGATTTTTTTTTTTGTTATTGCATTACTGTTACACGTCCAACATAATGGGGGACGTAAAAAAGAGACTACCTTAAAAATAAATATTTTCGCATTCACAAACCGGCCTAACATCCTTTATAAATGTAGAAAGTGATCGTTTACTTTGGTAGATTTCAGTTTCAAAGGTCCATTTTCAAATATTTGAATGTCAATATTTTGTTTTACATAAATATTAAGACTACCAATAAAAATTTGTTCGCCAGCAAAATTTTTCAGCCTCAGATTTAATTTTGAGGAGTCACGTTTGTTTTTTTTTTTTTTTTAATAAACGATCCGCCTTTGCTGTCGCGCTCAAACACCCTTTTACGCTTTTGATAAGATAAAGTTTGACATCTCACCTATCGATTAAAATTTGTGTGCCTTTGAAAAAAGTTTTCTTTAATGGCAGACCTGTTTTTTTAAATACTGTCGTGCAAAAAAATAACAGATATAATCGTTGCCAAATAAAAAAATTAATTTTTTGTTATGAATAATAAAGTAGAAGTTGTTTTCAGATATTACAATAGATTTTCGTTTGTTACTATGGCTTGATTTGTTTGGTTTTTTAATATGAAAACGTGATAACGACTCTTCAAACTCAATTTTCGATAAATAACATTTTTTTATCAATAATATTTACTAATGACATTTGAAATTGTACCATTTTTGTAAGACAACCAATTGCTTTTTTTTATTAATTTCATCGAATTATATTAAAAGTACTAATAATTAAAAATCGTCAAAAACTATAATATAATGTAATAAAAATATAGATAGAAAATATAATTTTTATTAATTTCATCGAATTATATTAAAAGTACTAATAATTAAAAATCGTCAAAAACTATGATATAATGTAATAAAAATATAGATAGAAAATATAAAAACTTTATTTTCCTTATTTTGGAGAAATTCAAGTGTGGTGATTAATTAACAATAATTAATCAATTATTTTATATTTTATTTATTATATTGACATGTCAACATTTTTTTCTGTTTAAGAAAGTTGTTTAAACTTAACTTAATTATTTTTAGTTGCATATTTTTGTTTTTTTAGTCAAGAAGAAAACAATATATGAAATTTTATAATTAAATATTTGATATTAATTAACTAATACAATATATTTTTAATTTTTCTCACAATTCTTTTTTGTTTTACTTCTTGAAACTTTTGAGTCACTTTCAGTAGTAGTTAAAAATTCGACACTGTCTCCGATTCCATTAGGCCTTTTGAAGATTTCCTCCTTCATTCCAAATAAAAAAACACTTATGTGTTGGTGGAATATTTCATCTCTTTCATCGCTCATGTTATACTTGTACCATAATTTTATATATTTTTTACAATCAAAGATAAGAAGTTTGTAGAGAATTGCACATTTCAAAAAAATTGCTCAACGTTTGAACACCAAATTGGATCAAAAAGCAACGTTTACAACGGCGCACCTTTGGTACAAATGGCAAATTAGGAATTCGAACAATCCGCCCCAGTGCTTATAAAAGTTCCCGGCAATGCCGTCGGAACTTGTTGCTATAAAGTGCGGAGGAAAAAAGATCAATATTAGGCTTGCCCTGGGCCACAAGTTAAGTAGAAAATGACACAAATACTTCTTTCGTGGACCTTCAAAAAGTTTTTGAACTTCCCGCACGGAACGGTGGCCGCAGGGGCCGCGCTACTTTCTAATGGAGTTCGGCAGTTTAATGCCCGGAAAATATTCGACCATCAGAAGCCACACGGCCGAACACAAAGCCGGCCCTTTATCAATAAGACACAAAAACGGTGCGCGCCGTAATTAAAATCAAGTTCAATTGGGCATTCGCCGTTTTGAATTGGCCGATTGAAATTCACGTCTCGCCGCGAACCATTTCGGGGGGACGGCAATTGCCGGTACGTCGTCCAGTTTCGCGGACGCCGCAACGTTACTACGAAATTTGTCGAAATCATATATTACTGAACGAACCATAAACCGAAACGGTTATCAGGTACCTGTGTACGTGGCCGTAAGTTGCGAAACGAGCGAATTTACCCCCAATTGAAAACCATAATACGTACCAGTGTAGCCCTCCGCAAATTTAAAGTCAATATTGAAAGAATAAAATTTCGTTTCGGATTTATCAAACAATTGAAACAATTTGCATGTGTATTCGTGCTTTGCCGGGGGTGGAAAAAAATGTATACACAAACTAAATACCGGGCGAAATTTTCGGGTTTATATACGTGTGTATAATTTATTCGCATAAATAAAAAGGCAGAGAACTAAACTAAACACACAATTACTTACGAAGTTACGGCAGGATGTTTACACGTGGCGAAAAAATTTAATTTGCATAAAGCCAACGAAGAAAAGGGGCAAACAAAGAGTGCAGTGTTAAAATGTTTCTTTTCCTTATCACATTTCCAACCCCCATATTCGTTTTCCATTTTGACGTTTCACCCGCAAACATATACATAATAAAGTATGTATGTATAATAAATAAAACATAGGTAGTTGAAGAATAGAGGGTCAGATAACAAAGCGTATTCACCAGAGGGTAATACAGGACGAGAGACTCCGAATAATTCACGGAATTCCGCTGCGTTTAATAATTGAGGTGACCGCAACCAGGATTAATCAGTCCTTATGATATCATCTGCTAGTCGAATATACAGTTTAACAACAACATTCGATTAATGTTGCGCACGCTTTTTAAATTTAAGATGCGAGGGTGGCATTTTGTGCGAAATATAGCGTTTGCGGTCCCCTAAAAATTATTCAGCACAAGCGATACAGGCAGTAAGCGCCATGTGTTCAAATACGGGAATAAAATATAATCTATCAATAAATTAGGGAGGGAATTTAATTTTGCTAATGCGAAGCTTAACGCTGGATTAACACCGCAATGGATGTAGGACCATTAAAACGCTTATTAATTTCATAAATTCCTTTTATACGATTTTTATTACTTGTTAGGTTTATGTGAGTACATTTTGTTAGGTTTATAATGTACGTGGCTCGTTATGGACGTTATTTGTGCGCTTCGGCATTTTTATTATTCCATGGCGTTTATTGATGTTCTTGAATAATAATTAACATGCAAACTACTCCATGAAATATGATCAACGGTTTTAAACAATCATTTTGCACCAGTTAATGTCGAGCTTTTAATTAAACTCTAATCAGAACAGTCTTTTTTTATTTAACTGTTTAATTAAAACAAAATATTATTTAATCAGGTTACTCGAGAGTTATGAAAATGTGTATTTTAGAAACGTCAATCAACATCTACATTGTTATTTTTTTTATTTTTAATAAGAGTTGAATCAAGAAAAAACCTTTTATATTTTATACATGAATCAAGATTTAAAAATGTTAATAAATACTGATATTTTATTTGTTAACACAGTGCTTAGAAATGTTCCTGTGGAATTATAAAAACAAACGATTTCAAAAATCTTTTTACGTCAATTAATTTGAAGCTAAAAATACAATCAGAACATTTTTTCATATTTAGTGATTAATTATAATAAAATATTATTTAACTAAATTCTTCAAGAACGAAAATAAGTTTTTTAGAAATATCAACATGTATGTTGTTTTTATTCTTTAGTACGAATAGAATCAAGAAAAAAAAACATTTAAATTTTGTCTATGAATTAAGCTTTAAAAATCCAAATAAATACTGATATTTCATTTGTTAATTGTATAAATATAGATGTTTTTGTATAATAATTAACAGGGAAACAATTCTGTGAAATAAGACAATGATTTAAGCATTTTCTTGTAACAACTAATTTAAAACTTTTAATAGAACCTTATATATTTTAAGTGTTTAATTAGAATAAAACATTATTTAATCGTGAAATTCAAGACTTATAAAAAAATACTGTCAACAAATAAGTTGATAGCTTTTTAATATGACTAATTTTAAGAAAAAAAAATTAAATTTTCATTATTTGAATATCTAATATTGTACAAGTTGGACCTCGTAATATATTCATTTAAATGCACAAAATTTAACAATATTATTCAATTGTAATCACAAAAAATAAAAAAATATTTATTTTAATTATGAATAAGATTTTTCCTCGATTAATTTAAACCATTTAATTAAACTCTAATAAAAAAGTCCTTGTTATTTAAGTGAGCAATTAGAATAAAATATTATTTAATTAAATTATTCGAGAGTTATGCAAATATGTATTTTAGAAATGTCAACAAGTACGTCGTTCATTTTCTGCCTTTATAAACATGAGTAGACTTAAAAGAAATAATTAAAGTAGCACACATAAAATTTTATTGGAAAGGACTATGATATTATTAAATATATGATTATAACTATTAATAAATCATTGTTACTTAACTGAAAGTAAATATGTGGGGCGGTGCGGTGTCGCATAAAAAAGGTCCATAAAATTAATCCGACTGTTTGGCGTGCAATTCATTAGTCCACATGTAAGACAGCATCGGAGTGATATGACTAATCCCCACACTTGTAACCTAACGACCCGCATTATTCATGGCGAGGGAGGATTACGTTTTATTTCGCAAATTATTCGAAATTCAAAACCCCAATAGAAACGATCATTATCCCCGGTGCCGGTGTAATTGAATCTCAACTTTTATATCGCTGGAGACCACTTAGGAATTTTATGCGACTCACTCCGCGGGACCCGGCCACTTTTTAACCACAATGGACGGTGGCCCAATATTTCACTGGATACTTGTAAATCAGGCTTATGGAAGTATTACACCCGTGCATGAGTCATGGTACGCGGGACCGTAATTGTTCCAAATCCCCGGGACTGATAATCTGACGATTACACTGGCGCTGTTATGCCGTACCGAAACCGAGTTTCGGACTAATGTTAATTTTATGTTAATCATTCTCTGGAGTCGAATCGGTTTCGGTGCGGATCCCGAAATGAACGTTAATCCGTTTTATGCTCTGCGGAATCGGGACGATTCGTTAGTGTTGTTACTGTGGCCGTCGCGATTTTTCCTCGAATCAAATTTATGTAATTAGCCTTTTTATTTTAATCGGAACTGTGCCTGAAAAATCATTCAACAAATGGAGATTTACAAACTTATTTTTTTTTTTTTTGGTTTTTTGGTATGAAACAGGAAATAAAATAATTTTTTGAGATAAATACAGAAAATTTCAAAAGGACTAAATAATGAAATTCTTCACTTACATAACGAAATGAATTTTGCGTTTGTGAATAATTATTGTGCATATTAAATAACAAAAATTTAGGGTTATAAAATTTATTAACATTATGGCTTTGTTGTTTTTGACTGTTACGAGTATTTCCAGGCCATATAAAGAATATCTGATTTAAATATAAGTAATCACCATTTTTTTAATTTAATGTCTTCTTAAAATTTTAAGATGAAAGCGTGTATATTTTTGGACTCTATGCACATACTTGTACATACACACAAAATTCCTAAAAATTTTAAACTATTTTATATTTTATCATATTTTTAAATGAGATGTTTATAAGATTTCCAAAATTTTAAAATTATTTTTTTTTTACTTCTGAATGTTAAAAGATAAATTCTAGAATATCTGGTTATTTTTTTGTACACTTTCTTATAACATCTAAAAAATTAAGTAAATTATTTTATTTGTTGACTTATTTTTAAATGTTATATTTATGTTGAATAAAAAATTTTAGAATTACTTAGGAATGTTTACAATTAAATTTAAATCATTTCTTTTACTTTTCTTGTTTCTTAATGGTATCTTTATGTTGAAAGATAAATTCTAGAAATTTTTGATATTGTATGTAAAATTTCTTTTAAAATTTACGAAATTTAAAACATATTTTATTTATTCACGTATTTCTAAAAGTTATATTTATATTGATTAAAAATTAAAAAAATTAAACTTATTTTTCAAAACTACTTTGTATAAAAATCTAAAACAATAGATTTCATTACAATTTAAATTAAAACATTTTGTAAATAAAACTCTATTTAAGATAAATACAAAATATAGTGTTTTGTTATGTCAGATAATTAAATCAGAATAGCAGAAACAAGCATTAATTACATCTGTCTGTAGTTCTAGTTTATACGAAAATTCATTTAATTATAAGAGAATTTGTAGCAGGTACTAAAAGTCTTAAAACTGAATCGAAGGATTGTTTGAAAATTGTGATCAAAGACTAATTAGCATTAGAACAATACCAAAATATTTTTATCACAAAATAATTATTATCTAATAAAAACTAAATAATTTGTTAATAAAATTAAATTGTTATTGGATAGTATTTATTATATAAATATTCACGTACTCAATATGAACACTATAATTTGTATCTAATTAATTTTATAACAATTTGTATATAAAACAACCATATATATTCTATATTCCAGATAAATCGATACAGTAATATTATATTTCAAATAATTAAATCAGAATGGCTAAAACAACCAATAATTACATCTAATTGTATGCTACAGGTTTAAAAATGTACTTAATTATAATAGAGAAACCCTAGCGTGTATTAATGGGTTTAAATTTGCATGAAATATTTATAAAATATTTGTAAATTACGATAAAATCAGTTATAAAATAATAATAAAACATGGCAATTTTTTATTATAATGCGATTATCGATATCTAAATAATAATAAAATAATTTGTAATTATAATTTATGTGTACAAGAAAAAAATATGCATACTTAATAAAAAATAATAAATCATGGAAAGAAATATTATTTGTTCTGTATAAATTGAATTTCGTTAGAATACATAAAAATATTATTTACCACAAAATGTACATTCCTTAAATGGAATTCGATTAAAAAACTAAAATACTATTATTTAAAAGACAGTAAGACTTCTAAAATATAAAATTAAAATATTAACATTTATCTGTATTTTAATAATTTTATAATAATTTGTAAAGGATAGATATTTATATTTGAGGCAAATACAATAAAATAACATTTTATTTCAGATAATTAAATCAGAATGGCAGAAACAAACAATAATTACTTCTAATTGTAGGCTACAGGTTTAAAAATGCACTTAATTAAAATAGAAATTTTCTAGAGTGTATTAATGGCTTTAAATTTGCATGAAATGTTTATAAAATATTTGTAAATTACGATAAAATCAGTTATAAAATAATAATAAAATAATTTGTAAATATAACTTATGTGTGTAAAAAAACTATATATGTCTTCAATATATGTCTTCAATAATAAATAATAAATCATGGAAACAAATATTATTTGTCCATTCTAAACGGAATTTCTTTAAAATACATAAAACTAAAATATTTATTACATATTTAAAAGAATAATAAAACTTCTGAAGTACGAATATTAATTTATTTTAAATATTTTTTATAAAAATACATATAAAAATAACAGATAAATTGAAATGGAATAGAATTTCCAATCCACTGTAACATTTAGTTATTTAAAATTAGAAATGAATTAATTTCTAAATAAAATCCACACATATATTTCTATGCAAAACAAGTAGAAATTAATAATGCTTTGTTATTTCAGTTAATTAAATCAGAATAACAGTGGCAAACATTACATATGTCATTAAATTTGAACGTAGGTAGGTAGACAGAGTAAACATGTGTAAAGTGGGGCTTTGAAGCATCGTGCGTATCATGCACCCAAAGTCAAATTCTCCGCGAAACAGCAATGATTGCCCTGTCTCCACGGGAGATAAATGTGTGCTTATTTGGTATTTCCCATGTCAGTTTTAGATTCCGTGCCGTATGCAACGGTGTCTACAAACTATAAAGTATTTTTCAGCGATGTTTTACCATCTATTGGCGCAAATATTTGCCTTGTCAAAGAGCGCCGCCCGGAATGTTTATCTCGCTTCTGATATATATGAAAATTGTATTTACTTTACGTTATGGCATTGATATTATATAAATACTATTGAGGCTATAGTTTACTGGCGGTTTGGCTGCCCCATTGTTTGCATTTTCTTATACGTATCCTTTCCGTTTCAATTTGAATATTCTTTTTATGGGACCACTACTCACTTACAACAAAACACACATGCATTACAATTTTTATGTTGCATTCCGCTATTAGATTTCAGGATTGTACCATCCATAATTCTGTCTCATAGAACCTCATTTTATTTTGCTTGGAACTAAGCAAGTTTCAGGGAAATGCACTTAAACCGCAACATCTGTGTCATCTAAAAGCATAAGGGAGCTGTGCTCGGGAAACTAAATCAGCAAGTTTTTGCATGTCGTCAGCTTCTGCAGCGGGAAAATATTATATTATTCATCAGTAGTTCCATAAGGATTTAATTGATATCCTACAATGGAAGGGAAATTTTCCACAGAACCCAGATCCAACCGGCAAACTCCAGCCTTCACATTCTGCATTATATATGAGGTACATATTGCCGTTGCATTGTTCTCTACATTTACCACGCAAAACCCAACAATACAAAATTAATATTAATTATGCAGGGGACCGTTTTGTGCGCGGATCCAGGCGATATCGGAACTCGGCGCTTCCACGTCTAATGTTGCCGAGGAGGTGCCCGCTTTACTTATGACAAGACGCCGATTTTCATTAGGCCCCAATTCAGTAAGGCCTTTTTTCACATCCGTTAACGATTTTCGCATTAATTTGCATCCGAAAAATATGCGGCATTACTATATAGTGAAATGTGAAAGCACGATTCCCATAAATCACATATTCAAACGAAAATGAATTGATGTTAAAACACTGTTAAAAGAGATTAACCCGGATAAAACCTGGAACATGTGTATTTTAACATGGAAATTGTATTTCCAAAACAACTTATATTAATTAACAAATATTCGTTAAAATTAATGGACCGTAAATTCCGAAATATAAAAATAATTTGATGAAATTTAAAGAACAGTAATTTTACGGGGAGGGCCGCGTCATAAATAACAAACACTTGAACACGTCCTTGGTTGTAATAGCTCAAAATTTTAATTAATTTTTCACTGTACGAACTCGTTAATGGGAATGTTTGTGCCGACAGAAAATCACTTCCACAATTACGTTCTCCTCCTGCTTTAATTATATTTTAAAGTCGAATCATTTATCACGAATCACAAAAAACTGGACACACAATGGATGATATCTTAAGATATAAAATAAATATGATTCGCGTCTGATTAATGGTCCGGCTGATGCGCCGTGATCTTCTAAATCTGTTCGCGTTGCCTTTTTTTAAAAACAAATATGGATCCTTTCAAAAATTACATGATGATTAATAATAAATAAACTATTTTTCCCGAAGCACTTCGACTGAGCCAAGCTTGAAGTTTAAAGCCCCAGATAATTCATGAGTTATCACATATTTCATGGTAAATTTGTTTGTAGAAATGTTCAGCACTTTGTGGCACGGCAACTAAATCATTTTTATGGAGACGTCTTCTTCAACTTTTAATATCGAAACGGAAAGTTTCCCTGTAAATAATATAATCCGCAAAAACGAGAACTTCCACGGACCTCAATTTGTCCGGGGCATTTTTCAAAATCAACCGTTCAAAATTAATTAACAACTTAACAACTGCATTCGTATAAAACGAATGGCGCACATTTTCGGCGTTTTCGGTCCCGAAATTTGCATAACCGGCCATTCATCCTTTGGTGGGTATCGGGTTGCCCCCTTTCATAAATTCCATTGTTTATTACCCCTTTTCTCTCATCATCTACACATGTTGTTTTATTTTTATGATGGGCTGGATGTACGGCTCCCCGGACGCCGCTTTAAGGGACAGAAAACCGCGAACGACGCACTTTAATTTACCTACCGGGCTCAAGTTCCATAATAAACTGGCTCAACAATCAAGAAACGTATCTGCGCCTTTTTTATTGCACGGCGTGGAACAAAAGTTTTTAAATTGAATCCATTGTTAAACTCTTTTAGTTATGTGAAAGTTAAGTCGGTTCAAATAATTCTCGTCTTATTTCTTGTTCCCACCTACTCCCTTAATTAATATTCTGTCTGTAGTGAAAGGTCAAAACCCTGTTTCCAGCTTTTCGTTAATCATAAAGTAATATTTCATAACAACTTTAACTTTGGGTTATAAATTTTACGGTGAGGGAGTTTTTACTCACGTATTTCGAACAGGCGATTAGTGGCTTACCTAGAAAATAAAATAGTTATTAGTTACATGGTTTTTTAACAAATTAATTTATATAACGAATATCATAATGTGTACACTTGTATTTTATTTATTTTAAGTTTTGCTGTCTAATAACTGAGGTATTCTTTGTGAACTCAAATTGTCTTCCAGAAATGTGTCTTTAGACAATAACCAGAGGGAAATAGTAAAGCAGGCTTTGTTTCCAAACGTACTTCTCATCAATGACAATAAGATCATTTTGAGTTTACTCTCTAATTTGTCACAAAGCTTTTGTTCAGATTTTAATTTTAGTTCAATGGTGTGTAATTACTGAGGTATTCTTTGTGATATAAAATTGTCTTCCAAAAATGTGTCTTTGGACAATAACCAGAGGGAAATAGTAAAGCAGGTTTTGTTTCCAAACGTACTTCTCATCAATGACAGTAAGATTATTTTGAGATTACTTTCTAATTTGTCACAAAGCTTTTATTCATATTTTAATTTTGGTTCAGTGGGTTCTAATTACTGAGGTACTCTTTGTGAAATCAAATTGTCTTCTAAAAATGTGTCTTTGGACAATAACCAGAGAGAAATACTAAAGCAGCTTTTGTTTCCAAACGTACTTGTCATCAATGACAATAAGATCATTTTGAAATTACTCTCTAATTTGTTAGTATAAAGTTCTTTTAATATTACTATAAAATAGTAACAGTTATACTCATCTGGTATTGAATTTACAGTTTCTTATTAACACTATTACTATTACTCCTCTTTTAACAGAAATATACATACTTCAATAATCTGTACAGCACAAATTTTTAATAAAATAATTAAGTTGAAACCATACATGTATGTTACCTCCAAACTAAACTAAAAAACAATATTTATGAATATGTAATCTGCCAGGAACATCGAGCGTTACAATTATTTGATGAGCTCGGATGGGTCGAACTTTAGCTACCGCTGTTAAACATTATACAAACCAAATTAAATTTAATATTTCATTGTCTATTATGACGTGAATAATCGAATTAGACCCGATCGTAATTGTGTCCTGTTATTACCAAACAAAAAAAACCCGTACGTTCCTGCCCTTTTGACCCACATCGGCTGGTGGCGTTAAATTGAATTAATTCGCATCGACATTGTTGCAATGCAGTTTTATTAATTTATTAACAGAAAATCGTTATAAAATTATGTGCCACATTGGCTTAATCAGGATGATTAATGGCAATGATCCGGCGTGACCTGTGACCCGTCCGCAGTTTGCAAAATAACAAAAATTGGGTCAATTATGCAGTGGCAAGTGCACGTTATGTCAAATTCATGGCTGCGGTCGGCCGGAAAATTGTTTGTTATTTTTTAATTTTTGCCAGGAAATACTGCTGCGTGAAATTAGGAGGCCGCGGCGCATTATCACATAATCAAGCGGGAGTTGCTGCTGGAATTTTAAACACATGATAAATTTCAGGGAAAAAAGGTAATTGCGGATCGAGCAAAGGCCGTACCGGTTTCGTTTAGCGGTAGATAATATCCTGTTGACACGGTTAAGGTATCGAAAACCAAATTGGGTTGTCGAGACGAGTGGCGAACATCTTTTTGCTGCAACTGTAAAGTGTCCCGGTACACTTGGTGCAATTGTTATCATTATGTTATGGCCGCTGCCTCCGTTCTAAAACGTAAACATCCAAACTAGGAAGGGAAACAATTTACTTGCCAGCTACTATGCATAACGGTTTTCGTCGAGGGCACGATAATTAGTTACTTTCCTGTAATTGTCTATTAACAGTTTCCATGGTCCTAATATAGTAGTCCTATTTTATATTGGCTCTTGAATGTGTGGCAGCCAGTTACTGGCATGTTCGGCGATTAATTGAATTCTGAGAGGCCCTGATTGAATTTAATTGGTAATATAAAATAGATTAACTCACCGCGTCGTGCAGTAAATTAAGCATGGAATATGTCGACCTTTGACAAACTCAAACGCAAAAGGTAATTCTCGATTAATTCCCATAGAATGCCATACGTTCTAACGTTAATAACTGATCATTGTACAAAAATTGTGGCGCAAGATTATCCGAAGCTGCACCTGACGGTGTCGGCTTGAATTAACTAAATTATACCACCCTTAACTTCTATAATACTACCCTTTCTGTTAGGTGGTCGAGTGTAAGTTTTAGTTAGTAGTTGTAAGTTAATCTACTGAGGGACATTGAACTATTATGAAAACTCTTTTACAGCACGGGTGTTTCGTAAAACAATTCGCCTTTGTAAGTAAGTCTAAAACTAATTAACCTCCATCAAAGTTAAGTAAGTTTTTGCCCCGTCGTTTTACCAAAAACATTTAAATTATAATCCCCCCATGAGTCTGGATGGCTTGCATAAAATATCAGCGTTACTTGAAAATTACACTCGCCAGCAGAAGCCGGATTAAATTGTATAAACATATGATGGGGTCTTTAAATTAATTTTGTTTTGATTAAAAATGTCGACAGCTCAAAGGTCACGCTAAGAGCCAATAATCCTTACACTAGACACAAAAGAATTTTAAATCACTTTTACAAGACACGAAGCAATATAAAATAATGGATTCTGGTGTTTTCACCATTCAAACATTTTTAACCGCTTGAATAGACTCACTATTAAATTAAAGTTAAATTATTTTGTCAAATGATTCGTTTTATAATTTCTGAATGATTCCCATATAAAAATTATTACATGAACATTGGATTATTTGAATTTTAAATTATTCAAATATGTATTTTTAACAAGTTGTTAAATATTGAAATATTTTAATATATTTATTGAATAATTTTCAATTAACATTACTGAATTTTAAAATATTCTAATGATTCTCTATTCAAATTAATACATAGATAGACATTTGAATAATTTCTAAAAATTATTAAGACATATTAATTAAAATGAAGCATAAAATTCAATTTTAATGCACAAGCAAAACGATTTTCCGTATGTAAAATTTTATATTTACATATATGTGCATAAAAAAATAATCAAACAAAAGATATCCGGTAAATGCATACAAAAAGTCCTAGCAATTAGAATTCCAGAAACAGGGGCAAAAAGACGTCAGATGTAAATATAAATAAAATACGTGAGAATATTTCATCCCCGACAGTGCAGAAGGAAATGGAATGCAAATTTCATAAAACTAGAAAAACAATTTATCTGCAGTACTTAGTTCAAAATACTTATTATTCTCGCTTTGTACAATGAAATTTATTATCAGATCAGAATAGAGGAAATTAATGACACAGGAAAATTTTTAATATTTTCCTCCAATGGAACTTTCATAAATATGTTAATTAATCTTGTTGCGCGTAAATTTACATTAGATAATGCCCCAGAATGATTGTTAATTTTATTATGCAGCTTTTCTAATTACCACGCTATCGAGATTAATAAATATAAATCTGTTAATTATTAATATTACAATCGGAAACGATTAGATCCATTGATAATGCTACCGTACACATAACTTCCATCCATTATTGTCACACTCTATTAGTAATTATGTTTTCCAATTTAAAAAGTTAAAAACTAACACATTGTTGTAGATATTGCTCCATTTCCTTTTACGACACGTTCGCAAGCGACGTTTTTCCTTAGCCGGCCAGGAAACTAATTAGGAAAATTCTAAAATTATTCAAACTATCAGGTCGATCCTCAGACCGTGGCCGCATTAGTTTTCACTAGGGTTTCAGTTACAGTCGGGCCGGATTAAAAGAAGAAAAATGCCGAATTTATACCAGTGCACCATCCCCATCTAACGGTGTATAATTACTTTAGAAAAGTCTCTACTTAATTAACTTATTCTTACTAATTTCCTTATTCGGACTACGTGCTGCAGAAGAAAGTGCACGTCTTGAAATTATCCAACAGTTTTACAGCGGTGTATAGTTGTGAAACACCATTTAGCAACAATTTTTGACGCTAAATTACGCCTGTATTGTCATAAACAACAATTACGGGCCGCAAAATACTAGTTAAATTGTTTCAACTTTCACAAAAAATTTTCCCTCACATTACGGGCCATTTATCATTGCAAATTACAAGCAAAAAAAAATTGTTTTATTTTAATTCCGGACTTGTCTAAAATTTATTCATGCGAACGTTACACGTGGAGCGTAGAACAACTATGTAACATGTAAAACGCAGACAAGATCTTTTGTTTTTCCATAAAATTCATGAAGTGCATTTAACATAAAGGACTAGAATTTGCAGCGACGTTTGTCCCAGATACTGAAACATTGTGCATGCTTAATGCGGAACTGGGAAATTCACCGGGGGGTGACACATTTTCCCTCCCTTCGACCAACAACAAAGTAATCGATATTTAGCGCAAAGATTGCACAATCAATGCGTACAGTCGAGTTTTCACCAAGGATGAGGAGACAACATTCGTCCGAAACTTTCGCAATTAAATGTTAAATAAAAGCGGTGCAACTCGAGATGCAAACACATCTGACCGCAATCGAATCCGGCGTTTTGAAAAATGCAAATCCGCCGCGGCACAAGGCGTTGTATTTGCGCATAATAATTCAATAATGACGTCATTAATTCTGAAACTCCGTAATATATTTAGTAAAGTGCATGGCTGAAATCTGATCTGCGGACTGTCTACAAGGGTAAGGAATATCCCAAGATTACCATAACATGAATATTCAAGAATGTCAAGTCGGATGCATGTTGATAGTATATAAATGACTTTGGGATTTTAATGCGCTCATTAGCCCAGTTCGACTTTTTCACAATCATCGCACCATTTCTTTGTTTATTAAAGGTAACGATGCCCGGGCACTAGCCGGCTTTAAAACCCCAGTTTTAATCAGAGTTTATGGCGCTTTTAATGTTAATCATATAAATTTCAATTACGGTTAATACTTGACGCAGTTTTATGCCCAGCAGTCCTTCACTCCCGATATAAAAGATCCACGAATTTTACTTGAGCGAAAAATTTATTTCATATAATTTACGATCATCTTTTAAATGACAAAACTGAAAATCAGGGCAGCATAAAATTTACGACGTCCGCTAAACTACTTAAATTAGGGTTAATTAAAATGGTTTAAATTAAACGTTACGTAAATAAAAACAACAAACAAATATTTTTTTAAATTGCTACTAGAGTTTCATAGTAAATTATGTTATATGTTTAAAATTAAATTAAATTCTTATGATGAGATATTACTTACTAAAAGTAAGTGCATATTATTCTGATTTGGTTGGGCAAAGAACTACCACATTCAAATTTATTTACATTTTGTGGTGCTATTTAACAATATTTTAAGTGGTAAGAATTTATTCTTAGTGGGATTTATTGCATATCTCACTTTTCGTGGGAGGAAACAAAAGCACTGGATTCTAGAGAAGAGGGAAATAATAATTAATATGAATTATAAAGGTGCTCTCAAATGGTTTACAATGTTATTAAAAAATATGAAACAAGACACTCAATTGAGAATGCAATAAGAAAACGTCCAACAATAAAACAACTCCTTTTATGAGCAGACAAATTGGAAGAATCAGTAAACGAAATCCTTTCTCGTCTGCAGGCCAAATAAAAAATGAATTAATTGAGTCATACAATATCAGTGTGTCTAGTAGAGCAATCAAACGAAGCATTTTAGTAAAGAAACCTTTGGTAACAAAAAATAATATTCGAATAAGAATAAAATTTGCACATAAATATATTTATTATCCTTCAGAATAAGCAGAGGAGTACTTTGGAGTGAAGAAGAATAGAATCCTCTACAAAAACTTTGACACACGGTGGAGGAAACATTTCGTGGCATGATGCAGGATCATTACAGAAAATTATTGGTAAATTGGACCGCTTCATGCTCAGAGATATCATAAAAGATTTAATGGAATGGAATGGAGAATACATGTTAAATAAAATATCAAATATTAGGATTAAATTTAATTAGAGCCGTGCATCTAAATCAACAATAAATGGTAATAAAATATGTTGAAACTAAAATAAAATTCAATTAAAGGACTCTAATATTTTTTTATCAAAACTCAGTACACAAGTTTGTCGCTAAAATTTGCAACGAAATAAAAACACAACTGACGCTCTAAAGGTTATTTTAATCAACAGCACACTCCTGCATAAATTCATCAAATAAAGGATTAATTAAGAAAGGAATTTATTATTCCTTTGAAATTAAACACTTTAATTATCGCAACTATAATTTTAATAGCTCTCGTCTTGCAATTAAAAAAGCGCAGCGGAACTAAATTAAAAACTTTCGGCATAAAGCTCCACAAAAATTTTCTGAAGTTAGACGGCAGATTGTTTCGTGATTCACTTCGTAACATTTTTACAAATTACGCGGGACTGTCAGCCGGTTGTTTATTGCTCCACGGACGACAAACATATTACATTTTTCTGTCTGGAGTTAACAAATAGTTATTTATGCAACAGGAGTACGTTTACAACGCATATGTCACTTGTAAATAAAATTCATGACGAAATGCGTTGAATGCGAACGATAATGGAACTGTACGAGGCTTTCAAAAAGTGTTGCTCCTCTTTTTGAATAATTAATGTCTTTGTTCTATTTTCCTTGTACATCCTGTAGTGCTTATAAAACCAATTTAATTATGAAATATACAGTGGGGCTCGCATTTAAAATTCTAAACGATTATATAAATCATATAGATAATTATAACAGCGAATGAAGAAAAAGAAGTAAGAGCGGAGAATGCCCCGAATGAATCATTTATGTAATTATATCCGACTAGACATGCAAATTTTGGCAGAAATTTCAAACGGTGGCGTGACTTGTCTAATGAATAATTTGTAGTTTAAATCTTGTATGTCGACTGTAATTTTATTTAGAAACATGAACTTCGTGCGGATGAAATTGTCAAAAGTTTTATTAATCAAACAAAAGGTAAAAGTGCAATGGAACAGTCAAATTTTTTGACTGCTGAATTCGCGAATCCATCGAGTTTTAATAAAATTCATTGTAGGTGAAAATTATAGCACGGAAATTAGGTTTCCGTGTAAAAAGCACCGGCGCCTTTAAAGCAGAGATTTTATTTCCTCAATTAAAAATATTCTCCAACTTTAATGAACTATTCCACTATTTAATTACCTTAATGGTTATTGATTACGGGCGTCCCCTTTACGTGGTATAATTGCCGGAGCCGCCAAGTATCCAAGGATTAAAGAGTCCTTTCATTCGTTCGCCGGCAACATTAACGTCCGCCCTCGGTGCCGGATCAAATTCTCCTTTCGCAGATAACGGACAAATATATTTTCTTGCGCATTTTGACGATACCGGGGCCACAATAAACTGGGGATTTTAATGTGTTGTGTGTTACTGCAAAACGGGTGAAGGTCTTTATACGGGCGGGGCCTGAAAGCGTTGCGCGCATAAATTCTTCCAATAATACGGACCGCGAACCCCCTTGATACACAATTTCTTTAGAATTTGGCCGCGAGACTCTTTCAATGTGTATATTCAGGTTGATCGCGCACAAGGAGATACCGCCGTTTTATTGCATCCAGTTTCTCGGTTGCGATGTGTTCAATCGGCGACTCGACCAAAAATGTATTTTATAGTCTATCCCTTTTAGGAACAAAGTACACGACGATGTAAAATAAGATTTACATAATAGAGACACGGTGAATGATAGAACATTAATTTTAAATGAACAACGTTGTGTCATATACATTGTGGCCCATTTAAACAGTAAACGCACACCTAACTTTTTTATTTTTAACTCGATTTTAACGAATGATGGCTCAAATGATAGGCAATAAAAATCTCCATTCCTTGATTAAGATATTTTTTATTCAAAACAGTCAGTGACGTTGTATTTTTCAAAATTTCTTACCAAATTTCACAAAAGAATATTAGTAAAGATATTACAATACATATTACTTTTATGAAATTATTATTTTTTTTATATGTAAAAAACATCCATATCAAATGGTGGCTTTAATTAAGTTAGGAGTTTAGATATTTCAGATATTCATTGACTTTTATTATATAGTTTAGTTGATAAAAAGAAATAAAAATATTATAAAAATCTGGCACATATTAAAATGCATTTTTTATATAATTTACAGGATGTTAAAGATTATAAATCAAGAAAATTTTATGACGAATAAAACCAGAAGTAGGAATGTCACTGACAACGGTGTTTAAAATTAAAAAAGGTAATCTTAAATCTACGATTCATGTATTATTGTTGTTAATCCCTAGCCACTAACAATTTATACAGAATGGCTTAGATGTCTGTTTTGAAATTTTAATATTAATATTGGAATAACTTGAAATTTAGACAAGACACTGATTATTTCTTTTGTGTAAAGTATAGTAATAAAAGAGTATAATCCCAAAACTTTTTAATATCATATTAAATAGAATTAACAAAACATGTTTTGTAACTTTAAATTCTCATATCTATAAATTATCAAGATCAATTTTACTTTTGGTACTGTAAATTCTAAACTAAAACTCACAAGATCATTATAATGTTTTATGGTATGTTTGTGATACTCTTGGAACATCCTATATAATTTTTATATACAGCAAAGTTTTTAAAAAGTCTCCCCTGAACTTTTGAATATAATAAGATATAGAATTCGAATAAAAACCATATAAATCATAAAGATAATGTTGATGTTGATGATGTTTCAAGAGGAATTTAGACAAGACACTAATTATTTATTTTGTGTAAAGTATGGTAATAATAGACTATAATCTCAAAAGTTTCGAATATCATATTATATAGAATTAACAAAATATGTTTTGTAACTTTAAACTTTCATATCTATAAATTACGAAGATCAATTTTACTTTTGGTATTGTAAACTCTAAATTAAAACTCACGAGATCATTATAATGTTTTATGGGTATGTTTGTGCTACTCTTGAAACATCCTATATAATTTTTATATACAGTAGTTTTTAAAAGGTCCCCCCTGAACTTTTGAATATAATAAAATATAGAATTCGAATAAAAACCATATAAACTTGTCAATACAACTAAATTTCACCACCAAATGAATTTCACGTGTTACATAAACTATGAAAACTATTGAAGGTTATTCATAAATCATCGTAATGATGATGTTGATGTTGATAATGATGTTACTACAAGAAATAACTTTAATAAGCCACAACAGAAAAGTTTTATCTTCTTTTTTACTTTTGAGTAGTTGAGAAAACAAGAAGCAGAAAAATTACAGAAGTATTTCAGTGCAGTTCTGATTGAAGATCTTTTGAGCTATCCTTCCATAAAATAGAATCACAAATAAAAATTTGCAGGGGTATTTCCATCTTAACTATACCACCCTGTAAGTATCATATTAAAAAAATGTTAAATCCACGTAAAACATTTTCAGTTAAGCCTTGTTTTATGTCCCATTAGATTAAACATATGAACTAACGAACGCAATTAGTATTGATATGAAATCTGTTAGCCGAAACAAAAGTAAAAACATGAAAAGAGCATTCCGTTTAATAAAGCTGTTATTAGAGTGATTTATGTTTTATGAAATCCTTACTCTGACCGGCAGACGAATATAATAAAGGAAAAACTCATTCGGTGGATTATTCCAGAGTTATGGCGCGGTTAAAATAAAACATTTGAATCAGCTTTTACAAAACTATGAGTAATAAAACAGTATAAATTGTAGGGAATGACCTAGTATTCATTAAGTTAATTCCAACAAGAGCGGCGGCGGCGGTGGCGGCGGCGGCAACGTGCAGGCACTGCCGGTATCAAACGTATCTTTATCTCGGAAATGAATTAAACAACATCCATATTCATGGGGCGCATAATTCGCTATGTAGGTAAATTTATTTCAGTAATTGCGTTCCGCCACCATAAATACATTAAACCGGGCACCAGCCCGCAACTCCAATACGTATTCGATGAATACATATATTACAATTAGTACAGGCCTGGTCATGTACCGCAATAGATATTAATATAAACTATTACCCCCTAAACTTAATTACGCGCCGTGTAATTAACAAGTAGACATATACTTAGTCCGTTTATGGGACGCTGCGAGGATTTAATGAAAAACAGCTTTGATGAATTGGGAATTAGCGCTGCAACAGATAGCCGAGCTTTAGTTGGGCGGTTTAATGAAACGAGTCGAAAAGATGGCAAAAACGAATAGCAAAATGGTCGGCGATGAACACAAAAATAAATTGACCAATTTAGCATAAAAATTGTTAATGAAAACTGAAAACACGAATAGAGGAGTGATGCGCAATAAGGGCGGGCACACAATGCTCCTTTTCAGATAGTTCGAAACAAAAGTTAGTTTAATTGATCTGATGGCGAGAGATACGGAAAAAGTCGTCAATTTCGAGACGAAAGTAACAACTTTCGACGTTATAACAATAAAAAAAAGTTTCGAATGCGATTTAACTGATTTAAATTGGGTTTGAAACGGTAGAAAAAAGGATTCGACAAATAATTGGAATTGCCGCGTGGTCTGAATATAATTCAGGAACACAAACATCTATTGTGAAAACTAATTAGTGCTTTATTATTTGTCGAAAATAATCCGTACGCAAAAGTAACAAAAATGCATTTTCATAGAATATAATGGGATTTAAATTAATTAAATTAGGATTGAAATGACAAAACAAAGAGGAAAATAGAATATTCCATTGGGAAAAAATAATTAGATTTTTCTATTATTGTGGACTAAAAAAATACTCTATATACCAGAATATAAAATTACGTTAACCACGAATATAAAATGGTTTCGGATGCGAATTAACTAAGTGCGTTTGAATTAATAGGGATAAATATACAATCAATTTTATTTCATGGTTTCATCAAAAATAACCTATGCTATTTAAATCATTTAAAGTGGTTTTCAATTATGGGAAATAAATAATCAATCAATAATTGCATATTGCTTCGATTTTATGTTATGATTCAAAAATAAAAAAAAAATCGTAAAAGTTTTTTATTATTAATACTACTTATTTTATTATTTTTATTATTAATACTACTTAATATCAAAAAGTGGAAAAAAATCACCGAATTCGTGCGATATTTAAATATAATTCCAAAATAAACTTAGTGTGTAAAAAACATTTTTTATGTGAATTAATAATTTATTAAAAAATATTTTATGAGAGAATACAAAAATACATCAAATTAATAACATGAACAGATTTCAAATGTGATTGAAATTGGTCTGAAATGACTAAATAAATAATGCTACGAATTTCCACGTTTCAAATTCAAACTTTAAAAACATTTTAAATATACAAATAACTACTGTGAAAATTATATTTCCCTTTTTAACAAAAATATCGTTACAAAAGAGCAAAAATAGATCATTTGACTATAAAAAATTTCAAATTAATTAAACTCGAAATGATACAACAAAACAAAAGAAAAGTATATTAATTAAAATTATTATGATTAGTTTTTTCTCTTATTATTACAATTAATTATTATTATTATGTACTAAAAATTAGGTAACATACAATTGCAACAACCACTAATATAAAATAAGTTCAAATACTATTTAACTGATTTACACTGAGTTTCAATCAAGAGGAATAAATATTTAATCAATAATTGGTCAATTTCATTTAGTGGTTCGAATAATTCAAAAATCTATTGTAAAAGTTAATTAGTCCTTTATTATTACATTATTTACAAAAATATCAAAGATACTATATATAAATTATAGTACAAAAAAGTCCTTCATGTGATTTGTATCGATAAATTTGAATTGAAATAATAAAATAAAGGAAAAATACAACCATTTTTTGTGAAAAATATATGTAATTATATTATGTACTACTCCATATCAGAATATAAAAATACGTAAGCCATTAATACAAAAAATCAAATTGAATTGATTTAATTGATTTAAAAAAATACGTAAGCCATTAATACAAAAAAATCAAATTCGATTAAATTGATTTAAAATGGATTTGAACCAATAAGGTAAAAGGTTCAGCCTATAATTGGAAATTAGTGCGATCTTGCTTTGGATATTATTCGAAACTGTAAATATTTTTTATTAAAAAATATTTTATAGTAAAACACAAAAATACGTTAAACCAATAATATAAACAGGTTTCAAATGTGATTTAACTGATTGAAGTTGGTTTTGAAATGATTAAATAAATAATTGGAAATTGCTACGATTTTATTTCGTGTTTCGAATATAATTTAAAATTATAAAAAAACCTCCGGTGGAAATTAATTAATTCGTTATTGTTATTATTCACAAAAAACAGTCGTTGCCAGAATATTAAAAATACGTTACCAACCAATATTATTAAACGTCATACCTGAAACAAAAAACACACAAAACATAAATAAAACAATTCACGTTGGATTTTCCAAATATATTTAAATAAAGTGTTAATAGACTTGGAAGTAACAACAATAATGGCCGCAATAAAACTATGATTAAAGCGGGTCCGAGTCAATATTTGTCGTACCGACAGCGTATTCACCGAGATAAATTACGATATTTAATTACATCCGTATTTTATATTCGTGTAATTAACAGGCCGTTAATTGAAAATGAATATCATGTGGAGATAATGTTGGAAATTGCCGCTGCAAAAGTCATTTTCCAGCGACTCGTGCATTTCGAAGAGTCGTTCCGCCGCAAATTTGTGTCACTGCAAATTATATGCTTAATTTCAGTTCGGCAATTAACATGCGGCAGTTTTCATTCTTTATTAATGCAAATTGGTCGCTAATATGTTAAAATAATACCCGTGCCGTACAGTGATTCCGTACATGTTATGCGCATTTATAAATTTATTAAACAAATAGCTGTGCGGATTCACGTCAAAAACATTAGCGTCTATTAATTTAATTTCATTTATAAAATTACAATATGCTCGCACCAACAGGCTGTATTCATATTCCCGGATAATTAACTGTTATTGTTAATACATTAACCAATTAGGTCAAGTGGGGGGGAACAATTAAACACACTGCATGTTGTACTTAGATGGATAATTATTTTGGGAGGCGAATTTTTTCAAGCAAACCGCACAAAATATTTGCCGTTTTCGGCACTTAATTGACTTCAACTTTTAAGCGATGTCCCAATTGATTTTAAAATTGTTTCTGTAAAAAAAGGCCCCTTTAATCGACCATTATTTATTCAAAAGTTTAATTTAACTTTTTTCTTGGGAACGTTGGAAAGTTCTCCGCAAGGAACAACAAAAGAACTCCGAAAAAAGAACCTATTTACGGATATAATAATTATTAAATGTTCCCCAATAGTTGACACAATTTCGTTTTTTTTTTTTTTTTGCCGGAGAAAGGCTGAGGCCGTATATCTTTCTCCCTCGTTAAGACCAGGACAACAGTAGGGTACATGTGTCCCATTGAACACGGGTATTTAATTACAATGATAATATAATCTACATACGTTATTAGACAACCAGAACAAACACCCCTTTAAATCTGCTGTGTGATGCGAAACTATTGTAACTCATGTCGGACGGTCCCTGGTTCGGCCAGTCAACCCTTCCGGCCGGCCATCTTGCTCACAATGAATCAATTAATAGCCGACGCTTTCAGCCCATATATTTTAAAACTGAACAATAAACATGGGGGGGTCGACGGAAGTGGCATTCGTTGAAGGTAATTAATACAATTTGGAAATTCCCCGCGGCCGATGACAAAAAAAATGAAATCATCCCCAAGGATGTTCCAATAACGGCCGGATCCGTACACAGTGTAGTGAAAAATTTCGCGTCACATCCACCGGACAGAACGATTAATTATTCCGGCAATTTTGGGGGATTTTTTTGTCTTTCGCATGATTCCACCAATTTGATTGACAAACAATGCGCAGCTACAGTGGCGCAAAATATAAATGCGATGCAAATCAATGGAGTCATAAAAATTCATCGGCACGTACCGGACTTGAAATATTAATGAAATTAAGGGGGGGCCGAGCGGAATCGGATTTTTGCAAGGAATGCAAACCCCGGCCGGCAAGTTTGAGAGGCAAATAAGCTAAAATATTCGTTCGGGGGCTGCAGTTCCGGTTAAAGAAAGTAATCAAATAAATTGTTGTCCCGTCGCATTTTAATACGGACCGGGTCCCCGGAGCTCGGGACCTCGTCCATCCACGGAGGGCATTAGCGGAAGCGTTCTGACAGAGGAAACTGTCAGATGGTCCGGAAGTAATTTGCCAGTTCGTGTTTATAGAAGGCACAGATACGGTTAATCGGATTGTGAAGTTTCCAGCATTTCCTCCCGAGATTTATTCAAATTTCTTCCGCTCATATCAATACTTTTATGGAGTGATATCGGGCATAAAGTAGACTGAATTCCTCCTCCGTTCTAAATACTAATCTTATTCCGACAGTTTATTTAGGGTAATGCGATCAATCATGTGTTCGAGTTTGGTACACGTGTACTTTTCACCATCTCGGACGGAGGGGGATGGGGTTAATCTCGGGATGGGTTCCAAACCATTTCGTCCTCTGAACTTCAGAAACTCTACTTAGCCAGTTTTAGTTTTTTTTTTCCTGCAATTTATCGGGGGGGAACAAGTTTTACAGTCGACATTTATCGTAACTCAGAGTCTCGCATGTCAGGAGAGCAAAAAAGAAATACGGTGACGATGATATTGAACGTGGCTTGTGCCCATATATTACTGTGTGTATCAATAGTGGGCCTTCAATGAAAACTTTCGACTTTTAAACTTGCAGTTTCCCTAGGAAACTTTTTACGCGCCAAGAGCGAGGTATTACTCTTTTCCTGAACGGAAACACTTCAAAAGCACGTTATATTTTGTGAAAATTAAATGAAAGTATTATTCTTGAGACAGCCATCTTGAATTTCCCCCAATTATTAAATGGCTTGCCACTGTTGGAAGTTCAAATAAAACAAGCCACAAAAAATAGAGTGCTAGTAACAGTCTTCTCTATTACATTACATTAACAGACCCAAATTAATAATAATGAGTTGATTCAATTACATAAATGGAAGGTTTGTACTCTAACGAATTTCTTAAACGTCAGCCAGAACCGCAATAAAAGTTTCGTCGGAAGTACACAATGAAATAATTAATTACATCCTTAGTGGGATTGTCCATAACAAAGGGCGTGATTAAAATCGATGTCGGGCCTTTTGTCTGAGAGATAGACCTGTAACCATTTTGGGCCTCTAAAATATCTGCCCATAAACCTGTCCATTACATTCTTACATCGCTGTGTTGCCCGACGTTTCACCGCAAATAATGCTGAGCTTTGTTTGCAAATGCCAAGATACAATGCACTAAAAAATTACAGCTAATACATCACTTGCGCCTTACGTAGTCCATTAAAGTTTCGGAAGCACCGCCAGCACATGTGACTTTGTAAATTCCATCGAATTTAACGGAGGGATTACCAGCATATTGCACATTACTTAACGTGACCGAATCCGAACTGATTGACATTTCCAGACGGCGTAACGTATTGGCCATTGTGCTAACTCAATAAGCTCATTTGACCGAAGTCGATAGTTGTGTATCAGCGGAGTCAGAAACAACGATCTGTAATCCCAATAAACTCAAAGTAATGCACGCTGCCAACACGTACGTACTCATCATTTAGCTCGTTCATTTCCAACCATTGGAACCTGTCATACGTACCTAATCCTTTTAAAATCCCAAGTGCTACTCACCCGGTTTCCTATTAAGAATGAATAACACTTAAGGGCTGCAACATTTACCATTTCACTTCGAATAACAGGCACTTCCAACATCGCATCGTCCGATTTGGATAAATGTCTTTATAAATTCCCTCGGATTTAACGGACCCATCATCCGCACACTGGAAATTATTATTTAACGTGCCTGGAGCAATTCTGATTGACGTTTCCAGAGAAGAGAATAGGACTGGCCATTGTGCTAATTTAATAAGCTGTTTGACCGCAACCGATAGATGATATACGGCATAATCCTCGTCAAAAACAAACGTATTCGAACATTAATGTACGGATTAGTTACGTGGCACGTGCAGAGAGCTGCGAAACGGTAAAATTCACAAAACCAACTGACATTTTTATATAAAACGAGCATTTGAAGAATCATCAGCCAAACAAAGACCAGACTGTTCCTTTGTGTGTTACGGCAATGCTCTCGGCCGCCTCTGTACAGCAGACAGTTTCGTCTGGCTTGAGCTGTCTGGAGAAATAGCAGACTGGCGCTTTAACCGGATGATATTCGTCGAAACGGATTATCCGAGTTAATGAGTGAGCACTTGACACCGCTCCCAACCATTCTGCAACAACAATTCCATAAATTCGTTCGACTAACACCCAGCCACTGTCTAAATTATCCGAACCCGAGGGCGCCGGACTCGGTCGCCCACCATTCGCCTGAAAATTAAACCGTAACCCAAAAACGCCGGCACTTTTTAATTAACTTTAATTTCCGAATTACAAGGGACTTTCACCCGGTACCGTTCATACTGATTTTGGCTGCGCCAGCGCTAAGCCCGAACTGGATTAAGTAAGCTTTCAATAATTATACGGCGGAGACGGCGTACCATGTGTGTGTTTTTGTTGGGATGGTTCCCTTATGGTTTTTTTTTCTTTATTTCTATTGGGGAGTAATTGACAATTATGGTTAATAAAGTGCGCCCTCAAAGGGAAGATTGCCGCCGTTCCGTTGCTCATCGGGAGTAGATAATCTCCGGCGATATTTATAGGCAGATGCGCTTTTTCCCCCGCAAATGGAAAAACTAATAAATCCACTTGGACCCTGAAAGTAATAAGAGTTACATGCAGCTTGGCTCCTTTGATATCTCGGCTGCATGAGCCCGACGTGGAATCCACTCGTACATTTATCTTTTAATTTGAGTGAAAGGGAAAAATGAACTCATACATTTAGGTTTAATTTTATATATGGATGTAAGTGGCGCGGAATCCGACCGACCGAGGGGCCCGCACAATTTATTTAATTCAAATTGCGATATTACTTCTCGAAAGTAATTACTTTCCAAGTTCAAGAGGTGCCGGTGCAGCATAGATCATGGACTAGTTTGATATTGCACACAAACTAACAAATGTCTCCTCTTCTGCCACTTTAATTAAAATAACAGAACAGTTATTGAATATAAACTTTGGCCAGCCATTCCGGGCCGTGCTTGGCGTGGATCTTTTATTTTGATTCAGCCGAGTGGCTTCTCGAAATGTGACTGGATTGTTTTGCATTATTGTGCTCAACACATGTATTCGAATCGAGTTATTACGTTTAACAAGTGCTGCGAGAATTCCGACTTCATTTTATAGCCCCGCAAGTTTTCCTGCTTATAAATAAAATTGTGCAATTTGGTTTTGTACAACGTTAATGCTTATTTTCATTCAATCCACTTCCATGTTCAATCCAATTAGACTTGTTTGTACACTTGCTTCCTGTTTTATTAATATTTTAAACTATAGAAATATGCCCGCATACTGAAACGATTTATTTTCCAATCATTTTCCGGCACAAATGTTACACAAAATAAAAATTAAAGTTCAAACATGTTCCAATTCACCGGATTTACACAACTGTTTATATTAACAGACAAATTATTCTTTTTTTCAACGAGATAAATATTCCATATAAACTTTGGAACAGTGACAAGCGTGAATCGACCAGATGCGACTGCGATAATTATAACATAAAAACGAAATTAACAATTGAAACAAAAACAACTTCGCAGCAAATGACCATGTAATTGCAATTTGAATTGTATTTTACGATTAATTGCTCATTAATCTTCAACGTGTTATAAAATGTTCCGCCTTTGTTTCAAAATTTATAGTTCCGAATATAATTACAACTGTAAAAATACACACAGATGCAAATTTTAAATTTTATATAAAACTGTGTTGCCGTAAAAACAAAGTGCCATAAACATGTTTGAACGAGCCAGTAAAAATGACTATCTGAATAATCATTAAATGTATCGATATTTTACGTCCAAGTTTTATATCGAAATTGTCATTCGAGCTGTTAATAAATTGCTAACAATAACACAAATGATCGTTAAGATAAATCAACAACAAGAAATTTCAACAAACAAATATCCATCGATGGTTACGAGCAATTAATAAATATTTACATTCGCAGACCACTTTTATTAAGGAGTGTTTTCCCTAAATATTTACAAAGTCGTCTATGAATATTCCAATCTATCGAATGGCCATAAAATATCGTCTAGCCTAAACAATAGAAGTGTAAGTTTTTATCATCCCCCAAAAATAAATGACTTCATTCTCAAACAGAAAAGGCTGTCTGGCGAAACGAAAAAAGCTTAGTTAACAGACTTCATAATTTCATTTTACGTCGGGGCTAAATAAAAATAGATTTCCATCGATTATTGAATTGAAAAGGTTTACAGTGCGTAAAAGAGGATTCGCACAAGTTTTGTAATTACGGCATTCGTTATGCCTCGCCCACAACGCCACATTTTTCTTCATGACGCATTTCCTTTTTTCCATCTCGATACGAAGCTCAAAGGAAAAGATAATAAATCCAAATCAAAGAAGAGATATGCCGAGGGATCAGAATCAAATAGAGCGACGATTGACAGTTCTTTTGTATTGTTTCCTTCGCTATTATATGTTAAACAGCTCTCATTATATGCCATACAGAATTATACGGTATAAGCTCCCTTCCCTTTGTTATTGCACCGTTTTATACCAAATAATATAACCCTAACAATGTAACAAAGCGTTTATATACAGCAAACTTAATATGTATTAAATTAATTTCAGGTTCATTGATTTTCTTGTGGGAAGTTTAAACCATATTACGCCACGCTGAAATTTCTGTACGAAACAAAATAACTCCGGGGCTAACTTCCAGGATAAACACTTTAATGGTAGGTAACCCCAATGTATTATTCATCGGTCATTTTTAAAGTCTTTCGGCCGAAATTATAGATAATTTTAATCTGCACCTGTCACACGCAGCAACCACTCCACCACGTAGTCCGCCTCTAATGCCACACGTTTTAAGAGAGATATTAATTGAGTCGCGCACGTGCACAATCACGTGCCCGTATTTTTGTTTAGGCGAATTTGAGAAGCGGTTATTTTTGGGCCAGTGACGCCGCTGTTTGAACTTAATTACTAATATTAAAGCCGGGGTGGAATTAAATCCCTTTATTTATTTAGTTTGCGAGTCTATTTTATTATCGTTTAATTGAGTAGGTATGTTTTTAATTTAATTATGGATGAACTAATCCGGGAGAGAATCGATTCTTATTCCTTTTGTGTTATTACTTTACACAAATAATAGTAACAAATTTAACGCACGAGTGGAGTAAAGTTGTATATACATTGAAACCTCATTATTCAACTATTGTGGTTCATGAGTAGCATTATTAAATCGAAATTAATTAAGTAATAGATCCATTGTTTAATAGTTGCAGATAAAAGATTACTCCCCGAACAAATTAATTTTCTGAACACGCTAAATTCAATATCATTGATGTGCGCCATATTTCAAAATTAACGCGGAGATCAATAGTTATTAATTTTAACACGATCCGTTTGAAATGCTAGTAATGGGGAATTATGAATATTACATATCTGTGCCCAGTATAAAATAGAATGCGAATCTGAGATTTATTAAAATGAATGGCGGCCCAACAATGTGTTAAATAAAGCACAATGTACCGCACCAACTATGATGCAGTATAAATCTGTTGATTACATGACTACAAAGTTTCAAAATAAGATGGTTTTGATTTTCAGTTGCACAAATAGAAGCGAACATTCCAAGTAGAAACCATATCAAGAAAAGGCATCTCTACTTTTATCACTCGAGCGGAGACCTCCTTTGATTTTTAAATCTTCGATTTAAATTTATTATCATTCTTTTCTTGTACGTCGGAATTCGGTTGCTTTGTTGACTGAATATCCTTACACCCGTACAATTACGTTAGTCGGAAAAAAGGGGGGAGGTATTAAAACGCTATTAAATTTTAGTGCCCAACGCTTTAGTATTAAATTGCCAGACCTACATTTAAATTAATTTCTAAAATGTAAGTCCATGGTTTGTCTAAGGTAAATACGTGGTCTATGTTCAGGCCTGGAAACACGTACTGATTTTGTTTTCATTCCATTAGCATGGATTCAAGAAACACTTGTATGAAGAGACCATCATTCCCACTGCTCGCGTTAAACGACTGTCGCACATTAATTCCATTTTCTATACACAATTTCATTGATTGCGTCCCACACATGTGGGTAGAATTTAATTATAACGGGACAATAAAAATGTCTTCCGAGTGTATTTATTTTTATTAAAAACCAAGATGTGCCTAGTCATTTTTCGTTTTCACAATATTAAATTGGGCATTTTAATTAATAAAACTGTTTATTTATTCATCTCTTAGTCATGAAAAGTTGACGACTCTCACTTGTATACAGATATACAGAGAAATAATTTGAAAGACACAGAAAAATCAAAGGAAGGTGTAAACTATAGAAGTGTAAACTCTACACCAAAGGCTTCTTACTCTTCAATCAGGACACCTATGATATGTTTATTTGGCCGAGGCTATTCAACTATTCTCTATCTTAGAGAGTCACGGAAAACGGATGCGACAGTACTGAGATGGAATTTCGACATAACACCACTACAACAGTGGTGAGATGGAATTTTGATACGTTTATGATGGGAAAATTGCAGTGGGCCCCCATGACGTCATCTCACCTGAATATCAGGAGCAGCGGTTTGGATGTTTCTAGACTAACCTTGACTAAACACAAAGTAAGTCACCGGAAAACCCTGATGACTGACGTACGTACTAAAGACTCTTTTAAAGACAGTGCAACATACAGTGAAATTTCGACATAAACCGATACAACAGTGGTGAGGTGAATTTTGATACATAAATGAAAATTGCGGTGGTCCACCAGCAGTGTGGTCATCTTGCCTAAATCTCAAGAATAACAGTTTCTTAAACTGCCAAAGTAAAAGAGAATTTTTGTTTAATTATTTTAGAGTGGGGGGCGTCTCTGGTACATTGCCAAGAAACTGCCGCCCCTTGTCAAAAAAATTAGGTGAACGACATCTTGACCACCAAGCTGCACAAGCAAAGTAGACTTGTGTCCCAGTGAACAAGAGTAGTTCACGGTCAACAGGAGTTCATACTAAATAAAAAGCCATCTCGGGCTTTTATGCGCCGTATGCGCAGAAACAATGGTGAGATGTACGTCGAGCTGCGCAGTATTAATATGACCGGAAACAATGTATATTGACATAATTAGCACAATAATGCGAAATGCTTTTGTATAATTCACTCCTTTGATTTGTAATTTGATGTCAGCTCACAACTAATTAGCACGAATGATGTTTACTAATATATGTCGTCGGTGATCAAATTACAATCAACATGTCAGTTGCACCGTCCCGGCGTATATGCCGCGGCGGCGGGCACCGTGCGACGCGTCGCGATGCCGACGCTAATGCACATTATAAATATTGAAATTTCCGCGCCGGCAACTGCGGACATATCAAATAGGTAGGTAATATTGTGGAAATATCGAACCATTACGTATTCCTATTGCATCCAAACGGGGCAATCAATTCAAAGCGTCAATCAATGCTTTGGGCCTCGAAGGGACCCCGTCACCTGTCGATGCGAATGTGAAGGCACGTGTGTGCATCCGATGTGTCCCAATCACATTCTACGGGACCTCGGGCCTTGTTCAATTTCCAGATCGGCACAATGCGGGAAATCAAATTAGAATGCCCCCCCTACGAGTTGAAAGGTTCGCTCTTAGAATCGCTTGTTCCAAATAAAGAACCAAGAAATTCCATTCAAATCCGGGGGATAATTGTCTATCCTCGGTCCTCTTTTTTTCGGGATGTCGACTTCCAGTGCTCACATATCATTAACTTTTGGGGTTTTCTAAATAATTGACTAATTAATTTTTTACTTCAATTCCTGATATTTTATGATTTTCATATTTTTATAATTTATTAAATCCTTTATATATGTTTTGTTTTTTTTTTCATGACGTTGATCAGTTCTTACATTAACTTTTGAGGTTTTATAAATAATTAAAGAATAAGTAATATTTTTATAATTTCTTAAATTCTTTAAATTTATGTATACTTGGTTTTTTTGTCATGACACCAACATCCAGTTTAAATAATTATAAATTAAGTAATATTTAAACTAGAGTGATTTATTTTCAATAAAAGAAAAATTCTAGGCAAATAAAAGTCTTTAATTAATGGAAATATATTTGTTAATTTTATGAAAAATGGGGAGAATATTATTTTTTATACCAGTTATTCCAAATTTAAAAAATATAAATATATTTTTCTAATTCAAAGTAATACTTTTATAATTATTAATTTCTTTAAATTTATATGCCTTGTTCTTTTGTCATGACACTAACATCCAGTTTTTACATATTACTAACTTTTGAGGTTTTATAAATAATCATAAATTAACTAATATTTAAACTACAATGATTTATTTTTAATTAAAGAAAAATTGTATAAAACAGAAGCAGAATATTAATATTATTCCAAACTTTTATAATATAAATATATTTTTTGTAATTTAAAGTAATATTTTGATGATTTATTAAATTCTTTAAATTTATATGTTTTGTTCTTTTGTCATGACACCAATTCCCAATTCATACATATTTATTAACTTCTGAAGTTTTATACAATCATAATTTAAGTAATTTTTAAACTACAATGATTTGATGATGATTTTTTTCAATTAAAGAAAAATACTAAGCAAATAAAAGTCTTTAATTAATAAAAATATATTTGTTGATTTTATGATACAGGAGCATAATATTAGTTTTTAAGTCAGTTATTCTAAATTTTTAAAATATAAATATATCTTTTATACTTTAAAATATATATTTGAGATTTTATAAATAATTATAAATTTATATAAATTTTATATATTTTTTATAAATAATATAAATTATTAGTTAATTCATAATAATTATATTATTATGAATTAACTAATTTTTAAACAACAATGATTTGATAATCATTTTGTTTTTTCAATAAAATAAAAGCCTTCAATTAACAAAACTATATTTGTTGATTTTATAAAACAGAACCAAAATATTATTTTTTAAGCCAGTTATTTTAAATTTTTAAATTATCTTTTTTGTAATTCGAAGTAATATTTATACAAATTTATTAAATTCTTTAAATTTATATATGTTTTGTTCTTTTGTCAAGATACCAACTTCCAGGTCTTACGTATCATTATATCATTAATTTTTTAAATAAAATTAAATACATTTTATTAGTTAATTAAATTAAATTTGGAATTTTATGGGACGAGATTACTAAAAATAATTATATTTTTGTAATTCAATTTTTTATTAATTAAATATTTTGTTTTTTCTATGTAATTCAGGAACCATTAAAATAATACGCCTTTGATGAATGGTCGCATTCACCATTTTTAACAATAGCGAACTATTGCAACAACTATTGATAAATCACCATTATCAAAGCTTCCATATTTTCACCACGAGTAAAAAATAATAAATATTGTGTTCAAATAGTTTCCCAATGGAACATGACAGCTGAAAACTGAAATCTCCGATACTAATTTAATAAAAAACTAGTGTACCGGATAATGTTAAAATACATTTTATCCGGCGTATTTTATGAAAACTGTAATTGTTGTATACGATCATTAGTGTTAAAAAGTAGGATCGGTTTACGTGTGGGTTCATGAAAATATTTCGCAATAAAATAAATAAACCCTGTTTTTGCGAAATTAAACGACGGAATAAATAAAATGGCAAAGCACATTTAAATGCAGAAAAACTCACCCCTCTTGACATCATCGAACCCGGGCTGTTAAAAATAATGGGACTGAAATGAATATTCGCCGGCTAAACGATAAAAGAACAAAATGGAAACGTTTTATCAAAAATATATCAGTTGCAGATAACAGTTTTTTTTTACCCTGTCGCGCCCGGATTGCAAATAAAAATGACAATTTTCCAAATGAATATATTAGCATTTGATATTTATAATGATATCGGCCGTGTGAAAGGAAAAAGGAGATAGAAAAAACGTGCGCCTTATTTGTCGAATACCTCTGGGACACACATAATGTGACTTATATGCCTGTGAATTTTTTCGATACCAATGTATAGGTGCCGTATTCATGCCATCAATTTATCTCCTTTCCTTATTTGGATCCGGGCTTCGGTTATTCGGGCTTCACATCTCTCTCACAAGGATCCGCACAAGGGTCATAAAACAACAACAGCAAAAAAAAAATCGATACCAACGAATTTATTTAATTTTTCCCGTAAAAAAATGACGGCAATCAATCGTGCCCTTTATATTTGACAACTTCATACGCTAATGGGTCAATATCAATCTTCGCGCTATCAGATTCTGTATTCATATTAAATTTCGATGCTACAATGATGGAATGATGGCGGGCCCCCTTTCTCGCAGGGCGAGAAGTCCCATCGGGGGTGTTAGATGTCAATATGTAACGGGAACGTGAGCGTGAATCTTAATCATTTTTAATGCCGGGAACTTCTTCCCCGTATTCTGCTAAAATGTCAAACCGTGTTCGAGAATTGACGTTATCACCGGGACCATATAATACCCCCGCCATTATTAACGCGTAACCCGATTTTATAAAATCATCCCCCCATTTTATGAATTTAAAATTACCAATCGACATTTGCAGTTTAGCCATGTTTTGTTTCATGAGTCAACCGACATGTATTTTTTTGTTTGCCAATTGACGTTTAATTAAACAATTTAATATGAAATATCAAGTTTCATGCTGCGAATTATTTTTAAATCCGCATTACTCGAAAATGACAAGAGCATTGCAGTGTATTTCGATACTGGAATTTAATTACCATGGCAACCATGGAAATTGTGTTTATTCTCTGTCATTATATTAAATTGTGCTTCGAAAGTATAGTTTTAATTAATTTGCACACTGTTATTTTTTTTTACGTTATTTGTCGCCCGCACATTAAACATCAGTTAAATTAAATGTACGTACGACATAAATATAAAAAAGACCAGACTTAATACATTATTAAAATACGAATCAGCCATTATGACTTCCGAGTGCAGAAAAATCAGTTGAATACTTTGAGCGCCGATGTAATGTGATAAAGCGAACGGGAGTTGCTGGAAAATTTCCTACCCATTAAAAGCTGATTTAAATATAAAATGCATGAAAAATGTCTGTTTGCATCACGTAAGCACAGAGAGGTTCGGACAAAACTACCCCTTTTTGTTCCGTGTATCACTCTCTACACACGTACTTTGTATTCCTGCATTTACCGTTCAAAAGGCCGTGAATCGCTTTAGTCCGTTGACCCGCCGCATTTATTATTACTTATTTAGAAAACAAGCGCATTTTAACAACTAAATTATTATCGCGAAATAAAATGTGGAATAATTAGCGTGAATGGTGAATTCATTACCCGCAACGCAAATTTGTTTTACGGGTGGGGAGGATGTTTATGGAGCTCCGCTGGAATAAGAGATGTTTTAGAAAACCCCCAAAATTTAACCGCGATAAACAAACAATGGTAAATTGAATTTTGCATAAGAACCACCGTTCGTTGGGTGTCTTCGACAAAGTTAATAACTCCTTAAATATTCAAACTTCGAAATTATTCCGAATTTAAACAGAGTAGTTCATTAAGGGCACGAGTAATGTGTACTAACGAATTTTCGACATTGTTAAACGTTCGGAACGAAAAAATATATTAAACGGTTTGCGCCCTTTTTAAAACAAATGACTTGTTAGGGGACGTTTTTATTGAATTTTAATTCGTCTAATTGCCGTAATTCAATTTTTTTTTTTTTCATTCCATTTCAGTCGTTTTGTTTGTTTTTCCTCTTGGATTTTATTAATTACATCTCGGGGCACGCGGTTAAATGTAAAAATAGTCGATAACGAAGCTTTCACATCAATCAACATATTAACTTACACTCGACATACGTTATAACAGCATGATTAATTAAATTAGGATATTACAGAAAGAAAAAAATAATTAGCCTCGGCCGGTACACATGAAACGCTGACAGCATGATTGCCATAATTAAAAACAATTATTCTTTCCTAGAAGCTTCAACTTCGCAGTCTATTACGTACTTTATTTTCATCCGTATCACGACAGCAACGAATCTATAAAAATACACCAGAATTGCACTTTACGTCCGTGTAAAATGCAGCTTTTAAAAAACATTCTTTTAATTTTATTGACATAGAAATATAATGATGCAATCGCTTTAAAATTGTTACATCGAGTTTAAACATTGTATTGAACTTTGTTGTCGTAGATTAAATCGAAATGTAATTTTTTACATTCGAACTCGTTACCATATATTAAATTTATAAATTGACAGTCATTTCCAACCAACTTTGTTCCGTAAACAAGTTTCATAGTGAAATATAAAAATATTTATTTATTTAATATAAATCCAATTTAATAGTGCTCTATCAATACAAATATAATTTTACTTTTTGTAGTTGAGTCGGATGATAACAATATTAATGAATAATGGAATTAATAATAACATAATCTTCAATATGTAATAGTGGTGGACTAATCACGAAAACTTCTGTATATTCTAATGTAATTAGTATGCCAGCCACCCTCCAGCCGACGAAATTGGTTTTAATTAAATTTTGTCGATATTTAATTACCAAAACCTGCGACATAAATTTAATAAAGATTCATTTATATCGAATTACCGATATAGCTTCGGAAAGTTTCAAATTTTCGTCTGAAGTTCGGGGGAATTGTAAACACTACCAGAATATAAAACAATGCGTTGAGATAGTTAATGGACAGAGTAAATAAAAACGTGGAAAATTAATAATTACTGATTACGAGCAACAGATAAACGTGGATTATGTCGTAATCATACAATATTAACGGAAAATACAAATCGGAAAAAACAATTTTAATTAGTGGCAGGGTCTATTTTGGTATCGGGATTATATTTAGTTTCGGCTTGTATTTTTAAATATAATTGAAGGTCACAACGGATATAGAAAAGGATTTGTTCAACCAGATTTTTTACACTTAGGGTATAAATAAACATGTCACGAGTTAATGATATATACTGCCCCTTTTGAATTAGGGTCCCTCATTTGTACATTTTATGTAAATTCGGGCTTACGTGTTGACTTTTGGAAGTTAAGCTTTTGAATCTAATTTCGCAGCCATAAATATCAAGTGGAAGTGTATAAATCTAGGAATAAGATAGGAAACATTTTCAGTGAGGCCATACAAGTAGTGAATGGCTTAGATTTATATCCATTTACATTCTGGACGGTGTAGTTCGAGCTGACCAGGGCAATGTTGAACGGATCGTTATATAAATCTTTAACCAGCGTTCATAAGACGTGCCTACAAAGACTTTAATCCTGTTTGAGTTTAATTTAATTGGTGTTGAATTTCGTCTAGCAATTTTTCGATTGTTGTCCAATAAACGAAGGTAAACAAAAAAACTAGCAACGGTTACGTGTCTGGCGATAACAAAAAAGACTTAAATTATTAAAACAAAATATAAATTGAAAAATTAAATCAATTTCCGTTTTAAATGTTCCAACAGTAGTGAAATAATTCATCACCGCGCGCTCCACGAATTAAATTCATGTGAAATGAAATATAAATCATTTCGGACGATTGCATGTAGAAAACCGGGGCGAGGAAAATTTAAATTTCAATGAGCAAATAGAAAATTGCTTTACGCAGTTTAGATGTGTCGATGGGAAATTCATGAAACCGTTCTCAGGCGTTTAAATTACAAAAGAATTTAGGAAATCTGTCTCCAAATTCATCAGGGCGGGGGAGTGTGTACGTGGATGCACCGAGTCCGCATTTGCATTTCGACCTAAAATGTCGATCGTTTCCGGCAGAAAATTACGTTGTAAAGGACCTTTTCAGCAGGAACGAACATGACGTTATTACTACATCTCACGACCATCATTAATAATATAAATCAGAGCCTGTTGTGGGCGATATTCAACGAGTTTGTATCCAATAAATTTATTACGGCGTCTCGGTTAATAGAACCTGTATTTATGAAGCAGGAAACCGATAAATCATCCCGGACCGGCACTGAATAAGATTAATTCCGATTAGGTTCTTATTTGATGAGCGCAAAACGACTGCTTACCGAATCAATTCGACGATTAAGGGCGCCGCATTACAAGTGAAGGCGCGAGACGATAAACTGCCAATTAATCAGGTTTTCCGGCAAGAAATCGGGTTTCGGTGCGTTCCGCCGGGCCGGGGGTGAAAAAGGTGCCGGAACGGGGGGAGGAGGAGGTCAGTCGAAACCCTCCCATTTACATCCCCGGTTGTCAGTCACGGATTAGAGATGAATGCGGGGGGGGGGGGGGAAAAGACTTAATCACGCACGTCACTTTAATTTCATTGTTTCCGGCAACGTACGCTAATCACTTCGGTATGCGCGTAGCGAAAATTTTTACCCATTTTTGACAACCCAACAATGGATTTTGTTTGTAATTTGTTTTTTGCTTATCGTCTACGTGTCCAGCAAAGTTTGATTATAATCTCGGGGGTGGTGGAGCATGAAAAAAATCGAAAGCACGTAATGTATCAAGATAACTTGGTAAAACAGTGAACAAAATACGTCTTAATTAATAACGTACAAGTTACAAAGTAGCGGCGGAATCATCATTCATCACTAACCGGTTGAAGAATTGGGAAGAAAGATGTGCGCCATTAAAAGCCCTTACATGAATGTTTGTTCCTCAAAAACATCCTCGGTACAGGATTGCTTTTCATGGCCCCGCTTAAAACTAATATCGCAATCCTGAAAGTTATATGATGGGTTGTTGCCGTGGCGCACAGGCCAATATAAAAGAGTTATTATTGCCATTAATAATGTTCAAGATTTCTAGATAGCAGGCGGGATGAAATGAAACGAAAATAAACAATGCACATCTAGTAAAATACCCCCATGCTCATATTCGAACGTTGCATATAGACGGCAGTGGAAATATTCATTCGCGGAATTGGCCAGGACTCAACTCAACAAAATGCATTTCAGGCAAGGGCACAGACAAAAAGAAATCCTTTTTACAAAATAACAAATCTGCTCCCGCCGATGCCAAACTTTTATTGATTTATCCAGCAGACCGAAAAAAAAAGCGACGGACGTCGTTATGTGCATCGGACGCATTATAAATTCCATTTACCTACGGCGGTATTATCGAACTCTAATGAGCGGTTTTATCAATTACATATACAATTTTGGACGTCATGAGTTTTTAAAAATGCTACCCCGTAGATTTGTTTAATGGATGTTATGACACAGAGGGGAATAACTCGACAATGTACGCAGATAATATGTATAAATATGTAGATTCACGAATTAATTTTAAAAATAGAAATTTTTTAATACTATTTTTAGATAAAAAAGCTTTGGTTTATTTTAAACCATCTTTTAATTTTATTACGTTAATGAAAAAGATAAAATATTTGAATATTTATTTTATAAATAAATCGATTCTGTTGCTATTTTTTATTATTTATTAAAATTCATCCATTTCAATAATATTATACAAAAACATTTAATTTAACTATGGTACCATCAAGATTTAAAATGTAGCATTGGAATAGAATTCAGGATCTGCTATAAAATAAATTAATTTGTACCTAATTACATAATATATCTGTTTTATTGTTCATTAATTAGTTTTTAAACAGGAAAGAGGTATTTTAATGTTCATTTTATAAAATAATGGTAACATTTACACGAGTTTTAACAATCTACACTTCTTGGTAGATCAAAAAATTACTATTTTTTAAATAATATAATAAAAAATTTGTTCTTTTTGCTTTTTTATTATTAATTTCAGAGTTTCCAAGTAACTACTACATTAAGTCATTTAATATAAATTCATTACCATCAATATTAAACTGTTATTATTATTTTTCGAAAATGTGTTAACATTTACAAGTTTTAAAAGTCTATACTTCTTGATAAATCATAAAATTGCTATTTTTTGAATAATATATTATAAAAAATGTTCTTTTTGCTTTCTTATTATTAATTTCACTGATTCCAAGTAACTATTACATTAAATCATTTGTTGTGTTTAAACAAATCTAAAGAGATTGTACTGATTGTAACAACTATTACATAGAAATATTTAAATTAAATATGAAACAATCAAAATTTAAGGTACAATGTTAAAATAAAATTTTAGGCAAAAATATAATAGTTTAATCTAAATATAATTGTTTAATATATTCATTTGATGTGTTCAATATTAAAAATGGAAAGTTTTTTAATATCCAGTTTACAAAAAATGACAGAAATGTTCGTTTAATATAAATTTAAAAAATATCATTCATTCGAAAAATAAAATATTTGAATATTTTGCGGGAATTTTAAATAAATCTAATAGGAAAACTATGCGATTTTTGTTGTTTTTATTAAAATCTACCCATATAACATTGAAATAGAATTATAGAGGAATTTTAAAATAATTTAATTTTTACATACAATTATTTTAAATATTTATTTTATTGTCTATGAATGGATATAAATAATTTTAATTTCTAAATAAATTAAACAATGGTATTCGTTAATAAAGAAGAAGTTGTTTTTATAATATATTTGATTTAACAAAATTTAAAATATAACATCGAATTCTAGAGGAATCATAATTTCTGTGAATAGAAAACTTTTTTAATGTTCATTTTTTAAAAAATTCTGGTTTATTTTAAATATGTTAAATAAAATTTTATTCATTAATAAGCTAAATTTTAATTATTTTGGTTGATTTTTTTAATAAATCTAATAAGAGGAAATTAACGTTTAAACTGTAACGTTGAAATAGAATCTTATAGAACTTATAAAATAACTCGATCAATACATAATTAGTTATCTTAATATATTTGTTCTATTGTCTATATATTGTTCTATTGTGTGTCTATTGTTATGTAAGCAATTAAGAAAACACTGATCACATAAGACTTAAGTACAAATTAAACCATGGTGAAAACTTCCAGGTTTACATAAAGATAGATCGAAGTTTTCCGAGTTATTCGGAATTAAGAACGCGACCTAGAGAAAAGCAATTTTCATAATCTACGACAACAGTAGAATTTTCGTAGGTGGGACGCAACGCAACGTTCCCATTGACAGCCATACCAGATTGTGAATAACGACGTCATTATCCGGACGCCTTTTCCGTCTTATGACTAAAGTAACCCAAAGTGTTTTCCGAATGGAGCTAATTTCGCGCTGAAATTAATTGGATTTGCGCTTTACAAGACCGTACCCAAGTATGGCAAAGTGTAATATGCAAATAGCTCGGTTATGTTAGTTCATTGGATTATTTAGTGCTTTGTTATCCCGAACAATTTAATTCAGACCTCATTACATTTTGGTAATCAATAACTGACATTTTGCCGGCTGGATTATCTAACAGCTTGTTAACACTGTTAAAGACCGTCCCGGCTAATAATCGGATCACTGGCGTTCCACCGGACTTAAAGAATATTAACGAATGAGCAGCCAATGTTTATGTAACCATCCTTCCTTACACTAGATTAGTCCGTATTTCAAAATAATTTCACTTGTGCAAAGAGATTGGCGTTTCGAAAACAAGTAGCGGGGTGGAACGACCGAACCCCACGGCCGTATTGATTAATCAATTAGTTCGTTTGCTTAAAAAAGACGCCGCCAGTTTTTCCGGCATGCATTAAGGCCATTAAAATTCCAACAATTAGAACCCTGAATGTATAAATAGTGAAAGAAAATTAAAATGCAGCCCGACGACAGTGCGAACGCTTCCAACTTTCAATATCAACCCCGATTCATTTGAATTTTCGCTAAAAACTGATTGATGTGTGCATTAGTCACCTGTCGACCGGCAAACACTTAGGGTGGATCTTACCTGGAACAAAGACAAAGAACACGATTAGTTAAGACAGTCAACACCTTATAAACTATGCATATTTTTTCAAACTCCATCGTTGCCCCCACACAAAGAAACCATTTATTAACATTAAATCCGCGTTTTGTACAAAATGAAAATAGTTTCAGCTTTGATACGTCACTGTTTATGCCCGGTTCCGTATTTAGACCGACACGCAAGTATGGAGAAATTGGAAAATTATATAAATTGTATATTTACACCATATTATTTTCAACGTGGAAATGACACGTCGGTAATTAAAATTTTTACGTGTCAATCACAATTTTATAAAACGTGGTAGTGGCACCGTATGCGTATTACTTGAGGGCTTGTCTGACTTCGATATTGTTATTTTAAAACGGCACACAATTTAATTATCGGTTAGCTTATTTCCATAATTTTGTTACAACGTAATTCAATACTGCGTAGTCGATATGCTGGGAGTCACACGAAAAGTTGTGTATTTTATATTACAAGGTAATCGGGGTGCTGTCGTCCCTTAATAATTCAATAACAGGAATAAATCGGGTTAAAGCGATTATCGGTAACGTGTAACACATAGCACTGCACCAGAAATTTGAACTAATTTCAGCACTTTATGCACAGAGTTAATAATACAAATCGCCGTTAAATATTCACCCTGTATATATAATTTGTTTTCCATTAAATATATTAATGAATTGAATGGAATTATATTTAGTGTGTGTGTTACTCGGTTTATTGAACTATTTTGGCTTCGGGGCAGCTCGTGCAATTTTCCAACTGGTAATAATTGATATTGGTTGTTTAATTTAATCTCGTTGATTGAATTTGGTCCCCGTGTTCCGCGCCACTGGCTTTAAAGCTTCGTGCCATCTTGATCTGGCCTCAGGAGGGCGGAAAATGATCAATAAATGTGTTATTTTACGATTTTAGAATGTTGTTGGCTCGATAGAATCACCGAATTAATGGCTTCTTTTCAGAAAATTGTGTACTCGCAACTATGCCACATTATATCGACACCGAATTTTCTTATCGATGCGGTCTTAAGGGGGTCGGAGAGCATTAAGTCTCTCTTTAAAGCCGTACCATTCGAACTAATTCGTTAAGGGGGGAGCCATGTAGGTAAGTAGTACATTACACGGACGCCGTCGGCAGTTAAGACTTCCATTAAATCAAAACTTTCGCGCTGAAAGTGCTGTCATTACGTCACAAGTCATGTGAAACTTCTCAACCCTTTAGTTAGGGATATCTTAGATGGTTGTGCTGTGGGAGGCTCTTTAATTATCAGCGCCTTTCACCTAAATAAGTCCGAAACGTCTCTCGAATAACGAGTTAACCGAAGCGCAGTGCATTCCTGGAATGTTCGCTCCGGGTGCAGATCTCCCAGAATCTAGGCTAATAGTACTAATAAGATCATTTTTCCTTCCGTGAATTGTGTTTAATAGAAGGGACGTGACCCGAAACCAATTTAATAATTATTAAAAGTTGTTTGTCTAATAAAAAAATAATAATAACATTCATGGAAAGTTACAGCAAGCCTGGAAGAGTCAATAATAGAATACAATTTAGTTCGGAACGAGTGGCAGTCATGTAAACAATTATATTGATTTATGGACGCGATTTCTTATTGACGTGCCGCAACGAAAAAAATCGGTCTAAAATTCACTTTTGCGTCCCTGAATAAATCACTGCGGTCGCCAACATCCCGATGTTGGAAAAAAATCAATCATCTGTATGTTGGGAGAGACAATTTGTTTCGGGATTTAGAGCTGCGGTCTTGAAGGGAAACGCCAGAGGCCAATAAACCGGAATATCCACCGCTTTCTATGTAAATTTCGCTTCTGTTTCTAATAGCTATTACATTTAGTTTAATTAACTGGCGGTAATTACGTAATTGCAAGCTGCCGGCCGTTTCGGTTTAAGATGCTTTTCCGAAAACGATTCCGAATAAATTGCTTACGAAAATTCGGCGGCGAAAAAAATACGCGCGCCCGCGTCGCCATTGTTATTGTTAATTAACGCTGGGGACGGCATTTAATTCGGTATTAAATGGCGGTGTAATTTTCGTGAAAAACGTCCCGTTTTTATCAGAAAATTAGCATCATGAAAATTACGTACGAAAACGGGGAGCGGGTATCAGAAAGACAAAGTTACATTTGATAACGATATCGTCCACAAATGTATCTGATAACATAATTACGGAATGGCTTAATCCTTTCTAGCAAATTCGCTTTAAACGAATTTCGCCGGTCTGAAGTGCGGCGGCTCCAATTAACCGAGACAACTTCTCAAAGTTTCTGGTCGGTAAGTAAATGTTTTTACGAGATCAATTATGAATACAATTCGTTCGGATTGGGCCTCGAAATTAATCGTCGGAATTAGTCTCGTTCAATATTTTGTGCGGTGTGTGTTTATTTATTTAAAAAGTTAAGAGGAAATTAACAAGATTGGTGCGGCGTGAAAAGCCCACGGCCCAACGTTATATAATCGAAGCAATTGTCGATGTGGTATATGAATACTAATCGATATAATTAGTGAGACCGCAGACTACATAGAGCATAGTCCACCAGGATGTAGATAAGCAAGTATATGGATTGGAATGTGTATTAATTCAGCAGCGCCTCCCGATAACAAGACTTTGGCGAGCGTGCAGACCCATTTGGTCAAAGATCAGGGCAATATCTGAATACAAATTCCGACATGTACGTCATTCCCTAAATTAAAAATATATTCCTGCACGAAGCCGATGGGTATTGAGGGAAACGCCTCTGAAGCTCGTCTGAATAGAAATGAATTGTTTTATGGATGAATTAAATGCGGACGCGCTTGCGAAGAATGCATCCGATGTTTGAATAAGTCGTATTTAAAATTTATGTAATTTTTGTTGACGCGCGGTTAGCGATGCGCCGCCACTAATAAAATTCATTTGCAATCAATCCCGCATGTATCTGTTACCGATGAATGAACAAAATATGGGTTAATTTTAATAACAAACCAGTTATGTAGCCAACAAAAACAAAAGTTCTATTATCATAGTATTGACATGTGTAATATGGAAATTGAAAATAGTTCGTGACATATTGACAGCATATTTTGTCAATCAACAATTAATTTCGTATTTGCTTTGTCCTTAAAAATAAACAATGAAGGTTTCATCGGGAAACGCACATTGGTAATGTTTAACATCAATATCAATTAAATACAAGCGATGTGTGTGACATGCAAATTTATATCAATACTCTAATGAGCATATCCAAATATTGGAATTTTTGTTTGCGACCCGCAACACATTAAGTATACATCACGCAGATTTAATCTAAAAGAACGAACTAGACATTATCGTATATTTTAAATTATATGTTACTCCGAGGAAAATAATTTTCTAAATGCGCAAAAAATTAATGAATTTACGAGTCGGATCGATGTCACAATTCATGGAGGTCCGTGGAGTAAGGTTACATTTAAATTTCTAATAGGTACCATTTATCTTGGAGAACAGCAGGCCAAGACTATTCAGCAAGCATTCTTAATACTGTCCCTGATTTAATATACAGAACCGTTCCTGCTGAAAACCGTATAAATTTGTATTCACTTACATAAACCTCAATAGTCAAATCTACTAAATTAATGTCGATAAAAACGTTCCACAATTAAGTGTACGTTCCGGAGATAGTATTTCACCGTTACTTCCAATAATGACTACTTATCTCGGCAATTGTGACCAGTAAATCAATTGGCAGAAAGCATTGGCCTGGCTGTACCCGCTAAATCAACATTGACCGATACGAGAAAGGCAGTTCCTTCCTGTTAAAAGTTCAACATCACCGCGAGTAAATAATGTTTCATTCAACCTTTAATCTATTGGAAATACTTTTTGATGAAAGCAATAAAGCTATGGATTATTGTCTTCGGCCATCATATCCACAAATATTTTCATAAATTTTATTCCAATTTTTTGGAATAGATACGTAAAGATACATCACTAAACTTGAGAAAATTCTTTACGCTTGAGAATGTTTTACTTACATAAACTTCAATAGTCAAATCTACTAAATTAATGTAGATAAAAGGTGTTCTACAATTAAGTCTAGTTCCGGAGATGGTATTTCACAGTTATATCCAATAATGACTACTTATCGGGAACTGTAACCAGTAAATCAATTGGCAGAAAGCATTGGTCTGGCTTTACCCATTAAATGGACAGTGACTGAATGGAGAAAGACAGTTCATTCCTGTTACAGATTTATCTCAAGTAAATAATATTTCATTTCATCATTTAACCTATTGAAAATATTTTCGCCATTGCTGAAAGGAATTATATTTTTCATAAGTTATATTGCCACAAATACGTAAAGATACATCTCTAGATTTGACAAAATTCTTTATACTTGGGAATACTTTACTTATATAAATCTCTACAATTAAGTCTAGGTTCTCGAGATGGAATTTCACTGTTTCATTCAATAATGACTACTTATCGGCAATTGTGACCTGCCAAATCAACATTGACCCATGTTCCGTCCTGTTAAAAGTTCAACATCATCTCAAGCAAATGGTTCTTTTAACCTTTAATCGATTAAAAATATGTTCGCCATTGATGAAACCAACAATGGTATGAATTATCGTCTTCGGCCATCACCTCCAGAAATATTTTCATAAGTTATTGCCACTTCTTGGAACAAATACGTAAAGATACGTCACCAGAATTGAGAATATTCTTTATGCTTGAGAATACTTTACTTACATAAATCTCTACAATTAAGAGTAGGTTCCGGAGATAGAATTTTACTGCTACATCGAATAATGACTACTTATCGACAATTGTGACCAATCAGACCTGCCAAATCAACATTGACGGATGCGGAAAGGCAGTAAATGTTTCACGTAACGTTTAATCGATTGAAAATATTTTTGCCATTGATGAAACCAACAATGGTATGAATTATCGTTTACGGCCATCACCTCCAGAAATATTTTCATAAGTTTTATTGCCACTTCTTGGAACAAATACGTAAAGATACATCGCTAAACTTGAGAATATTCTTTATGCTCCATCTTTCAGGACAAGTTATTCGTTGCGCTCCTGCGGAAAATATATAGATTATGAAATGCCCCGAACGGAATTCCGACTAGCAAAAGTTTTGAAATAAGATAAATGATATTTATAGGAAGCTTCCTCGTGCATGAGGAAAATGGAGCGACAAAATTGAGTTTGTTATTATAGCGATGTCTAGGAATAGAGCTTGGATAGACTATCAAACGATTTAAAATAAGTAGAATAATTCGCCGAGCTGAGCGAAGTTTAAAATGCATTCTTCACCTCGCAAAGCTTTCCGTTACCCACCAATTGACTTGTTCGTCTTAATACACCGGCGACAGACACTTTAATTCAGCCAATAAACCAAATTTTTTGCCGGTGCACACGAAATAAATGCAAATTGAATTGCCCCGAATCGATACACGTACGTGGAGAGGATACGTTTCCACATTTGCACTTATTTCCTTGTTTTTACGCTTTGAAGTAGGAAACGCATTTAACTTTGTGTGGAAATTTCGCCGGATGAATATTTAGAACAAATTCGCATTCATCCCGGATTAAAAATCAAACCGGATAGTCAAAATGCAAAACGGCCGCACAAAAACACAAAAATCGCCGCCCAGAATTTAATACATTTCCGTGTTTACAGCAGTATCCGATATCAATTTACTAATAAATACGTTCAATTTTTGTATTCCATAAACCGGAGAAAAATCGGAACGGAGCGAAAGAGGGACTCGCTTACCGCAAATCTGGGATGATACAAATTGATGTCGATAAATAAATACGGGACTTTATATTTCCTCATTTCGCGTTTTCCTCGAAAACTCCTATTTATGGGCGTTTTCACGGAGGTCGCAATTAAAATTTATTAAGTAACCGGAGCTTTTTCCGTAGTGTAAACAATTTTAAATGCCACGATTCCTCATTTAGCTCTAATAACATTTTCTAAAAATATTAAATGCCGGATCAAAAACAAAATGTTTATTTTGAAATCCGACAAGCAAAATAAATATTGCATGGAAACGGGAGGAATTCCATAACCAACTACAATATATTTCATTATTTTTCATATATATGTATATTTTTTTAAAAAAATATATACTCTGCAGGTTTTTAATAATAAAAAAATGAATACGAACTTTATTTGTTCTGCCAGAATTTACATATTCGTTTTTTTTAGTTAGATATTATTAATATGGTTTCAGTTCCTGTGCAGTATAAACACGGAAATAAAAAAATAATTAGGTTAACAACGTTGTTAATCTAAAACAAGGCATAAATTAATTTACGTTGTCCATCTAAATATGTATCAACTGGCCGATGTACCTACATTTTACCGTGCATATCTTTGTGTTACCACCGTATATTACAATGATTTATAAAGGATCAGATTAAATTTAGTTAAAATGAAGTTGTAGGCAAAAAATTTACGTCGTAATAAAACATATTACAAGCCACAACGGAAGTATATATAAACTCCTGGAGAAGTTAAGATTGTATCTTTTTATGTCATCAGATATACAATTCCTGGGTTGTTACCCGAACCCAATTATTCTAACTTAATCAGTATAAAAAAGTTAAGTGGACACTTTCGAGTTGTTTCTAAGTTACGTGTTATAAAATTTTTACACAACGGCTATTGTGACGGCCACACCAATGGTTTGATTTACGATACCATATAAAAATATGTTTTCCATTCGATCGCCTTGATAGATTTCTATCAGCCGATAAAGATTGAGGTTCCGCGAACCCTTCTGTGTGATATATTGGAAACTAATGAGATTGACTCCCCTAGTACACTTCCTAAATTAATAATCAAATTTCTCCTGCGAAACACATGTACTCAATCCAATTTTTCACAGTATTTGGAGATGCTTATTGGATTTGTTCGACCGACGAATCTTTATTGATATAGCTTTAGGATCCCATCGGATTGATAAACATTGCAGCAATCAATATAATACGTTTTATCGATTTTATAATTTGAGAGAGGATTATTAATGCCACGGTGAGGTAAAAATATTGTTTTATTTTTTTTTAAATACGTCCGTAAATGCCGGACTCAATTTATGAGATATTTTAACGATTAACGCAAAGTAACCCAACAATTTTTATAGGACGTTCAAATAAAATTTTACAGCTCGGGCTTAATTTTTAGTATTTTGTCTTCGACAACAAAAAATAAAATTAAATGGCTCGTGTTATTAGTCATTAAAAACAAACCCATAAAATGTGAACGATTGGAGGAGGACAATGCGAAATTTTTTGTGGACTCCCTTCAGAGGGTAATTTGTACAAATAACGGTATGCAAATTATCCTACTTATTTGTAATTTTCAGAGTAAATATTATTCTAATAAATATTTGTTTTTACCCAGTTATTAAAAACTTCAAAACACGATGTGGCGTGACTGAAAAAGTGTAAAGAGTGCAACTTAGGTATGTGTCAGTATAGTTATATATATAATACGTTGCTCACACGCAATTTCCATTGACTCCTACACCTAATTAACCCCCGGCAAATAAATACGAGCAGTTTTTTTATGGTGCGTGGCGAAATTTATTAATGTAATTAAACTGTAAACTCATTTAGGGGAATCAAGCGCGGTTTTCCATACACATTTTTTCAGCATCGCCGTAACGTTTCGAAGCAATTTTAATCATCGGCTTGTGAGTGGAAAAGAATTGGTCGAGATAATTAATATTTATGATCCAATTTAGTCATTTATAATGTAGTAATTTATGGAATTTCTGACCATATTTCGCCACAATTTACATTTATATTTGCTCTAGTACATGGAATACACGTTGAAAGCTTTGTAAAATTAATATGGACTGCGATATATATCAAGAATACAGACAAGATGACATTTTTATGAGGAGTCGTTAAAGAAAACTATGGCACGGACAATTATATGTTTTACAGACGATAAAAAACACTTAAGCAACCAACACCATTTCGAAACACAATTAATTTGACGGCATAATAGACCGCAACGCGACACATTGAAGAATGTGACACATCATCGGGCCCAGAATCCGCCAGCATTGACTCGTTTTATTGCACCAGTCATAAAAAGTCCAGACATTATTTGAACGAAGCGAAACCTTGTAATTGCCCCAGGAAACGTTAAAACTAGGAGTCCCAATTTTAGGTATGTAAACACAATTATGGCGAGAGAACGGCCAACAAAAATGGAATCAGACAATTTAATCATTATCTCAATCTAGTGTACATTTTTTCGGCCGCACAATTACTCCCCGGAGGGGCATTATCCCCTTGGCCTTCTGGCCAACGCAACGCCACTGTTCAGAGAGCAGTGTTGTTCCAAAATCGTAAAACCTCACGTTATGTTCGCTCGCGGTTTGCTTTAAATTAGTAATGGGACCTTACAGCACCGACATAATTTTACTATTATTGCTACATACATTTTAACCAAATCTTATTCGCATCTCCTTTGTTCGGAAATTGTTTTATGGTCATGAACTAGTCATAATAAAGCTGAGTCTGTCGTTAACTGTTGTCTGATCAAAAATGATTGTCCGTCAAAACAACTTTTTTTTGTCATCGTTACACACCATAATGTGTGGGTGTAACTCGAGGACTTAAAAACTGAATTTATTTTGTAAGATAAAAAATACATGTCAGACATTCAGAATATTGGTAAATATAAAATATTTAACAACATTTTTAATTTTTATTATTTGGTTAATAAATCAATTAACCTCATCTCATTCTAGTAGGTATTACCAATTTTTAAGCAATTATTATACTTTTATCAAAAACACAAAAGTTTATTTCTTTTAATGAATATTTTGTCTGGAGAACTGTATGATCAAAAAAGATTGACTCAAGAAATGACTTTTCCTTTTTCTGGTATCAATTAAAAATTTATTAAAAAATTAATTTACCTCAACAATAAGATACTAATATTTGTAAATTGAATTTGTTAAGTCAAAAATAAACTTTCATAAGTCTTATTTTAGTAAATATTAACTTTTTTTAATTATTGCACAAATAATTATTATATTATATCGAAAAACATAGAATATTATTAATTTTCTTTAGATTAATTCACTGACAAATGTTTGACATTCAAAAATTTCATTTTAGAGGGTATTACTAATTTTTAAAATACTTTTAAACTAAAATCTGATAAAAAAATATATTTTCATGAAAAATGCACATTTATTTATTTTGTTTGATGAATATTCTGTCTGGAAGAATGCCTTTAAGTCCTATGTACTCGAAAAACACAGAATTTTATTAATTTTCTTTAGATTAATTCACTGACAAATGTTTGACATTCAAAAATTTCATTTTAGAGGGTATTACTAATTTTTAAAATACTTTTAAACTAAAATCTAATAAAAAAATATATTTTCATGAAAAATACACATTCATTTATTTTGTTTGATGAATATTCTGTCTGGAAGAATGCCTTTAAGTACTGTGTACTCAAAAGATATAGAATTTTATTAATTTTCTTTAGATTAATTCACTGACAAATGTTTGACATTCAAAAATTTCAATTTTGAGGGCATTACTAATTTTTAAAATACTTTTAAACTAAAATCTAAAAATATATTTTCATGAAAAATGTACATTTATTTATTTTCTCTGATGAATATTCTGTTTGGAAGAATGCCTTTAAGTACTGTGTGATCAAAAATGATTGACCGAAAAAATCATTTTTCGTTTTCTGGTATCAATTATAATCTTGTCAAAAATATACATGTTAAACATTCATAAGTCAGATTTTAGTAAATATTAACATTTTTTTTTTTTTAATTTTTTGTACAAATAATTATATTATCTCGAAAAATACAAAATTTTATTAATTTTTTAGATTATTAGATGTGTGATCAAAATTGAATGTCTGAAAAAATCACCTCAAAATTTTTTGATATCAATTAAAATCCTTGTTAATTTTATAATGAACAGGTGATATTTTATTTCCTTTTTTCCAATTAAAAGTTTTTCCACCTATATTATCCCTAAATAATCACATGAAAGAATAAACGTAATAAACATTGTGCCCAACATTAATCAACGTGTAATACCATTGTAATTTGCCAAGTAAGCGGCACGGCCAATCATTTCCGGTCGCACCGTACGAATCCGCACAACAATTAAACGGTGTCAGTGATTCGGATATGAATTCGCGGGGCATTGCAACAAACACGACCGTAATATAATTGAAGTCCATTCTTGCGCGGCGCATTTTTATTGCCCGGCAGTCGCAGACGCCAGACGCAAATACATCAACCGATCGCAAACAGAATAAAATCCGTCAGTGCGACGAACAAATTTATCGCTTTATTGGACGCGCCGCGTAATGACAGGAACACCACTGGATAGAGTAATCGTTTCTGTTCGTTGGTCTCATGCCTTTTGGGGATCGATAAACCCCAAAATGCGATGGCGCCTCGATCCACGGACTCCCTTATCCCCACAGCTATCTGTGCGACGACGAGATGCGATACCCGACGCTCTATGTCTTAATATACACGCGCCGTGCCCGTGATGATGCCCCGGTCTTCCTCGACGTCTAAGGGAATTCCTGATCACTGCTTTTATTTTTATGTTGCGACTCATATACTGTGTGTGACCCACATACAGTCGGTCTTCATTTATAAATCATCAAACGTCTTATCAATCAACGTGAATTGTGTTTCGTAATCAACGTTGTTGGTATTGTCACATTTCACTAACACGTGTTGGTAAAACGTAAAAAACTATTACAATTTCTGGTGATAAACCAGGCTTTCGTAACTTGAATCTGTAATGAGATGAACAGAGAACGGAATGGAGTAGTGGTTAAGTTGAACAAACTCAAACTTAGATTATTACTAACTTGAATTACCATGCGTTTACGTTTTTATTTTAATAGGTCTATTACAGAACTTTGCCTATTCATTTTGTTACTTCTTTTAGCTAGGAAATTAGTTCCCACTTGAACAAAAAGTTTTTGCTGCAACAAATACGATTAATGTAATGTATTTATTTATTGTTTTGACATAAATATAAAATTTGTAAGAATATTTATAAATTTTTACTAAACATACTTAAAAATCTGGTGTATATATATTACCAGATACATAGGATATATATTTGTAAATGGAAATAAAGGATTCCATAGGTCTTGGGACATTTTTGAATAAACCCTATTTAACTGATTACAACCATAATATATTATACATTTCTGTTCAATTTAATTCAAGTATTTTAAATAGATAATTTAAAAAATTATTTATTTTCTTGAATATGTCCTATTTTAATTTTAATATATTTTAATAAATTCAAAAATCATAGATGTTTTTGGTGTAAAATTAAAAATCTCATTTGAGTAAATATTAACGATATTTTAAATCACTTTTATACAGTCAAAATGATTCTTATATTTTTTTCAAATATCCAAAAATATTTTTTTAATACTTATAGTTTAAATAAAAATAATTTAATAACTCTTTTAAATAGAAATTTTGTTCAAAAAGTCCAAAAAAATATTTATTTTTTTTTATGTATTTTCTAAGATGAATTTACATTTTTTATGTCAAAAAATGTATATTTCAAAAAGTTCAAAAAAATATTTATTTTTTAATGTATTTTCTAAGATAAATTTACATTTTTTATGTCAAAATATGTATATTTCAATCATTAAAAAATCACATTTGAGTAAATATTCATAATCTTTTAGTACTTTTATATAAATAATTATTAAATTTTTTCCAATTTTTTTTATAAATATTAAACAAACATACTTAAAAATGCGGTGACGTGTATACAGTAGGAAAAGCATTTAACCTGTCTAAATCTAGAGAGAGACATCATGCACGACAGAGACAGTAGAAGTTTGCGCCGTAGTGGGAGACTTACTGTCTCTATCGTAGATGATGTCAAGTTCAGGATTCAGATGGATCAAATTCTTTTCGTACTATATATTACCAGGCACAAAGAATATATATTTTTTAATAGAATTCTCTGTATCTTTGGCTATTTTTAAATACATCTCCGTTCAAATATTTTAAATAGAAATTTTCTTTAAAAATTAAAAAAAAATCAAAATTCATGACATGAAAATAATTATTTTAAACAGAAATTTTCTTAAAAAAAAAATCAAAAAAATATTTATATTCTTTTTTATGTGTTTTCTAAGATGAATTTACATCTGTTATGCCAAAAAATGTACATTTAAAACATTATAAATCTCATTTGAGTAAATATTCATAATATTTTACTACTTATATATAAATAATTACATTATTCCATGATGTGCTTTTTTATAATTATTAATCATACATAATCCGGTGGTGTGAATATATTACCAGATACAAAGGATTATATATTTCTATCTGATTACAACAAGATTATACATCTTTTTTTACATTTTTAAAATATTAAAATTTTAAATGTTCAAAAGACAGTCTGTGGATGGCACTGAATTTTTGAATGTATTTTATAAAAATTCAAAAATATTCTTACAAATTCTATTTTTCTCTTATATTAAAATAAATAATGTAGAGTCAAAATATTATTATATTATTTAGATTTTCTTGACAAAACAAGTTTTCAACACGTTTAACTTGATCCGGGAAAAATGTCGTGTGTTGCCTCAATCCCATCGTCGATGTCAATAAAAGCGAAAAAGTAACCCCGTGCTTATTACAGCAGAAGAAACGAAATGCGTTACAACAACAATGTGAGATTAAACCACTCGGTCGGACATTATTGTATTGTAACGTCGTCAAAATTGAATTTTAACTGATGGACGGTGACTGTGAGCGAGACCAATTGATTATTTCTAAACGGCGAGTTTAACAAAATTGGAATTTAAGCGTTGCAATTTGTCGTAACCGAGGTATTTCATACTTTGAATGTAGACCACGTTAGTGAGTTGATTTAGTGATCAATATAGAAATGTTGTCGGAGGTCAGTGTAATACCGATATGGCGGTGGCCGCGGTTAACATAGCGCCGTGACTAGCCAACAAGGCAGGGTTAACTGGAGCGTAGAATGTCGAATACAAAACCGCCTAACTTATTGGTAAATAATAGAATGGGAATATATTCGGTATTGCGGCGCATATCAAGAGACCACACAATGGAAATGTATGTAAAATTTGATTTATTCTTTCGGTTCGTATGCAAGTCCCGTGTTATTGCCGGGCATAATTCGCTTTTAAGGCGTGTGCGTTCTATTCGAGTTCCAGATGGAATAATGTTTTAAGATTGAATTCGTAATATCGTGAGCCATTGTTCCCGTGATCATATTAAAAATGTGCATTTGTACATGGCATGCAATTTATTTTTGAACAGCATTTCACCCAATGAATCACTTCATTTTGTTTACTTCGCCCAGGGATGGCACCGATTTATTCTTGCGCTACATTTTCCCCTTTTATTTTATACATAAAACATAGTTACGTCTTTGGTGGGGGGGGGCGGTTAATAAAGGCAATGGGGTAAGATATCGCACCCGCCTATGGTTGGCAGCCGCCATGGGGATACAGGATCAATGCATTTCAAAAAGATGCGTACAAAAGATGGTGTGGAATGAATAAACGAAAGAAGAGCGTAAGTAGGACGTAAGAATATACACAGCAAATACCGAGGGAGCGGCGAAAGCACGGGGAGCGGCCGCAATTTGTGTACAAAGCATACAAAACGCGTATTTTTTTACTTTTTCTCGGTTTTAATGAAGATTATTCCAAATTGCACATTAACAACTGAAAGGATCTGCATTTTTTGTGGCGCGTTGATAAAAAAAAACCGACGGCGTACAGTCTGAAAATATAAATAAAACCGTGGGTAAAAAGCCGCTTCCTTCCTTAATTTGTTTGGGCACCGTTTCCCCTCTTGCATAAAATAACAATAGTAGTTTTTTTGCGCGACGAAATACTGTTGGTTTAATGGGTGAAAAGTATAAAAACGCAAAAATCAATGTTTCCGCTGTGTTTTTCGTAAATCCATAATTATAAGTGTGCGTCGGGTTTCGGGGCAGCGGCCGTTTCGCCGAAAGTAAACTGAAGTACTTAAAAAAAATAAGGAAAGAAAATATACAATACAAAAAGGTCAAATAATACCCCCCGTGAGATTTAAAAAAAGCGTCTTCGGGCAACAATCTCCTAAGAGCACAGGTTAGATTCGAACGGTTTCAGCACCGACGACAAAAATAAAGCTTTTGTATATGTTTCGCCTGTGAGATGGACCCCACATGAAAAAATACGTTATCAATATTTATAGTGTTCGTATTGAACGGGTCTTGGGGGAACAATCCTGCTACAATTCCACAACGCAGTCGAAAAGAGAATGGCCGCGGCCGGTCCAGGACATCTACCGTTTGCTAGTTCCCATGAGGAACTTATTTTGATTCTGATAAATTAGAAAAAAAATATTGCATACTATAAATAAATCAAGTGTAAACGAAATACCAATATTTGACGAGACGCTGAACCGGCTGAACTACTATATTTTTAAAAAAAAACACAAAAATTATTAATTTTCTTTTCTAATATAAACTATAAAAATTTTATTTCCGTAAATATTAACGATATTTTAAAGTACTAGTAGAAAATAATTATTATACTTTTCCAAAAATTCAAAAACCTATTTATTTTTCTTAAATATAAAGTATAAATGAAAATAATTTAATTCAATTAATTTAAGTAGATATTTTCTTCAAAAAAATCAAAAATTATTTATTTTCTTGTACGTACTTAAGATGTCTTATTTTAAAATTTTAATATTTTTGAAAAGATTCAAGATTTATGATTTTTTTTGTTATTTTTTGGATCTTTATATTGAATTTAGATTTTTTATTTCAAAAATAAAAATCTCATGTTCGAAAATATTAATAACATTCACTATACTTTTTCTAAAAATCCAAAAATGTCTTTTTTTCGTCAAATATTTAATGTAAATAAAAATAATTTTATTCCACTATTTTAAATAGATATTTTCTTCCAAACATTCAAATATTATTTATTACCTTGTAACACACATGTACTTTTAATATTTATGACATTTTTTATATCAAAATATTTAAAGTAAATGAAAATAATTTTTAATAGATATTTCAAAAAATTTAAAAATTATTAATTTTCTTGTATATTTACTAAAGATGTCCTATTTTAAAATTTAAGTATATTTGAAAAAACTTTTTTGGCATATGAATCTCTAAATTGAATTTAGACTTCATATGTCACAAATGGTTATTTTAATTATTAAAAATTTCATTTCCATAAATATTGGTAACATTTTATTGTATAAATAATTATAATAATTTATTCAAAAATCTAAAAATGTATTTTTTTTTCTTAAATATTTAATATAAATGAAAATAATTTAATTACACAATTTTAAATAGATATTTTCTTCAAAAAATTATATTTTATCATTAAAAATTTCATTTTTTTCTTTCTTAAATATTTAATGCAAATGCAAATAATTTAATTCTACTATTTTAAATAGATATTTTCTTCAAAAAATTTAAAAATTATTAATTTTCTTGTATCAATGCTTAAAATTCATGAATTTTTTTGGTGTATAGATCTCTAAATTGAATTCAGATTTTTTATGTTAAAAATGGTTATTTAATCATAAAAACTAATTTGAGATATTTTGTTAAAAAAATTATTTATTTTCTTGTATATATGCTTAAGATGTTCTATTTTAAAATTTTAATATTTTTGAAATAATTTATAAATTTTTTTGGTGTATGGATCCCTAAATTGAATTTAGATTTTTCATATATATTTTAAACATTAAAATTCAAAAATTTATTTATTTTTTCATTATAAATGAAAAAAAATTAATTTAATTATCTTCAACAGATACTCTCTTCAAAAAATTAAAAAAATTATTTACATTATTTTATATGTGCATAAGATGTAACTTAAAATATATTTTAATTTTTTGAGCATTAACAATTTTTTAAACTAATTCTAAAATGTAAATAAATCCTAAAAATGTATTTATTTTCTTCGGTGAGTGTTTGTCACAAAAAACGTACATTCCTCGCTGTTAAACTTTAAAAAACCTGAGTGTAGTAAGCATTAACAACTTTTGTAAGTACTTTTAATCAGATTAAATAATTATAATAGTTCCTCAAAACATAACCATAAAACATTAAAACACAATATTACACAAGCCACACAACAACAGCTTATTAAAAATAAAAATTATAATTAAATACACAGCAAGAATAAAAATAAGACAAACAACTTAAAAATCTTTTCAGTCGCAGTGGCTCTTTCAAACAATGTTCGTGAGCCGCCAACATATTAAATACACATTTATTGACGTTACGCTCGTTACCAATTCGCCAAATCGTGACGGACAAACTAATGTGGAGACGGCAAAAATTTAAAAGTTCGTTTCCTTTGCGCCGTTCGTGGGTCGTTTTGTAAGGTGTTTTTCGTCGGGGACTTGTCCGGGGGGGGGGGGGGGGCATTTTACGACCAGCCGTTGTCACATCAGCACTCTGGCAATGTTCGCAGTGGACTCGAATTTTAATAAAAGTGGTCGGCACCGCCGGTCGCGTACAGATCGTTTATTACGGCCCCGTATACCAATGTATACGGAAATAGACCGGCCCTGTCTTCCTCGATAATTTATTATATTCTTATAAAGCATTCTGCGCATAATTTCAATCTAAAGTGTCGATATTTCCATGAGCAGCCAGGCTTTATTGAAATCAGGTCCGAATTTTTATGTTCGCCGAGTGAATTTCTGCAGTGGCCCATGTACGTGTTACGTGCGAATTGATTCGCATAACACTTGAATCGTGTTCGTAAATTATGAGCGGGAACGATACGTTAATTAGTGGCCCCCCGGTGCTTTCGGGGGGCTGATTTGGCTTAAGTGAAAAACATGTGCGTAGCCACATTAAATTTGCCAAGTGGCCAAACTAATCGTGATTGATTCAACGGGTACACAGTAATGAACTAATTAATGAACGACTGGCACGAATGGCATTAGCGTTTAATATTCGAGGGGTCCATATCGTTCGCTTAAATCTCGACTTCAAACGAATAAATGCGAAGGCATCCGAAAGCCGACCGCGCCATGCCTCCGGGCGTTCAGCGGCTCGAGGGATTTGGACCGGGGCTGTCGACTAAAAACTGCGTCTCCAGTATAGCAAACCGTAGAATATACAAATTTATCTTGGTAACTCTGGTGGAAATGAGTAGGTATTTTGTAATATGCGAAGTAGATATAAATCTGTTTTGGAGTAGGTGCAGGGTTATTAATTTAGGTAACCTAAAATTAATTTCTAAAATAGATATGATAAACAATTTTATAATCTAATTACATTCATTAAATTATTTGAATGTATATGATTTTACATTTGTTACAGGACTTATAGTCATCTTCGAGTACATAACAAAAATTAAGTATTGTTTATGTCAACAAAGGAAGAATCTTCGTTAAATTGATGACACGGTTTATGAAGTTTTTTAAATAATAATAATAATTTTAATAAAGAGATATTGAACTGGAATACTTTTAAAACATTATCTACAAACTGTGATATTTTATAAATAAATTTGTCTTTATAATAGCAAGTGTTTTATTTTTCAAATTTTGAAACAAATTAGTTAATAACAACACAACGTAACCAAGTAATTTTTTGTCACAATTTCTTTGAATAATTTTATTTATTATATATATATATATATATATATATATATATATATATATATATATATATATATATATATATATATATAATTATATTATATATATATAATTATATTATTAATATATAATTATATTATATAATATTGTGAATTTTTCTCTATTATTTTGTTTATATCTTATTTATATCCACATATTATCAATTTTCAAATCTATCAAATTAATCAAAATTAATATTCTGTTTACTATGCAACTATGCAATTATTTATGTCCACATTTTAAATTCGAACATTAAAATATAATATTAAAAATTACACACAGGCCTGTAAATATATGTGATACAAAAAACGTATATAAAATTAAAATATATGACTATTATTATCGTATATTCAGGATATATTAAATTAAAAAGTTAATTGATATTTGTTACCTGTTTTACAATTATCCAAAAATGTGGAACATTTTGGATTATGTTCTTTGTTTTTAACGGAAAATCGGAGCAGTTTAACCTTTTTAATTATGGATAGAAACATTCTTTATATTATGGATTGTACCATTAATCCATTACAATTAGCATTGTAATAAATATTTTATTTTATATACATAAAAAAACTATGTCAACTAATAACTACTAACACAAATCTCAAAAACCTTGCAATCAATCTATTTCACATTTTGGGTGTGCATTAATAAGTGTTTGATCTATGACATGACATAGTTTTGAAGTCATAATATTCTTTAATAACAACAATACTGGTCAAACTTAGGTCATTTTCTACCATGTTTGTACAACAAATTCTAACCTAACCTAACCTAACCTAACCTAACCTAACCTAACCTAACCTAACCTAACCTAACCTAACCTAACCTAACCTAACCTAACACATACATCTGTGACATCGAGATTAATTTCTATTTATATTTGATTATGTACTAATGATTAATCAAAACTACTATTGTGTATCGTATTTATTATATTTGTTTATATGATAAAATGTGATTGGTTAACAATAAACTATATGACATAAATAAAAAGTTTAAACTGTATACATTATTGTATTTTTAATATATATTACTGTATTATACGAATTTTTGGGTGGTATTTAAACTTTTAAACAATATATCAAATATACTATTTGAATTATTTATTACATTAATTAATTTACAATATATTTCATGTATCTTGATGAACAAAAATAAACAATATAAAATAAAGAATATAAAAAAATATTACTAAACCAATGAAAAATCAACATTACTTATTCCAAAATATTTTCAAAACATCTATGGCTTATGAGACTGTAGTTTTTTAATTCAAAATAGTTTATTTTTATTGGAACATTTTATTTAGTGAATCCAACATCCAACCTCACTAAAATGTAAGATTCCTCCTTTTTAATACAATAGCAATTATATTTTATAATTTTGTATTTATATATATTGTTTCATTTTAGTTGTTATTTATAGAATTATTTTGTATTATGTTACATTTAAGTTGTTATTTATATGTATTTTACAATATATTTTGTTCAAAAACACATTTAATATTAATATTTTATTTTGTTTAATATATTATTATTTTTGAATTTATCTGTTTATTTTAATTATACATTTAACTTTTAATACGAATACGATATGGTAAAAACTATCGTATGATAGTGTATAATTCTTAATTACCAACATATAATATGATAATGGAGTAAAATACCTTTAGAATAAATATATTAGAATTAGGACAACAATTATTATACGAATTAAACAATAAGAACTGTAACTATAAAAAAGTTTTTGATATTAATATTCGATTCAAAATACATAACGTGAACAAGCAATATTCTTAATTTGTCAAATTTAATGATGCGAATCTGTTGCAATAACACACTCGCCGCAAGCGAATATAGCCTTTGAAGGATGCAGATCTGACGCCGACCGTATATACATGAGATCTCAAATGCGGTCCGGTTCCATACAAAAAAATTTGCGCACGAACTGAATGTTTATTTGATTTTGTGGCGGAAGCGCACAAAGTGCGATTCCTTTTCTAGTAACTGCCGCTCTTAAAAACATTTTAAGTTGCGCATATAATTCATTGACAACTATTGTCAAACAGTTTGTTCAAAGTAGTACTTACAATCCCTTAAATATATACCGTCAAAATTAATCTCTATTTATATTTGTTTATTAAATTTAGGTCAAGTTGCATTACGAATGATTTCAGAACTACTATTGACTAGAATCCACATGATTAATAGTTGGCAACACTTAATTACTAGCAACCGGGCTCCCGAAATATAAACCTTAAATAACGGGGCGCTCTACCTTTCGCGCGTTAATTTTGAATGGGAACACGAGAACTTCGGGCGCGTACGGGTACACTTCGCCTTTACTCGGATGATACTTTATTCGAATGATATGACACCGCTGCAACGATGTCCACGACAAAGGCAAATATATATAATGCGTCGTCTGATTGCACCAAAGTGCAATAAAAATGTGGTTTATGTGCGCCAGTTTCGTTACGACCAATTCAGTTGTGCCGCCGCCTACGACGACGTCTTTTCGTAACGTGCCCGTCTGTCAGGACTACACTAGATCATGTTACGTTACGTTAGACATGTGATTTTACATAACGCCGTGCATAAAAGGCACATACGTTACGAAAGTCGAAATAAATTGATCAGGCGGTGAAAACCCAGCCGGCACTCGTTAAGGAAACCATTAGAAGCCGAGATTGATGATGTTGCCGGACCACACTGTTTTCTCTGTCTATGTGTGTGTGTGTGTGTGTGTGTGTGTGTGTGTGTGTGAGCCTTAAAACTGGGCGTCGTATCGGCACAAAATCAAATTAGTATAAATGGGTTAAAGTTGCGTCTGTGTGTGCGAAAACGGAACCGGGAAGTACATGAGGTGGAACAGCGGAATAACGTTGAGACAAATTGCAATTAGGGACCGGGAATTTGTCCTTATTATATCTCGTATATTATATAAGTTATTCTGCAGGATCATGCAGTAATGGCGAGAAACTTAAACTGCCCGTTCCCCTGCCTTAATCTTTATTCTTATGCGAGATAAGTTATACACGCACAATGGTTATTATGCAATTTACTTGAATTTCCCTTTTAAAACGTACAAAAGAGAGCGTACTTGTATGCAAATTACAAGTGATTTCGGTATGATAAAGACTACATTATTCCTCGCCTCTCGTCGTTTAATATCGCTTTTTATAGGTTAATTATTAAGTATGGGGCATAAAAGAAATCCGAAATGGGACACGTTTAAAACTTTACAATCAAATTGCGCCGATTTACGATAAAACTCAGTCGCCCACTATTTTGTTATGTGTGTGTGTCGCCAAGTTGCAAATTTCTTTTGTAACGCGCAAAAAGGAAGTTCAATCTTTTAGAATGATGAACTGAGAATAGACAATTGAGATATACACCATTCCTTTTACATTGATGAAATTATCCGGGAGGTAGAGGGAATCGTCGAAACAGAAAATCGAAATGTCTTCACTCCAATAATTTTCAAATAAGTACAATGCCGAACTGAAGTGCGGAAAATTTTGTTTTGCCATTAGTCACGCCATTTTGGTTTACAAATCTGACATCTTCGTCAATTTCAAAACAAATTTTGAATTATAAATATTTGCGGGTTAGAAAAAGTAATATTTCCATATTCAGGTTTGGACAAAAAATTTAATATACGAAGGAAACCGCTTTGTATGCCGCTCCGATTTAAAATTATAAAAAACTTATTTCGGCAATAAACATCACATATTTGTATACACACTGACACCCCAGTAACTTTTATTTATACCATAAAAAATATCCTAATCATTTTTTTCGATTTTTTAACATAAAAAAGGTTATAGTTGGACTATGTGAGGTGAAATAAAAAACAATATTTATGGCATACTCAGTTTTTTATTGTCTACCTTTTGTGCCATTCTTCTTTAAAATCGAATAGCAAATAAAAAAAAGTACAGGGGTGCTTCCGTCTTAGGGTATGTAAGCAACGAAAGAAATTATTACTGAAAAAAAATATTTTCACATTGAATATCATATTTTGTAAGAAAACAACAATATTTTACAATTCTGTAAAATTTGATTCTTGAATTTTTATATATTCAATTTTATAAGATTTTTCTTAATTTCATGTCACAAATGATTTTTTAAATCTTAAAAGAAACATTTTAAAAAACTGCTAAATTTTGTTACATGTTGTAATTAGAGCAATTAAAAATGTCATAAAAGTTAAATTTTTATGCTTTTTGGTGATTTTTCTAATTACACCAATGTTTCTCAAATATCATGAATTTAGGTCTGTAAAGTTCACAAAAAAATAGTTCTTAATTTTTGTTTCTTATGACCTTGAAAATGTCAATTATTCAATTAAACAAAAATAAATCTCATTCAAATCAGAGTTTCAAATTAAAATTGTAATTTTTTTTTCTAGTTTTTTTTTTTTTTTGGAAAATTTCCTAATATTGCAAATTTTGATATTTTCTAAACTCTTATGATATTTTTGATGAATTTAAACAATTTTTTTAGGAGATTTATAAATTTATAAAAAAGGTCATAATAATACTATTTTTTGTGAACTTTACAGACGTTAAAATTTAATTATTTTAGTTATAAAAAAGTAAGATTTTCAAATTTTCTTGCCTTTTGTTTTTTTATGACCTTAAAAATGTTAATTATTCCATTAAACAAAAATAAATTTCGATTCTCATGAGATTTATAACTTAAAATTGTAATTTCTATCTTCTTTTTTTGATCATTTTCGTAATAACTTGTCTAATATTGTAAATTTTGATATTTTCTAAACTCTTTTGTGAACTTAGACCTTAAAATTTAACTATTTTAGTTATTTATAAAAAACATAAGTTTTTCAAATTTTCTTGTCTTTTGTTTTTTTATGACCTTAAAAATGTTAATTATGTGATTCTCATCAGATTTCTAACTTAAAATTGCAATTTCTATCTTGTTTTTTGAAAATTTTTGTAAAAACTGGCTAATACAGTAAATTTTGATATTCTCTTATGATATTTTTAATAATTTAAACAATTTTTTACGCAGATATATTTTTATAACTTTTTAAAAAATCTTCTAGTATTCATGATAAAAATCAAAATAATTAAACTTATAGAGGGTGTTTCATAACTTTATTACAGTTCTTTAATGTTTTCATACTCTCCACAACGTCATTCCTGAACTCCGAAATTTTATTAAACATTTATCCCAACACCGCAAACGTAAAACGCAAAACATTTTAAATCCAATTTATAAGATGGCTGTGAGCAAATAGGCCCCTCATCCGCCATTTTTTTCAATCCTCCAAGCCGAACGACGTCAAAAGTGCGTCGCGAACATGAAAGGAAGGCGCAATAATAATCATCATTACACGTTATAACGTTTATGGTGTGCTCAATGTATCGTGTGATTCGTATGAGCTATGCAGCGGATCCGTCGGCGTAAATTTCACTTGAAAACTTTGAAATGGCTGCTCGTTAAAGTGTCATCTGGACAAGCTCGTCTTACTTGGTGCAGTTACTGAATACGCCAGATACGTATATTTGATGGGTTCCGGCATTCACATGCAATTAATTAATAAAGGCAATTCGGAGCGTCGCGAGCTTTATGGCGGCAGATGTAAATCGGATCTGGAATAACTTTTATTCGGCTTTGTGTACGTTTATGTGCAGTTTTATACAATTCCGGGGCTGCGGCATTAATTTTAAAGATGGGAATAAAAATTTCCCTTCGAGCTCTCCTTAAAAGCTCTGCCTTCAAAAGATTATCCATTAAATTAAATTTTCTTAAGTAAATACGCTAATTAATTACATTAGCCCCAGTGATCAGTTGTTACTATTAGCTTACATACTACCACTACTACAGGTATAGATTTTCGTAAGCATAATTAAACGTAAATGTTATTGTTTGTAGCATCTTGCAGTATCAGAAATGGCAGATAGAAATGGATACTCTATGTATTTGCTTGCTTGTAGATAGCAAAACAATTACCTACAGTGCATGTAATTTTATACGTCTATAATATCAGAGTTTCCACGTTCGTAACACAATTACATAGTGATAGCTTCATCAAAACTGAACCAGCCAATGGTGTATTAATAACTTTAAAAAGTTTCTTAAAGTAAAATTAGCTTATCTACGTAGTCGCAATAAGTTTGCGATGTCTAGGAAATAAAAGTTCCTCCTGTTTCAGTTAAGCTACTTAGCGAATAAATATGTGAAGTAATAGCAATAATTCATGTGATTTGAGCCTGAACTTTCATTATTACTGGACAATCGCCACATTGCAAATAAAAGTGTTCAGTGTGTCAAAACTTATCCTGTCAACAATGCGAGGACGGCACCAAAATCCCTTATTTAAGATACAGACTGAAAATCTTGCACTTAAGGGAACTGTATTAACCGGAAACATATTTATCTAGGATGTGTGATAAACATAAATAGAGGGTAGGTACAATAGGGTTTCGATCGCAAGGGAATAATTTCATATTTTATAAACTGGAAAAAATTAAATGCACTTGCTACAACATGTAATTCACAACGTTACACGGTAGTAACGGGAAAATTCAAATTGAATTGCCATTGTTCTGCTTCGGTAATAAAATATTACACCAATATCTTTTGGGCCAACGGTTTGAGCGTTATGTTAATGTTACGGCCTGTCAGAACCAACTGCATTATAAACAAAACACCTCGTGTATAATGTGACACCTGTTTAAATGAACACCTTCCACATCGAACAGAAGGCTGACTATTTCATTTCGCCAAGGAGCAAAACGACTAGCTCCTACCTACATACTTTTTACAAACAGTTCTGTGTTAAAAGAAAGGGTAAAAGATTTAGAAGGTTGAATGATTCAGAGGTTAAAGAAGATTTATTTGAAATTACCTCTTTATTTACTATGTGGAAACAAACTGAAGAGCTTCTATCAAAAATAAAAAGCCAAGTTACGAAAGATGTATAAAGTGCTCCTCTTCCATTTCTAAGCTGACACAGCATACTTCTGCAGTCTCTTAAACCCCTACATTAGCTCCCATTTTTTGGCATTTTTTATTAATTCCCCAAAGAAGAATATCTACGGAGTTTAAATCAAGCGATTTTGTAAGCTGTAGTACAGGGGGAAATGTTTGGTCTCAATCGTCTCTGACGACAGTCGAAAAGTGAACTGGATCCATACTTGGTCCAAAGGACAAAATCACCATTATGTTTTGCAGAAAGTTTAGGTAATAGGTTAGCCCTCCAAATATTTTACATTATGTACGTATAATAAAAAGAATATTTACATAATATTAAGATTTAAATGAACCTCACTTTACCACTGTATTTTTTTAATGCCCTGGACCCCAACAAAAGATTACGATCTTGCCATGCGACATTTTAGAACATTAGACGAGTGATAAACGTAGTTAAGAAATCGTAGCAGCAACAAGAAAACTAAAAGACAGACGGATTAAATAATTGAATATTTTATTAAGGTACATAAATCAGGCGCAAAATTGCTGAGACTTTCGGTGTTCACAATAAACGTCAGGTATCGTCCGTATTTCCTCATCAAATCCGCATCAGACACGACACGTGCATATAACGATATGTCCATATCTGATGCGAGTATATCTTATGGCCGGCCGGACATAAAAATAAGCCGACTCTCGTCGTAAAACAAAAAGTTACCTAGCCTACAAGAAACGGGGGGACGACCGTTCTCCGGTGTTTATAACCGCATAAAGAGGGGCAAAGCGTTGAGAGATCGGTGCTGCATGATCATTTTTATATTCTTGGCCATTGTCCGGTCCGTGTTGTGTAATAATTTCAGCGTTTTAATGCGAAGGTAGGTGTCTGGAAGTTGGTTAAAGAGGATGAACAACAGAGGTGGTTATTTTGCGATGAAACAAGGTGACTATAAACAATAACCTGCTGCATAAGCATTAACAAAACGGACATGCAGTTCATTTTAATTTGTGCTTTCCGACCACAAAGTCGTGTGTCACCTCGACCAAACGCGATAAAATTTAACGGCCATAAAGGAAAATGTCAGCGGAATAACGTAAACTATAAACCATACATAACCTTTGTCGGTCTTGTTGATGGCGGAGGTGACTGGGGTTTAGATTGACATTATTTGACCGTGCGGTATGTGTTTATTATATTCCCAGGACCTGGCGGCCGGTGGCCGGTGGCCGGGGTGCCGCCTGCAAATTAAAATCGAGCGACTCGCCGGACCCCCAAAACAATCATCATCCGCGATAAATTGACCAAAACACGAAGGAATTTTACAATTTGCGCTAAAACGGAAACGGGTATTAAAAATTTTTAATCAAGCTGCAGGACGTTATGGTCAAATTCCTACCTAGAATAGATACGGTTATTGCGCCCGGCGAAATATAATGAAACCGTTCCGTGTGTTCATTTCCGGGAGAAATATAAATACTTTTCCTGGCCCGTCCGGCCATCCAGACTCCGGTGTCTGATCCTGAATTAAAACGGCTCGGCGCGCACGTTATTACATACTTACGGAATGTCAGAGGGACATATAAGGTCCGGGACTTACCTGAAAAAACAACAAGAGAAATGTTAGGATAAAAGGGCACGTAATCAACGAAAGAAATTATTGCAGAAAGAAAAATATTTTTCTTCTTACTACGCTAAATGCTACTACATTTTCTAAACCTTCATCACGTTTTTTGACATTTTCTCAAGAACTGTAAGATACTATTTTCATTATTTTTTAATATAGATTCCTAAATTTGTTACGCATTGACATCTCCCAAAGTTTCTTTATTTTATCCACCAAATGCAGAACTAGATATTATTTTTTCGTGTCTTGTAAGATGTCCGACATTTTAATGATTTTTGATTTTTTTAATCTTTATAATTTACTATATTTTAAGCTCTGGTATAACTGCTAAATTTTGTTACATTTTATAATTGGCCGGTTCAAAAATGTCACAAAATTTACATCATTTTTCTTAATATAAATTAAACAATTTTCGATTCGAATTTACCTGAAAACTTCTTAAGAAAAAAAAGTATTTTTTTGACCTTAAAATTGACATTCTTTTCTATAATTTCCATTTTTTTTTGTTTTATATTTAAATAAATATTTTAAATTCATAAAATTAATAAAAAAATAATCATAAATAAATTCCGATTCAAATCACATTTTTGGAATTCTGATCTAAAATTGTTAAAATTTAATATTTTTAATCACTTCTGATTTTTTATGATGAATTTAAACAATTTTGAGAATTAACAAATGATATTATTTTGATCTTAGAATTTAGTAATTTTTTTTATTTCAATTTAATTAAATTTTTTATTAAGAGTTCCTTCTATTTTCTACTATTAATTTCTTCCAAATTGTGAAATTTTATTGGACATTTTCTTTTAAAAAATGTGAAATTTAATAAAATTGTTCTTAAAAAAGTATAAACAAAATATAATTTTCTATAATTAAATTCAAAGGTTATATAAAATATGATTTATGTTGTGCAATCATTAAAATTGAAAATTGATCTATTATTTTCAATTTTTTAAGTCCTGTAAAAAGACTTTCACAAATTATGAAATTTTAAAATATTGTTACAATTAAATTTTGTTACATTTTATCATTATACGGTTATTTTTATTGCTTTTTGGTGTTTTTTTTTTCTAATCCATTATAGAATTATCGAATTATCAAATTTGATTAATTTTGTTTGAAATTTTTCATTTTCTTTTTAAATTTCACATTTTCTTCCTTAATTTTTCGCTTTTACGAAGGAACACTCATTATTTATGAATATTTGTTTTTTTTTTTTGAAGAATGTTATCAATAAAAATGTTCAATTTGTAAAATTACACAATTAAAAAATATAAAATTTGATGAATTTTCTTTGGAATATTGCAATTTCTTTTTAAATTCCACATTTTCTTCCTTAATTTTTCTCTCTTAAGAAGAAACGCTCATTATTTATGAATATTTGATTTATTTTTGAAGAATTTTGTCAATAAAAATGTTCAATTTGTAAAATTATGCAATTAAAAAATATTAAATTTCAATTCAGATTATTTTAGATGACTAAGTTAAATTTTAAAATTTATCATTTATCACTTTTTGTAAACAATTTCAGAATTTATGATTGTTGCGTCGAAATTACACTGCAAATTTTACTTAGAAGACGTGAAATTTGAAATTACACAGTAAAATTTCTTTAAAAATATGTGAAATTTTGATTTTCGTTCCTAAAAATCACAAATCGAATTCAAAGCTGTCACAAAACATGATTAATATTGTGCAAACGTTAAAACTGAAAAATGATCGATTGATGGAACATATGGCCGGTAATGATACATGTGAGCGTATCTCAAATATAAACACCAATAATTAATACCGACATGATAATTAAACTAATTTATTAAACGAGTCCAAATTCCAAAACTTCTATTCAACTAAACGTTCCGCATGTACAAAGTGTGTCCCGGTTTCCATCGCGGAAAATTCAATGTTTTTGATGCGCATCCGTAATAGAGCGGGTTTAGTGTGTTTTCAATGCAGGAGTTTTAACGCGGTATCATTAATTTGGCGAGTCCCCAGATAAAAACCTATTTTCATATTCTGTATATGTATTATGCAATTTGTATTATCAACAATTTGGGAGATGAAACATGTTTTTGTTGGCAAACAAGGTAAAACAATTATTTTTCATGGGCCGCATGTCCGATAGTTTGTTTTTTTTTTTTTAATTCACGCATCAGTTGTTTTACCTTTTGTAAATTCGAAACAGTACTAATTAACCATAGTTTTAAAGACCTAATTGTCTGTCGCACTGTTCGATAATGTTTCGGATCGTTTGACAAATTATTTGAAATTCGTCGAAGTAAACTCTTTATGTATTTGAATTAATTGCCTTTCAAAAGGACTTAAAATTCAAATTTAATTAAGAATGGTAAATGGAATTAAGTTTTCTTTGCCCGACAATTGGTTAAGTAAGTTTTAACTGTTGATCCCGTTTTCAACTTCATTATCAAAACAATTTTATTGCTTCAAGTTCCCCGTAATTTAGTTAATAAAAGTCTCGAATAGCCTATTTATATTACACCCGGGGATTTTTCTAAAGGTATTCGATGTCATATAAATTTAAATAATCATTAAAAACTTTGTTGTGCACAAGGAACGTATTATATTTAAACGAACAATCAGAAATCAAAACAAGACTAATTTAAATGCACCACGACTATTGCAAATTTAAAGGGTCATCTTGTTTGATTGAATGGTCGTTTATTAACAAGCTTCGTTTAAATTCAAATCAGTGGGTTTGCGTCCCCGATCTATGATTATCAGTATGTAGATTGGTGGATTGGGTCCGGTCAATTAGTCTAATTAATTGTGTTTATTTTTGGCGGAGACTGCGATATGTTGATCTATTGTTTGCACCTAACTGGCTTACACCGCCCCTGTTTATTTTATTAATGGCCAATTATACCTGGTGACCGCGGTATTATCAACGTAAATTGGATCTCCATTATACAACTGATGCGATATAGCTAAATCAATGCCGATATTTTGCTTATTGAATGCTTTCCTGTGGCCCGACCCGATGTATACATCGACCCATTAATTTTTCTACAGTATTTTCACTTTTAATTTTCCAATGTAAATTCTCTAAATAAACTCATTTAGCCTATCGTGCATTGTGAACGGACCAAAAAAAGACCGCTCGGAAGTCCCCCGGTAAACAAGTTGCGTGATTTGTATATTATTTTAATTATAACAAGTAATTAAAACGGAATTACAATATCGAAATTTGCATATATAGTAGCTAATAAAAGCCGCTCTGCTCGGAAGCTATGTCTAGATTTGATTTTCGTCACAGCTTTGTTTTTCATGTTAAAAAGCCGTTTCGTTGGCGGGGGTTAATTCGCGTGAGTAGATAAGTGAATTTACACAGTGTGCCAGATTTTAGAAAATCGGTTGAGGAAAATGTGCCAGCGCGAAGACAAAGACTGATTGATTGTAACCGACTTATATTTCTTGATGTAATTTCTAACACTTTTATCCGATTTAATTCAACGAGAAACGTGATATTGTCAGAAATTCTTCAACGTAATAACGTCGCATTTTATTAAAACATCGTCCGGCAATTTTAATCAAATAACCTTTAGATTAGTGCAACTATTCCCTATACATAAAGTTAATAATTTCAGAGATATTTAACTTTCCCATTCCCTGGAAACTTTTAATGGACCACGAACGTGAAACCCTGTATAGCGCCTATATTTACTGTATGTAAATCACCCTTAGTCTAAAGTAGAACTTTCAGTAAATATTTTACATGTAATTTACTTGTGATATCGAGTGTACACAACATTAATGAACACTCATTTGAGGGATAAAAGAAAGGTACTTGTTAATATTGTTATTCAAGCTTGAATTGAATAAAAATATATAAACAATTATCCGATAATTATTGGCACTTTTCAATAAAAGAGTGATCCATTCCACACATTTTAATAAAAGTCCGGTGGAAATTCTTTAATATTTAATGAAATTGTATACGTTTGAAAAAATAAATGAACGGAAAAAATCGATTTATGCTCTAAAAATGGTGATATTGCTTATGAAACAACATATTTCAGTTTGATCATAATATAAAATCAGAGCCGACCGGTCAATTTGAAATGGAACAGGCCAGTTAATATCTATTGGCGTATAATTTGAGTTTTTCAGTAATTACACCTCCCAGTAAATTGTTTATTCGAAATTTGTAATTTTAATCAGTGCCAGCAATTTTAACATGTTTTGGATATTTTGTTAATTTTTTTTGTCAGATATACGTTATTAAAGTTTTTTGGAATATTTATTTTATTTATTGTTGGTGAGATATTTTATGAAGGAACACTCATTATTTAAGAATATTAATGAATATTAGTATATTTATTTTTTTTTTTTTGGAGAATTTTGTTGATAAAAATGTTCAATTTGTGAAATTATACAATTAAAAATATCAAATTTGATTAATTTTGTTTGAAATTCTCCAATTTCTTTCTAAATTTCACATACCCCTCCTTACTTTTCACTTTTACGAAAGAACACTAATTATATATGATTTTTTTTGAAAAATTTTGTCAATGAAAATTTTCAATTTGTAAAATTATACAATTAAAAAATATCAAATTTGATGAACTTTGTTTGAAATATTGCAATTTCTTTTTAAATTTCACATTTTCTTCATTAATTTTTCACATTTACGGAAAAATAATCATTATTTATGAATATTTATTTATTTTTATTATTATTATTATTATTATTATTATTATTATTATTATTATTTTTTTTTTTTTTTTGAAGAATTTTGTCAATGAAAATGTTCAATTAGTAAAATTATACATCTGAAAAATATAAAATCTCAATTCAGATATTTAAAATGATGATTATTTTAGGCGAATTTTTTCCAAACAATTTCAGTATTTATGATTGTTGCGTTGAAATTACCAGTTAATATCTATTGACGTATAATTTGAGTTTTTTAGTAATTACACCTCCCAGTAAATTGTTTATTCGAATTTTGTAATTTTAACCAGTGCCAATAATTTTAGCATGTTTGGAATATTTTTTTTTTGTCAGATACCCGTTATTAAAGTTTTTTGGAATATTTATATAATTTATTGTTAGTGAGATATTTTCGTATTTTATCCCGCAGATAAACTGAAAGAATTACCTTGAATTCCCTGGCAGCATGGAATTGCGTGTAATGCTATTTCGTCGACATATTTACACTCCATCAAAGAATAACCTGGTTGGTTCACGTTGCCAGCGCCCGCAGGGAAATAACATGATGTCCTGCAGAAGCATTGAAATAAAGTCCTACAGGGATTATGCCGACATCCATTATAATTGACAATGCACACGCTACCAGCAAAACATATAGGCAATGATCGTATCGTCATTATATGGTAAATAGTGGTCATTTTGCGGATGGACGCCAGGTGAATAGACCCTTTCATTGCCCCGACTGGTCGAAGGCGTTATTAATGCGGTGCCTCCGTCTCTTCTCTCCATTGTCGAATAAATTGCCTTTTATTTTTTGCGCTGATCTGTATCGCTTCTTTCCACGTTCCCCCGTTTAATGATAAATGCACCATTCAACGGACAAACTTAAACAACGGCCACGTAATGTAAGTGCGATGTTCTTTTGTGAACGGCCTTACCTCCACAATATCCAGTTAATTGTTCATATGTATCACATAAAGTAAAAACATAATGACACGTAAGCGGGACGGGCAGGGAGCAGAGGCTCTCAATTGTTCCAATAAACCCCCGTTGTGCGAATAACAGTGTTTTATAAATAAATTAATGTAATCTGAATAATCAATAGATCAAACAGTATCAGACATTAGCGAAATATTGAATCAATAGCATTAGCTCCTCTGCTAATCATAGATCGAGATTAAATCCCCTGATTTGAATTTAAACAGCATGGCTCGTTCGCTAATGAGACCGCTTTCAAACAAACTGTATGTAACCTATTTTGCATCCCTCGAATTTTAAAAGATCCATAATAAACCTCAATCGGGTTAGTTTGTGATTCGGTGCCGGGGCTTTATCTGGCTATCATTAATTTCGCATTATAGCTGTTTGTCCAATAATGGCACATTTTCATATACAGAAACGCACCATGTAATTTTGTGTTATCAACAGTTTGCCATTGTGGAAAGTTGGCCTGATATGGTAAATGGAAGGCGTTTTTCCTTCGAGGAAAGCTGCTGAATTATTTTTAATGCGCCTGCATAAATTAACCAAATACAACTAAACAGCGAAAAAGCCATTCAAAATAAAACGACAAGAATGTCAAACACATTATCCACACTAATTAGTCTAATGGCTAATCAATATTGAACAAAGCCAAATGGACTGTATTAAATTGCGCTTAACCAAGCATACAAATTCAAACTATACATACATACATACAGATACAGAGCATTCATTAAACAACATTTATTATTGTCCAAATAACGCTGCCAGTCGGCAAACGAATATGAATACGCGTTCGATTTTTGTTTGCCGGGCTGAAAGATAAGATGAATTACAATGAACACTTTAATAGTTATTAATTTGGGATTATTGTGCCTCCGGAGGAACACCAATCAGACTAATCCGTTACATTATTCAATTGCAGTAATCTAGCGGGATTTTTAAGTTAAAAGTGATTATCCCAGCGGACTCCTGGACTGAACTCAATTCCGTCCAGTCAATGTCTGCTTTAATTTACAACCCCAAGTCGCTAATTCTATTTGCGCCGGACATAATCCTTATATCGGGGGGCGGGCACGGTCGGCATCGGGGGGGTTAAAATTCAGCCCGCAACGTTAGTTACGTGACATCCACTTGATTTACAGCTGGATGTGTGCCTTCCGATTACGTAAATCTGGTGAAATATTGTTTTCCGCTACATGGATGCCGGCTAATGCCGCGCTGCCGGCGTCCCACGACCGCCGCTCCTTTCTCCAACTTTTTACGTATGCATCTGTTTTGACAGGATTTTCGCGGCAGCCGAGTCCCGGCAATATATCTTTGTTTGGGACTCGATACACTGCGTCTGGCATATCAGATATCCATATAAAAATATAACGAAGGCTGCTGCGAGTTTAGGTTTCTGCTATCTGCCCGACATACAAATGAGGGGGATGTACGATGCGGATCAAAACGATTCTCACAACATGTTATTGTCCGCAATCTGATTATTTTTCGTTTCGACCAGTGAAAAGAATGAAATCACATCGTACACCACAATTTCACGGGACTGTTTAACGAAGACATATATTTATTTCATTTTAGATTATTTAACAATTTACAATTTATAATTTTATAAAAAACTATAATTTATTAACCTAATCTAAAAATTTTATTTTATTGTTTTGAAAACTTTCATAAAAAATGAATTCAAAAAATTACAATTATCAAAATTTTGTTGTTCATGATGTTGTTTGTTTTAATTAAATCAATTTTTAAATATAATTGTTAATTTTTTGTATATAATATGGAAATTTTCGATTTTTTTTTAATCAAAAAAATATGTATACAGTATCGGACAAAATTATAGCGATTCTTCATGAAAATTAAAAAAAAAATAATAATCCAATATAAATGATCTAATATTTAATATTTTGTACAGTATCCTTTATTGGCTATAATATCTTCACATCTTTTTAGCATTGGAAATTATTTCCTCGTTTACATTTTTCCAAACATTTTTGATTTGTTCAAATAAATTTGCTTTATTTGTGATGCAATTTGGTCTAATCTTTATCCACAATCTCCCATAAGTTTTCTGTTGGATTGAGATCGGGAGATTGAGCTGGTCACTATGATTTTTTATTGAACAAACCATTCTTTAATAAGCTTGGCAGTGTGTTTGGGGTCCTTTCGAAAGATAGAGTCTTTTACTGAGCGTCTTCCTGGTAGCCCTACCAACACAAACCGTCTATGAATTGTCCTCGAACTAATTGTTCTTGCTTGAAAGATATAAATATGACTGAAAAATACTCGAGTCGCTTTAATTTTCTTGAGTAATTTTTTTTTTTTTGGTTTTTAGAAATAATTGAATAAAAACAGTTTTTCTTCTACTGAACGTGAAAAATGTGTGAGACATAATTGAACTAAGAGAAATAAAGTAATGGGCATAAATAAATATTTTACAATTTAGTTTTTAAACATTTTATTTAATATTTAAGAGAGCTTTAAGTTTGTCCGATACTGTATACAAAATATATATTTTTTAATAACCTAATCTGAACTTTTAATTTATAAAAAGTATATTAAAAAAATTACAATTAATTATAAATATTGTTTTTGACATTTAATTTCTAAATTTCATTCATATAATTTTGGAAATTTTATACTTATTAACTAAAAACTTACTTTTTTAAATAATTTTAATTTTAAACAAAAAAAAAAAAATAAATAAATACATTTTATTATCATAAACTGAATATTTTACTTTTCTGTGTTATTGTAGGAAAAATCAAAATAAAAGAAGCATATTTAAATTAATTAATGCATTATTTATTTTATAATAACTTTAATTAAAAATGTTCATTTACTGCGTATAAATAAAACCATTTAAAACAAATGGGAAAACAATTAGCAAACGTCAAAACAAAACTCATTTTTTATCCATAAACTACGAAATGAAACTTCCAAATACGAACCCAATTTGCATAAAACGACACAACTTTTTAGTTAACGATTGAAATGAATTTTTTGCCCGGCCAAAACAAACACAATCTAACCGAACATTTAAGAGCACGTTAAAAATTGACTTCCAATAAATAATAATAATAAAAATAAAACATTTATCGGTATGTCAGCAAATAAAATTCCTGCAGGAGCTGTTAAAATCAGTGCCGGGAGAAAAATTTTAACTTCACATTTCAAACTAAACATCTTGTTTATCAAACCTGGAATCCGGATTTTAGAACGTAAACCACAATAAAATCCCGCAATTCCATTTCCAATATTTATTGAACAACGTACAAATGCCTCATTTTTTTTTATTTTCACGTTTCCAAGGATTTTCTTATTTACGTATAAGCAATAAAAGGTGTTCCCGGTACGTACGACACATTTGCTTGCAATGAAATACCATAAGTAAATAAATACGTATTGCCTCGACGCATGTGGAAAAGGCTTATATCCAACATAATTGGATTTAACGTGTATTATGGTCTTAACAGTTAGCTACGATTGTATCGTGGAACGCCTCCGCAAAACTCATTGTTATCTTTTCTTAATTTTTAACGTCACACATCCAATTTTGTTGTTAACATTATAGATCCGGTTCAGTCTGGCGTCGCAATCCATAAGCCATTTCACTCATTAATAATTTGAAAACCCCTTTTCAGTCTACTGCCGTTTCCATAATTAAATTAGTTATTCCACGTTGTTCCTGGCCTGAGTTTACCCATTTGAAAGCTGATCGCTCCTGTTAGCTGTTGATATTACTTCAAAGCAAACACTTTTATTCGTCTGGCTTGTTCCAGAAAGAAAACACATCGGCTTGTAATAATAGTGCGCCCAAGAATTATTTCCGATGCTTATAAATTTTAAAACGGTCCTTCGGTGGTGAACTTCAATTCTTAAACGAGACGAGATTTCCTCTTTAAGATGACGGGGCTCCTTTATTAACTAATTGCATTCATTAATTTAATTGCCATAGTTATTTTGCTCAACTAGTTGGCACAAACTTTAAATTACATTTTCTTATGATATTCAGACAAAACCGATTCGTTTTAATTCAATAGTTAACTTTTATGCGATCTTTATACGAACCCGCAAATTCCGCCACTCAAATCCACAAAATAAGGTCGTAATTTTACTATAAATTCGGATGATGATCGGTTTGATTTTAATGGGTGGAAATTGAATTTTAAGAAGACTTTAAATGACGGGGTGCTTTATTCGAAGTTAATTGACCTCTACGAATATATTATATTAATAGATTCGATTTTAATTATGGTATTTGGATGTGGTAAAATGGACGTGTGTAAATATGTAACTACTTGAGCAAATTTGATTTGAATTCGAAATGGAATACATTAAATAAAACACGTTGTATTTTTTGCGGAACATTTTTAATTAACCCAATTACTTAATACAGATTGTGCGCAAAAAAGTTGATGTAAAAGGCACACATCAGGTCATAAAAAAGCGGGGTGCAAAATTCCCAATGTATTTTTCATTTAATTCAATCCGCGCATTTCGACAATAATAAAATTACATTCTGAGTTCATTCTTTGCCGAGCATTACAATATCAAAAAGCATTGTTCATAATAACATTAACCGTTTCCGAATAACGTACCTCCAAATAAATTAATAGCCGTAAAATATTGCCTCTATTTAATTAATTTGAGGCGAAATCCCCCGAATTTATGTGAACAAAGGCGAAATTCAGCGCACAAGCATATGGCAAATGCACGAGCGAAAACACACAAGGATAGATACAGGCAATGTCCATGATAAATTCCACTAAATTCATATCTCGTATATCTGGAAGCAGCTGCTTGTAGTCATTTTAGCTTTGCCGCATTTCACTAATATGACACACATGTTCGCTCGGCAACAAAGTACGTTCTTCTTATTCATTTAATTAGACGAGCAGAACTGCGCCACTGTCTGCAGAGGACGGATTACCTATTTCTGGAGCCGCATTCAAAAATAGAAGGCACAAAAACGCCATTTTCCAATTCCAATGACACCACCACCCCCCTTTTCTAATTGTCTTTGCATTTAAGTTCGCATGTTGCCCAAAGACATTTCAGACGTTCACATGCCACGATATCCGTCGGTTCCGCCGATCGCGGAGACGAAAACTTTTTCCATAATTTATTTCAGGTTCTATTTTTACATTTGCGTGCCGGGGTGCAAAAAAAAAAATTGAAGCGTGATGTGTTTACGAAGAACAATACCGTGGGTATTTTCCCCGGGAAATACCAGTCAGGTATATTAATTCAAAGGCTGCACGCACGATAATTGACACTTCCAGGTGGAAAATATCACCATCCAGCGCTGTTTGTGTGTGGAATGCATTACCGTAATTAATTTGATGAGAGTGCATATTTTTATGGATCTAATTGCGACGTCTATGCTAATATTGGTAACGTTAAGTCGAGTCTCAAACGGTTATCAGGAATTACTAATGAGACAACAGAGAAAAAAGTGTCGGCAGAAGTTTTAACATAAACCGCATTAACGAGGTTATATGAATATATAAATATGGATTTCCATTTATCTCAGCTTCACACGGCAATTAATCAACTTATAAACACACATTATAATATTTTAAGAGCAATGGTTGGCGTAAAACCGCCATATAAAATTTAATTAAAGCACTCATATCTGCTGAGCTAATAAAGAGAGAACAATGTTCTGTGTATAAAATTTCTTGTGCCATCATCCAAGATGGATAGTTTAAAATTTCTCCGCGAAACTAGCAATATTAAATACCTAATGGAAAAAAAAACTGAAAAACATTTAAAAGAATGGAAGTGCACATTGTGCATCAACAAAACTCAATCCGGCACAACGCATAGGTATCAAATATCACGGCGTGCATCTCCAATATGCGAGATAGATTCCTCGCGATTGCAAACCTGTCAACATTTTTCAAAATACATTATTGCAGGTAATATGTAACCGAGAATATGATAAGTGGCGCTGGTTGCCACGGTCGTATGTCGCATATGAGCCATGACTTACTCAGATCAAGCACGCGTCCTCACGTGACATTCAGCCATTACTTTGCACCTGACACAGTTGATCTCAAATGAGACGGAACTCGCCATTTAACTTTTCTTTATAGGTTCGTATCCGTTTCGTCTGCTTTACCCGTTCTTTATCTGCACTGGTGGCCACATCGATTATTTGTGCCCAGTGGGTTACTGGAATTTAATAAAATATTAGGGAATGCATTCTTTACTCAAACTTCGCCAGAACGTCGGATGTCAATGTAAATAATTTCAACTTATTGGAATGATCCAACAGTGGCTACCATCATATGGACGGAGCAAGAGCAAACTGTGAAGGGGTTGACATACCGGATAAATACTTGTGCGTTGTGTAGTAACCCGGTGCCCTTAAATATTTATTTTGGGAATGAACAGACGGCAAACACCGAGCCGATACGCCGTGCCTAACAAAATTCCATCGGCTGGCACTTATTTGATTTATATCACTTCGCAGTTAGAGACATGATTCATGCCCGCGTGTAAAATGAGGTCTTACTTATTCTGCACTACATAATACCCTCGGAAAGCATTTACGTGTTTCGCCCCATCCAGGCGTCGCCTTCCGAGAAGACATCTTAAAGCTCGAGTGCCTAAAGGAACTCCATTAGCAAAGGTAAACAGCAGTTCTCACGTGTAACATTCTGGGATCAGGTTCAATACCCACACCTGGAGAAACTACTTCAGACCTTTTGTGAAGCCAGTGGCGGGTTTGATTGCATACAAATTGGAGTAGTCTTTATTTGGTATTGATTCCCGTTTAAGACCCGCAAACGCCACTTAAACAAACACCCCGGTCAATCATAATGCATTATGCGCCTTCACTCGACTTCCTTTGATTGAGGGCCATTGTACGGAGTTGCCTTGTAATTATCAACATGTGAATAATTATAAGGTTGTTAACTTATGCTGGAAAATGCTGGTCATATTGGCAAAGGGGCTTATGTTTCATGATTTCGCCCTGTAATTCGATATGAATTAATTGTAATTTTCGTTTCAGTCCGCGCTCTGTGATAAACCTCACTCAAATAACAGATAAACAACACTTTTCCTTCCAATTATCATTTTGTGTCCAGTTTTAATGGATTGAACACGGCAAATTGAGTTGCAATCAATAATAGTGTTGCATATCCGATGATCCTGTAGTTGATACATTTTTTTGTGGCCGCTGAAATGGCAATAAAACCGTTTTTATCCAAAGAATTAACACAGAATAAAGAAGTAACTTATATTATAATTATGTGGTACTCCTCACAATGAATGGCAAAGATTTTTTATAATATGAATTAATTAATTACAATTATTTCATATTACAAATGAAAATTGTTTCATGCCTGTTGAACGTAATTAGTGTTTGAACTAACAAAGTGGTATCAAAGACTTTTAATATTTAAGTTTATTAACATCCGATTAATCGTTTAATATTCGACGAGTTTGCATCCATAAAACGCTTAATTAAAATAGTTTTTAATTTCATCTAATAAAATAGTAACAGAAGCTTTTAATAATTATGATATCCAGTAATTTAAAAATCGCAGAGTTTACTCAAACAGTTAAGAGTAAAACAAGGTAACAGTTTCGAAAACTTCTCCAATATTTCCATATGTATTGGACAAATTACACAAGCTGTATTGGTATTATTACGTCCCATTATCTATACCGTTAGACATGATCATTTTTTCTTAAGTTTCCATTGTATTTTTTTACTAAACTGTTTTGCCCAACGTACATCAACCATATTACATACATACATGTATGACAGAAGTACAAAAACCCAATATATATCAGCATTCTAGTTCATTTAACCGTGTCGGAAAAATTTTCATTGATAAATACCTACCGATTCCGAACAAATCTCTCCAATATATTATTTTCAGTAGTCCTTTGTGGCAGAGTCGCCAGTAATCAGTACAAAAGTCGGGCGATTTATCACCGGAAAGTCTTGTAATATGTCTCCTTTTTTTACCATTTCATTATTGGAAAGAAGTCGGGAACTTTTTGAATTTTCCGCATTAAATTTAATATCTTCTGTGGAGTTCGCATAATCGATGGGATCGAACCTAACGTTCCGATTGTCCTAGTTAAATGAACACTGCGAGGAATTGTTGCGGTCATTTTTCACGTTGTCCTCCGTCGTTTATTCGCACTTAGAAATAATTAGGGGGTGGAAATAAAAATAATTTTATGAGGAACGGGCCAAAAAGTGAGAGCTTAAATATTAAAATGGCCGGTTACGGAGCGCCTAACTTGTTATATTATTCAAAAAGAGGATCAACGTAAAAAATGACTATTAATCTTAATGTTACGGTTATGGTTATTACTCCGGTCTATCATTATAAAATATATGTATATTAAGGTAATAGGGCTTTTCAGCGCTACATTTGCTTTGTGACCGCTATTTTAATAATATTATTTCAGCGGTGCTGCTTTTGTTACGGCGACTTTTGATGTTCACGAAAGGAATAATTAAAAAACTGTAACGCCGTTACGGCAACAGTAAACTGCATAAATAATTGTAAAACAAAAATGGCAAGCTTAGGACAGATTTGTGCATTTACAACGTCCACTTGTCCGCTGACGGACGAAGTGAGCTTTTAAAAACGTATGTATTTATTATAGTATTTAGTGGCTTCGCCCGTTTGGCACCTCCGCAGCTCTCGAACGCTCGCGTCGAAATAATTGAAGGTATTAGAGTTAATCTCATGTGGGACTCCAGGCATGGAGATTATGCGGGCGTCTCTAGATTATGTGTATATTATTTTGATTTATATGCGGCCCCGACTTAGGATGCGGCCTTATGCGGGCCTCTAAGACCTAACCTACATTTGTAATCTCGGTTATAGAATATAGGGGCTTGTCTATCACAATACGTAAAGTCGCTTACGACCGGCCCATTATCGCGCGCACCTTTGTCATCCCGACGAAATTTATGAAAATCTGCGAGTCAGATGGCACACGTTCTCCCATCGACCGGCATTGTCGGGTTTCGATTTTTTGCGACCAGCGACAGAGGGGAAACGTCTCGCCATCCGGAAGTAATGCTGCTAATGATCGAGAGGAGTGGTAAGAAGATGAAAGTCATTTTGGGGCACAAGTTTTGTCAGATTGTTTATCGAATCAGACGCATGAAATCCGGGTGTTTCCTGCCATTGATTATAATTGATCATTATGGTCGGCTGGAACTTCCATTGTCATATTTTTTTTCTATTTCGTGCCGAAAAAAATATGACAATGGAAGTTCCAGCCAACCATAATGATCAGTTACAATCATTGTCTGGAAATTATTGGATTTCAGATAAGTAAATTTATCCATGTATTTTTGCAGTGTAGCAACTTGGAACGAATCCTCTTAATCTGTCCAAGTCTTTTAAAAAAGATATCAACATTTAACAAATCTGACTGCTTATTTTTTAATTTTACAACGAAATACAAGGTATGATTCCATATGTGAATGCTAATTTGTGACAAAACATGGTAACCAAAATCATAATCATTTTATTAAAATAATTAATTAATAATTTAATATTAATTTCAATCAATTTGTGTCTAAACATTTCGTACCTCGTTTTATATACGGATATCTTTACATTTACATAATTTTTATATAACCTTTTGACCCTTGAATTTTTTTCAAATATTAATAATCACCTAAATAAATTAATAAACAATTATGTTGCCATATTGTTGTTATCAAACATACTGCGTAACTGACAATAATATAGATATTTAAAAGTACACTTTTATCAAGACAAATGAAAATTTCCAAAGGACAGAGTACATTAATCAAAGGAAACGACTCATTATTCTGTACATGACACTAATTTTAAGCAAACTATTTATTGAATTATTATTCCCATTGGATGAACATGCAAAATAATCAGATCAAAACGATCCAAACCGTAAGATGATGATATTGCATCCGATGATCCGAATTAAAACGAGGCGTATAATTTAGGGAACCGTGAAACATGATTTGGCGTACGGTCATGTGAGGAAAGTCGTATAATTTTCGTAACGACCATTAAAGCCACCTTAGCAACACACAGATCACACATTCATATATGCCGAAACATTTTAACGGGGGGGCCGACGTAGTGATTCCGCACGAGGGGGGCTTCCATTTTATGCATATCTCGGACGGAATCGATGCCGAGCAATTTCACAGGTCGTCCTGCAAAAGTGCCGATGAATTAATAATCGGCCACGGCACATACCCCGGCCATGCGATAACGGCCGAGTTCAAGGCACAAAGTGTAAACATGAAAATAATAAGGAATACCTAATGTGAAGCACGACCTTCCCGACTGCCGATCCCTTTTTAAAAATACATTAGCCCCGTTTTTGTTCCTTTTCAATAAAACTTTTTTAATATGCGCGTGCATCGTGTTTCGCAGTGCCCCCCCAACTCTGACCTGGCTGGCTTATTTAATATTCCGGAGGTGGTGCATTTATTCAATCTTGGTAGTCGACGGCGACCTGCGAATTTTTACTTTGCATTCGCCACAATTAACGTGCCCGTACTAAAAGCATGCACGCCTAAAAAGACTGTAACCATTATTCAGCTGGAGCAGCAAAGTGTAGACGATAATCGTAATCATTGAAATAAGAGGTGGCTGATACGATCTCTCTATACCATTCGCAAATCATACACTCAGGAAGTTTCCGCAAGTATATTTGCGCTTCATTAGTTCAAACTATTAAAACTCATCCATAATGCTCACACAATTCCCGTCCAATTAGTAGTATAAACTATTACATAGTTAATTAGTTCGGAATAACTCAGTTACGAGCATCACAATATCTGTATAACAAATTGAGTCTGAACGGCAACGGGTGACTTGGCTTAAATGGCGATATTTTGTCTCGCTTCTGTCTACTTACATAATTTGTGTTAATTATGCGTTTCAGATGTAATTAGAGGTGTATATTGTCTATTTTAACTTGACGATGCCGCGTTTAACACACTTCCGCGTGTACTCTAAATTGGATGCTAATTCCCAACGTAACACCAGTGCATTTATATGCATTAGGTGTCTCCAATTGTACTTACTTGTTTGTAAAACATTCAAATACCGCGTTTCCACGCGAATTTCGTCATTTCGCCTAAAGTAATTGCTTGTTTTAATCCATGAAATCGGCGACGTGCTCTTTAAATACTGTTTCGAATTAAATTGCTCTCACGAGAAACAAAGGTTTTATTTCGTCAACAGGTTTTACAATAATCATATTTATTATGTGCTATTATTACCACATAAAATTGTCGATTATTTTTATTTTTAAATAATTGAATTGTCACGTATTTTCACTGTTTCTTTTTGTTATTTTATTTTCTCTTTAGCACTTGTCTCATTGTAAGAGTAGTAAGCAATAATGGTCAGAGATATGGCACAAAACTTTATAAAATATTTTAATTCAATCATGATGAAGTCGACCAGTGTAAAGTCCAGATCTAAATCAAATTAATTGAAAACTTATGGAATGTCATGAAGTCTCGATTAAAACTATAAAAACCATAAAATTTAAATAAATTGTTATTAGTTGAAGAGTCGAAGTATTTAATTTGAAACGACCATTGCCTGTACCTTCTTAAATCTATGCCTCGCTGAAGACAAATAAAGGGTACTCAATAAAATATTAATATTTCTTTTTAAGTTATGTATAAATTCTTTAATAAAAATAAAATATTTTTTTAAATGTATGCTATATTTCTGAGAGCAGCCATTTATGGGAATTTTGGAATTCATTATATTTTATTTTATATTATGTCTTCAAAAGAGAAAGATTACAAAAATCATGTTTCAATATTTGAAATTAATCATTAACGCGTTTTTCAACATTTTGAGCCCTTAATTTATTTAATTGTTATTATATTATACAGCAAAAATGTCTTGTCTGATCAAAATTTTTCGTATTTTGAATTTATTTGAAAAGCAAAATCTCTTTAAAATAAGTAAAACAAGAGATTACAATTTTTGATATTTCATAATTATCCGAATAATTATTCAAATTTTGTAATACTTGTTTTTTTTAATCAAATCATAAAAATTTGTAATAAAGAAAATTTTAAGAATTATATCAAAACATTGATAAGAATGCAGTTAATTATTAAATTTTATATATATTATACTATTTCATTATTTTTGTTTTGTCATCTTTAAATTTTCAAGATAATTTTAAAATATACAATAATGAAATAGTTATAATTTGTAATAAAGCAAATTTTAAGAATTATTTGATTATTATAATAAACATTGATAATAATGATGTTTATTATCAAAAATACAGTTGAACATCGATAACTCGGACCATGATTTGCCAGAAACAAACGAGTTATCAAGTAAAAATTACACAAACTTATACTATATTTTGTTTCAGATTTAATTTATGTAGAAATTATTTTGATTTAGGTACCAAACGAATAATTGTAGGAAGAATGAAATATAAAATATTTTGATTACCTTTAATTAGAAGTATGCATTTTCCAAATAACAAAAAATAGTAAGGTGTGCCATTTCTCTGGTCACCACTATACGAACAAATAAACAAGCTTCTAGTTTCTTCATATTGGCAAACATACATCAAAGCACTAAATCACTGAACCAAAATAGGAAAAAAACTTTAATTAAAATCCTAAAACTATTTTATGGAACGCTGATCTGTGTACTACCTCATTAGTCAATATGTGGTCATCAATAGGTCTGGGAGATTTATACTAATTAGGCATTTAATTAACATGTTTTCATTTTACACACATACAAATATTTTTAAACACATTCTAATTAGTGTGTAAACCTGCAGTAAAACTATCTCGCACAAACATTATTATTTATTTAAAGAACAAATAGTAAATTGTTAATAAACTAATTGATGCAGATTTCAAAACTCATTTCAAAGTACCTGGCGAACAAAACCAGGTAAATGTTGTGTACTACCGCGGGGCAAAATATTTTAATTAATAATGTGACTAAATGCAAACTCTAATTAGGTTCGTAAATGAAGTGATTAATTGATGCTAAGTAAACCGAAATAAATTACATTTTCGCACCTCATTTTCCATATTAAGTCGAAATGAATATCACTAAAAATGCAGTTTTAATTTATTTTTAATATGTTTTATTAAATATACAAGGCGTACATTTGATTTTCATTAAAACACATCAAATGAAAGCTTTGTTACTTGTTTTACTCTGACAAATCTATAAGATTATAATAATAAATATTAATTCATCGATTTCTCTTTGTATCAACTAGCAAATACTTCGTAAATTGAAGTTTCATGTTCAGGAGAGGCAAATTGATTTATGCACCCGAATATGGTATTCCTTTCGCAATGTATATTATATTTTTACATGGAAGTATCCAATTGGCAAATGGGGAATTTATTACTTCCTTCCATTTTGAACATCCACATCGAAATTGAGTTGCCGGTATCATGTGGGATTTAAATAAAAATGGAAAAACATCCGATATATTACAAGTGATAAAAAACACCGCAATATTTGAATTGGCATCCGTTCGGAATTCCCCTCAATTAAATCGATGATATGCAAGAATTATTTTGTTGTACCAATAATTAAAACGTGTCAATCAATCCGGACACGTTTTAATTGAACCAGACTGCAATTAATTCGCCACGGTCCAAGTTCACCTAATTTGGTAATGTAACATCTGATTATGCACTCGGTCCGTAATTCAGGCGTTATCGGGTAATTAATTTCACAATCGATTAGTCGTATTGAAGTATCACGGAGGAACGGAGCCGGGTTCACTTTCATTAAGGGACCTCCGGTTTAATGATATTTTTCGTTCGATATTTCACCGATTCACACCGACACCCCGGACACTATCTACCGCCCTATGCATTGTTTCCGTGTTGGTCGATTGAAAATTTATGAGCCGTAAATCAAAACAGCATCAAAACTGTGCCGGTTTGCCGGCCGACTAAAATTGCCACGAAAATTCGATTGAAATTTAAGATATTGGCCGCTGTTTGGTTCGCCACGATAAACATGATTAACTGCGCCGGTCAAATTAACTGTCCATCGGAAACGTGAAAGACTTAAACACCATTATCGCCGCTGGAACGGTTTGCAGAATTGCTCCGGCAAATTTCGATTTTCCGCTTTCGAAATGATTAATTTTATTTTATAATTGGCACATCCTTAAAAAATAATTTACGAAACTGCGACCGGATTATGCAGATGCGCATTACATTATTCATTATTATTATTAGTTTCGCTAATTTGTTGTGTCAAAAATGCAGTACAACACGGTAACTGTTAACTTAATTTAAATATTTACATTACATATCAATTATTATAATTAATTACTGTAAAAAATTCATGTAATACTACACATAATTTTCATTATAATTTTAATAAATGTATTTATCTGTTTTATTAATAAACATTTATTGTAAATGTTTGAATATTTAATTACATTTTAGTTTATATTAATGCATATTTATGTTTATACATACATAATTAGTACTATAAAATTAAAATTTATAAATTTTGTCTGTTTTCCTAGATTTTCAATTCAGTGTATGACAATAATTTACATTAAAAATAAATTTTAAGCAATTTTTACAATTTTCAACAAGGATCATGTCAGTAAACTTCACAAATACCATTTTTTCGACTCGACTAATTTATTTAAACGTCCGCGAATGAAAAACGGGCTCCGTTTTTACCTATGTTTAATTATGTAAAGCAAACAGGTCGGCTGGTAAAAATATCTCGTTATTTTATCTATATTTAATTACGAAAAGCTAACAAGCCGGAGCACTCCTGATATGTCGACTGGCGCATCGGAAATTTTCATGAATTTTAAACCGGGACTTGATTAATTTTAATAATGAAACAGTTTAATACTTTTCTCTAAATGGCGTATAAATTGTTGCCCCTCGCCGCCCTCGAAGAGAAAAACTTTTTAACGACTATGCAGCCCATAAAACCTGATAAATCTTAATGGCCATGAAACAGATGGCATGTTATGTCAGTTATGACACGAATATCACGGCCACTTGATTGCATAATATAAATGGGCGCTTATCGTTCGGTTTTTTATGAAAACGGTCGAAAAAGGGATGGGGAAATCTTTTTTAATGCGAACGCCGCGATAATAAAGTGTTTTATTGTCAATTTTGTTTGGTTAAAGACCTCCTATGAATATTAAAGTGGACACTCAATTTAAAGCCGTCCAAGGAACGAATCAAATGGTGGAAACAAACAACTCTTTTGTAAAGAACACATCTAATATCATTTTTATTGCCGGCGATTTGTATTAGTGGAAACTACGTTAAGCCCACGAGACAAAAACGGCGGTTTGTGTCTAGAAAATACATTTTCTGCTCGCAATAAGCTGATATAACAAAAAGGCGGCTGAGCCTGAGAAATAGACCGTTTTTTACTAATTACAATTATATTCGAGTAAATTGGCGCATCCGCCATTTTCACGACAACATCAGTAAAGGTGGTCAGTAAAACGTTTCGCGAGAAAATCAATTTGAGCGAACAATTTCAATTAACTCCGGTGACATACTTGTTTAATTTGAATTCGATTATGCGTCTGAAAACGTATTAAACTAGGGAATAAAACAAATTTACATAAATACCCCATGGACCGAACATGTTACATCTTTGCGTGTAAGTTGAATTAGTTAAGTTACAAACTAGTTTGTACCTGAGTCATGTAAGTCGTGCTACCTATATTCAACCACAGGATTATGAAAACCATGTACGTGGAAAATTTCAAACACCGACATTATTTATTGAACCTTTCTTTTTTTGCAGAAGCTCCCGATTTACATATTTTATGCAGTTAACGTCTCAAATAATATTTAATATTCAAATGTCAATGGTATTATGCAAATAAACTCGGAAAGGGTTGAAATTAAATTAGCCATGAATTCTTATTTATTTTACGCGCTTTTCGTTGCAATATTTCCTCCGTTCCGTAAATTATTGCACGAAAATAGGGTGCATTTCAAACAGTCGTGCCGAACTGGGGATTTTCTTCAAGAACAACAGTCGGGAGCTATGTCACAATTTGATTTGGTTTGTGTCATTTGATTATGAAAATAAACTGCTGAGTTTAACATTAAACAAACAAGAAACTAGAATTCTCCTCGCTTTAAAATAATTTATGGCACTAGGAAATTGATTGCTTGTTTTCAAACATGAGAATAAATAATAAAGGAATGGCGAAAATTTATATAAGCACAAATAATTTTGGACCTTAGTTTGTGTTAGTTTTTAATTAAACAGACAATAAACGTCAGCGTTTCAAAACAATCGGCTTAATTGCTCGCAACCTTTGAAACTTTTTAAATTAAGTAAAACCTAAACTCATACTTGCAACAAACTTTTCACAAAGCAATAGTTATTACCATTATATTTTTCCAACGTACAAAATAAAAAATTAAGTTCCTTTTATAAGAATGGCAGGATTTACTTCAATTTTAAATTTATAACATGGGAAAATTAATTGTTGCTTCAGAAATCAAAGCCACAACGAAACAACAAATAATTAATTAACTATATAAAATACATAACGGTAATAAAAGTGTCGATTTATTTTATAATCGATATTTCGATTTTTTCTCCATGACCATCATCGGTGCAGCTCTAATAATCCCGTGGATTATTGTAATACAGTGATATCAGTTTTCAATTTTCTCGGGCGCTTTGTGGAATTGCAATGTCACGATCGTTATTTCCAGACACACACACACACACTTCTGTACCAATGGCCAATTGGCAGTTTGCGGAATTTATTTCATTTCTGGTTGTATCTCTTGAAATATTATCTGCTGTACACGGATCTGCATACATCATCTATCAAAAAAAGTGTTGGTGTGCCAGTAATGATTGCGTTCATTTATCAAAGGCACCAACAGTCGAGTTTTTATCGTTCTAAATGAGTGCATTGAACGCTTTCCGCAGGAAAAAAAATCTAAGGGCAAGATTAATATGTTACTTTATTCTGATAGCGGCGTCGCTGAAAAATTGCCCATTTTCATACACACAAGACAATATATATGTGAACGAATGGGCCCCGACTTCAACATCCAACGTTTATCGGCGATTTCCATACTTCATTAACTATTCAATATATTTCATTGCTTTGCCAAGGGTGGATGTCTTTTGAAAATGGTATATACGAATATTTTACTACGAAATAGTCGAGCAGTCTTTCAACAAAAACATGCTCTTGGCTCGATGAATAGGAAATTCTGGATTTTTCTAAAGGATCCATGAAGGCGGAATACCTTTAAGGAAAATTTTATCATTTTTTTATGTACACCATTACCTTTTACAACATAATAACTTACTCACTAAGCTCAGGTTCGAAGGTAATTTGCTGGAACGCACGAATAAATTCTATTAGAAAAATCAGAAGCCAATTAAAAAAAAAAAAAACTACGTAATTCCGATGCGAGAAAAATGAAACAAAATCAAACGAAACGTACATAATTGAGATGAGGCCGCAGAATTGGCTACGTATTTTTATTTGGGGCAATGTGAACTTATCTAATTTTCATTTATCCAGTTCCCCTCGCACATCCACTCATTAAATTAGACCGACATGTTCTGCGTTTACATTTCCATCGGCTTCAAGCACGGCAGTATAAATAAGTTCTTTAGCGCTGCCACCACTTAAAGAACTTGAATGCGTGCCAAAAATATGTCGAGTGTTTATTTAATATTAATAAGGAACATAATATACTGCTGGAACGGCATTCCGCACTCGAACGACTTATTTCCGTTATTTTATTTGGCCAAGATTCTAATTCTAATTATAAGAATCTTGATTAATGCACACAACAGACCGTATTGTTGTTGCTGCCGCTGTAAATTTAATTTAAAAGCAATTAAACATGTTTCTTCATCATATCTGTTATGCGAATTTTAGGAAGGATCTGTTTAAACAACGATAAATTCGAGAGGAACACGGAAGCGTTATCAAACCGTGCATGTTTATCTTTGTGTATGTTGTTTCAGATGTATGGAGAATTGCACATAATGTAATTCACACCCCTAAATATCACCCCCGACTGCCATAAATATTCTATTGGCTGAATTAAATAGACAGTCTACGAGGTCGGCAACCCTTCGGGCCAATTCCGGAATTAAAAATGGATAGATTAAGTGCCGAATTCGAGAACGAAAGAAAACAGGATTATGAAATGATGGATTTTCCTCGAAAAATCCATTACTGACATGGAGTATTCATTTGACTGTTTTGTTTTTATTTGTCGGAGGAAAATAAGAGAACGATAAAATCAGAAGGATTAAGACCGCAGTTTAATTTGGGTTTTCGATGAATACACAAACGGAAGGTGGATCAATGCCATAAACTTCCAGTCATTGTGTTTTACGTTCAAGGCTGCACCTAAGGTGTTTGAAGTTAATAAACTCAGACAGCAGCTCCGGCAGGAGCCACAAACATTTGCCTAACTGTTGGGGGTTCATCAAAGAACAATTATTGAAGCACTGCAGTGGTTTCAGCAGATTAGACGTGATGTAGTTTTAGAATTACCATAAATCTTACGTTTACGATAAGTTGGTTTTTTGCGTTTAACTAAGTGCGACGGCACGAATCGCACAATTGCCCGTGCACTCAATATTGCATCGGATCCGAAAAACCGCAAAACGAGGCATTTCGCGCGAAAAGTCACGCCGTGCATGAGAACCCGTCGATAACGTTGTGCAACGTTCGCCGACGCTTCAATAACATCTGCCTGTCTCGGGGCAGCAAATTCAACTTCTTCATTACGACAGGTGATTACCGGCTTCCTGGGAGACCGCAACAATTATTACATAATCTCCGGATATGCGCGTCCATTACTCTTTCAGGCGAGCAAAAGTTTTTGCATGTCTTGTCGCTCTCCTATCTCCCGGTATGTGTGTGTGTGTGTGTTTCAGCAGGTCTTTCCTCAGTTAATTACCCGAGTGCATCTGTTCAGATCTACCACGGTGGGAATTACCTCCGTGAGGATTTACTTAAAATCGCAGTTCGTTCTTTTGTTCCCTTGACTCGATTACTTTACGCAGATAATACGGTCTGCCTGTAAAATGCATTTATGAGAGGAAATCCTCTGGGAATGTCTGCGAGGCACGTAAGCAGAATTATTGTTTGGAATGGTTGTTTATGAATTATGTAGACTGTTGGCGAAGGTGGAAGGAATTAAACTACTATGTATCACAGATTTGTTGTAACGTAATAAGTCATTTATTCTGTTTTAATTGCACATTAAATGTCAACGAACCAGCAATAATATTGTTCGGCGAATTTATAATTATTTTTCATTACACGCAATTTTAAATTTTCAAATGTGGGTAATAAAAACAAAACGTTTGGTGGTTGTATTATTTTAAATTTTGCATGAATTGTTTTATTTTAGTTATCTACTAAATAAAATATTAATGGCATTATTATATCTGAATTTAAAACTATAGACTATGACCTGTTCTTGCATAAAAATTACAGCCGTATGCCACAAACAATGAAATATTTTAATCAGACCGAAATTTAATTTCATGTATCAGTAATATTAATTATCAAACTTTGTTTTACAATTGTTGTTACAAATTATACTGATTAATTGTTGCCAACAATTTAATAAAACACGTATAAACTAAATTTGAAAAATGAATGTATCAGTCACACAGAGCTGCTAAATAACAATAGAGTAAAAGTTTCTATTGAATGACAGTTTGAAAAGGGTCAATAACGGGCTGACCATTACATTACATCAATTATTTGAAAAACAGTTATTTGTGGGAACAAATAAACTATTGTGGTATTTACGAAACATAAAATGTCAACGTGATTTTAAATTACGTACCATAACATGCAACCACAATTGGCAAATTAACATACCTGCAAAACAAAAAAAAATCACATTAATATCTTAAATCAAATATCCTACTTGCATCATGTTTAGCTTTATGATCAATATTAAAAAACTGAAGCTTTTTGCTAATTAAACAACAATGTGTGTATAACCTTTTGTTACAGACTCCTAAAATCTGTTCAGTAACGTGCTTTTTAAAATTTTTACATCAAACATTAATGTTACTAAAACTTTATGATTAAAACAAAAAACGAGTCTGGCAACTTTTTATAATTAATTAAATGATTTGTTTTTATATACTTCCAAGAATCGTTAGTCTTGTGTGCTTATATTTTTTTTATCACGGATGCTGCTCAAAAGTTTTATGCTCGTCCTCATTAGCCCCCCCGAAAATAAAAAGGGACGAAAAATAAAGGAAACATTTAAGTACGTCCTAATTTTGCACGAGATTATTTTACACACTTAAAATTTGTTCACGTCCTAATAACGTATTTTTTAGCAAATCCCTACAAACAGATAATAATTTTCTAAAACAATATAATGAGAATTTTAATGGAATTATAATGATGTAAAATAAGCCAGCGACGCAGTCTTTAAACTTCGTATTTCATGCGAGAATTAAACAACCCTTCTCTGCCGGCAACATATTTCAATGGCACTCTTCTCCCTCTAGTGAACTTAAAATAAAACCGGATCCCGTGCTTTCGGGTTTTCGCGGGGACAATTTTTGTTTTTTTCCATTATGTTATCTAAATTAAACGTTTTCTCTTGCGGATGCCCTGTAATTTTGCTAATCCTATTAAAAGTATCATATAACCCGGGGTAGGCCTCTTGGTGTATTGATCTGTGGCACCCCGCTTCTGCCACCCCCACGTGGTCGACAATTTTCGTAACACTCGTGGCTCCTCGGTTGGCCACACTGACTTCGAATGTCCCGTTACTTTATTGCCCGACCGAGCCACATGTGATGTTTTGAGAAATTAACCATTGCCGCACGAAAATTTTTGCCCCGGCCCCGTGGCCACCAGTGCGGACGCTTTTTGCACCGTCACACGTTCTAATAATGTTTCGGGGGCGAAAAAACATTTTTTTGTTCAGCCATTTGTGACATAAATATCAAGTTGAACAAGTTACAGTTGAAGGGCGACTTAAGTCCCTTTCAAATAATCTGTCGGATGATTCGAGATTCTATTTCCAGCCATCGAGCAGTAAATTGAATACTATTTAATCCTGTTTTCCACTTTTAACTCCAGCTTGCTTCTTCCAACTATTTACGTTTGGCGTAAATACTTCACACGTTAGAAGTAAGGTAATGCGATTCATGACTGCCTAAATGGATAATTTCGTGCAAGATTTACAATCAACTTTCTTTGCATGGGTTTTTTTCTTGGAAAACAAGATTATTTATTTCTCTGCACACTGCAAAAAGTTGAATTTTTCCCTTCTTTATTTTAATATAAACAATATATTATTTTTTATTGTTATTAAAGTTATTGTCTGTTTTAATTATTTTTTCTTTAAAACTTTTATTTATTACTTCTAAACCTATCTATATAATTAACTATTTGAATAATTGTAACTGTATTATAATTTAATAGAAAATAATTAAAAATATAATTACAATTGTATGCCACTGATTAATTACAACCATCTTACACCATCTTAACAACTAATAATTATAATTAATGAAACATATAATTTTCCTATGATTACTAATTTCATGTTAAAATTAAATAAATAATTTAGTTATTTGTTTAAGGTAAGTTATCAAACTATAATTTAAAGTGATTAGAAGACAATTGACTTACAGTATAATCATTAGAATTAAATTATGAATGTATAACACTGCTTAATTATTAAAATAATTACTTAAGTTTTTGCCTGTTGGTAAACTTGAATAAAGGAATTTTAAAGTAAATATTATGGATTAATCTACTACATCCATAACCTCCAAAGAAAAAACTAAATATTTCGTTAAATTTTAACATTTGAATATATATTAGAATTTTAAAAAACTAGTAGACCGACTAATAAACGTAAATTAATAAATTTTAGAGTAAATTTTACGGATTAAAGTACTACATTGTTTATCCACAACTAATTATATAGAAAAATATTAAGCATTTAGTTAAAAGTTAATATTTGAATAAAAATTAGACTCATCATAAACGAGTGGACTTACTAATAAACTTAAAGTAATAAATTTTAAGGATTAAAATATTAAATTTTTCATTATAATTTAACATTTGAACACGAATTAGAATCCTAACAAATTAGTAAACTTACTAATAAACGTCAGATCATAAATTTTAGAGTAAGTATTAAGAATATACAGAAAAGTACTACTGTTTCTTTAAAGTTAATATTCGAATGGAAATTAGAGTCATAACAATCAAGTAGTTTAAAACAGGTGTATTAACCAAATTTTGGTAAGAATCCACTTAACCCGAAGGATTTCAGCAGCCCGTGCCACTTCGAACGTCCCTTTCAACTGATCTATTGATGACTCAAGATTTTATTTCCAGCCATCGAGCATTTAATCCAGTTTTTCGCCTTCAACTTCTCCGATGTAAATACTCTTCACCATGGAAATAAACTAATGCGATTCCGGGAGCAAATCTATCGAATTTACTTAAATACTATTGTAGGTCGTATTAGTGTGCCAATTCCCTGGCACAACTATGTATTACATATTCGGTTCGGGAGCAGTTGGATACAAAAGTGGCAAGATCAGTGCGCCTGAGAGAAAATGGATTGCGGCCTTGTTTTAAAAGATTCCTGTAATATTTTACCGTTGAAATTCTATAGGTCTTATGTGACATAATGCGGATTTATTGAACATATAACATGCCGGTGGAAGAAAAACTCGTAAATTTTACTTCCTGCATTGCAGAACACATATAACGTTTGTTTCTGTTATTCCTGTAGCGGTTCATTTCGATGAAATGCCTAGTGGATTTGTCATACATGTTGCAGGCAATATTTTATAATTCGTTTGCGTATTCATCAAAGTGAAAAAGTTATTTAATCAAATTAACCAGTCTGTGAGTGAATAAACTGAGGCAATAATAAAATCAAACACAGCATAAATTATGCAGCCAATCTTCCAGGGGAAATCTTATTATACAAACAAGGTAGCATCACAACTTATATGCATTTCGTTCTCTCCGCGTTTTTTTTCTTCTTCTAAAAACAGAACGAATGCACAAAAGTAAAGAAAGATGAAATTGGAGAGAGGAGCTCAATTTTGTTTAAGACTGGAAAGTTTTAGATAAAACTTTCCGTTATTTTGCACAATAAAAGTCTCGAATATTATGCTGTCAAAGTTTAAATTGAAAATCTAGTTCTTCGAGTGGGCTACTTTGTATTAGAAAACCGAATTCAATCCGATTGAATTTTACTGAATCTATGCATGCCCTCTTTAAATTACGTTTCATTACGTCATCCAGCGTGTATATACAAGTAAGTCATGCACTTTTCCAGTAACGGAACTGTTACACTGTTCAATAATCTATTAATATGCTAAATATAGGAACATTGTTACAAATACAAACGCCAGATGTATATATGGATGCTTGTTTGTGGGTCCCGCGGTTTGTTTACTTTTCATTTATCAAATACGTTATTCAGATCATCTTCATATATTATGTTTTGTTATGTACGTCGGCGTTTTGTGTTTGCCATTCTTATTGTTTATGTTTTATTATGCGATATTTATTCAGGACTGGATTTTCGCTGGGAAGACGGCGTTTCAGCTTCCAGTTGTTTGGATGTTATGTGCTAGGTGGATCGGCATCTGCAATTATTTAAATAAAAACGCAACAATTCCAACAACAACAAAAAAACAATAACAAACAGCAACGAATGTTTCGCTTTATTTAAAAAAAAAAAATAGTAAAACAAGGTTCCGTTTATTAAAATATTAATGTATTTACGACGAAAAACGCAAACGTAAACTATATTTGTTCGTGAACAACAAAATTAATTGATTTGCTAACAGAAAATGACTAAAATAGGTTTCAAAGGAATATTTATAGAATAGAACTATTAAAATATATTTATTGCACAAATTTTATAAATTACAGGGTTTTAAATATTATTTAAATAAAATAATCCACAAGTCTTTTTACCTTTTCTCACAATTACAATATTTGTTGTTACTTATTTTGATTTATTTTTGTAAAACTGAATTCTGAAAAAATAAAATTACTTCTAATTAACAATAAAATTAATATTTAATAGAAAAAGGAGTATTTATAGAACAGAACCTAAACTTGTGTCTATTAAAATATATTTATTGAACAAATTTTATTACTTTAAAACCCTGTATTAAATATTATTTAAATAAAATAATCCATAATTAATAAAAAAATTAATTTTTAAAAAGAAAAATGGCTGAAATAGATTTCAAAGGAACATTTATAGAATTGCAGTCTCTAATTATCTATCATAAAATGTGAACTAATAACTGATTTATATTTAAATAACATAATTACATATTGAAGTTATGTATGTATCGTTTATTGTACCTTTATTATTTATCTAAAATTGTAGTTATAGTCCAGAGAGTTTATTATCAGGAAAGTTAATATTTATAATATCCATTTACATATAAATTGAACTATCAATTGGGTCAACTAGGTTTTAAAATAAATAAAATCGTTGAAAATAAGGTTACAATAAAATATGTATGTATTCAAACTAAATGGGATGTTTCCAAGTGTTGTCCAATAAATTTTCCTTGCATAAATTTGAAACCACGAACACTAAAAATGTTTAATCTAATTTTATTCCCAATTTAACTGAATCGTCTCCGTTTTAAAAACTTTAAAACCAAATTAAAGGAGCTAATTATACTATCATATTATAAATTCCGTGTGAGCTTGTTGTGAAGTGCTTTGATTGGGAGGAAATTCACAATAAACAATTTATATCCGCTGCCGAAACAGTCGTGAGTAATTAATTTTCGGTCCCTCATGCATTATGGTGACATTTAAGACGAGTGCGGTAGGAAATCGCTGTTTCCTTCCTGTACAATACTTGACTGCGGTTGGTACAGTATGGAACCTATTCTTTTGTTTCAATTTAATACAATTTATTTCCCCCACACATAAACAACACTAGTCACAAATAAGACAGCTTAACAACTTCTTAAAAGGGTAAACTTATACCGCTCGCAACGCATAGTAATTTTAGTTCGGTCGCTTTTGTTGCGGAGCACCCCCGGCTGAACTTTTCTAAACTACTACACCTATTAAGGGATTTAGTTACTATTTATTTAAATCAAACGAAAACTATTTTCTATGGATAAAACATCAAATTTATATTAGTAAAGTCGTTTATTTCCCGGTTGGTGATTATCGATATGATTACTTAGGTTTAATATATTATTTGTCTATTAACCCACGTGTATATTAAAATGACATTAATGTCGACAAATTCCTCTTTAACGTAATGTGCACGATTTATAATTTATACTCGAACATTTGTACAATAAATATCACACACAAATCTAATTACAATCATTAAACTTATACACACACACACACACACACACAAACACGATCGTTTGACAATATTTTACGTAGATTAAAACCGACGTATATGGGGACCCCTAAAAGGTTTTTTAGGGCCGACACAAAACTGCGATGTAAGAAAACTTTTTTTTTTTTTTTGTAAAAAAGTATAATTTGTAACTTTTCCGAGTACAATGCATCCGAAGGCGAAGGGGGAAAGAAACTCGGCACAGAAAGATATTGCCACTACATAAAGATAATGCATCTGCCCGTTTCCGCATGATGGAGGAAATGACATTATTTCGAATAATGCACATTATGAAAGAATATTAGCGACGTCATTTTACAAATTTTCGGGGTTGACGCGCCTCAGTGCACTCTCTGAATACGGGCCTGACGATTGCCACGGCCTCACGGAATTTAATCTATTAGTGAATAGTTCTCAAAAGATAAATACTCGCCTTATTATCATACAACTGGTATATTTTCGCTTTAATAATGCCATTACGGAGTTTAGTCATTGATGAATGGAGCAATCGATTTCTCCACTTTAATACACACAGATAGTTGCTGTTTATTAATAATTTTGATAAATGAGCAATTGTCACAACTCAATTATCTTTCTTCTTGACATCGAATTGAAGGAAAAAACAAACTGACCTAAATTTTACGACACAAAACGTAATATTTAAATAATATTCTTACCTTGTGCCAATCTTCATCAATTTGTTTTTATTTTACGTTACAAATATTATTAATTTAATGACTAACGACGCTGTCCATTAAATGCGCCGTAAAAACCAAACCTAATTTCCCTGTAAACAACATTTAATTTTGTTCTACTTAACAAACGTATATATACATTTCCACAATACTGAATCGTGTTGACAAACCAGACGACAATCACTAAAATAAAAACGATAGTTTAATTGATAATTTGTTTAGTGATGTTAAGCAAATGTATTTTCGTTACGTTCTTTATTTATTTATCGTTTAAACATTGATCCGAAAGTTCGATATTGCCTTCTGATGGCTGCTTCCAGTATCACAAAATTGAAAACGGATTTGGCCAATTTCACGGAGCCTTTGTATTACTGGTTTAACTTAAAAGTTTGTTGCAGAATTTCCTCTTAATTGCTTCGCATATACGAAATATTTGTAAAGTGTCTAGTGGTAAGCGGGGTTCTTAAGTTTTCGAGTACTAATTAAATAGTCCAACATTGTTTTCCATGCAGTCTTCAAGCGCTTAATTGCTGAATGTCATATCCCCCAAAACAATGCCAGATGTTTCGCCTTGTGTTTAAAGCCATTGTGCATAATGTTTCTTTTTAATTTTATGATGTCGCGGACTTAATTTTTAAACGCTCACATGTCGTCCGTGGAACGGTCATAATTATTTATTATTTGTTTATAATAAGCCAGTGAAAATGTATAATATTTCGAGTTTTCGGACTAATTCAGCCATAATGTTGTTGGTGGTGTTGTCGACGTTGTATTCATGAATATATTAAACTGGTCATCATTCATCCAATGCAGTTGACATATTCAACTATTGTAAACATAGTGTCATTGTACTTATTTCCTGTCTTTTACCATGTCATTGTTAATTTATATGTTTGTTACAAACATGTTATTACCGAAAACGTTATTTTTTCATGTAATTCCTGACGGGCCAAGTTTTTAGTCTGGTAAATTTGAACTAATAATAAACAACACACAACTCAAGCTTAATGGACCGTACAGATAAAAATGCGGTTTCAATATAAAGGAGACATTTTGAAACATCCTAACCTTACGATCTTTCCCAAAAAGACATTAAGCCATTATCTAAAGCGGATAACTGTCCACAGACGTATGTAACTAATTTGCTTCAATTATAGAAATTGTTTCATGTGAGAACGTACGCCGGAAATGGAACTGTGCAATTAATCAGTATAAGATATTAATTAATTTAATTAAATTAATGTTGATTTTATCGCGGCACAAATATTGAAATTAGCTAAATAAACAGTACATTCCGATAAAAAAAATGGTTTCACGTTTTTATCCATTTTTGCGCCTACCCGATATATGTAAATATTGTGCGGAGCAGCGCACACATTTTCTGACCCGGCGATATTAATCAAATTGAAACTATTTAAATTTCAACAGATACCCGAACGCAAATAACAGTTGAGCGTTCCCACAGATAGGGTGGAATAAATCTAGTAACCTACATGAGATATCGTGGATGATATATTGATGATCGTCTTAACCTGGTCCATATATTAAATGTGCTGGAAACGCTCGTACCGTTTCCATCTAATCCAAATTAAGCAGAACAAAAATGAAACCGTCAAATATTTTATTCAAGCATTGTTCAACGGAAGATAAATTCATTCAATTCAATTTTATGTTTTCTTAATTCAATATTACAATGTGAAAGTTCATAACATTTATGTAATTTTAAAGCTATATTTAAAAACTTTCACACTTAAATTTTAAGTAACAAACAACTAATTCCTAAAAATGAAATTTTAAAATTGAAATTTTGTGTTACTTAACCAAAATTTAGGAAAAATCAACATTAAAAATAAAATTTTATATTTTAATTACATCTTGTGTAAAATTTTGAGGCTCTAAACATGGACAAAGGTTTACATTTATATATTATATAACTACAAAAGTACTATAAGAACAATAACAATAAGGTTAAATAACCATAAAAAATAAAAATCCACTTTATATATTTAAAAGCTCTAAAATAAAGTTTCACACTTCTACAACTAATTCCTAAAAAAATAAAAAAACGATGAAAAGAAACATGAATGTGTTTTAAACCAATTTCTTGTGCTGTATTGTGTGTTTCACCATAAACACAAAATAAAACATTATTTAAGTAGAAATGAGAAAACGTTATTTTCCACTCGAAAGCAATAAAACCTTAAACTTTTTATAACAAAGAATACTTATTGAATAAAATGGTCCTTTTACATTTTCATAAAGTAGCAATTTGAATGATGAATGACTGGAACTTCACGAAGAAATCAATCATAATTTTTTTTATGCGCAAAACTCGAAAGGCATTCACTCACATTACTTTTCTCTATTGAATACAACTTTTTCTATTTATTAAATTTAACAGAACGATAACTGTACACATATTCGAATATTCCATTCGGGCATTTGTGTATTGATTTTCAATAAAAACAGAATATTACATTACTTGTTTCATAAACTTGAAGCCAGAAAGATTCGCCTGAAAGTTTGACTGCTTAGCGAAGCTGAAGTTATCGCATGTTTTCTTATAAGACAACGCAGCTTGAAGAGCGTATTGAATTATTTACAAAATAACAAAAAGGGAACCGTCATGTGTGTCTGATGAAAAAAATACGAGAGTACATGTGTTTGTCATACAATAAGGTTTTTTTTCATGAAAAAAAAGACACAAAATAAGGCGCCAACTTCGTCATCTGCGTTAAAACCCCCATCTGCATACAAATGGGGGTCATTTAAATATTCTAATTAGTCGCACGGACTTTTCCCGGTTATTTCTTAAGTATGATTGCGGCATTTTTTTTAATTCAACCACACGGCTTAAATTGGACAGTGTCGTTGCAGTTCCAAGACCATTACCGCCTGTTATTCGGGGTCCCGTTCCCTGTTTTAATGCAATAAAACCCCCATTAATACGCCGTACACACACAACGTCTCGCAAACGTCGTCGTCCGTTTTCGGATACGTCCACCCCGGCACCCCTTCGTGCGTTCGAGGACGCACATCGGCCGGGCTGGGGTGGTCGGAACATTCATTTGTTTGTTCAAAAGGAGGGTATAAGCGAACACATTTAGAAAAGTGCCCATATAAAGTTGCCAGGTGTGCCAATATTGGAATCTCCCGTAGTGTACACGTTGGCATTATTGCGAATTAAATATTTATGTCCGATAGAAGCGCCTCCACGATCGGGACCCTGCGTGGGTCTTGTGTGCAGGTATTGTTTTATTAATGTTATGCCCGGGTACCGTGCCGACTGGATTTGTTCGAACACCACCGAAAGCAAAAATACATATACATATCTATTCGACTGTCTGCAGTTTAAAAAACATTTGCCAAATGTTGCTTTTTATTTATTTACCGCCGAAATGTCAAAATCCATTTCCATTATTCATGTTGGCTGTGCAATCTGCTAGCAATTTTGTTTTGTGTTCTGCGATTATTTTTCTATACATTTTATACACAGCCCGTTTAATTAGTTAATTCGACAATTTATTACAGACATTGTTTTTATTTGCAGTCTCAAAATTATAAATAAATATTATTAAATAAATACTATTTTAATTATTGAAAAGAACGAAAGAAATTTTCAATTCAAATTACCTTTTTACCTTGAAATTGAAATTTTTAGTAAATAAAATGCCTTTAAAAACTAAAGATAATATAATCTAATATTTTAATTTTAAAAATTGGATATTATAATAAGTGTTTATAGACTTTTTATTTGTGTCTTAAAATTATAATTTCATTATATCGAAAAACTTTTAATAAAAATAAAATCAAAGTTCAATCAATCCTTTATTTCAGATTATTTTATACCTAAAATTTTTACATTACACCAAATTATCCAAAAATGAACAACATTATTGTGGTCCATAATAAATTCCGTGAGTTTTCACAGAAGTTGCTTAATTAAAAATGAAGTCAAAGGGTTCGTGCGTTCCTTTATTAAATCGATATTGTATTTTTAAAATGCCACACTTTTAAAATATTAAATTTTATTTAGAATTTATGTATAAAGTATTTTAGATTAAGTATTAAAAATCCCTACAAAGCAAATTAAAATTAAGATATATTTTTGTATACAGGGTGTCTCCGAAAAGTCTATAATTACAATTATAGAAATACAGGATGTCAAAATTAATAATTTATTTTGAATTTTCTTCATTTTTTATATAAACGTGTCAATATTATAAAACTCCCTATAATTGCTGTATATGAATATTAATTCAACTTTTTTAACCATCACATTTACATAAAAACAAAAACACAATTCTATTCAACAATTTATTTATTTTTCTATAAAATAATCAGACCAAAATTATAAATTTAACTGATGGATGAGATTCCGTGAATTTTGAATATTTAAGTTATTTTATAAATATGTAGATTGGATCCATTTCTTTATTGTCAGCATCTACAATTAATATTAATATTATTTATAACTTTGTTATTTAACTATAAATAATATTTTTCCCAAATTAAATGATTGAAGATGCATTTTTTCTTTTTACATTTCCTAATAATTTTTTTAGGAAAAAACTACTTTAAACTAAAAAAAATCATCGCTATACAGGGTGTTTCACGTTCCTGATTAATTAGAAGTTTCTACGAAACGTAAAATATAAATTTCTCTAAAGTTGGTAATACATTTTTTATATACAGGGTGTCCTCGAAAGATCTATATAAAATAATTCTCGAGGTGAAACTGGATATCTTACCGTAGTACAAAAGCTGACAATTAAAGATTTACGGGGTGTCAAAATTATTAATTTATTTTGAATTTTCTTCATTTTTTTTTATTGAAACGTGTCAACGTTATATAACATCTACATCTCTATATAATAATTGTTACATATGTATATTAATTCAACTTTTTTAACCATTAAAACCAAATTTAGATAAAAAAACACAAAATTTTGTTCAACAATTTATTTATTTTTCTATAAAATAATCAAACCAAAATATTAAATATAGTAAATAATATGTAACACTACACAGAGTGCTATCAACAGCACTTCCAAACCAAAAGGGAAAAGTGTCCCGTGTTTAGTTTCTTTAAAACATTGTTTACCACAAATTGCATTTTGTCTGAAGTGAAATAACTTTTTTTATTTATTTATTAACATTCAGTAAAGTCTTTCAACAGACAATTTTTTATGTAATATAAGATAAGCTGGGACCAAAATATTTCTCGTAAATTTTGAGAAGGCGACTGATAATGTTTCTTATTTATGTTTTTAAAACCAAATTTCTATTAATTAAAGACACAAAATTGTGATGTATTACTAATTTTCAAACAAACTATCAATGGTTAAAATATATTAATTTTACATTTAATAGGTTTAAAATATCACTTATAAAAATACACTTCTTCGACATTTTTTCATCGAATTTAAGACACCCTGTACATAACTCAGTTTTTGAGTACACCCTGAAATATTGTAAACAATTTTTATTCAAGGAAAATATACAGTAATGAATGCAAAACAAATTATAGTAGATTTCACCAGTTATTAGATAATTTAAAATGATATTATTTTTATAAACGTTTCAGCCTTTAGAAAGCCGGCTGTGCGAAATGTCATTATGTCAGACCGGTAACCCGGCACTCCGGAAATATACGCAAATAATGTCAAGAAACACCGACAACGGAGATTTATATTATTACGGTAAAAAACAAAGTTTAAAGGGCCCCCGCAAAAGGCGCACATGAAACTAACACGTCTCTTTGATAAGTTCCAAGCGAAACTTTTTACTACGATTCCGTAGACCGCGCATAAATGTCAAAATAAATTCGTTTCCAGTGTATTTTTAACCCCCGCGATAAATTATTCCTTTTTATGCAGCCCTTTAACTCCACGGATTTATTTGATATGACGAGCGCGGGTTACGCGGAAAGCGCACTTTTATGTTATCCGCAACTTTCCCGATTATTGAAACGCTCCTTCCTACACACACACACACACACACACACACACACACACACACACACACACACACACACACACACACACACACACACACACACACACACACACACACACACACACACTTTAATGCGGAATTAAATATTCAGCTGTTGAACGTTTTAATTCTGTAACAAGCTTTGCGATTGAAACTTTTTCACGGCAATCACAAGCCGACAAAAAACTGACTGTTATACAGCTTCCACGCCGAAATTTGCTCAACTTTTGTACGTCGCTCCGAGAAAAATTGCGTCGAAATGTAATATTCAAATTCGGTGACGGGCCCGAGCGCGAACCCGTGTATCGCGGAATAATACAAATTAAAAGTTTGTACACGTTGTAAACGCACTTTATTAAATTACCGTAACAGCTCTTCAATTAAACGCGATGAACGTTTTTGAACTAATTTAAAAGCTACGCCCGGGATTAGAATTTCAAAGCATCCGTGTTGCCGGAAAGGGACGACACACCGGATACATACTGGGAAGATAACGTCTACAAAAACAAACTTGAAACGGCTACCGAAAATTATAAATCTAACTGACGGATGATGGCATTTCGTGAATTCTGTATAATTTGATGCTGCTCAGCAAATTTTCCGACGATGGGGATGATATTTTTGTTTTTGTAGTATATATTGATTTTCTCCGTTGGTTTTTCTTATGAAACGCACAGTTTTCATTAAAACTAAAAGTTTTTTTTTATATAAATGTGTGGAATGGATCCAATATTTTATACTCAACGCCAACAATTAGTCTTAACATTTTTTATAATTTATTTTTATATTATAAATAATATTTTTCCCAAATTAAATTATTGAAAGTGCATTTTTTTGACATCATTTAATAAATATTTTACAAAAATACTACTTTAAATTAAAAAGATAAAACATCGTTGCTATACAGAGTGTTTCACGTTCTTGATCAGTTAAAAATATCTAACAACGTCTAATATAAATTTCTCTTAAATTAGTAATTTTTGGGATATGAAATAGTTAAAAAGATTCTTTAGATTGTTATTCTATTATATAAAAATATGCAGGTGTTGACATATTTAAAACAGAAAAGTTATTAATCTTTTAGATTTGTAGAATTTATCCTGATTTTTTCAAGAAATTTATTAACTACAAAATTACATAGACATTTCGTGAATTCTGTATATTTTGATGCTACTCAGCAAATTTTCTGACGATTTGGGATATTTTTGTGAAATGGATCCATTCTTTTATTCTCAACGTCATCAATTAATTTACTATAAACTAAATTATGGAAAATATATTTTTTTGACATTTAATTTAGTAAATATTTTACAAAAAAATGTTAAATAAAATATTTTCGCTATACAGGGTGTTTATAAAAAAATTAGTTTCTCTGAAATTAATAATTTGGGATATGAAATAGTTAAATTGGTAAAACAATTCTTTAATTTATTTTTAAATATGTAGAACTTATCCTATTTTGATTCCACTCAGACTCAGACTTCTGAGGATTTGGGATATTTTTGTTTTAAGCACATATTGATTTTCTTCGTTGGTTTTTCTTATGAAATGCATGGTTATCATTAAAACTAAATGAATTTACACTGAAGTTTTTTATAAATATGTGGAATATATTCATTCTTTTATTTCCAACGTCAACAATTAGACTCAATATCAACTTTAAATATTTTTTTCCAAATTAAATAATTGATAATGCATTTTTTACATTTAATTTAGTAAATATTTTACAAAAAATACTACTCCCAACTAAAGAGATAAAAAACCATGGCCCTACAGGGTGTTTCACGTTCCTAATTAGTTAGATGTTTCAAAGAAAATAAATATAAATATAAATGTCTCTGAAATCAGTAATTTTTGAGATATAAAATAGTTAAATTACTAAAAAGATCCTTTAATTCATTATTATATTATATACAGTGTATACAATTTGTTCTGGATTCTTTAAGTAGTTTATTGAGAAGTTAAAAATACATGAAGTATTTTAAACATGTATATGTAAGTATACTAAAATTTCAAAGTTAATATTGACTGACATTTATATTGGTCAAATTTTACATGATTTGTTACAACTTTCTAAGAAATTTTCTCTCAAATTAGTAATTTAATATATCAATATGACGAATTTACATTTAACAAATTTTAATCAAAAGGAATAAATTTTTGTGCAGAATTGTAAGTGCAATTAAAAAATATACAATTGAAATAAAAAATGTTAAGATCAGCTCATCAGCATCACTCGAAAATCGATTTTTAGACAAATTGTTGGCATTTTTATTGTATTAAACAAAACTCAGATGAAAATTCTTCGGCTTCATGATCATCATCATTTCAAAAAAAAATCAATGAGAAAATAAAAAAGTGTAAAAAGTGTCTAAAAATATTTTTCAAGTTACAACATAAATCAAAATATATAATCACTAGAACGGACCGGTCCATTTGAAAAGGATTAGACCGTATATTTATAATTTAATAAACAAACATTGTTTAAACTGGAGACTTAGGGACCCGTAAATGTTGCCGGATAATTGATAAGGGTCCGCCAAACTAGCTGCGACGTTTTTTTTTTGTGTCCCGTCTATACTTAGATGCGACTAGCCCGATAAAAACAGCGAAATTATAAACGTCGAAATTGGACAAAGTCATTAATGAGCAGTGCGCGCGAGAAAATTTAAAACAATCCTATTAATAACGTCTAAAAAACAGTACGAATTCAAAGCACTCTGTGTAATCGCTTTACAGTGTATTGAGAAGCTCATAAAAATCGACGAATAAAACCCTCAAAAGAATTCCAACCCGTCGAGATTCGCTTTTATAGTCCTCCGAAGAGAATAAATATCATAAGGCCAATAGAAAATTTAATTACGCGGCGCTATTATTAAAACTAAAACCTGAGGCGGCGCGTAAACTCAAAGAAAAATAGCTTCGCCGCCGCCACCGCATCTCGGAACGGATCGGTGGGACGCGCGCAAATAAACGATTTTTAACGTATTTATAAATTTAGTTTCGTCGAATGTTTTCACGACGACTGCGGTCGTTTTGTGCCGTTTCTCCCGTTTCCACATTTGTATTAAGTGTGGCTCGATTCGACACGACGGTTATTAACCAGCACGAAATTATGTTCGTCTTCGTTTTCACCTAAAACAACGGACTTCAGTATTTTCTTCAAACCCGACGTGAATTTACGCATTCAGATGGGCGATGCACGTTTCCGCTGGTAAAAAATTCACGTGGAGCCTCAAAAGCGTCATTCTCGGAAACACGAAACAAATATTCAACGGCGAGTGGAGAAAGGGCGAAGGTAGGCAGGTAGAAAGCCACCATCCCATATCCCCCAATAATTTTGTTTCATATAACACCGTTCTTGAATACTGATAAGGATTATCACGCAGATGAGCCGGGACCTGACCTTAATCTTCCTATAACAACTGCGTTGATAAATATTAAAGTCGGGGATTAATAACTATCTGGGCGTTTTGGTAATAGAATTTTATTGTGTTAATTTAATGGAAAGTTATGGAGCTGGAAACAGCAACTTATTCCATTAGGTGCCCGAAAATCCACGCCAACTAAACAAATTTACTCAACACCCGTTCTATATTATTCCGTACAACAAAAGATGATAAAAACCAACATCAATCTGGCGCGTTTTGGCAACAAAGTGCACGGGTATTAATTAATTACCGGCAGCCGTTAAAGGGTAATCAATTACGCGTTACCAAGACCGGCTTAGCTATTTCCTGATCTCGACAAATTTGAGGAATTTCTTAGGCGCAATGTAAACAAACTCCGCCATATGGCACACAACACTTGCAACATGTGCATGAAATGCGTACAGACATTTGTTTAACTTGCTCCGTTATTTATTGATATTCGTATCCAGGATTATCGACATCCGTCTAGACGTTTTCATTAAAAATGCCTAAGTGCGTTTAAGCGTGGACACGCCCTCAATTTCGCATGAAAATCGATAGGAAATTCACCCTTAATGAGGATGTGGGAGGCTCCGTATAATCCGCAATTTCGTTTTTGTTTCCTTCATTTATAGATTAAATTACGTCTGCCGTTTGATGGGATAATTCGACGCGATAAAGAAAGCGCCAGTAAATACATGTGGTAATATCACTGTTGCACTTGCCTTCATTATTCGCACTATACATAAATCACTTGGGAGAGAAGTTTATTATTAATAGCCTCAGACAGTCATTGTTGTGGCCAGTTCACATGAATCCATGATAATAAACAGTTCGTAAAAAGATTATAATATTTAACAAGCTTTTCCCTCTTCTTGACAAAAGCAAAATTTTGTTCAAATATACACACAACCATTACGTATTATTACTTGTTACATTAATTAAATTTTGGTAAGTACACACAAATAATTAAAATTAAAACAAATATTTTGGTCGAATGTTAATGAACTAAATATTTCTACATTTACATACACTTTCAAATTATTTATTTAATAAATTTCTTAATAAATAAGTTATGTTATTTTTAAAAATCTTCTGCGTCGTTTATCACAACAGCGTCTTATATACTGTACGACATTAATGTAACGAAGATAACTTTTAGTATTCCATTCATCATATTAAAATAGTGTTGCTCTAAACCAGTTTTACGAAAGCGACATTTTAAAAATACCACATGAAACTTATCAAAATTTAAACACACATAATTTTATTCGCAAAAAATATTTTAAATATTTAAAAGGTTGTTGTTATTTACCTTAAACTAGTTTATAGAATGTTAGGTAATGTTAACCAAAGTGGATTCCAATTATTAAAATATATTAATATGAATTTAGTTTCGTAATAAAAACGTCTCCAATTTGTGGTAATAATCAATAAAATTTTAATAAATCATAAATTAATTCATTGAATAATGTCTATATCTTAAGAGCAGACAAACGAAACAATTTTATTTCAATCAATATTATTTTAAATATTAAATTGTTATTGTCTGAACAGAATTATTTTTTGCATAGAGAAATTTAAAATTAAACATTTTGTAAGATATTTATTTCATTTCATTCAAAATTTGCCTATTAGATATATTTCAACATTCTTAGAAAACACACTTAAAAACATCGGAAATATTACTTTAAACTCACCCATTAGTCTAATTTGCTTGGCCAAAGAAATAACATATTCAAATATACGTTTCGTGACACTACTTCACAATGTTCTTAATAATAAGAATTTATTCTTAGTAGGTTTTATATTATTTTGAATAACTCACTTTCAGTAGGAATAAGGAAACATTACGCTCAACAGAAAAAGGAAGTAATAAGTAACATGGAAAACAAAATCTAAATATTGCTGGAGTCGCTAGAAACTTGAAGACGAAAAATTGTCTACAATATTATTAACAAATTGAAACAACACACTCATTATAAAATATAATATGTCTTTACAGGCACACTAATTGGAAAAGTCAGTAAACAAAGTCGTTTCTTGTATTTTAGATAAATAAAAATGAATTGAGTCAACAATATTAGTGTTTCAAGTATTGTATTTCAGGAAAAAAACCATTGATATCAAAATATATCAATTATCCTCCAGAATTTTGGCAAAGAATACTTTGGAGTGATAAATTCATGTTCAATAGATTAGGGCCAGATGGTAAACAATATGTTCGTCGTCCTCCAAATAAAAGTTTATACCCTAGACACACCAGGCTTCCTTTTCTTGGCATGGTACAGTACCATTACAGAAAATTATCGGTAACATGGATCGTTTCATGTATATATACCATCAGATATGTAATAGAACCATTTGCCAATGGTAGTTTGCCAGTTACTTGGATTTTATGCATAATAATGAGCGTCCAAACTTATTTAAAATTGGTTAAAAGATAATCGTGTTGAAATTCTTGATTGGCCAGCGTAAAATCCAGATTTAAATGTAATTGTAATCAGAAATCTCGATTAAAATACCAAAATTTAGATGAATTGTTACGTTATTTAATTAATTAAATATACTTAATTGTTTATATAATTTGTTGTTTTAATAAACTGACAAAAATAGTTTATATACCTCTAAGAAAATATAAAATACAAGTTTTTGTAGGGTATTTTGTTTCGTCTCACATTCTGAAGATTTCCCAGCTTCTTTTTCTGTAATACACATTAATGTGCCTTTAGTATCTCATTCATCATATTAAAATAGTGCGGCTCGAACCAGTTTCACGAAGACGACACTTTAAAAATACAACACGAAAAGGATGCGACCTAATCTTTTTAAATAAAGCAAACATCTCAATGTTTTCGGATATCACTTCCATATAATTTACCTCGATGTTTCGATTTATCATTTCGTGTGTGGCTTAACCGGGCCTCGTAGCCCAAAGAAACCGATTTATTGTGTTTTGATTACAGTAATTGAAAATAAATAAGCAGTTTAGCGATGTGAACACGGGTCTTAAAAAATATTATAAAATAATTACAATTTACGTATCTCGTTTATCATCTTTATTAATAAACGACCAATTTAAAAGTTATTAACACTAAACTAAGTGGTTTAAATAGAATGGAGCCGTGATTATAGTGAATTAAACGCCATGTGGGCGTAGCGTGTAATTAAATAACGCACATTCAAATGAAAAAAACGTGAAAATCCGACGTTGCCCCAACGCCTGAAATCCAAAAAATTCCAACCTCGATTAACTCGTCCAATTTCGGGACAACAAGTACTTCGAGCGGAATAACAGAATGATTAGCATTACGTCTGAATGTCGAGACTTGGTTGCGGTCGGGCACGAATTTCGTATATCTGACCTGCTCTTTTCGTGTGACACAGGAAAAGTCCCTCCGCCCCTCTCGCGATTCGGCCGGATTGAATTACAGAAACAACTTAAAAGTTAGAAATTCCCGGACGGAAACTTTAGTAACCAGATGTATTTTTGCAAAACTTCCCACACCCCCGGCAAAATAACATGCTAATTCGCCTTCGCTGTGTACGTTATATCGAAAAAAAAAACATCCCCAACGTAAATAACAACATAAAACAAACAATTTTTGTGTGAAACGGAATTTCGCAACGTATTAAATAATTTAATAATGACTGGAAATAGTTAATGGAGTCGTAAAAATCGTAAACTGTTTGTAAATTAATTTTACACGTTGTTTTATGAAATCTTGCAGTTCAGTTTATGTTTTATGTTCAATTAAATTTAATCCGACATAATTGTTGTAATGTATTAAATTTAAATAAACCGTCTATTTGCAAATACATTTGTGCAACTATCTAAATAACATAAAACACACTTTCTAGATTAGAATAGTTATTATTATTTCTGTGATCGAATACCAACATAAATTCAATTTATTTATTATTTATTATATAACACCAGAACACTGGAAATATTTTTATTTGCGTAAAATATTAATAATTCACAATTAAAACCGCATATAGAATTTTCGTTTTCATTAGTAACTTTATGGAGATGCATGGTTGAATACGACTTTATTTGAACGAATTTTATAAAACAAATACTTTATTATGATAACATGTTATATTCATGTAGCTTTTAGCATTTTATTTGCAATAAACACATAAACGAAATATGTTTTTGTACCACATTAAAATCGCATATCTTTCTCATTTTGTGTTGACACTACTTACATGAAATTTAAATTTTCGGCTTCGTAAATAATAAATTCCCAATATCAGCGCCAAATTAATATTTCTACATTCGACCAACAAAAAACAATAACAAAACCGAACAAAGTAAAACAAAAACAATTAAAATTCGCCAAAGGAACGAGACCCAATTAATTAAAAAGTCTTTTTCGGGGACATATGCCCGTCACGGTCGCATTACCATAAAAAGAACGAACGCACGAAATATTAGAAGAGCACTGGGTCCGAATATGAGTAATGAAGGAAGGGTTGGTTATGGGAGCGTGAACAGTTCCAGTCTCGGGCCCACTAAATCCAGACAAGAGACAGTTTGACTGGTCCGCCTTTTGTGTTACCATGTTGCGCGTCCCGAATGATTAATAATTAAACAGTAAATTTTACTCGAGTGCATGCCTCTTTGAAAGATGGGGCTATTTATGGAGCCAGTCATTGTAAATACAAATTCAAAGATGTGGGATCAAGATACCACAAGACCGATTCAATGGGTGTTAAACTTCCTTCGGTTCCCTTTTTTTTTATTTACATATAAAATATTTTTATGTACCATTATCCGTGCTACTTCACTCTCTCGGGCCTTCCAGATGCTGTTCTCGGAACCATACGGGAAAAAATTACATATTCAATTACAAGCGGGCTCAAAAATTTTCGGCGTTTATCTCGACCCAATCACACGATCAAGATATTCCTACTACATTTGTCTTTTTCAACGTCGTTAGCGGTTCAATTTCGGACCGGTCACTTTTAAAACAACGCACCGAAAGCCATTTGTGCCGCGTTCGTACGTCGTATTTTTTGGTCGTGCCGTGAAAGATGGGTCGTAGGAATCGAATTTAGGCAACTGATACACATTTTACTATCTTTTTTTACGCGTGTAGGGGTCCAATTTTATTGTGGGGGAAAGGTTCAAGGACCCCTGAACTGTCAAGATCTCATCAAGGAACCGACGCAGCGCTTTTTTTCGAACCCAGGTCAAAATTGCACAGGTAATATGAACTAGTTTCACACAACAGTATTATACACCAGTTTGTGTAGCACTGTTTTACTCTTTACAATCAAATATTTATTCACTACTGCATTGTTTTTTCACAACAATTTAAAAAATAAACTGAATGCACATAAATATAACGTTCCAAATTTTTTATTTTGATGTAAAATTATTAAATTTCAAATAAAATGAATGTAAAGATTATTACCATTATATTTATTATTATATTTCAAATACTATAATAATTTTTAATATATTTAAACATTTATCTTATTGGAAATATATTTAATTTATATATGTATGTCTCTATTAGATTAAACATTAGGTTCCAAAAAAGAAATGCAATTTCAAATTTAATATGATAAATTAAATTTTAAAAAATCGAAAATTAAAATAATTATAATTTTGTAGTAAAAAGTATTGAATGTGTTTAAATATTATTCTTTAACCAGTTTTTGTAAGTGTAAAACATCAGAAAAAAAGAATATTTTACTCAAAAACAAATTTAATATCTGATAATAAAAAATGTCTTAAGCTAAATCAAATATATTCCAAAAAAAAAGGTGCACTTTAAAATTTAATAAATTAAAATGTTTATTTTTGGATTTTAAAAAGTCAAAAATTAATGTAATTATAATTTCATAGTAGAAAGTATTGAATGTATTTAAATATTATTCTTTAACCAGTTTTTGAAAGTGTAAAATGTCTGAAGAAAAGAATATTCTACTAAAAAGTGCTTTCAAATTTAATAAATTAAAATGTATATTTTTGTATTTTAAAATGTCAAAAATTAATATAATTATAAATTTTATAGTAAAAAGTATTAAATGTATTTAAATATTATTCTTTAATGAGTTTTTGTAGTATAAAGCGTCTAAAAAAAGAATATATTTCAAAAAAGTGTCTAAATAAAAAACAAATATAACATTTGAAAAAACAAACAAAATTTTGGAAAAGAAAATAAAATCGAAATTTAAAAAAAATAATCGTATATTTCTTCATATTCACAAAAGAAATTCTATTTTTAAGCAAAAAATAGAATTTTATCAGCATTCTTCACATACAAGTCTTTTGTTTTAAAAAATATCAAATTATTTCTGGATTTAAAACTTGTTCTCAAAAAATCAACATTTTATGTAATTATAGTTTTCTTGCAAAAAGTATTGAAGTATTTATAAATGTTATTCTTGAAAAAGTTTGTTTAGTTTTCGTACATTAAATTTCATATGTTTTGTATATGTAAAAAAAAAATAATTTCTGACAATTTCAAAAATATAATAATATATAATTCTTTAAAACTTTGAAAAAGAGAAAGAAAAACAAAATTTTAAAATCACAATCATCAAAATATCAATTTTTAATCAAATAATAAAATTTCACAATTTCATATAAAAATTATTTGTTTTCCACTTGTTTAGAAAAATATAACAATAACAATTTTATTGCAATTTATAAAAAAATTAAAATTTAAAATTTCTTACTAGAATTTAGACTTTATAATACTAAAAATTTTAGTTTCTAAGCAACAATGATGAAATTAGTTTGTGTAAGATAGTCAACAAAACATATTTTCTAATACTTTCGTTTTGTGTTCAACATTCTAAACAGATAAAATATTTCCAGGTTCTTTTCGTGCAATATAAAATATAATCAAATATCCAATACAGATGACAATATTATAATTATTGGAGATTTCCCATTCTAATCCAGATGCCAAAAATATAATACCTGGACGTTTAAATGTTAATTGTCGAGGGATTTAAAAGTTGCTATCCAAAAACATTTCACAGAAATATTTTGCAGCGATGAAAATACAGATTTTAAATAATTTAATTTTAAACTTCGACAACGAAATACGTCGATACAAATATATTACATTAATGGAATTTTATATCACAATATCCATTGTAACGTTCATGCTTTCACGGCGCAACAAAAATTTTGTTTCCATCAAACGTTATTAGTATAAGTGCTTAATAAGATTATTTTACAAACATTTCTACAAAAGTGCTCTCTATAACATAAGATTGTAACACACATAACATAGATATATAAATAATAAAGGAGCAAACTTCTAGATTTTAAAGCTCGTAAACAGAGCGACATAAACTTTTTGCCCGAGTAAAAGGGATTCTTAAAATTTATGAAATCTGTTTTCAACTTTTTCCACTGCAAAAATCTTCCAAATAAAATAAATAATTTACGAAACAACAATATTCTGAAAAACTTGTGAATAGTTCATTAGTTAAGTGATAGTTTTTGGACGAGCAACATTCACTAAAACACCGAAAAATCCACCTCACACACCGTAGGTAAACGGAGAAGAGAGCGGGTACCTGAACGTGGTCCGACAGCTGCATCTCACACGTGGTTTTCCCCCCGCCAAGTAGGTAAACAAAAACCTGTGGTACTCACCTAATTGGACATACATCTTGGGCCTGACGTTCTCTTGCCAGGCTGCGTAGCACGCGGTCACGACGCACGCGATGAGTACAGAAAGGCCCCTCATCGTACGTAATCTCACCCCCTCGCGCTACCAGAACATGTCACAGCAGTCAAAACCAAATCATACGAAGGAAAAAAGCACTCAAACCAGACTAGTTACCATCACCAAGAACTGTGTTTAGCACAAGGCCCACGCACGATCACTGTTGTTTACCAATAGCCGGCAACTATGTCCACACGGATGCAGGTGACTTGGATGTGGTGTGTTGTGGCCCTGTCAGAGACTGTTCCGTTGGCAGCGTAGCGCAGCTAGACGACGCCTGTGAACGACTGACGACGCTCACGTCGGGACGCCGGTACCAGCTGATGTGTCCCCTCCACGGGGTGGGCGACGGTGGCGCCGGCAACCTGCAACGGACAAGCGGCGAGTTAGAGCGGGTGCATCGAGGCGAGCGCGCGTAATGCGGAGGGTTGTTTCGACGCTCGCGACCGACGAAACTGAACGGAATTTTACGTACATATTACATTTTTTTTTTGTTCTTCCCCCGTGGTCATGGTTACTGAAAAGGGTATTATAGCAGATGAAACTCAAACACTATAAATGTGTTGTATTTATTTTTTTTTTTTATGTTTCGGACCTAATGTTTAAACAATTTTTCGGCAGACAAAAGCAAAATACAAATAAATTTGACACATTTTTATAAACTCTGTACTATTTTAACTGAACAATCTGTTTAATATTAAGAAACCTCTGTCACAAGGATAAAAATTTTAGTTCGATATCGTAGTTTCTAAACATTTTCATTTTACCATTTAATAAAATATGTTGTCACAGTTCTGTCAGCACGTAAAATAACATATAAAATTTCACGTTATTTAGATCTTCACAAAACAGAATGTTGCTTTGTTTTATTTAAAATAAATATGTAACATGAGATTAACTCAAAACATTTCTTAGTCTTTTTCTTATATATTAAATTATATGAATATTACGTTTCTTTGAGTCTACATATTTTTAAATATTGCATTTCATAAGTATAAATTTACCATATAATTAGATTTTCAAGAAGAAAATTACAGCAATTATAATAAATTATAATAATAAAAAATTGTAAAAATGAAGTACATAATTAAATATTCGTCACGAATTTTATTTATTTATCGTTTCTTATATAAAAATGTTTGATGCAACATTTACTTTTAAATTTATAGAAGAGAACATAGAATCTATTAAATTTACTTTTGATCAAACAAAAAATTAAAATTAAATGATAAAAACTTGAAGATTTTCCTTTGTGTATTATTACAATATATGAAATTTGAAAAAATGAATAAATCGATTCATTTACAGAAAATTTGTATTTTTTTATAAGCAGGAAAAACATTATTTACTTTTTTATTTAAAGATTTCCTAACATTTGTTTTTAAATTTTTTCTAGCAACTGTGGAGACTATGAAACATCATATTTCATTCATAATATTAATTATGATAATTATAATTATTTCTCTTGTTTAATGTCTGTTTGAATTAATATACACAATTCAAATAAAATTATTTTATTATTTTATTTATAAAAATATGACATTTCTCTAAATTGATTATAAGTCAATCAAAATTATCATTTACTTAAAAACGTTTTCTATACCATTTGCTTTTAAATTAAAAAATACAAATATAAAAAATAATTTTTTATAAACAAATAAATTAATTATATATGTATTTAATATTAATAACAAGTTTTATTCATAAAAATATGACACTCCTCTAAATTAATTACAATTAAGTCGAAATTTACTTTTTTAATTAAAAACGTTTTCTATACCATTCGTTTTTAAATTTTGGCAAAAAAATCTGGAAACTATATGGAAATATATTTTCTCCAAACAATAGTAATAATAAAAAGTTAATTATTTCAAAATTTGAAGATAATTTGTTAATTAATAAAGTCACTTATTTTTTATAAAAAATTTGAGAATCTATATTATACATTTTTATAAACAAATAAATTAATTATATATATTTAATATTAATAACAAGTTTCTCCTGTTTAATGTTTTTTTTTTAATTAATATACACAATTTGAATAAAACTAATTAAAAGTTTTATTTATAACAATATGACACTCCTCTAAATTAATTACAAATCAGTCGAAGTTTACTTTTTTAATTAAAAATATTTTTTTAGTATTTTCTTTTAAATTTTGGCAAGAAATTGTGGAAACTATTAAATATATTTTTCTCCAAAAAAAAGTAATAATAAGAAGTTAATTATTTCTTATTATTTTCTCTAAATTAATTACAATTCAGTCGACAGAAAACAGAAAAACAAATAATAATAAAAGGTAAATTGTTTAAAATTTGAAGATAATTTGTTAATTAATTACTTATTTTTAGAAAATTTGAGCATCTATGTATTAACATATATATTTTTATAAACCAACAGTTTAATAATTCAATATTTAAGTTTTTTGTGTTTAATATACCCAATAAGAAAAAAATAATTAATCGTTTTATCTATAAAAAATATGACAGTCCTTCAAATTAATTACAAATTCCACTTAAATTATCATTTACTTTTCTAATTAAAAACTTTTTGTTTTGTTAACAAAATTAATTATTTTTTATAACAAATTTAAAGATCTAAATGATTTTTATAGAGTATATAGAAGAATTGTTTATATTTGATTTTAAACACATTCTTTTGTCTTAATATGCAAAATCTTAAAACATTAACTAACAGTATAAAAAATATGTCACTTGCTCAAATTAATTATAAACTCTTCCCAAATTATCATTTGCTTTACTAATGAAAACCCTTCGTACTACCACTGTTTATTGTTTAAAATTTGACAAGCAACTTGTCTTGAATTTATTAAATATTAAAAATTTTATAAAAAATTAATTATAAATTCAAGTCAGTCATGAAAATGTATTTGACAATAAAATTCCAAAATTTTACGAACAAATAATTAAATAACGACGCCTAATTTTATAATTAGATTAATGAAAACAAAATATGCACAAATATCATACATAATTTGCCATAAAGGTTTTGTCAACACCCACCGTTGAAGTCTCCGTATACAAAGAGCTAAAAAATATTGATCGTTTCGTAAACATCCAAACGGCAGCAACACTAGCCTAACGTCATTGTCTATGTACATGAAAACATCGTTATGTGCGATTTTAATAAAACGTGCAGATAACAGGACGAAATGCATTTTCCCGTTTTCAATTCGAATGTGCAGACTCGCGTCTGAGAGCGACAGATTTCACGGAAACGGGCGTAGACACCGGGTCTGGATGCGACGGTGCGACAATAATTAATTCGCATGCAGAGGGTCGTAAAACGTAATCAGATCGGGACGATGCATCGCGATGCGTGCGAGATCCGTTCTGTGTCCTGGGTGCTATTTTTTTTTTCGACCATTTTCGTCACCGCCAATATTCGGCGATCGCACAACGCTTATAAATCCGTACAGAGTCAAATAAATATATGTATAAATATGTATTTATACAATAGGTTATACTAAAATTAATTCATTTGTTTATAAACTATATTTTATGTTTTGTTTGTCGTGCTGCATTGTATTTATAATGGTATTTACATTTTAAATTATAGAGTTTGTTAATGATCTGCCTATTACACCATATAAAATTTATATTATTTAATTTAATATATGCATTTTGCGTTGTCTTTTTGTCATGATATATAGATTATGTTTTGTTGATTGTTATGCATGAAACACTGTTTTACACATTTCCAAATAAATCATTCGAGTTACAGGCTTTTCATGTTTTTCACGAGGATATTTTATTAAAACTACGGTAGGCAAACTTGTTCCTGCTAATTATCCCATAATTAATCAACCTGACAGCAGAAAATTAGGTCAACATCTGTTACAATGCTTTAAGAATTGATTAGTATTTTTAATCTTCACGTTTTAATTATAAGCGACACTTTTGATTCGGCGTCAATCGATACACTGAAGGTTTATTAATTTAAGGATGCTGACACTTCTGGTAATATTGAACGATACGGATCTTAAAGAAATGTTCTTTGTCTTATACTGACAGGGAAAATTGATTACAATTTATTTTACGCTAATTAAATTGATAAAATGACATTATAAGGCCGGAAAAATATGAACAAAAAAAACTGTTGACCATACGCCAGACACCACAAATATATTCGTTGTAAATATCTCGACTGGGGTAACAAATTACATTGGCATTTCATGTAACCATGATAAAAAGAAGTAGACTGCAATGGAATATCGTTCATTAATGGTTATCTGATTGCACGATCTGTGAAACAGATGTGATTAATTTTAAACGCATCAATTAGTTTAAACAAAAAAGCTACTTGTTTCTCTAAATTTATCTCGATTCAAAAAATTCTAATGTCGATTTATCAATTTAATAATTAATATTCAAATTATTAATTTCATTTACTGTTTAAATATTTTTAAATCGTACTCGAAACTTGAAGAAATCTTTTCATTAATAGTACAATTTTTTGTTTATTTATGTTGCTGATTTTTTTTTAATATTTTTTTATTATTTTTTCACATTTATAATCAACATTTTACCATTGTTAAATGATCGAATTGTCAGAAAATAAACATTGTATAAACGATGTGGTCTAGTAATAATTTAATTGAATAAAATATTAAAAATTTATATTGTTTAAAAGGCAATTCTAAATTTTATTATTAACAATTCGTTTAAAAAACGTTTTTAATCAAAAATACATAATTGAAAAGGTGAGAAATATTTATATTATATATTACTTTCATTAAATTTCAAAACTTCTCAAACATATAACTGAAAAATCTTTTTATAGAGAATTGCAAAATTGTTATTCTTTAAAACGACAAAAATTAAATATAAATTTCATAGAATATTTGCTTCTTAATAAAATTACTTATTTTTTATAAAAAATTTAAAGATCTATATAATATATTTTTATAAATATATAGATTAATTGTTTATACTTGTTATTAAACACATTCCTTTGTTTTAATTTGCACAATCTGAAAAATATAATTTATAATCAATAATTATTAAATTATCGAATTATCAAAAAATAAACACTGTATAAACGTTGTGGTCTAGTAATAATTTACTGGAATAAAATGTTAAAAATTTAGTTTACTTAAAACACATTTCTAAATTGTATTATTAACAATTCCTTTAAAAAACATTTTATATCAAAAATACATAATTGAAAAGATGAGAAAAATGAAAAATTCTGTTGTTTCTTAAAATGACAAAAATTAAATATAAATTTCATGTAAAACAATTCTTTTAAAAGCTCTTTATCAAAATAATCCTAATTCAATAATTCATTTATAGATTTTGATCATTTAACAGCTTAGACAATATATATTAATATATGTAATTTATATTTAAATTCAATAATATATATTACGATTCAACAACCAAAAAATTTGATTAACAAATAAAATAGTACATATAAATATAAAATTTTTGAAGAATGAAAATTTTCATTTCATGTTATTTTTATTTTATATAACTTTAATGTTTTTGTTAAGTTTATTTTAAACCAATTAGATAATTGAAATTTCTATATTAATAATTTTTATTACATTATTACTATTTATATAATCCAATATTGACAAAAAATTAATAATTTATTTGTTTAAATATTAAATAAAAAATGCAAATTAATTTTAAATTTCATTAACAATTTTTAAAACATACATTTGGAAAACTAAGAATAATTTATGAATGTAAATTTTAAGAAGGGCACCAAATTTTGCGAAAACTTATTATTATTATAAATAAATATGAGTTTATTTTATTTTTGGTAATGTTTATTTTCCAATTAAATGTAGGTATTTTGATATTAATAAAAAATGGTGTTACATTATAGATATCTGTATATGTACAAATGTAACTCAAATCTAATCAAAAAGTAATTTGAATCAAAAATAAAATTGCATTTCCAATGCGATAAAAATATAAATATCATAAACAACATTTTATTTTTACTAAGTAATCGAAGTAATTTAAAAACTTTTTATATTAAGGAGAGCATTGAGAAGGTGCGAAAATATATTTTATGTTGCATAATTAAAATTGTTACTTCCTTTAAACTTCAGATTTGAAAATTATAACTAGGAAATTATATAACATGTTTATTGAAAAACTAATGTCAATTTATAATATAATAAATCTTAATTTTATACATTATACATCATTCGGAGCATGTTTTGCAATTTTTTGCGCTTGAATGAATAATTGATATAACGTAAATTTATGCAAATAAAATAAAATCAAAATGACCTAAATAGTAAAACAAAATACATTTTAATACCTTCGAGAGGGCACATGCATATGTACGTTATAGATAAACAAGCGTGTATATTTCTAAAACTTAATTTATAAAATTGACTTAATACAAATGAATAAAACATCAGTATGAAATAAATGAAAATTACAAATTGTTTTGTTTTTCATTCCGGTGCCTGAAACCGAGGTTTTCAGATGTATTTGTGTGTGTGATTTGCTAATTTAAGCTCGGTTTATTTCTATTAACTCATTCCTGAAACTTTAATGGTCTTCCTTCGCTCTATGCCACACACAAACACGGCGATATTATTTAAATTTGTACTGCACGTATAAATATGAAATACATGTTTTAATTAAATTTTGAATTCATTAAACTGGTACTAGCTCGTTTGTAGTGCGCACATAGTTTTAGGCTTTGTGTTTTATTGTAGGCTTTGCTGTTTAAATCTGTTACAACGAAATTCTCTTCATTTGTGTTTGTTCATACGCGATTTGAACAGTGGTCGGCGAGAGGAAACATCACTCGGTTATTAAATTATTACCACGGCATTATAATGCTCCGCAATCCGTCAGGATTACGGTGGACAACTTATTATTCGTTCGGATATTGTTCAATTTAAAAATGCAAAACCATATAATTAAATGTTCCACCGTGGGCAATCAAACTTTTTTCCCCAATCCCAATGTCGCTAGTCCTAATTTCGGTCAGGCGCTCCTGCGTTCATCCGAAATATAATTGATGCGTTTTTTATGAGGGCGATAAGGGAACATTCTTTATATTACGGAATGAATGATATCGCAATTTCCTCATCGTTTTCGTTAATACAATTTTAGCGTGGCTGCCGATTCCAGCGCTCAGATACGGAAGCTACCATGCCATTATTGTATTACATTGAAATCATGTGACTCATTGTGCTTAAGGGAAGAAAATTATACATATATAAGGGGCCGATGTTGGAATGACTAAGTGATATTCGACGTTGATTGCCCTGGAAACCCGAAGAAATGTCGAATGGTTTTAAGGGGCAGCCGCCGCATGTGCATGTATCTCGATAATACATAATCGCAGCTATAAATAGCAATAAACTTTTTAAAAATAGAATTTGATTAAAGTACTCTATTGTGTACCATAAATACACACCGATCGATTTTGTTTCATTCTTGAATTATGTATGTCGCTCCCATTTTCAAAATGACTTAATTGTTCAAATTACACAGTCCAGATGATATAATTTGCCCTCTTACTAAACTGGCTTAAATAATTTACTGAAAATCTCATTTCGTAAACAGCTTAATAGATCGTGTCATACTGTTTTTCGTACATACTTTTTATTTTAAATCAACACTAACTAATTGATTTTTTTTAGAAACACTCAAATGTTTAAATAATTAATATATACTATGTTAGAAGTTATGCAAACATATATTTTGTTTTATAACTTAATCAATATTGACTTTCATTATTTAAATATCATGACTTAATAATATGTATTTCAACGAATTAATTATTGTAATAGTTATGTTGGGATTTAATGATTTAAAATATTTAATTATATAATATTTAAAATTATTATAAAATAAATATAGTAGAAAGAGTAATAATAAAATTTAAAAATGACCATTTCTTTAATATACTTAATTATAAACTGTAGAATGTATTTCATATGTATGTTCCTGATCATAAATTTTAATAATAATTCAAGCACTATTTAATTTTATCATCAGTTTCATATTTTATAGGCGTTTTAGTTAAAATGTATATCCATACAATCCAAATAATATAATTTACTATCTCAACAACTGGTTTACATAAAGTAGCACCTCATTAAAATACTATAAAATATATATTATAACTTATTTTCAAGACTACGACTTTCCATTAATATTTTTCATCATTTCAATAAATAGATAACAGAATTTCAGGAATATTTTATATATAATTCAATCAAAATTAAACATGGTAAATAAATTTAATATTAAATCAATATATATAAAAATTATTAAATTTTGCAATAACAATATTAATTACTATTTAAATATATTGATGAAATATACGTATATTAGATTACAATCTATTATAATAATTTTATTTACTAATTTGAACGAATTAATTATTTTAATAGTGTTTCAAAGAATTTATTGAATGAAAATAATAAATATAAATTTTCGCATAATAAAATTTTTACTGACAAATAAAATTATAAATTCGGTTTTACTGAAATTACAATAAAATTTCATACATTTAAAATAACTTTATCGTTTATAAAACTATAAAATGTACATTTAAATTAAAATAAATGTATGTCATATAAAACAGTAATATTAAATATTTTTTCTTGTTTATTTCTTTTAAATAACGACAGTTAATAAACACAATTAATAACGACATATACGTATGTAATAAATTTTCATACCGTATGTTCCTGATCATAAATTTTAACAATATTTCAAGCACTACTTAATTTTATCATCAATTTCATATTTTATTGGTATTTTAATTAAAATGTATATTAATGCAACCCAAATTATTTAATTTACCATCTTAACAGGCGTAAATACATCAACACATCATTAAAATACAGTAAAATACATAAATTTCATTTTTATTTATATCAACAATAAATAACTGAATTCAGAAATTTTCAAATACTTTAAATATATACACGAATGAATGAAAATAATTTTCGCAATTATAAAATAAATTTTTACACAAATATAAAATTGTAAATTTCGGTTTTATTATTGGATTTACAATAAAATTGTTCATTTAAAATAACTCAACTGGTTATAAAACTATAACACGTATAGTTAAATTATATTAATTGTATCTGATAGAAAACAGTAATAATAACCACTTTTTCTTGCCTGTTTCTTTCAAATAACAATTAATAAAAGTAATTAATAACAACATAAACGTTATATTGTACTACGTAATAAATTTCCATATTGTATGCAGCTGATCATAAATTTTAATAATATTTCAAGCACTACTTAATTTCATCATTAATTTCATATTTTACAGGTATTTTAATTAAAATATGTATGAATTTTATTAATATTTGTATAAATAAATTAATATTAAAATATGTGTTTTAATTAAATACGTTTCAATATAATGGGTCTACAATTTAATAATAGATCATTTATTTAAAATTAAAATTAATTTCTTTTAATGTTCGTATTCTCCAAACAGAAAAAAAAACCAATAAATAATGTATCCGTGTAACCGAATTACGTTCCTGTATCGAAAACAACATTGATTAAACTACGTTTTATTAAGCATTATTTAAGATAACCCAACGTCAGTTGCATCAAACAAGATCTCCTAATTAAATAAACATAGTCTAAATCCGTACGCCCTAATCCCAGATTGGTAAGATCAAGTAACATAATGACTAAAATTAAAAACAAAACCCGATACCTTAAAAGATAACGACACGCAATTAGCACTTTTGAGGACGACGTCCCCGACAGATAGAAGGGAGAAAAGAGTAAAGGCCCGCCACGTGGCCGACCACGAGGACACTTTGACGGGCCAGATGTGTGATTCTTTAATCAGGCCAGTTATCAGAGCCTCCCCCTCGTATACACGCCTCTGTCCACTGCACTCGCCGGAAAATTTTAATTTACCGCCCCGTCATAAATTAGCGGGAGAGTGTCCGTTTTAAGCTTTTTTATCGCCGATAAGTACGTCCCCCCTATGAGGACGGTCGTCTCGTTTGTAGATCGACGCAAGACACATAAAACTTTATTCTTTTTTTTTTTTTTTTTCGTTTATTCCGAGGGACATTTAGGTGTATGTGCGTATGCGGCAATCATCAAGCGTGGGTGGATTAGGAAACGCGCATTGATTATATAATTAAGGCTTTGGCATGTCATTCCGGGCCGATGTTGGAGGGTGGTTAAAATTAATGTTACATAACGTAATTAAAAACGCTGATATGTCTTTTGATTCGTTATGTCACATGTTGCCACGTGTGATGTATATTTTCGGTAATTAAAAATGAATATGTGACAGTCCTAACAAATCACCATCGCGATTCGGACCAATTTTGAGCAGCAGCTGCCCAAAATGAAATGGCACAGAACGCAAAAATATGGCACTAAACGATATTTATTGTTTAAATAATTTTCAATTCGTACGCGCAATTTAATGAAGAAATATGAACTTTAAATTAACTGAAAAAATGTTTGTTTATTTATTAAAAATTACAAGCGTATAATTTATGATGCATCCCAATTTCACTCATAATTAGTGTGATTCCGTCGATAAAATTTGAAATCTACAATTTCATATTAAACAGCTCTTTTAAAAAAACTTTATACCAAGTAATTAATTAATAGAATATACCAAGTATTAATTAATAAATTAATTGTACATTTCATTAATAATTTTTAGATAATCATTAAAAATTTGGGATAAAGTATTTTCTATTTTTATATTAATTATTTACATTAGTATTGTTTAAGTAACAAAACTTGAAAAGTAATTTAAATAAAAAAAGAAAAAAAATTGTAAATTTTATAATTAATATTAAAATCGTAGAAATTTATTTCCAATACCATAAAATAAAAATAAATAAAAGTGGACGAAAATATATTTATATTATATTTCACTTTTACTCAAATCAAATCACTCAAATCGAATAATTATTTGATACAATAAATATGAAAATATATTTTTCTTAAAACGATAAAAATTGTAATCTATAATATCACATTAAACAGCCCTTTTAAAAAAACGTTATATCAAGGAGTAATTCTATAAATTTCCAAAACTAAAATCGAAAAATTATATTAATAAACAAAATAAAATTGATTATAAATCCAGTGTAATTATTATTATATATAAAACTATTGTTTTATTTTAGTTTAATTTATTTTAAATCAATTAAATCTTATATTATTAACTTTTATTGCATTATTGATATTTATATAATCCCATATTGCCAAAACTTGAATTTTCGATACGATAAAAAAATCACATATTTTTTTTCAAATAAATAATTGAAGGATTTAAGAAAAAATATATTTTTCGTTCAAAAAATTATTAAATTAATAAAATAAATGTTAAATTATATGCACCGTAAAAATGTAGAAATTAATTCTACATTAATTTCTACATTTCATTAATAATTAACAAAGTAAAAGTTTCATTAATAATTTCTAAAACGCACCATTAAAACATTGAGAAAATTTATGGTATATTTTATGGTGCCACTAAATTTTCTTAATTTTTCTTGGTAGTTACGAGATAACCTTAAAATGATTCAATTAATTAATTTCTATCAATACTTATATATCGATATATTTTCCTTTAGTTCTTTAGTTTTCAAAAGTTCCCAAAATTATAATCGAAAAAATATATTAACAAATAAAATATTTACCTACATACAATGACAATGTTATTATTTTTATAAAGCAATTAAATTTTATACTTATTATATTAATAATTATTTACATTAGCATTGTTTAAGTAACAAAACTTGAAAATTAATTTAAATAAAAAAAGAAAAAATGAAAAGAATTACATATTCTTTTATGAATGATTACCGAAAAATTTTATTTTGTCGTTCAAGAAAGTGATTTGATACATAAATATTAATAAGTCTCCCCGCTTAAAAAGTTGCATTTTTTGGACTTTAAAGCCGAAAAATTATATTAACAAATAAAAATATTTACCTACATAAAAATACAATATTTTTGTTGTTATTGTTTTATTTTTGTTGTTTATTTTAAAGCAATTAAATTTTATATTTTTATATTGATAATTTACATTATTGTTGTTTATATAATCCAGTATTGACAAAACTTGAAAAGTAATTTAAATAAAATACAAAATCACGGAATACATTTTCGATTTGATAAAAAATAAATATCACGTAAAAACTATAATATATTTTGTCGTTAAATAAATTAATTCTGAATTTGATTGATAATGACTAAAACACAGAAAATTGGAAAAAAAAAAATGTTTTTTTTGACAGTTGCTAATAAATATTAAATTATTTTAGTTATTTATTTTTCCTATTTAAATGTTATTTTCATATTAATAAAAAATGTTAAAATTATTGATGTATATTTATAATATATAAAAATTGGAAAGTAATTTGAATAAATAAAATTTACAATTACATTCCGAAACTCCAAAACCGTTTTTAGCTTTCGAAAATAATCAAATAACGGTAAAAAAAGTCATATTACCCGAACACCGTCGTTCTAAAAAAAGGCAATGATTTAAAAGTGTTCCAAAGCGAAAGATGCAATAGATTTTTTCATTCAGTAAATTGGTGCAATACGTTGCGAAAAATAAAAACAATCGTGCCAAACGCCAATACATCAAAAAGAAAAACGGTGTCAATGAGTCGAGAGAGCGGTTCTTTTTTTTATGAAAAGAATTATTGTGAAATATAGTAATGCAACCCCCGCACAATAAATTCTCGGCGGTTTGATAGCAAACAAAATAAACTCGTAGTAATGTCAACAGAGGTATTTTTAATTAAAATAGTAAATATCGCATGAAGCCCGGAAAAATTCATTGCGTCGCGTGTTGTACCGTATTAAATTCCTTCTGCGAGTACGGCTCTGATAAAATATTTCATTTATTGATTCACACGCCGCGCCGAAATTTGATTGATGACATGGAATTCTTCGTCGGGAACGACGTTTGTTTTTTTTTCTCCCCGCTCTCTCTCTCTCTCGTGGGGAGAATGGGGGCAGTTCTGATTCATTTCCATCATGTTTAACATATTGCGGACATTTGAGCCGCTGATGGAAGCGTTCTCCTTGAGACGTCACGCCGTTTTTCCTTCTGTTTGTCTTGGTTTATTGAGATTAATTCGTGGCCTGTGCGCGCCGGAATGTGTGTTTGCGGACCCATAAATCCCTTACTTATTTATTTAATGCGTCTGCCGCGGAACGTTCGACACACGAAGCCGGAACGTGGGAACGGTATTAATTAGCCCAATTATAGATTTTATTTTCTATTTTTTTTTTATCCGGGGACGGAGATAATGGGAGGGTGGATGAGTGACGTCCGTTCGCTTGTTGTTCGGACACCCGCCGCGTTAAAGCCATCGGGACGTCGGGGAGGACGTCCGCGGTGCAAAGACGAGTGCTTTCTTTGTCGCCGATCATTACGGCGCAGCTTGAATTTGTTGGAAAACGTTAATTAGCAACACTTGTTTTTCAGTGGGTGTGGCCTATGGAAATGGAAATGAAGCAGGGAAACTAATAAAGTGTCATTTATGGATTGGCACAGCTATTAATACGCGTACGTTTTAACGGTGTCGATGACTTCACTCAAGGATAAGCTTAGTGATCGAATTAGAACTTAATTTACCCCCTTCTAGTCTAGTGCCACGTTACTGTAAAACAAACATTCAATTATAACCCCATCAAAAATTAAATTCCAATTTAAAAATCCCTTTATTATTGCAAATTAATTTCCAGTACAAAGCGGACAAAGTTCGTTTCGGGAATCGAATTATCAAACAGGTGTTTTTCTTTTCAGGGCCCATCTGATAAAAGGAATTTGCCGTTAAAAGATGATGACGTAAGAACCGATAGGTATTAAAGCTAATTGAATACGATTAAATGGCATCTAAACTCTCGGGACGCGAATATTCGCTCTCTTTGTAATCCGTTGTCGCCGTTCGTGTTTTTAATCGAGCTTTTTTACGCTGGCGTTATACAAAAATTAAGGAAACACCTCAAACAACTTGAAACAGCTTCGAAACTGTTTGAAAATTTAATAGATCTAATTTTATCCTGGGAAAATTCGTTGTGTTTTTGCGGGACTCTTTTAATTTTCAAATTTAAACGGTATAACTTAATTAAGAAGTTATAAAATGATTCGGATATTTTTTCGACGACATCTTAATACTTTCATTTCAGTTCGGTTATATTATGGAAAACTTTAATGAATACTTCGAAAGTTAATTAGATGTAAATAACATCCTCTAATGAAAAAAATTATTAAAAATTGTGAGCTATTCATCATTACAAAAAATACAAAAATAAGGCTAATTGACATATGAATCATTTATTGTTATATGTACCAAAAAATTTTTCACATAATTAATTAATATCGAAAATTCAAACATTCATGGAACTTCACAAAAACAATTTTTTGGGAATTTCAGATAAATAATCATAATAGAAAAAAATGATACAAACACAAAGCTAGTTTCAAATGGCTAATTGACCATAAAATTTATTAATTACATTTAAACCTTGTATAGAACAGTTAATTTTAAACAGTTGATATTAATAGTCATTATTATAAAACATTAGTCAGTTTATTCTTGTTACTATTTATTGTTACGGTATTTCCATAAATGTTTAGTTACTTTATGAATATTTTATACAATACGATATCAACAAAACTCGATAAGTAATTTAAAACCAATATAAAATTATAGCATTTCATTTCCGATAGGATGAACATACCAATATATGCATCACATAAACATCTTTTATTTTAGTTAAATAATAAAATAATTACAAAAATTAATTTACACAAACGTTGCAATTCATAAAGGTAATATATTTATTTAAAATAGGAATAATATATAAATAATATATCATTTAAAGCGGTAAAAAATATTGATGTTATATATTAATTATATATTGTATAATTAAAAATAATCTTAGAATTTCAAAAAATTTCCAATTTACCGCCAAAAATTATTGATAAAGGTGCAAAAAATTTATTATTATATGATTATTATTAATCATTCATTATTATATAATGAAATAAAAGTCTCATGCCAGATTTTTTTAATAATATTTTTTTATAAAATTTTAGTTAATATTTTTTGCTATCGATTAAATTAAGTTAACAAATTAATTTAATTTTTTAAGTTAAGAAATTAACAAAATTATTTCAGAAAAATTGTGAATATTGTATTAAAGAAACAAAAATAAAAATTATTTTAAATATATATTATATATTTTTTTTTATTTTGTTTAATATTTATATTTAACAATTAAATTTGAGTATTTTTATTATATTAAATTAATTGTTGCTTTATTTTCTTGGAATTTCAAAGTTTTTCAAATATTCAAAGAAATTATTAATACTGCATAAGAAAAGATAAAAATAAAAACATGTAATATATGATTTTTTAATTTATTTCTATTAATTATTATATTAAATAATTAAATTTGGGTATTTTTATTATATTAAATTAATTGTTACTTTATTTATTTGCTATATTAAAAAATTTTAATAAATTTTTTAAATTTGTTTTAAATATATATTTTATACTTTTTTTATTTATTTTGTTTAATATTTATGTTTAACAATTAAATTTGTGTATTTTTTTTACTACATTAAATTTTATTTGTTTGCTATTTCAAAAGTTTCTAAATTGATTTAAGATAAATTTTTAAAATTATACATAAATAAAACAGATAAGTTTTTTAAATTTATTTAAATGTATTTTGCTTAATATGTATATTTAACTATTAAATATGAGTAATTTTATTATTCTATTTCATATTTTCAAATTTTCAGGGAAATTATTAATTTTTTTAATTTATTTTTATTAATTTTTATATTACATAATTAAATTTATTTTGCTATTTCAAAAGATTTTAAATTTAATTAAGATAATTTTTTAAATTTATTTTAAATATACATTACATAATTTTTTTTATTTATTTATTAACTCTTGGAATTTCAAAAGTATCCAACTTTTTCAGAGAAATTATTGATATTGTTTTAGAAAGTATTTTTATTACATTAAATTAATTGCAATTTCAAAAGACTCTAAATTAATCTCAGATAAGTTTTTAAACTTATACATAAATAAAACACATAACATGATTTTTTAAATTTATTTTTTATTAAAAATTTTGTTGCTTTTCACTTAAGATTTCAATAATTTCCAAATTTATCTATACGATTTTTTTATTCTTTTGATTAATGAATATTTTAAACAATTCAAATTTGATAAAAAACAGTTGCAATATTGACATAATACCCACAATTGATAAAATAGAACTAATCTGAATAAAATATTATTGAAAAAACTAAATTATCAAGCATTGTGATATAAGTAATATTATTATTGTTGAGTAACATTAATACATGTTTTTAAAGTAAGTAGCAATAATTACCTTAGTAATATACCAACGGAACAAATCTGAAAAAGAAGAAAAAAACATTAGTATTCCCCTCATTAAAAAAAATCAAACACTTTATAAAGAAAAGCAATGCATCAGCACTGGCTAAAAGGAATGCACGGATTAAAACTAAGTCCCGGTGTGAAAATGACGTCTGCAACAACATTTTCACTTGAACTGCCAATTGCGGTGCAATATAAGGAAAAACCGAAATAAAACAAAAAAAAAGGTTCATTTACAATCGTATTGTTTCAAAGCGGCGAACATGTTGCTTTTACACGGAAACAAAGATCGTACATTCTTTTAACTGGATGCTGCAAATTGTAAAATCCATCTATGAGGTTGGCTCTAAACTGATACATTATTCATAAGAAACACATTATTGTCTAGACATAACCCACGTTCTTTTGTAGTCCGACTGGTTGTTGGATTTTGCTCCATCGGGCCCTTTATTGCAACTTTTTTATTAATGACACAACCTATGTTACTGACTCGAATACCGTATTTATCTCTATTACGGAGATAGGCGTTACAAGCTTTTTCTGATCGTTCGCTTCTGATGCACAACTTCAAAAGAAAGTTGTTGATTAATCATTCGGGGCCGGTTATATACTTACATTGGCGGAGTAATAGGTAAATTAGCGGTTAGGCCGACCGGTGTTATTTAATCCGAACGTCCCGCGATTCGCTCTTATTTTTATCAAAGACGGCTCCCTCTTAATCAGACCCGTTCAAATTAAACCGAATTTTAAGCAATTCACTTTAGAAACAGGATGCGCGAGATTGTCAAAAAACCGAATCGATGTCGACGTGTTAGTTTTATTGGATTCTGGCTATTGCCATATCCAGTTAACCCGTTACCAAGATTTTTATCATCACTTGAACCAGTTCACGAGTTCTCCATAATAATCAGAGGTGGAATCCACCTCGGGACATCATTTCTTGCGCTTATTTCACTTGTTTAATGCAAAAAGGTGATAAATAAGAGGTGCGAGGCGATTTTGATATTTCGCAATCTGTAATCTGATTTATGGTCTTGCAAGAATGAAAAATTCGAACGATTTTACGGGTCGGCATTTCGTTTTTGTCGAAAGTACTTTATTATTTAGCCATCTATTGTATTGCGTTTTGCGATGGGGTTAGCAAAATAATAAAAATCCATTTATTGAATAATAAATACTGTCATTTTATTAATCAAATTGCTATGACATTCTGTCGAAATCCGATAATTTAGTTAAATCCATTGTTTTTTTAACAACGAATATTAAATTACCCACCTGGCAACTGGCGTCTATTGTACAATATTAGCGAGTAGAAATTTTATATTTGTTTTATATGGAAAAACTTTTTTAAAACTCACTGACGAAAAATTAATAGGTACATATATGTATCAAGTTACTTTAGTACTTTATCTCACATAAAGATATTTATGTATATAAACAACAAAATTCAACAGCGTTTTAATAAAATTTTCAGGCTCCAAATAAATATTGACAATGGAGCCTGTCAATACGTATTATTTTCCAAGTTATTAATTATAATGTTTGTGCGTGAATAATGGTATTTTTTAGTTAATTCTAAATGGAAGAATTATGTAACGCCTGTCATGGTTATTAATTATTATAAAATATTAATTCAAATTTAACTTAACGACAAGCTGAGCATCAACACTATTAAATATGAATTGTTTGTGTGCTATTATACAATAACAAAAATATATTTTAAATTAATATTTATATCAATGCTTCCTTACCTTTATTTATGAGGCAGATTAACACTAAATTTAGTTTAGACATGTTAACCATTACAATAAAATGAATACTAATTTTTTAAATACTTTTTTATTAATATAATGAGATCATATTGATATGTCACTTAATCATAATTTTTATCACTAATAAATAACATATCAACTAAATTAGGGTCAAACTGTCCAATAAATAAAGGCACAAAATAAAATTCTAATTTATTTAATTTTTATTAATATAATTATTAATAAATTTTATCTCTAGTAGATATGTACAAGATTATATTGATGTGGTATCAAGATTATCTTAATTCTTATATGATAATAATAGTTAATTTACTAACTAAATTAGTGTTAAATCGCACCATAAATGATAAAACCCAAATTAAGAAGTTATAAATGATTCTGATAATTTTTACGACTTAATACGAGTTCAGTAATATTATGAAAAAAAAAAAATACGTCAAAAGCTTATTATTAGATGTAAAATGTACATCATAATAAAAAAAAATATTTATAAAAATAAATACAATAAATAATAAACAACGACTAATTTTCACATGAATCATTTCCTATCGTATGTGTAGAAAAATCAAAAGCATAAAATTTTCCACATAATTAAGTAAATAGAACAGTGAAAAAGTCTATGAAAATTCCCGTAAAGTATCAAATAATTTTTAAAGAAGCGTTGTTTTTAGAATTTTAGATAAATTATCAGACAATAAAAATGGATAAAAACACAAAGCAAAATTTAAAAGGCTAATTGACCATAGAATTCATTAATAATATTTAAAATTTGCACAGAACAATTAATTTTAAACACAGTTGATATTAATAGCCATTATTGTAAAACATTAGTTTATTTTTGTGAATATTTATTGTTACGGTATTCTCATTAATATTTAGTTACCCATGAATATTTACACAATACGATATTAATAAAACTCGATAAGTAATTTAAAACCAATATAAAATTACTGAGTTTCATTTCCGATAGGATGAACATTTCAATAGATGCATCACATAAACATCTTTTATTTTTATTAAATAATAAAGCAATTACAAAAATTAAATGACTCAAACGTTGGGTTTTATTATAATGACAATATTAATTCTAAACCTCATATTCCATTTGAAATATAATATATAATATGATTTTTTATATTTATATTAATTATTATTTTAACAGTTAAACTAAAATATTTTTATTATATCATATTATATGAATTTCAAAAATTTACTGAAACAAACTTTAATATATTGAAAAATAATACATGAACTTATTTTAGTTAATATTTATTGTTAAACATTAAATTAAGTTATTTTTATTTTATCAAAAAATTGTATTATTGTTTTATTTACTTGGAGTTTTTCAAATTTATCTCAGAAAAATTGTTAAAATTATACAAAAATAAAAAACATACATATACATATTTTTCCTTAATTTTTTTTTATGATGCAGTCATCGCCAATATTAATTAAGATTTGGCATCAATTTAATCTCATTGATAACAGTTATATTAAATTTAGAAAAATTATAATCCACTGGAGTAATATTTGTTAATGAGAATACTACTTAAAACATTGTAATGAAACAGCTAAAAATAACATTCATGTAATTTTTAACTACCCCCTGATAAATATCAACAACGTATGTATTTAATACTGTCACAATAAATAATATGAAATTATTTTACAAATTTATGCATACGTATATAATTTATACAATACAGTAAATGCTATTCTTGGAACCACAATATCAGATAACACCATATCCTCCACTATTCACACTGTAACTCAACGGGGTGTTAATACAATGACAATGTAACTAATTTGGTCGGAAAGAATGGAATATTTAATTCCTGGCGGGTGGGAAAGTCGTTTAATATTTATTGGAGGTGAAAAACTATGGGCAAAATTTGTGTTCTCCCCCGCGTAAAATCTTGTTAGTAATAATTGATTTTCGTTTAATATAAATAAACTAACTTTATGGTGTTTAATAAATAGGTCCGTTGGGACAACACACATTAACAGACAAACGTTTTTACCAACAAAAGCCAACCACTGTTCCATAGGCGATAAAATCTGCAGATAAAAACGGTCATATCTGTAAAAATGAATGAGTTTTGCCTGTTTATCTTTCATTACGTTTTGCTATTAAAGTGACTTTTTCCTGGTGAATATTCGCAGCTCCAGTTAGATATGGTCGAATCACAAATAACAGATTAAATTTCAATTTTCAAAAGTGCCGTATTCGAAAAAAAGAAACAATATTTGTGAGGGCGGAACGAAGGGTTGAAAAGGTTTGTTAAATTTACCTAAGTGCATGAAAGTTTCAAAGGCAGCAAGATAAAATTCGGTGTTTGCACCCTCTCGGCAACGAGCCCGTAGAATAAGATCTAACAAAGTCTTGCACACTTGTATATTTCATCCAGTATTTGTCGACTGTGTGTCTCTAGGTAAACACGAAAGGAGCGATATATTTAATATTCAATATCAGTAGTAGTGTTTCCATTCAAGTGTGCGGGCCAAAGTTGATTGATGCTGCGGATCCGGACCCCAAAAGTACCGCCCCGTGTTTGCTTCCGTCCCTCGCCAAGATTGTAAATATTATGCGAAATAAGGGTCGCACGACAAGCGACCGAAAAGCCAACGTTTACATTAAACCAATAAAAATCGGCCATGTGAAAATCGAAATTTGATGAACGCTCTCTCTCACGATGGAAAACTTGTTATTTTTTCGCACTGAACAAACATCGAATTGGACAATCGCATGTGGAACGTAGCGATCGTGTTCAATGTGAAAGTGTAACAGAAACAGACAATTATATAAGATTATTTTGATTGTGCAACTCCAATCAATTGCTTTCTATAAATTCTGCATTTTAATTACCGTTAGGCCGACTCGGCGATTTGTCAAAAATACACCGTACTTAGCACTTTCTCAAACGGCACCGAGATTTGTTGTTTGAGCCCACAACATTGTGGTCCTTCAACCTGCCACTTGTGTTAAACATCAGATTTGTTTCCTGTACGCCGGAGGAAGACGTGGAAGACAAACAAATTGGCCGGCGATCAAAGTATTGTGGCCGATACATATTTCGCGTACCTGACCGGAGAGTGGAAAACGTTGCGGCAGCTCCAAATTCAATAGGTTTTTAATTTACTCGAACAGTTGCAAAAGAAAGTTTGCGCAACGACCGGCGTACCATAAATCTTGTGTCAGAAGTTGGTCCGCGCTACCTGTATGTCGGCTGCATTTTAAAAGCGGAACCTTAATTCGCCCCGAGAATTGCGAGATCAACACAAAACGAAAATTCTATTAGTCCACGCTAAATGCATTTTTACTCGTCGTGATTTAATCAGACTTGTCCAGATCTAATTCGTCTGCCGTACTTCAGCAAACAGTTTTTAAGTGAAGCTGAATATTATCCCAATTCGGACACCTGTTTTTAACGTTGTATCTTGTATTGATCACGCGGTACTCAACAGGTTTATATTCCGCTTTAATTTTCGACTTAATTGTTGCAAGTAAACGGCATTTTATTTCTGTATCGTTTCCAAACACAGTTAAGTAATTTATACAGTACTAATTGAAGGCTTAAGTGGATAAACATTATGTTGTTGAGTGTCGAGATATTTACATGAATGAAGTGTCCACTGTAAATGTTCAAGACGAAATCATACATAATTCCCCTTAGATAGTTTCAATAATAAATAACAAGTAGCAATAACTTTGTAAAATCAAATTTTGCTTGCTTGCTTTAATTGTACATAAAATTCTGATATTCAAAGAATTGTTTACGTTAAAAAAGGTTGGATATCATATGTCGTTGCTTAAGGTTATCCAAAAATAGCCTTTTTGTTAACTTTGCTGACATGGGTTGAAATTTTTGGAATAATATTAAGTAAATTTTAATTTTAAAGAATATTAAATTGAAAATTTACTTTTTGTTATATTTCACATTTTTTAATTGTACATAAAATTGTAATTATGAAGTTTATATATTTTTTTATTAAAATTTGCTAAACGTTTATTAAAAATTTTCTATGCCAAAATTTAATTTTAAAGAATATTATTAAAGTTAAATTTGCTTTTTGCACATTTTACATTTTTATACATAAAACTTTATTATGACGTTATTAATGTTTTTCTAGTTAATTTTTGTTAATTACTAATCAAAAATAGACTGTGTCTTTTTTATTAAGTTTGTTGACATGGGTGTTGGAATTTTTGGAATTTTTAAACACTATTTAGATTAAGATAATAAGTCAATGTCTCAACAAATAATTTCAAAAGAATCAGGATAAATTATATAGTTATATATATATATATGAAACATTAACTTTTTTGTTTAAAATATATTCGTAACAATAATATATTGTACATAATTAAATAAGAACACAAACATTTAGTGACTTGGTGTTGAACTTGAATAATATCAAGAAAATTTTAATTTGAAAGAATATTAAAATTAAAATTTGCTTCTTGTCACATTTTACATTTTTCAAGTGTACATAAAATTTTTTTTATGAAGTTAATATTTTTTTTGCTAAAATTTTCTAATTGCTAATCAAAAATAGCCTATACATTTTTTTATTAGGTTTATTAACATGAAGTTGGAATTTGAATTAAAATTTTAAGTCAATTTCTTATTCTCAAGGAATTATTTCAAAAGAATCACGAGAAATTATATAACTTGAAACATTAACTTTTTTGTTTTAAATATACTCGTAACAGTAACATGTTTTACCTAATCAAATAAGAACATAAATGTCCTACGAATGTGAAACATCCTGTAAAGTGACAATGTTTGAATTATCTTTAGTTTCTGTAAATATTTTAGACGTACTCTTAAAATATTGAATTTCTAGATTAACAATTTTACGAAAAAAGTCCACATTAAATTTAATAAATCATAATTTAAATAAACAAATTGTTGTTGTAGTTACTGATGAGCCTTCGCCTTGATTTACCATCTGTAAGTTTAATATTTAAACTACCTTTTTTATTAACTTTACTGAAATGCGGTTGGAATTTAAAATTTGCTTTTTGTCACATATTTTACATTTTTTAAGGGTCCATAAAATTTTATTATGAAGTTAATAATTTTTTTTCGTTAAAATTTGCTAATTGCTAATCAAAAATAGCCTTTCTTTCTTTTTCAATTAGTTTATTAACATATAGTTGGAATTTTTAGAATTTTTAAATACTATTTTTGTCAATTTCTTAACAAATTATTTCAAAAGAATCAGGATAAATTATATAACTTTTTTGTTGTAAAAATATTCGTAATATGTTTTATATAATCAGATAAAACATAAACATTTAATGTCCCATCAATAATCAAATAAGAATATAAATATTTAATGGTCGACGAACGTGAAACATCCTGTAGAGTGATGACATTTGAGTCACCTTTAGTTTCTGTAAATATTCTAGACTTCTATTTAAATATCGAATTTTTATGGCAGGAATAACTATTTTATAAAAAAGCCCATTTTAATTTAAAAAAAATAATTTAAATAAACAAATAGTTGTTGTAGTTACTGATGAACCATCGCCTGATTTAATATTTATACCATTTGTTAATTTATACCTTTTTTATGAATTTTACTGACATACTGAATTTTTGGTATAAATTTTAATTTTAAAAAATATTGAAATTAAAATTTACTTATTGCCATATTTTACATATTTTTAAAAGTACATAAAATTTTATTAAGAAATTTTTTTTCAGTAATTCCCAACCAAAAATAGCTTAAACCTATTTTTATTAAATATGTTAACATGGGGTTGGAATTATTGAAATTTTTAAATACTATTTAAATCACGTTCTTAACAAATTATTTAGAAAAAATCAAGATAAATTGTATAACTTGAAATATTAACTTATTTGTTTTAAATATACTTATAACAGTAATTTGTTTTATATTATCAAATAAAATATAACATTTAAAGACCCATCAACGTAAAACATCCTGTAGAGTAACGATATTTAAATCATCTTTAGTTTCTGCAAATATACTCTTTAAATATCGAATGTTTATAGCAGAGACAACAATTTGAAAATAAGCCCATTTTTAATTAGAAAATCATAACTGAAATAAACAAATTGTTGTTGCAGTTGCTGACGAGCGTTCGCCTGATTTACCATCTTCACGTTTAATATTTAAACCACTGATTTGCCTTAAATTCGCCCGAAGTAATTCCGTGCACTTCCTTATTTTTCCCATTATTTCCCACATGTAACATCAGGGAAGAGAGGCCCCGTCTGATAACATCCAATTTCTCGGTGAGGGCGTCTTAGAAGAGGCGCTCGCAAGCAAATTCACTTCGCAGACAATATGTCTGATTACTGGATGAGACTGAGCAAACAAATAACCCTCGGGCTTCAGTTCCAACTGTTTTTTCGGGACCGGCTTGCACGCATGAACTATAATTGTCTAAAAAATTCAATGTTTAGATGACTGAAGACAATTTACTTTTCCGGGGAAGGCAGTGCGCTTAACGAAAGGCGGGGGATCCCCCTGAGCGAATCGGGATTCGGTTCGGCTTAAATTGTTTTTCCCGGCACAACTAATAACGCAGACAATTTTCACCACTAACTGTGTACTAATAAAAACACGGATTACCAAACAAATTTATACAAATTTTGAAATTAGTTCATTATTAAGCACCGTAATTCGGCGATCGAACGAGTTGAATGAGTGAAAACGATGGAAAAATGTCCGTGTATTATTGCACTCGAAATAATTAATAAACAATTTGAGTCAATATTGCACATAAATATGAACATTTGAAAACAGTTTACAAAATTGCCCATGGGACTTGTTTTCAATAAAATACGAACACTGATAGCAAACAAAATCAAATATATCACGTAAAGTCAGAACGTGGACCGTTGTTAAACAGATGCAATATTTAAATTTCATGCAAATTTCAGGGGTCCCGATAAAAATACAAAAGCAATATTAAAAGAAAAAAAAGAGTACACATTTGTGCGTTTCCCATTCAAGTACATGTTTCTGCCATTCGTTACAGAATTTTTTAGATAAAAATCCCATTCAATTTGAAAATGGCCTATTCAGAAAGGATTCAATACAGCTGAAATCGTTGGCGAAATGTTGAGGTATATTATTAACTTTTATTCGAAGTATAAATTCCTTAATTACGGGGCTCCACACAGTGATGTAGACTGTATTTTTCAAATAACAATACGGCCAATTGGATCGGCTTGTTTTTTTATAACTCCAATATAGAAATAATTGGTCCAATTTAGAGTTAAATTTAGTTACTGCGTTACTTGTTTGCCGCATTTAATTCCACAACACCACACACAATTCAACAACGATTTTATTATTTACTTGTTAAGTTATTAATTTTAATTTTAAAACATGCCGAAATGTTAACAACGTCATCACAGTTAAAGCGGCTCTTTCAATTCGTCGTAGCAGAAACTTCCGGACAATCGTTAATTGCACACCACATTTGTTCAAACAACAAACTATTTAATTCACGTACTCGGACAATGAACGGTGGGTCCGGCAATTCCAAATTAATAACAAATTCTTGGAACGTGTTCCTGGCGGAACTTAAAACGAAATAACTCGTGTTAAGATCCAAACTCGAAACGTCCTCGAACGTAATTGAATTTAACGTCCATTTTAATCTTTGAGTTGCCTTTAAAACATTGATATTCCCTGGAAACGATTGCCGGCAAGTCTATGAATGGTTGTTATAGACCAAGATCAATAGCGTAGGTCCAGCATAGAGCCAGAGCACTTAAGCCTCACCACAGGGACGTACTCGCTTTATTTGCCCGCCCCAATTCTGAATGGATGTCGGTTCACCGACCCATCCGAGTTTGACCAATATCTACGGCACTTTACTTGTAAATTAGTTTCGTTTAACTTGTGCTGCACTTTAGCGCGACGAGAAGAAAAAAAAATCGGTTTTTCACGTCCGGATTCGGGTTAGTAATTAAATTTCACATTATGATTATCGCCTGGAAATTCTTTGCTTCGGTTTTTATCAATAGTGTGTGTGTTTTTTATTATTATTATTTGTTTGCGTCGCTCTTTAGAAACGTGGGTGTAACAGGAAATTGCTTTTGTTTGTTTGCACAATTTCTATTTTACTTGTAATTATTTGTAATATTTGTGCGAGGGAAGAATTAGACAGGCTTACAAACATTAAGGCCATTAAATGATAAAGTGAAAATGATTTACTATGTTTCGCATTAGATAATAAAAAACGCTTGGTTTATGACGCAATTTATTGTTTAAAGGAAACTCCTCTTTAACGATTTTTTAAACGTACCAACAATACATAATTTACCCTTGAAGTCAACACAAACTTTTATCATCGTATTGCAGCATAATAAATGATTTTAATAGAAACGTACAATTACATTTAACTTCGCATTAACTTTGACATTTATTTAAATTATATACAGTGTGTTTGTTGTGGTTCAATTTATGAAAAGACCTTGTATTAATGTTTGTGGTAAAATTTTCAAATTGCTGTTCGCGACTCTCTTATCAGCACATCCCACATAAATCAAGAAATAAGTGAAGTCAGTGTGTTGGTAGGTACCATAAAACGAAGCATAAAAGAAGGTGGTCTCTATGGTAGAAAATCTGCAAAGAAATTCTTTATTTCTACAAACTATTGAGCATGCAAGACAACATGTAAACTGGACATATGGGCAATGAAAAACAATTTTGTTTTCCGATAAAACTCAGTTTCAATTATTAAAATCTGATGGCATTTCATGTGTGAGAAGATCGATTAATGAAAGATATAATCCCATGTATTCTTGACCTACCGTGAAGCATGGTGGAGGAGATGTTATGGTTTAGGAATGTTTCTCTGGGTTTGGCATGGGCCTGCTGATTAAGATAGATGGAATAATGAATCGTTTCGTTTATCGTGACTTTCTGGAGAATCATGTTCTTCCATTTGCTGAAGATACCTACTGTGAAGCATGGTGGAGGAGATGTTATGATTTGGGGATGTTTCTCTGGGTTTGGCATGGGCCTGCTGGTTAAGATAGATGAGATAATGAATCGTTTCGTTTGTCGTGACTTTCTGGAACCATATGCTTCCATTTGTCGAAGATAACATGGACTTTCCAGCAGAATAACGATCCGAAACACACGTCAAAGTTATTTAAAGAATAGTTCACTTCTTAAGAAGTAAATGTAATGTCTTGGCAAGCACAAAACCATGTAAAAAGACAAATCAAATTTAATGAAATCAATGAATGTTTAAAAGTTATTAAGAATAATGGATATGCTACTAGATACTAAATAAAGGAAGGCTAGATATACGTAGGTTTGTTTTATTTTGTAGTTTCTCTACTTTTGACCCTTAAATATTAATAAATACCTAACTAAATTCGCTAATAAAGAATTATTTTGCCGTATTGTTGTTATCAAACTGCATAACTGAGACTAATATGGATATTTACACGTACACTTTTATCAATACAAATGAAACATTTCTCAAGTTGTTCTACATATGAGTAATAGTTATTATTATAGAAAATGTTACATATATTTTTCTGAATTGAGTTGAACATATATAACAACTTTCATTTTCAATGTGATCTTTAATGAATAAATCTGTTTTATTTAATTTAACATTAACACTTTGTGTAATATTCTTTTTGTTTTAAATTAAATTAATTTCTATGGCATAGACTCAATCAGTTTCCTAATATACGACATGTACACAGACCTTCAGGCTTCTTGAATTGCTGTGATAAATTAATTTAAATTTGTAACATTTTTATGTCGAATTTGGTTATAAACGTGACCTTCCATGTTTTCTAGAGGATTGATGTCTGGAGATTGGTCTTTTAACCAATCCAGCACAATTTTGAATTTGTGATCGTTTTCATGTTGAAGCACAAAATTATTAAAAATAAATTATTGTTTAATATAAAAACCAGGTTTTTTCTTATAGGTCTAGGGTCAAACGACCCCTTAACACTAACCATCTTCACACAGTCTTTGAACTAATCTCAGGAAGTCCCATTTCCTCTAGGTTAGCTTTAATTTCAGTTGACATTAAGATTTAACTTTTGACCGTTTCTTCTTGTTTTTCTCTGTCTTGGCAAACCTGGATTATAACTTTCCTTACAGTTTAACTTTAATTAAATACATATAATAAACAAGTAAATAATAGATAAATTTACAGAGAGCAATAAAAGACCATAAAGTAAATGGTATAATTTTGTCCAATTAAAAATAAAAAAGTACGCAGTTTTTAAAAGAATAAAAATAGATAGATATAACAATAACAAAAAAAATATATATATATTAACATAATATAATAATTATGGCCACTGTTGTATGTATATGAAAATAGCAAAATGGGTTATTGTACCCACAAACAAACGGCATTAAAAACGGAACAAAGCAAAACACATCGGTTTGTATTTTTCTTTTGACTATAGTATCTGCCGGCAACAACAATTTGAATTTACCGTTTATTCGTAGATTTCCACTTGCCGCCCACAATGAAATCAATATTCATTCACCGCACGAGTGTTTATGCAGTTCCGGCCAACGATATCCACGATATCCTGTACACAGATCCATTCGCATCTCGAATGAGTCACTGCACGAAGTGATGCTGCGAGCGGCGATATCAACATTTTTATCCCGCAATTTCATCACGGCAAGTGATTGATGATACGGAGCCAGTCATATGGGAAGTAAATCCGGCTGATAAGCAGATACCGATAAAAAGAAAGTTTAACGTCGTCTTTGAGAAATTGTAGGCCCGAACGCCGCTGAAAAACCTCGTGAAATCTAGGCGATTTTCAATTAATCATTTACACAATGATTTATCGCGGGACAACGGCGACGGTGCCACTTTAAAACTCTACATACAATCGCTTTATTGGTCAATTTTTTAGCGGTGAACGCGATTAATTAAATTAATTTTATTTTCTATATAAGGACATTAAATTGGTTTTCCGAGGCTGGAAAAGCCGGTTCATCCGAAGCAATTGTTTTATTTACAACCTTGTTTCCAATATTTATTACATCGTTAAATAATTAGTGCCCAATTCGTTTACATTGACATACATTACAAACCAGTTTTTAATGTTTCTTCAAAGTAATAAAATTTACGATTGCACTTTGAAACTGAAATGGATTTTTCAGAATACACTGCGTTTTATTTTTAGCAATAAAATTTTTGCAGTTACACGCAGTTTAAGAAGTCTTGATTTACGAATTAGGAGATATACTTTGTTGACCGCTCGACGGTTGCCACGCTAATTTAACTATTGATTTTGGCCGTTACCCCAAGTGGAAAAAACCTGCACGAAGTAAATTATTTGATGTTCGGGACCGTGCATAAAATGAAGTTACGATTTTCAGGAAAAAGCTTATTGAAAGTTTACTTTATTACTAGATGTAGTCATATCTCGTACGTCCAATCGCAAAACGTCGTAAAAAAAACCTGCACATGCAATATTGGAAATGTGTCTTTTCAAACACCAATTCATATGTTGGAGTGACGCCATGAAAGAATTTTTTACGCCAAAGGATATCAAAGGAATTTCTTAAAATGAATATTGAAATAGCACCTTTACTTATATTACTCACGTAACAAGAATTCGATGTCGGAAATAGAAATGTTTGTGTGCCAAACGGCCGAACAATTCCTAATCGTCAATAAACCAGAATAAATAGTTTTGGGCGGGAATCACATTTTTCTTTATGTAATTGAACCCGCAGAGTTCAGTCTGGCCGAAGGTCACGGATGATAGCCACCATGTCGAGACAAGACAGTTTTAAGTTCGCTCCTTGAATTTAAAGTCCCATCTCCCAGGACCTGGTCAATAGTCTTTTGGAAGACGTCCAATGGAAAGAATGAGGAAATAAATGCGATTAATAAAACGACTCCGACGACTCGACCATGGTAACAACATTCACAGATACGCTGGCGAACGATAAAATTGGATTCCAGTTAGCGACACTCCAGAAACTCGCGCCACTGAATTACTTGTAAAAGTTGCCGGATAACTTACAGGATTACATCTAGTTTAAATCACATCGGGTTCCCTCCAAATTATGTCTTCACGGATATTATGAATTGTGCCAGTAAATTATAATGTGGAACGATATTTGGCTTCTAACTGCCCATAAAACTGAAACCGAATCTTTATTAATAGTGTTACTCGTACATATAACACTATTTTATCAGGATTTAGATAGCAATTAATTAAAAATAACAAACAAAACGAACACGCGATTTTCTCCAATACTCCGGGGCACGATGTGGTAGCTGGTGGCTGGTTGCTGGTGGTTGGTAGCTGGCGAATCCGATTGTGGATTATCTAATAGATTTATCAAAGGAGTTCTTGTCGCATCAGGCTTGTCATTTTTCAAGTCCCGGATTTCAAACTCCTTTTATCTAGCTGTATATTTCTTACGTAGAATCTTTATTATTTTTATTCCGCCGCGCCGGAACCACCGCTTCAAATCCATTTATACGCTTCGGTTGTCCTTGTAGAGCGTGAAAAAAGTTTGCTTGTGTATACATATTGTGTATTCATAATAAATGGTATCAAGAACAAAAACAAGAGCCGTTTTCACGGCGCTGAAGGGAAATTTAATTATCCCTTAGAAATGTGCCACTGGTATATTACTTAGAAATTTATGAGCTCGGTTTTTTTTCTTCTTAGCCAATTTTATTTTTTTTTTATGCGTGAGCTGCTTAAATTTATGATGTCAATATATCTTTTAACTGTAATTGCACGGCTACAGAATATTAACGTTAAATTACACTTCATCGACATTTAACAACCAACAACTTGAGACAATGATGAGAACAAAGATGTTGTGCGAAGACGGTTGAAGAAGTAATTGTACGCAATATTAATTTTAAATTACAATCCATTCAAGTTTAAGAACTACTACCAAAGACAATGATGAGAACGAAATTATTGCGGATGGAGGAGGCCGAAGAATTTTACGAAAACGGAGAGGCGGAAGTGCAACTAAGAATATGAATTGCTCAAATTCATGATGTCAATATAAAGTCAATAAGCGTAACTGTAAGGCTGCATATTAATTTAAACATTTAAATTATATACATCAAGGTTTAAGAATTAACGGTCGTGATAAAGATTAGAATTTAGCTCGGCGTATAAAAATGATTGAATAGGTTAATGATACCAGAAACTTGGAATGTAGTTAAAAGTTGAAACGTTATATCATTCACGAGCTGCTTAAATTTTGATGATGTCAATATATCTTTTAAGTGTTATTATACGACTACACATTATTAATTCAAAATTATAATCCTTCGAATCATCTGAGACAATGATGGGAACAAAATTTAGTGTTTAAAATATGATTGGAAAATTTATTGTGTCGATAGATATTTAACTTTAATTGTTGGACTACACAATATTATTCATCCAAGTTCAAGAACTATCACCTGAGAACAAAGCATCGTGCATAAGAATATGAAGGCGACTATGGAAACATTAAAAATATGCATAAACTACTTAAATTCATAATGTCAATATACAATATTAATTTTAATTTAGAGTTCATCAGTGTTCAAAATCTAACACCTGAGCTAATGATGACAATAAACCACCTTGTATAAAGAAGGTTGAGGAAGTTTATGGAAAAAGATATTTGAAAATGTAATTGAGAGATGAAACTTTAAATCATGCATGGATTGATTAAATTTATAATGTCAATTTATCTTTGAATTGCTTGTATACAATATTAATTTTAAATTTAAGATGTAAAGCCTGTTCCAACGATGAAAATAAACCATCCTGTATTAAAAAGATTGAAGAAGTTTATGAAAACATATATTTGAAAGAGTAATGGAGAGTTGAAACATTATATCATGCATGAACAGCTTAAACTTATAAAGTCAATTTACCTTTTAAGTACTCGTATACAACATAAATTTTAAATTAGAGTCCATCAACGTTTAAGATCTAACACCTGAGCCAATAACAAGAACAAAGCATCTTGTAACAAGAAGACCGAGGAAGTTTGTGGAATTGAAAAAGTAATTGAGAAGTTCATGATAACAAGAACACTGTTGAAAATTGAAACGTTATATCATTCATTGACTGCTTAAATTTTGATGTTATCGATATATATCAATTATAACTATAGGAATAAACAATTTTAATAATTTAAGATAACGATAAGATCAAAAGTTACTGTTTAAAGAAGATTTGAAAGCATAATTGACAGTTGAAAAGTTATACCAGACATGAACAGTTTAAATTTATGATTCCACAGACCTTTAACTTTAATTGTACGGCTACCCAATATTATTTTTGAATTACAATCTATCCTGAGAACAAAGTACATAAAAAAGCTTAAAGAAGTTTACGGAAACAGATGTTTGGAAAGAGTAATTGAGATTTGAAACATTATATCATGCATGAACTGCTCAAATTTATAATGTCAATAAATCTTTTAACTACTCGTACACAATATTAATTTTAAATTAGAGTCCATCAACGTTTAAGATCTAACACCTGAGCCAATGATGAGAACAAAGCGTCTTGTATCAAGAAGATTGAAGAAGTTCACTGAAACAGGGATTTGGAAGTGTAATCGAGAGTTGAAATGTTATGGGGAAGACAGAACTTGAGAATAATGACCGAGATGGAGTAATTGAAAGTAGAGATCACTGGCCAAGTTTAATAATTATTGGACGACGGTAATCGAGAAAATAGATGGAAACGTGCAATCGATACGGGGACCTTAATAAATAATAACAGACCGCAATCTATTATTGATGGAACACAAGGAGTGTATCGGGAAAAAAATAATAAAAAAGGGATTTTCTAAAAGAGATACAGTTAACAGTGTGTAAAACGGTTAAAAATTTCAAGACTGCATTGCAGTAGCAGAGACATTATTCAATCATTCCTTCTCCCGGCTCGTCACTTCACTAATTTAAAGTAATTGAAGGCTATTATCGTTTTTTATTGTGTTGTTATCCAGTGAAAACATCCAAAGCATCTGCTATTTGTTCAGATTTATTACGTTGCTTAGTTTCTGGTTGGTTCTGGTCGCTTATTTTTTTTAGCGCGATCCTCGGCAATGGATTTCGATTTTCTCCTGCAACGGGAATAAAGGATTTCGCGCCGCGGAGGTCCATTATGTGCCTTCTCCCGGAGATAATTGCAGTATTTTTTGATATTTTAATGGATAACGGATTCCGTGGAGAGAGGGTCGTTTCAGGAAATTTACTGTAATTTATCAAGCGACTTGGGGAAATAAAGCAAGCACAATATTAGTCGGAGCTTATTTTTTCCAAGTCTGGACGTTTTCAAAAGTGACGAAACTTGCTTTTGTGTTATTATTAATATTATTATTTGAAGTCCAAATACAAAACTGTCAGCCTGTCTCACATTTTAACGTTGAAAAAAAAACGTATTTATTGGGATAAATCCGATTTATTAAAACGGTTGATATGAATATTCAAAAAAGGATTTGCAGCACAATAATCTTGATCCGACAGATTGCGCACATCAAAACTACGTTTACTAAAATGAAAATTGTAAATTAACGTCGGTATCAGTCAGATAGCCATCACGTCCAAATAATTTTTGCTATCCCAAACAACCGGCCAAACTTTTCATTTAATTAAAAACACGAAAATCAAATATTGATAAAAACCCATTAAAAAAATTGATTATCCTCCGGCCGTAATTTATAGCACGACAGGATAAGTTCGCATATCAATTTATTATAATCTGGAAGAGGGAGAGAGAGGAAAACAAATTTAGAATAAAGTGGCGAAGATTTGTCTAGTCCCTGTAATAAATTTTCGCAGTCGTAAGATGGAAAGTTACCGTAAGCCTGGTGAATGATAAATTTAAGAAAATGGCCGAATCCATGGAATTTTTGCCGATAATTAAATTTACACGTTTCTAAAAGGCATCGCTCATAATGAAATAGGACGCACTGAATTATTATGTTTGCATTCAATTATTCCAGGTAGTCACATTGTATGATTCGCAGTTAGACAAACAGTCAGTGTTCTCGGAAATATAAGAAAAGCTCTGTTTCCGGAAATTTAATTTTCCCCGTTGACAGTGAAAAATATTCACGGCAGATTCGCGGTAACGTTTTCATGACCCAGAATATAAAGCGATACACCGATTACCGATAAACAGTTGAACTTGAAATCGGGAGCTTTCGCATTAAAACATTATTTCCCGAAATTAACTTTCCTGGTAAATGTTACGAAATTACGAGAACAATTTCATGACTCAGGAATCGGTGCATCGACGATATTCGGGTACGTGCTCGAACTTGACATTCTGAAAATGAATTTGTTTCGATTGTTGGACAAGTTTCAACGTTTTTTTTTATTTAACTGGACGTTTTGTTAATTACCCTTGCGTGTTCACGTTTGCCAATATAAAAGTAAACATGAAATTTAAGTTCGGGGGATTTTCAATTGACAATTTAATTGATATTGTTCGTACAAGTTTCAACTTTGGAATACAGAAATTTTCTCCCACATTTTTTAAGACAACTCGGGTGTGCCCTGTATGAAAATCTTCACTTTCACAATGAATGAATTCACCTAAATAATGACATGATTTTTGCATACATATTAATGGTAAGCTTGATTGAGTTGAACAATATTTCTTTAGAAAGGGATTAAATTGGGTGCACAAAATAAACATAATTCGTTTCTAGGGGAAAGAAAATTATGAGTTACATCTGTTGAAACATTCATGCAATTTACGCATATTTCAGTCACTTTCATTATTTGAATTTTTTTAGCTGCAAATTGATATTTTATTCCATTACAAATATTTCAAGGCCTAGCTGACGAATATCCGTAAATCGATGACCAGTGACTAACTGAAATTCCCCGTAATTTCAATGGTAAGGGTAAGTATATTTAAATAGCATTCCTGAAAAACAAATTTTCAGTATTACTAAAAAATTCTATAGAAGTGAATATTCAGTGAATGTTTGTATTTAGTCCAGAATTCCAAGTATTCGTTAAAAAGCTTTTATGTCAATACAAATGTCCCAATTATTGCTACTATATACAGGGTGTTTTAAGAATAAGATGAAATATTTAAGAAGCAATTTTTAGGTTTATATGAACATATGTTCTAGACGCCTTACATTATGAGATACAGGGTGGTAAGTTTTCAATAAATTATTTTTTTTTAATATATATTATACAGCATTCCAAGGAGTAGTTAAAAAGTTTTTAAGTCAATACAAATGTCCCAATTATTATTGCTATATACAAAGTGTTTTAAGAGTAAGATAAAATATTTAAAAGGTAATTCTTCGGTTCATATGAACATATATTCTAGACGTCTTACATTATGAGATACAGGGAGGTGAGTTTTCAATAAATTATTTTTTTAATATCTTTTATGTTCAAAGGAGTCGTTAAAAAATTTTAAGTCAATACAAATGTCCCAATTATTATTGCTATACATAGGATGTTTTAAGAGTAAGATAAAATATTTAAACGGCAGTTCTTGGGTTCATATGAACATATATTCTAAACGTCTTATATTATGAGATACAGGGTGGTAAGTTTTCAATAAATTATTTTTTTTAATATATATTATACAGCTTTCCAACGAGTAGCTAAAAAGTCAATACAAATGTCCCAATTATTATTACTATATACAGGGTGTTTTAAGAGTGAGATAAAATATTTAAAAGGCAATTTTTGGGTTCATATGAACATATGTTCTAGATGTCTTACATTATGAGATACAGCATTCCAAGGAGTCATTAAGAAGTTTTTAACTCAATACAAATGTCGCAATTACTATTGCCACATACAGGGTGTTTTAGGAGTAAGATAAAAAATTTAAGAGGTAATTCTTGGAATCATATGAACGTATGTTCTAAATGTCGTACATTATGGGATACACAGGGTGGTAAGTTTTCAATAAATTATTTTTTTATAATATCTATTATACAACATTCCAAAGAGTCGTTAAATAGTTTTTAAGACAACACAAATGTTCCAATTTTTATTGCTGTATACTGGATGTTTTAAGAGGCAATTCTTGGGTGCTTTTGAATATTCTCTTGTAGAAAATGTGTTAAAAGTATGGTAAAAATATTTAATAATATTAAAAAAAGAGGTCCTAGATATTTCCATAATTGCGAATATGGCTCGGAATTTCCTAAGATGTTAAAATGTGAAGGAAAACAACTAATACTACTAATAATATATGTACACATATCTAGGAAATATTTTTTTTATCACACAGTGACTCACTCCTTCAAATCTTTTACTTTACTTTTAAAACAAGCTTTTAGACAGTATATATGACCATGCAGAAAAATGCTTATTATTTTGTTTGACACACGAGAGTTCAAAATTCCTTAAAATTGAATAAGATTTATAAAATTAATCTTTATTCTGAGAAAAAGCAGTAATACACCATATTTTTCATAAGTTTAAATTCTGCACGAACTGAAACTGGTAAAAAAATTGTTATATATTAGAAAATGTCTCTTTGATTCACGGTATCTGTGTATCAAATTCCATTAAAATAATAACTACAGTGAGACACAAATATTAAAAAAAAATATATTTTTTAAAGTTAACCACACTGTGTCCCAAAATTTAAGACGAAAAAAAGAAATAAATTATTAACTTTGATAGTGAAATTCTATACAAACCTTTCAGGGTCCTATAAAGGTAATTTTGGTTAGGTTCAAACAAAGCAATTAAAAGACTATTAAGATTCATTTTCTCTTCAATTATTTTGTTTTTTTTTTTTTTTTTGAAGAAAAGGTTACATGTCAGGAAGCAAATTAAAATTTTCCATCATAACATCTCTGCTTGAAATGTTTGTGATTAAATACTAGTAAAAATATTAAACTTGAGATATTTGAATTATTTGTTATTGAAAACTAACTAACTGATTCCAATGGTGAAAGTAAATTGTGGATTTTCTACATACAGATGTTTTGCTGTAGATCTGTATAATAACGACCAAAATTGAGGAAAAAGAGTCACAAAATATTTCATTTATGTTTACAATTTAACTATTTTAATAAGGAAACAATTTCTAAAATTAATTAACCGACTATGTTCAAAGTATGTTCATAAAGAAAGTCCCAACAAAATTATTATTTCACGGAAAACATAAACGGCAGCTTATGAATGTTGAGCGCACATTCTTCGATTTCCATCTACAGAAATCAACAACGGCGAACACCGGTGGTAGCAACGTTATTGTTACAACTCCTGCAATCGCTTAGTTCGAGTTTGAGGCGAATTCCTGCTGAGATCAGTACAGGAAATACCTACGGTACCTGATTAATACGCGAACAGCGAGGATCATTCGATTTAATCACTGTAATCGCGTTCGGAATTATTTTCTGTGTCCTGTACGGATGGACGGTGAAAACTGGTGGTTTATATCTGACCGGAGGGCTTTAAATCGTTATAAGGTGGTTCGATGCGTTATGTCTGGGATGTTTTTAATATTTCCCAACGTGCAATTATTCGCGTACCGATGAGCACAGTTAAAATACTGATTATAGACAAACATGCATGACTAAAGTGTGCACATCCTAATTAACGGAGCTGTTGATATTTCCGGTTATGATTGTTGGTTTTAAGTAAATCCTAAGTTTACTCAATATGGTAAACATATCTTCGGAAAACTGTTGTCGCCGTTAATATATTCGCAGTCAAATTACCTTGACTAAGCAGATAAATGGTTAACTCATGAATTTAGATACTCAGCCTGATATATTGTGAGATCGCAACAGTTCTTGATCTTGATTAACGATATGCCAAGTACGTTTTCATTAGGTTTCTGGAATTGCAATTATGATTAATGTAAGCTAAGCATTTCGGTAATCATAATATATAAATGGTAATACTGTAATTAATACCTACTACACGCAATTTGAAAGTATAATGTTCGACGTAAACGTAAGCGACTGTGCGTACATAACGGAAGAGATGTGTTTTCTCAGGCATAGATAATTCATGCAAACACTAAAATATTTTCCAATTACACTAATCAAACTGGATCGTTCGCGATCATCGTCCAATCGACGACCCCTAAACCGGCTGAAAAACACCCGAATCGCAGCAATTCGAACGATTGCAGAAATATGGAAACATGGAAACGTTGAGGCGGAAAGCTGCACCGCTAAAAATTGATTATTGGTTGAAACCGCCCGGGGGTAATTTATTACATGGACTGTCACAGTTGTAGTTGAAGGGAATGAAAGGGAGACAACCCAATTAGCATTGCTACTTAATGCTAATTGAATCAGCAGCGGCTCGTGGCATTGTTTCAGGGGGGGGCTGCATTGTGAGCGTCCTGTCACTCAAAATTTTCGCCGTCGTTCTTGGTTATTTCAGTTTCTCTACCAATTAAATGTTGATTGTGGCTTCGGTTTTTTTTAATTGTCAAAGAAAATTGGAATTTTTTAATAAATTTTTGTCCGAAATTTCTTATTAGGTTTCTTCGTAGTTAAGTTGTTTCAATTGATTAAATATACAGTGGTATCCTAAATAGTCTGTGTCCCCCTGAATTTTTCAGTGGAGCAAGATGGACATTAAAACTAAGTTTGTCCGTGAAAATGACATATGCCAAATTGCCCAATACCATATGGACATATTTTATTATGGAGAGGGTGGTCTTGTGATAATTCACTTGAGAATATTTTTATTCTCTATTGAATCCTTTGGCTGGTATCTAATGTATAAATTACATTTATTATTATTATTATTACGTACAATTTGGTTTACTATTACTTAAAAATTCGAAATTCCCATAAAAAATAGGTAATATAGGACAATATTAGACTATTTTTTTCAGTTTAGTTTTCTGAATTCTTGGTTGGAATAGTTATTAGGGGGACCTCAACGTATATTTTTCTCTTGTTTTTACCATTTATAAGGAAGTTAAATCTCATCAACTTTTAAATAATATTTAATAATATTTAATAATAATTTCCAAATGTATCAAAATTATAGAAAAAACTTTTAATTTTAATTTAAAACTGCTGATAATCGTCTCGATTCCGAACGGTTACCTTTAATGTTAAATTATTGATATTTAATTTAAGTTACAGTTTCGTATTAAAGCTTTGTAATGTCACTTACCATTGTAAATCGAAATGCTTCCATAAATCGACGAAGTTCGAAAATTAGAGAATTTAGTTGTTTAACAGCTACAGAATTATCTTGGTTACAATGGTGGTTTTAAGATAAATTATTATTATAAACTAAGGTAATCTGTTGCTATTATATAATTTAGTAGTTTTTCTCTAGTATCAAATATACATAAGGTATACTGTATAACTTATTCATTAGAAGTTAATAGAGAACGGAAAAGGGTATTGATTTAAAATTTTTATAGCAGTTATAACTTGACTTGTGCTACTTTTCCAATTTATGTTAAATAAAATTTCCGGTTTCTTTATATCATCAACTTTGTTATTTTCAATTAAACATCCTGTATATTTTTGTATTTTTAAATTTTACAAATAAAATGACAGTATGAAATAGTTTGAGTTATTAATTTTTCTTTCCAAAAATGTTCACTGTTAAAATGTCTATAAAGCCACCAATTTTGATGCTGAAAAGGCATACACGTTAACCAAGAACCACCGTCTTATAAGCCATTATTGGTACTCTCTAAATTTTATACAGGGTGTTCCTTATTTACGTTTAATATTTTGGATTTTAAAACACCAATAAAATTGTTATTTTCAATGGAACACCATTTTAAGTTTTCATATAAATAAACTGAATATTAAAAAGCCTTTTAATTGGTATAAACATTCACCATACTTAAAGTGAATATTAAGGGAGATTTTGCTAAAAATGTAAATTGTCAGCTAGAAAACAAATGCCATCTGTGGTGCGATCATTATTAGCAACTTAAAATGGGATCATCCTCATAATTTTTTTTATTTACAATTCTATTCTCATGAATAATAAATAGTAATTAAAATGTATTTTACAATTTTTATGGTAAGCATAGAATTATATGCTTATTTACTTTCAAGTACAGTCAGTTATAGAACATTTCCAAATAAAAAATTATATTTAATTACCTTAATTTAAAACTGTTTAAATGTTTTATTATTAAATTAATTTCCTGTATAATAAATGAATGACCATCTACGGTAATATGTTATTCAAATTTGCAATTTTTATTTTAGATTTATTCAAGTTTCTTCCATAGTTTGGAAACTCTCAGAACTCCTTGTGCAATAATTTTAACGCTAAGTTACTGTGTAAGTATCTATTGTGAGTATTTAATAATTCTAAAACATCCATATTAAATAAATAAAACACCAATGACAATGTAACACAAAATGTAAGGTTACGTTTTGAATATTTCATTGCGCATGTCCAAAAAATTTGATCACAACCTTTACCACAAGATCTGTCCCAAATAAGTAAGAATTTCTACTGCGCATGCGACTGACTGTCTTAAAGCAGTAATTTCATGAATACGAATAAAAGTTTTATTTATTGAAGTACAATAGTAATAATACAGATTTGATATTTTTCCACAAAATCCTGCGTTAAAATGCAATAGAAACATTTATGAAAGTGGTCAAAACCGTGCCTCCTTAAACACTGTTAAAAGTTAATTTATTTAATTTACTTCCAGTCAACGACCACATAAAAATAAGTGATTCCAAACATTCAATTTATATTTAATTTATTTGAATCATTAACACTAAAATTCAGAAAATGTATTTAAAAGATAAGAGAGCTATTGTCGGAGTTCTAGTACAATAATAAAGCACCGCTCAAATTTAAATTTTTACCTAATAAACAGTCTAAACGAACTTTACTCGAAAGTGGGAACGCGTCCTCTCGTCAAAATTCGTTAAAACTGCAATAGTACATTTATTCATCACTTCTTGTGAGTTCTGAAAATTATACATAAAAGTTTGACCTATTTAACTTACTTGCATTTCATTTAAAACGTATTAATAAAATCTAGATTTTACATAATGCATAAATTTGTTAATATTTGACAAAATTTTTAATTTAATAAATTAAATATAATTTTTGACCTGTTTAGGTACCGCCATTACAAATTCAAAGCCAACTAACTACGTGTGATTAAAATTTTATATTTTTATTCTATTAATCGCAGTTATATTTTTAGACAATTGATTTAAACATTAAAAAGGTGTTGTTTAGTATAATAGCAATAATATAGATTTGTTTGAAATTAAATTAACCTAATAAAGAGTCTCAATAGGACATACCTGAAATTTCTGAAATTTCTACAAAATCCTGCGACAAAAACACACCACATCAGTCGAAAGTGTCAAAGAATACCACGCGAAACATTTTACAAATATATAACAACAGAAACATTTGTTAAAATTATCGAAAAATCGAGTAAAAACCGCGGACGCGTCTTCTCCTCAAACACCGTTAAAAGTTTAATAAATATGTTAGTTCCTGTATCTGCCGTCGACCAATAAAAATGCAGAATGCACCAGTTTTTCTAATTCCTGGAAACGTTACATGCGCGTTTGACCCTTTTGATTTCCTTGCATAAACCCTATTTTAAATAATGAAATTATATTTAAATATTTTACTTACTTCAGATTACACAAAAATATTTTATTAATAAATTTAATATAACTTTTGATTATTTTTGTTACCACCATGACAAATGCATAGCCAACTGCGAGTATAAATTTTGTAAATTCTATATTATTAACCGGAGCTACATTTTTAGTTGATCGATTTAACTGAGAAAAAGGTACTGTTTAATCCTAATTATTAGTGGCAATATAAATGTGTTTCAAAATAAAATTAACCCAATATAACATACCCCAGACAGGTTCAAAATTCCACAATATCCTGCGATAAAATCACACCAATCAGTCAAAGGAATCATAAAACACCGCACGAGACATTCACAAATGTAACACAACAAAAACATTAGTAAAAATTATCGAAAAATCGAGGAAAAACTGCGGACGCGTCCCAAACACCGCTAAAAATGCATTAGTTCACTTATTTGTCGTCGACGAACAGTGATGCAAATATATACCGGTTTTTCTAATTCCTGGAAACCATGCATACACGTTTGACCTATTTAATTTATTTGCGTAAACTATATTTTAAATAATAAAATCATATTTAAATGCATTACTTGATTCATATTAGACAAAAATTTGTTATTATTAAATTAAATATTTGGTAATTTTTGATTCGTTAAGTTGCCACCGTGACAAATGCACAGCCAACTATAAAAATGTGCGGCTTCAGTTTTGTAAACTCAATTTTATTAATTGGAAATGTATTTAGATAATCGGTTTAACTTACAAAAACGTGTTGTTTAGTACAATAGTAATGATATAAACGTGTTTCGAAACAAAATTAATTAATAAAGTGTGACAGCGTAACATACCCAGAGTATCTTCAAATTTCCACAGCATCCTGCGATAAAATCACACCAATCAGTCGAAGGAATCATAGAACCACCTCAAGAGACATTTGCCAAGGTAACACCACAACAGAAACATTTGTAAACATTGCCGTAAAACGTATTAAAAACCGCGGACGCGTCTTCGCCCCAAACACCGCTTGAAGTGCATTAGTTCACTTTACTGTCGTCGTCCAACAGAGATGCAAAATAACCGGTTTTCATTATTTCCTGGAACCATTTGACCCTTTTAATTTATTTGCGTAAATAACAAAATTATATTAGCTCAGATTAGACAAAAATATTTTAACAATAAATTCCTGTCGTATTTTAACTGACATCATAGTGAATTTTAAAAATATTCGGTTAAAAATTTGTAAATTGTATCCTTTTAATCGGAGTGAATTTAAATAATCGATTTAAAATGATAAAAAATATGTTGTATCGCAAAACAAAAATAATGTAATAAACAATTCCAATAAAACATATCTGAAATATTGATAAAATTTTAAAAACCATCGTTAAAATCACCGAAATCAGTTGATTTATTTGTTTTGACAAATCCATAGCCTACTATAAAAATGTGTGATTTTAAACTTACTGTTATATTTTATTTATTCGGATTATGAACTGCGATGTACTGAAAATTAGTTTGAAGGACGAGACAACAGATGTCGTTAATTATTTTTTTTCTGATAAAGTTACAAGGAGTACATGTAATATAATTTTTTTTGATAATTAATTGACGTGTATTTTAGGATATTATATATTTTTATAATTTTTTTCTTACATTTTTATCGGTATCAAATAATGTTATTTGTTATAATAATTTAAATTAAAATACTTATTTTTTTTTTAAATTTTCAAATAATTTTTAATCAAAACTATAAAATAATTATTAACACTAAAAATTATATTAAATTCCCTTTTTTTCATTTATCTAAAATCATTATACACATAATAAAGGCAGTCATTTTACTGAAACAGTGGGAAAACTTAATTATTTTTTATACATGTCAATTTCTCTTTGTTTTTTACAATCTCGTGCTAGGTAGATTTATCAAATTCTCCTCCTTTCTTTGTCATTGAGACTACTATCTCAGTGAACAAGATAAGAATATTATATATGTCCAAATTGGTTGGTATAAGAAGAGTCCGAGGTAAGTTCATGAATGTTGCTAATCCAGCTCTTATCAAAGCAAGTAGAGTTATGTTAAAACCTCTCCATATAAATCTCGCCCTAATAAAGAACTGAAAACAAACTTTAGATGTTACCAGGCCTACATTTCAGTAACTTATCATCGTTTTTCAGAAACTGTCCATCTAAAACATTAAATAACGTTTGTTTAAAGACCCTCAAATCTGTATGATGATGCAGAAACATGACGTATTTGTGCAGAAATTAAATGAAAATGACTCACGATCTTGGTTGTCGTTTAAGGCTGTTGGTCATGGTTTTCTCGGAAACAAGACTTGATAATTATTTAAAAGTTAATAAGAATTTAGTGCTTTTGAAACTAGTATGCTGTACAACGCATCTAGATTAATTCCTCCTAATTTAGGAGTTGAAAATGATAAACAAGGAGAACATTTTCACTAAAATTTAATTACTACGTAAATGAGATACCACGATTATTCAAAAGAGGCTATGATAGATGATAATTGCTGAAATGTTACACAAGAAACTAGAATAAAAAAATCAGCACATACATTTTGGTGTGTACAAATAATTAATATTATTTTGTACAAAATATGTTATTATTAATTCAAATTAATACATAAAAAATAAAAGTAAAACTAATTTAGTTTATAGTTGTAGCACAAAATCTACAAAAAGCAGTATAACACACATCTTTGCTTAAATGTCTGTATGTGTCACTACTAGATGTATGTACTTATGTTTAAAAAGGTCAAAATGATCATAAAAGAACCGTCAATGCCAACAAATTGTGATTTTTTTATGGTTTTCTGTCATTCTTAATGCTTAAAATTTAGAAGACGAATAAATAATTGTACATTTACGTTCAAAAATGGAGCATTTTCCCATAGAAATAGAGATTTTATAGACCAACGTAGTATAGATATTACTATTTTGAAAATGAGAGGGTAGCTAACCAAAAAATCATTAACATGAATTTTATCGAAATATTCCAAAACATGTAAACTAGTTTTGAACATTTGAATCCTCAAATCCTTAAACTTATTATGTAAAATAATGAAAGTAACATCTTTAGTTGTTAAAATAACAGATGTAAGATAAAATAAAGTATTTAATAATAATAACAAAAAACTAATAAGTATCAATTTACTATTTATGCTATGCTCATATTACTTAAACATCTTCAGGAATTTATTATACTTTAAAAACAAGATAATGCATGTGTTGTATATGACTGGAAAGTATGATAAATTTTAATATAGAAATTCTTTCTGTTACTCTTTGATCAATAATAATTATGATTTTTGCCATATTTTAAATAGAAGTACAATGCACTGGAAGAGTTTTTGACTAATTCCTTGAAGGATGCTGCAATCCTGTTTACAAAATATTCTCCAGTATGTCATTATCAATATCTGTGTCATATTTTGTAGATTTAAAATCAGATTTTCAGAATTTCATTATCTTCCTCTCCTTCGGAAAATTGATCAAAACCATTAAAATAATTGAGAGTGGACTCAACTTTAAAGACGTTCTTACATGTTCTGAATGCCTCATCAACACGGTCCATTATTGTGTAGCCCCTTTTTTATTTTCAAAATTTTATTGGAAAAAACAAATGTCTAAATATCCCAAAATCTGTGAACTAATTTACTGATGATTTTTGAACATTTGAATCCTCAGATCCTTAAACATATTATGTAACATCCTGAAAGTAACAACTTTAGATGTTAAAATAATAGTTACAAGATAAAATAAGGTATTTAATAATATCAAAAAACTAATAGGTATCAATTTACTATTTATGCTATGCTCATATTACTTAAACATCTCCAGGAATTTATTATATTTAAAAAACAAGATAACCCATATGTTGAACGTCAAAATTTGTTGCCTTTGCAATCAAGTTTGTTAACAACTTTTAAATACTTGCTCACATACACAATATGTATTTTGGTGTGTGTGACACGATCGTAATAAAACTGTCGGATAAAATAGGTTCACCTCCGTGTCAAGCGAGATAAGACGCGACGTACAATAAGTTCGTGCAAACAAATTCTTTAATTAACAGGAACGATGATTTAAGTCCAGAACCCGTAACGAATCCGGCTTTGTTTTCGCGACTACCTTGTCCCATGATACGGCGGGTTCCCACCCGGCAATGGTCCTGCCAAACGATGTGACATAATTACAGATGGCAATCGGAGTCCATATATATGCCCTAAACAGATAGTCAGATATAAACCGCAATTACAACTAATTACAGAAAGTTAATGGCCTCGACCGCTGTCCCCTTGCGCGCAAAGCCACAGGTCACATACCAGATTACTGTGGGCATGGACGGGGCTTGCCACCGATCGCGGGGCCCCCGCTCTCCTGTCTCTCCGTTCCGGTTAGCCGTCAGGTCGCGCTCACCCATTCAGATTTCGCAGCCCGTGGACCCCGTTCGGTCGGTGGCAACTGCATATGGGGGCGCGCTGCCGCCGCCACCGCCGCCGCCGCCGCCTTAATTACTGCCATTCATCAATTCGGGCCCGAAACGGCGCGGCACGGACCGTGAAAATAAGATAATCGAATCCGGATCTACGTTCCGGAATGGCTTCACGTAGCCCCGAAATCGGGAAATGTGTCGCATTCTTGCACCACCGTCTCACTGACACTGTTTATGAACTTGGCAAACTTGCGGGCGGTCCGAAAATAATTTAATTTTGATGATTTTCGTCTGTATTTGAATGTGACACGGTGGTATTTACTTTAACCAATACAGGGAAAATTTTGATCAATGAGATCTTGTAATGATTTTCAAAAAACTATGTCATTTAAATCGGACTACAACACTTTTAATGAATCCCAAACAACTCTGTTGAAAGTTGCTTCAATCCTGCCCTCTTCAGTATGTCACTTCCAATGTCAACATATACAGATTTGGAATCAACTCTGAATGAAAAACATGACAACATCTTCACCTGTATAAAATTCTGAAGTAACCAGACTAGTGAAAACTATTGTATATTTTAGGCAATTTGAATGTCTTCATCACTTTCCTTAGAACGTTGACTTAGAAATTAAAGGAATTTCATCATTCTCCTCTCTTCCAAAATATTGATCAAAAACAGCTTTTTTTAAACAAATGAGAGTGGTCTCAATTTTAAATATGTGTCTAGTTACAATAAGTCAATAAATATGTAGGTAATATTTCTAATTTCTTTTAGTCAAGTCTTTTCAAAGTTTTTGTCAAAATTCTACAAAAGTAATGGCATTTTACATTTTGTGTGACATCTTGATGAATTGGTTGCACCTTTGATATTATATTTGACTGGCAAAAACAAGTATGATAAATTTTAATTTAGAAATTCTTCATGTTCACCTTCGATCAATAATATTTATAAATTTTGCTACGTTTTAAACAGGAATGTAAAGCACTTAAAGAGTTCCTGACTAATTCCTTTGAAGGATGCTGCAATCCTGTTTACAAAATATTCTCCAGTATGTCACTGTCCATATCTATGTCGTATTCTGTAGATTTGAAACCATATTTTCAGAATTTCATTCTCTTCCTCTCCTTCAGAATTTTGACCAAAACAAACTTTGGAATTGGACAAATTTTAACTTTATTATTATCTTATATAACTTTAATTATATTAAATTAAATTTTTAATTACCTTTGATCAATCTCTCGTTATTTATTATTTACCATGTTTTAAATAGGGATTCAAAACTTCTGAAGCATTTCTAACCAATTCCTTTGAAGTTTGCTGGAATTATCTCTAAAAATATTCTTCAGCATGTCACTGTCGATGTTATCTGTAATATCCTACTATACAGATTTGGAATCAGATCTACAGAGCTCAACAATATCTTCTTCTGTAGAAAATTCCAAATAGACAATATCAGTATGCAGCTGATAAAAAATGAAAATGTTTTAGGCACTTTTCCAAGCATCAAATTATATATAAATCTGAATAGCTTTACCTGTTTCCTTAGAAGGATGACTTCCAAAATATTGATCAAAACGTGCCATTTGAAAACAATTGGTGTCCAAAATTTTAAAATTGGTAATCCATGCTCAGATTTTCTCACCAACACAGTTCCTTAATATGTAACTAATTTTTTTATTTATTAATATTTTCCCATCAAAGGGGAGCTCAATTCTCTCCCCGTTTTCATAAATTCAAGAACACTAGGTACTAAATTTTATATTTATATATATTTAATATCCATCTATTTTTAATTATTTTAAAACATTTTTTTTTCTTCATTTTTCACTCCTCTAATCATTTTTAGTCAATCACCATTTATAAATTTTACCACGTTTTCAATTACATTAAATGTAAGTTTGTAGTAGTAAATTTTAATCAAGATAAAATTTTATTTTTACAGGTTGTTGTTAAATATTTAGTGATCGAACATACAAAGCTTTTATTGACTAATTATTTATATTTATGCTTTTAATCTGTTAATGTACTCCTGTCTAAAAACTTGATGCTAAAAAATTACTCATGTTAATTCTTCACTTTTACCACTTAAAAAATATGTTTACATTTTATTAAACTTAAGATAAATTAATTTGTATATTATTACAACACCCCCACCAATACATACCACTTTTAAATGATCGGTGTTGCACCTTTCAGCACCTGAAACATCAATAAAATACATTAAATAAAATATTTTTAATATTAATTTAATTAATTTTAAAATGTTCACAATATGCACCTGCGTGTAAAATTTACTATATAATTTTAATTCATCATGATAATGTAAATCAATTAGTATAGTACAATTTTATGGTAGTGTAATTCAATTTAAATTAAACGTCGCTGTTTTTGTATAATTTTTCATTGAATTACATTTTACCAGATATAACAAATACACTTTCCAATTAAATAATAAATTAAAAAGACTTTTAAAATAATATTTAACATCGATAATTATAATTAAACTGGGTTTGAAATACAATATTAAATACACTTCATATTCCATCAGTCGGAACATAAATAGTTGAAACATTGACAATTTTTATGGCTCAATTTTCATCAAATGAAACACTTTAAAATTCCAATTAACCTATGCGATCATGAGTTATAATTAACCACTACATTCTTTATCGTACAACAAAGAAATTTAAATTATATTCAGGCATGACGTGACTCAAAAAAATGTTTTGTGCACTTTAATTTGATGAAGCCTTGGGCAGTTACAAAGCCTTCAATTAGCTCTCTTAAATAATAACTGTCAACGTCTCCAGCTACGACTTCGGCTTGAAATGTTCATTTATCCGAATAAAAATGTGTGGCGAGTTTCGAATTATTGTATCCACTTTACAGTATTTAAAACGGTTGCTATGTGATGAATGTGAATGATAGTAGTAATTTATGTAGTATCTAATTTATCTTCTAGTATCTTCCATCTTTCAGTATTTCAAAACATTCCTTCTCTTGAAGATATTTCAGTTTATTAGTGTATGAATTTTTCAATTTTTACTTCACCAAAGTTTTCTAATGGGTTCTGAGTTATATCAGTATCTGAGAAATCTTAAATCCACCTTAAATTTAAGTTGTCTTTAGCAAATGTAAGCATATAACTTTGTAGAGTGTCCCTATTCCTTTTAAATCCATCTCTGAAGCTCTGAAAAACCAAATCAAACCATAATGTCTCTCCCACGCTTTAACATGGATTAAACCTTCTATTAATTGGTCTTTTCACCCATGAAATACCATCAGATTTAAAACGATTTTAATAAGAAGACAAAATTGTTTTCCATTTATTTCAGTTCAATTGAGATGTTCCCTCGTTTTGCTGTTCCATTTTTTTTGTGCAGAAATAAAGGGCTTCGCTGCTAACTTACTACCGTAGACACAAGCATCTTTTGGTCTCCGTTTTATTGTACCTACTAACATCACTGATTTCCAGATTTATCCAAGATGCACTTATGAAGCGGTCGTTAAAGGGAACCATCTTTATTTTTCTATCAACAGCTCTGTCAGTCTTATGCCCCTCTTAGCTACTCCTACTAATGTACTCCTTTAAATTTGTAGATTTTAAGTACATCAACGGTTTACAGCTTAAATTTTTCATTTAACTAGTTTCTTAAATAAAATATTACAAGATGACCACTTAGATTACTTTCATCTGCATATAAAAAAATATCATATGCATAAATAAATTGTATGTTATTAATATTTTTATTATTTACTATATTTCTATCAATTTCTGAATAAATAAATAAAATTCACTTGATTAAATTGCTACTTTGTGTCGTAGGGCCCCCTTAAACTGCAACAAAATAGTAATAAAAATTTAATTTCACTAGTTAAAAAATCATTAGTTTTGTGACTTTTGACTATCCAATTGAATTTTATAATGTTTTATAACTTATTTAAACCCTTAAATAAGTTTAGAAAATTTATTTTTTTCTCTAATATTTTACAAAATATTTAAAATATTTTAATGACCCTCTTAAACTATCAAAATGTCGAAAATGTGTCCATCCAGTGGTACAAAATAATTTAATTTTTCTAGTTAAAAAATCCCCTTTCAGTAAATTTTGATAAAAAAATTGATTTATACAGATAGTACTGAATAAAATAGAAAATAAAAACTACTGAATAAGGCAAATTTGGTTAAATCACTATTTATACATCATTAATATGGATAACTCAATTTTTTATCATTTGTTTAAAATGTTTATGACTTTTAACTATCCAATTGAATTTCATTATATAATGTTTTATGTAATTTTTACTTAGTTTTATAACTTATTTAAACTCTTAAATAAGTTTAGAAAATTTATTTTTTTTTTTTCTCTAATATTTTAATGACCCTCTTAAACTGTCACAATCTCGAAAATATGTCTATTCAGTGGTACAAAATAATTTAATTTTTCTAGTTAAAAAATCCCCTTTCAGAAAAAATTTTGATATAAAAATTGATTTATACAGATAGTACTGAATAAAATAGAAAATAAAAACTACTGAATAAGGCAAATTTGGTTAAATCACTATTTATACATCATTAATATAGATAACTCAATTTATCATTTGTTTAAAATTTTTGTGACTTTTAAATATCCAATTGAATTTCATTTTATAACGTTTTATGTAATTTTTACTTAGTTTTATAACTTATTTAAATCCTTAAATAAGTTTATAAAAATTATTTTTTTCTTGTCTAATATTTTACTAAATATTTAAAATATTTTAATGACCCTCTTAAACTATCACAATCTCGAAAATGTGTCTATCCAGTGGTACAAAATAATTTAATTTCTCTAGTTAAAAAATCCCCTTTCAATAAATTTTGACAAAAAATTGATTTATACAGATAGTACTGAATAAAATAGAAAATAAAAACTATTGAATAAGGCAAATTTGGTTAAATTTATACATCATTAATATGGATAACTCATTTTTTTATAATTTGATTAAAATTTTTGTGACTTTTAACTATATTTTACTCACTTTTACTCCAATAAGTTATTTACCATTCAGATAATAGTATAACTATATCTATTTTATATACAAACTAGTCCGTGTATAGTTCTAGAAAACAACAGGCAACAACGCTATTATGGTATGTTATAACAGCGAAGTTCTGTTCTTAACAGAATTAATTCGTTTTAAAGTAAGTTGCTCCACATATAAGCGATAGCGTACGTAGTAAAATTATCGGAATTTCGTATTGTTGTTCTCACAATCAATAGAAAGGCAACAGTCAAGGTAAATGTTTTCAAACGTATCACGTTACGCATTCATTGCAGTTTTGTAAATTGAAGTCCACGTGGCGCCAGCCCACATCAAAGCGATTCGAATATTTCGCGTTCCGTTCAAAACGGCAAATGAAACACGGGGATTTGTTCGATGAATGCAAATATGTATAAAAGACATTCATAAAGTGGGCTTTTCGTATGTTGTAAGCCCCGAAACGAAATTATTCGCCGTTTGATAATCGTGAAAAATGCGCAAATAATAAAGGCCACTTGTCAGAATTAACAACGTAGAGAAAAAAACAGCTTCAAATGGAACACGAAATCAACGTGTAAGCTCATTAAATTTCATTCGAATGCGTGCGTTTTTTCCAATTTGTTTATCTGAAAACGTTGTGACCGCTCGAATATTATTAGTTTTATTTTTATTTTTAAATATTCATAACGACACGGAATGTTGCCCTGCAAATTCGAGGGAAACACGTACAGTTTTGGTCAAATGTATTATTTAAGAAATTATTTTTTTTAATCATTGTGAAAATTTGTCATACAGCTTTAAGATCTCGTAATAGAACTGATGTTTAGAAGGTGGTCAATATTTGTGTCCTGTATTTCAATATTATTTTGATATTTACAAGGAATGAATTCAATTTTCGTTAAACATCGAAGTCTTCAGTATGTAATGATGGATATAAACAAATCAAGCAATATGGAGAAATTATTAAACAAAATGACTATGCTATAATATAAATAAACTATGTCCAAATTCCATACTTACTTATACCATTTTTATTTAAATGAATAATATTGTAATAGAAAATATTTTTTTACAAACTATCATTCACATTTAAAAGTATATATACATTGTAGCCCATTGTATTTTTGTCCGATTTTAACGGAAAAAATTTTTTTTACAAACTATCTTTCACATTTATAACTACATATAGAGTGTGGCCCATTTCAAAATAAGAGACTCTCATAAATTTGTATTTTTTCTCTTAGTTTCATAAACTTTTTTTCAATTGCAAAACATGTAAATAAGTACTTATAGACAAAATATTACATTTTTTAGCCCTAAACCAAAACCTGTAGGAAAATGTTTAGGGATGACAATGAAGAAATCAGACTAACAATTTTTTTATAGAAAATCTAACTACATCAGTGGATTAATCACCCCCTGAAATGGGTATATACCAAATTTTATAAAAAAAATATAGATATTCATAATTCTGTGGAAAATTTAAAAATCATAGTCTCCTTATTAATTTATAGAAGTAGTGTAAGAAATATAAACTATTTCCAAATTTATTTCGTGCATATGATATTCCATACTTATGCTATGACCATTTTTAGTTAAATGTATAATATTTTAACAGAAAATATTTTTTACAAACTATCATTCACATTTATAACTACAAATAGAGTGTGGCCTATTTGAAAACAAGGAACTCTTATAAATTTGTATTTTATGTCCGAGTTTCACAAACTTTTTTTCAATTGTAAAGCATGTAAATAAATATGTACTTATAGACAAAATATTACATTTTTTAACCCTAAACCAAAACCTGCAGGGGAAATTTTTAGGGATGACAATGAGGAAATTAGATTAACAAATTTTTTGTAGAAAATCTAACTACGCCAGTGGATTAAGCACCCACTGGAATGGGTATATACCAAATTTTATAAAAAAAATATGAATATTCATAATTCTACGGAAAAATTAAAAATCATATATTCCTTATTAATTTATAGAAGTAGTATAAGAAATATAAATAAACTATTTCCAAATATATTTCATGTATATGATATTCCATTCTTACTTATGCCATGACCATTTTTAGTTAAATGTATAATATTTTAACAAAAAATATTTTTTTACAAACTATCATTCACATTTATAACTACATAATATGTAGTACATATAGAGTGTGGCCCATTTGAAAACAAGAGACTCTCACAATTTTTTTTCAATTACAAAGCATGTAAATATGTACTTATAGATAAAATATTACATTTTCTAACCCTAAAATAAAACCTGCAGGGAAATTTTTAGGGATGACAATGAAGAAATCAGATTAACAAATTTTTATAGAAAATCTAACTAAATCAGTGGATTAAGCACCCCCTGAAAAGAGAATATACCAAATTTTATAAAAAACGTGGATATTCATAATTTTGTATAAAAATTAAAAATCATATTATCCTTATTAATTTATAGTAGTATAAGAAATATAAATAAACTATTTCCAAATTTATTTCGTGCATATGATATTCCATACTTACTTATGCCATGACCATTTTTAGTTAAATGTATAATATTTTAACAGAAAATATTCTTTTACATATCATTCACATTTATAACTACATATAGAGCGTGGCCCATTTGAAAACAAGAAACTCTCATAAATTTGTATTTTTTGTCCGAGTTTCACAAATTTTTTTCGATTACAAAGCATGTAAATATATACTTATAGATAAAATATTACATTTTCTAACCCTAAAATAAAACCTGCAGGGAAATTTTTAGGGATGACAATAAAGAAATCAGATTAACAAATTTTTATAGAAAATCTAACTACATCAGTGTATTAAGCATCCCCTGAAATGAGTATATACCAAATTTTATAAAAAACGTGGATATTCATAATTTTGTATAAAAATTAAAAATCATATTATCCTTATTAATTTATAGTAGTATAAGAAATATAAACAAACTATTTCCAAATTTATTTCGTGTATGTGATATTTCATACTTTTTTACAAACTATCATTCACATTTATAAATACATATACAGTGTGACCCATTGAAAAACAGGAGGCTCTCATAAATTTGTATTTATTGCCCGAGTTTAACATTTTTTTTTGCAATTGTAAAGCATAAAAATATATACTTATTGATTAAATATCATGATAGTCATACTGCCAAATTTTTTATAGTAAATCTAACTACACCTACTGGATTTGAACCCCTTAAAATAAATATATTCTTTCGTTCATTTCGTTCTTCCGTTAAAATCGGATAAGAAATCAAAATTTTATGGGGATGCCCATCTTTCAAATGGGCCACATTGTATATATAATTTTTTCCTATCCAATAAGAAATGAAAAATAAATTAAAACATATTCCATACATATGACCACCACTGTAAATCGCAAACGATGGAGACACGCAGCGTTAATGAGAAATTAAAAATTGTTAATTAAACAACAACTGGACCGTTCGTTTTTTGATTTGTATTTTATTTTTCGCTGTTTCCCTCGCCACGGTCCTAATCTCGGGGCCGGCTCGTTTCATGAAAACTATGCGCAAACACGAAATGAATGGATCCGACTCTTATAATCTGAACGGATTGCGGGGCCGCGGCCCGGATAATCCAGGTGTGCGCCGCATGCACAATACGGCCGCGGACGCTTTTGTTTTCGGGGGAAAAAGCGGCAGATGCACAAATTCGCGCAAACGATTTGCATAGCTTCAAATTAAAAACAACAACAATTGGCCGGCGCCGCCGTTGGGGCCGCGTTTTCCGCATGTTGGCCGTACGTTTGCGGGCAAACGGTTGCGGGCCGCCGCGGTCGTTTAGATAAAGGTGCTAGACAAATCGACGCGGAGGACCGTTCGTGATCTTCCCAGGGAGACGCGATAACGTCCCGTTGATAAGCCCGTCGTTCATCTCGGCCATAACCATAAACGGATCGGGCTCGGTCAGGTCGGTTAGTGCTGACCTGTTACTTATCATATTTCAAAACGCAACTGTTGAATAAAAAAAATTGTAGTAATTTAATCGTGATTACGAAAAAAATGAAAAGATAGTGAAGGCTCATTCCATCGAGAAAGTATCTTTTACTTTTTGCCATAACAATTGTGTAATGCGTTTAAATGAGGCATGTAAATTATGATTATTAAATTGCCTCTGGCTTCAGAGATACATTGAATTGTACTTTCGTTTTTATGAAAAGGAAAACAAGGATGTATTGAATATAAACTTGATTCATTTTTTTTGTATGCGGAGTTTTAATGGAACAATGTTAGATGATCAAACAAGCTTTTTACAATATTACAACAACGAATTCAATTGTAGTAATATAAAATGAGTTGATAATAAAATGAAAAGTACTACAATGGAACGTTATAATTGTCATGCTTTTTAATAAAAACGATTCAAATTAAAATTAATATTTTAACAAATTAAAATGTTTGATATTTAATCATTTGTATGTTCATGACAACTTATTAAAATAATTTTATTCTAATTTTTATTTTAATTAGAAGCTTAAGCTGCTGAAACCTCATAATGGTGTAATTAATTCAGTGGTACAAAATAATTTGAAATTTAAACATACCAATTAATTTAATTGAATTATTTAAACTTTAAGTAAGGTGTACAAACTTATATTTTTCTTGTTTAATAATTTACTAAATGTGCCAAACATTTTAACAGCCAACTTAAAAGGTTAAAACTATCACTAATACAAAACAATTTAAAATTACCTTAGTTTCTGTAACAAATCTTATTGTTGATTTAACAAATTTCTTACTTAGTTTCATAACTTATTTAAACTCTTAGATAAGTTTATTAAATTTATGTTCTTCTTGTCTAATAATTTACTAGATATTTCAAACATTTTAATGATCAGCTTACACTGTTAAAACTTCGAATAAGTGACACTAATTTAGCGGTATAAAGTTCTCATTTATTTTATGTAAATATTTACTGTAACAAATCTTATTGTTAGATATTGTATTTTTATATACAGGGCCTTTCACGTAACTTAATTAAACAGAATGGAAAAAGATATTAATTTGAAATATTCTCAAATATATTTTTAATAAATTTTCATTTCCGAGATGTTCGTTATTTACGTTTAATTTTGTGCGTCTTGTAACATCAATAACACTGTTATTTTCAGCTCAAACCATTTTATCAACAAATATTAGCAGTTTTTGCCAAAAATATAAAAATGGTGTTCACTTTGGGTTCTGATACATTTTACATTTTATTTTTGGTAAAATCATTATCATATCATTATCATATATGTATATCATTAAGGTGCTGCATTAAAAATAACAAAAGTTATTGACGTTTTAAGATCATAAAATAAAGTTCTCATAATGGCTCTTTATCCCCGGTTAAATGTGTGCCAAAAATGAACCTTTCAGCATTAAAATTAGGGGCTTTACAGACATTTTAGTTAGACCATCAATCTGTCAAGTTTTGTAAAAAAATAATAACTCAAAAACAATTGAGTACAGCCTTTTTACTTGGAATTACGTGTAGAATTTAAAAATCCAAAAGCACCAATATCCATTCAGTTCTCCATTAATCCTGAAATAAATTTAAATTTTTCATGTCTAAACTTTCCTAGATATTTAATTATTATTAATATTTTAATGATCAGTAGTTGAAACAGAAAAGTGTCACCAACTATGTCGTACAAAATAATTTATTTATGCAGATAAATTTTAAATATATTTATTTAAATATATGATTTTGTTACCAATTAAATATCTATTATATCTATGTGGATAACTTTGAAAACTGATAAAAGAATTTAAAAGTTTAAATATGTCAAAATTTTGATTTGCTTAAGCTCGTAAGATTCGTTGGTGAAAAATAATACAACATTTAATTAGGATTCTAAATTTTTTATTTTATTATGCCCCATGCATAGGTCGCACCCCATAAATTTTCAAATTAAAGATAACTTCGGTACAGTACGTGTACAATAAACATGCCACGGTTAATTTGTTGCTTCTTTCCCCTGTCGCAATTGTTTATGCAACGCTAAACAAATGTTTTTCAGTAGCAATTTGCATAATTATTGTTTTACAAATATCCACATATAGAGCAATGTTAATTAATTAGCATAACTGGGTCCGATACATGGTACTGCATCGGAGTGCACAATGGACAATTGTTTACATTGTTAATTTCAATGCCGCAAAAGATTTTATTTATTTTTCTTATTAGCGCCCACCTTACGTGCCGCACATACTCAATACGTTGTTTATTTACGTTTAATGGCCCAATAAAAATTAGCCTAATACTACGTTCCTTAAAATAGAACGTTATAAAACGTCCGGTTTACTACTCGTTTAGCAGCGACCGTAAAAACGGTAGGCTTTAAAAATGATATTCCCTAGGAATTCTTAAGTGACACGACCATATTATCTGTCGCGGTGGATTTAATGGTTAAAAATTTATTGTCCGTCACCGATCGGTATCTCTATTGAAATATTTTCGGACCATCCGACACCGCACAAAAAAGTCTCGATACGTAAATGCGGTGAATATTTGGTTAATCGAGTTACCACCTAAACCGCAAACGGACCTTGCATGTGTCACTCCACTGAGCTAATTAATACGTATTACCGATTTAGTATTAAAAAAATTAAAAATAAAAATGATCGTATTAATTACAAAATTACCGGGTCAAAAAACGTATTAATGCCACCGTTAAGGTGCCGTTTGACTAGCAATGTTACAAATGCCGGCTCGAATGACAATCGTTAATGGCATACTTACAATTAAGGCCAATTCATCGCCACCCCAAGCACAGTATACATTTATTGTCCGTGTTACCCTACGCGTGTGTGTGTGTGTTTGAACCCCAGCAAATAGGTAGCTCATTTAAATTTGCAATTTGCTAGCAAATACACTGGAAGTGCCATTGTAGATAAAGTCCATTTGCGGCTAAACTTGTATCTTCCCCTCCATCCGACCCGTTCGCTTGTTTTAAGTGAGTTTCGACAAGTTATAAAGTTCGCGTGCTTAAGGGATGATGACGGGGCACCTCGCTTGGTTAATCGTATTTGTGAAATCGTTTTTTTTTAGTCCTAGGATTATGAATAATAAATATTGGGCATTGTTGCTTTTAAGAATAGTTGATTGTGCTGATTAGAAATATTCATTAATAATTTTATTATTTATTTAATGTGAAAAAACGTCTGCAAATTAATTATTACAACAGAATTATGTAAGATAATCACATAAAAAAATATATTCAGAATAAAAATAACAAATTTTAAATTATTTTAACAATTTTCATTGTTATAAACATATATAAAATGAATATTATAATTGGTGAGAAAAACATACATTTAGAACCTAACCTGACTACAGCTACATAAATAAAGTAATTTTAAATTATTTTGTACAACTGAATTAGTTCCACATTTTTGAGGTTTCACCAGTTTCAGCTGGTCATTAAAATGCTTGAAATATCTAGTAAATTATTTAGAAATGGAAAACATAAATTCAGTAAATTTATTTAAGGATCTAAACAAGTTATGAAACTAAATAAATCTTATTATTGTTTACAATAAATTTGTTAATATGCATATATTTAGTAAATTAATAGTACATAAAGAAGTTAGTAATTTTAAATTATTTTTTACTACTTTATTAGAGATATTTTCTCGACGTTTTAACAGTTTAAGCTGGTCATTAAAATATTTGAAATATCTAGTAAATTTTTAAACCAGAAAAACATAAATTTTGTTTACTTGTTTAAGGGTTTAAATAAATTATGAAGCTAAATAAAACCAGCAATAATATTTATATTAATTTTTTTAATATATTGATATTAATAGTACATCAAAATCAGTAATATTTAAATATTTTATACTACTAATTACTAAACCAATTTGTGGATTTACACTAAGTAATACTTAGAATATTATATACATTAAATTTTAAATATTCAAAGGTATCTAACAAATTAATAATATATATAGAACTCTGTAATTTGAATTTATTTATTTTTTTTGAGTTTTTAACAACTTATACTGGCATTAAAATATTTAGTAAATTATGAAAATAAAAATATTTAATTTATTTATGGGTTAAATAATTTATGAAACTAAATAATTATGGCAATATTATTATATTTTATTTGTTAATCAAATTAAAAGTACGGAAAAAATGAGTAATTTTAAATTACTTTGAATTACTGAGATACTGACACTTCTGAGGTTTTAACAGCTTAAGTAGGTCACTAAATAATTAATAAATTATTAGACAAGGGAAACATATACTTAGTAAACTTATTTAGGGCTTAACACATTTAACTTTTCATGTAAATAATAATAACATTATAAATTATTTATTATATTTCTTAATTCTTATTAAATATAAAATTATTTCTAAAATTTTAAAATAATTAGTGTGAATAAAACATGTTTTTTTTTTCAATTTCAATTAAAAATATTAAAAAACTTAATTTTATAAAAAACATTGTTAAACATTTTTAATATAATAGTCACTAAATTTAATGCCAAAAATTAGTAATTATAAATTATTTTGGACTGGATTAATTCCACTATATACATAAAGAAATTAATAATTAAATTATTTTTACTGCTTTATTAGAAATACTTCGACGTTTTAACAGTTTAAGCAGGTCATTAAAATATTTGAAATATCTAGTAAATTTTTAAACAAGAGAAACATAAATTTAGTTTACTTATTGAAATAAATTATGACACTAAACAAAAATAGCAATAATATTTATATTAAATTTTTCAATATGTTGATATCTAAGTAATTAATGGTACATAAAAATCAGTAATTTTTAAATATTTTGTACTGCTAAATTAGTGACACTTTTTCGTCGTCGTTAACAATTTAAGACGGTCATTAAAACGTTTGAAATATTTAGACAAGAAAAATATAAATTTACTAGTCATTTGTGGATTTAAATAAATTATCAAACTAAGTAATATTATATACATTAAAATTTAAATTAAATTAAAATTTAAAATATATAATTAATTATAAAATATAATTATATATAAAAATCAGTAATTTTAGTTTATTTTATACCACTGAATTAATGACAATTTTTGAACATTTTAGAAACTTAAAATATTTAATAGATTATTATATAAAAATATAAAATTAGTAAATTTATTTACGGGTTTAAATAATGTATGAAACTAAATAATAAGAGCATTATTAGTACATTTAATTTGTCTGACAAATAGTAGTAATTAGTATGATTAAAATCCGTGTATTTTTTTTTAAATAAATATCAGTAAATTAAATTAAAAAATGTTAGAGAACTCAATTTTATTAAATAAATGGCGTTAAATTTTTAATATAACAATGACTAAGACATAAGTTTAATGCCAGTAAATATAATAAATAATTAAGTAAGTATCGTAAATAATTTTATTGGTCTAGATCAACCAAATCGAAAAAAACCTGACACTACAATTACTTGAATGACTACCAAATTATCCCATGAGATATTTAAATTACGTACATAAATTTATTATTCATAAAAATAAAACTTTTCACATTTTCCAATTTAATATAGGTTATTTAAAAATAGCGAGTAAATTTTATTAGCATTAAATCTGAATATTGCGTAATCGGAAGAGTTATGTATGTCTCATACATTTTTAATGTCGGGTATTAAATAATGATAGGTAAATTTCACTGTCAACAACATTATATTTAAATAATTTCTAATAGGAAAATAATTAGTGTATATTTTTGGTTCAACCAACAATTAATATTAAACAAAAATGAGACGGTGACCTCATTCAACCATAAAAATTAATAATGTAAACTCGGTGGCCATAAAAATAAATTATACGTTTATTTGGCAAATATTATTTGTCAGTAAAAAATGAAACTTTATTATAAATCAGAGAGTCGAGAACACACAAAACAAACAATCTTAAGCGAAACAACGTCTCAACAAACACAAACAAGAAACACTAGTAAGTAAATAATGAGGAAGTTTTGCCTTTTTAAATTATAGAATCAAATTTCAATGGGAATTCGCGAACAACATTACATTTTACATTTGTAATTGCTGCTACGACGGTTGTAACATACGCATGCAGAAATTTTCTTATTGTTCCACGAGGTTTCAATTAAATTTCGTCGCCATGGAAATTAATCTGGAATCTTAATTTCTCAGTCGTAAAGTGTGATATATATTTCCATGTCGATTCTGACTTATTCTAATGCAGGACCCGTCTCATAAAATTTTTAACTACGACTTACAATCAGGAACATTGTAAACTTTACAAGTTTTAAAAATTCTCCTTGTTCGTGATAAAACTGGATTTGAACTAATGGCTCTGATTTGCATTTCTAATTAAAACGAATGGACCGGGTTTAGTGTTTTAGTTTTACATAAAATATAGTAAACAGTCATAAAGGCAGTAATTCCGATTAATTAGAATAAAAATATGTCTGTTTGGGTCCTTTGGAAACGTGGTAGCTTGTAATTTAAGGACCATAAAATAAAACAGAGCTTGTTTAATTTAGTTGCTTGGAAATTTTTACTGTTGTTGGTTTCCTTGCTCGCAAACCTTACCTACATATAGGAAATTAAATCGTTCGGTTTATTTTTAAATTGCAAGTCCAATAAGTTGCTCCTTGCTCCTTTCCATCAACATACAAATTGAACTTGAAACAAATCATCGACCGAAAACAATTTCAAATTTAATCGCGACCGTTAATTAGCCATAACTCGTGAATTGGATTCCAGTTTTTAAATAAACACAGAACAAACAGCACTATTTATAAATCAGCGCCAAACTGTCTAGTACTGTCAGACTGGGTAAAATGGATGCTAACCGACGTTTTTTATCTTCCGTTTTCTATTTTTAAACGGTTTAATATGTTAATGTGCCACACTAATAGATTTCTATTACCATTTAGCGTTGTTTTGCTTCGATAATCAGATTACAGATACGATCTAATGTGTGCCGGTTCGGTTTTAGGAAATTTGTAAAGCTTAAAAACTGGACATACCCAGATGATAAATAATGGTCCTCAGACTGAAAGTTAACATTCCACGTGTTCGTTCACTCAAATCAATATACGCAAACAGATTCAGGAACTGTTACTGTGTGTAGTAACGTAATTCCAAATATAGTTTATTATTTGTTGTAACTGATAATTCCTTATCAAAGTGTTATCACAGCTTTGCAAAAAAAGTCTCTTGAAACTTTTTTTTTCGACCGATAACATAAAATTGAAATTAAAAAAAATTATATCAGGAATACTTTCAGGCCAGGTTAATAAAAACTGAGTTCTGTGTCCACAGTTCATTTTTTTTTAAATTGACCAAATCTATCGAAAAAGTATAACTTTTTTATTTATTTATTTTTCTAATAAACGGTCAATATTTTCCACATGTATTTTTTGTGTATAAATCTTTCACAAAAAATTAATTCTCACTATTGAATTTCTTTGAGAATAGATTGAGATAATCTGACTTCTAGGTTCTTACTTCATTTTTTTAACTGGACAGGTCTAAAAAAAGTACAATAACTTTTTTATTTATTTACTACTAAATTGGTAAATATTTTGAAGGTGTTTTTTACGTAACATAAAATATATCCTTAACAAATAGCTCTGTACTGAATTTTATATAATATATAAATACATAGTTAAAATTAAAAATATATTATATACAGGGTGACACAAATTAATTAATGTATTGCTATTAGAAGTACTTAAAAAATACTTCAGTATCCTTAACTCAGTTTTTTAAACTGGGCAGATTTTTTGTATAATTTTTCAGATAAATGGTCAACATTTTTTATATATATTTTCTATGTAGTATAAAATAAATCCTTCAAAAAAATAATTATAATTACATCTGAATTTTATATAAGTTGTATGAAGTTAAACTTAAAAATACAGTCACAGATTGATTAATCTTAAATGTTAGAGGTACTTTCAGAATAGATTGAGTCAATATTTTCCACATGTATTTTTTATGTATAAAATAAATCCTTCACAATAAAATAATTATCTAATATTGAACTTTACATAATTTATATGAAGTTGAAATTAAAAATAGAGGGTTAATATATTGATGTTGAGATAAACTGACTTCTACGTCCTTACTCCCTTTTTTAACTGGACAGGTTTCAAAAAAGTACAATAACTGTTTTATTTATTTATTGAAATATGAAAAGCATAAAATACATCATTAAATATTAGCTCTGTACTGAATTTTATGTAATATATAAATACATAGTTAAAATTAAAAATATTTTGTATACAGGGTAACACAGATTAATTAATGTATCAATCATAGATTGATTAATCTATTAATGTAAGAGGTTCTTTCAGAATAGATTTTATGTATAAAATAAATCCTTCACAATAAAATAATTCTTTGATATTGAATTTTATATAATTCATATGAAGTTGAAATTAAAAATAAAAGGTGTATCAGATTTATTAAAATATTGATGTTAGAAGTTCTTTCAGAATAGTTTGAAATAAACTGGGTTCAGCGTCCTTACTTTATTTTTTAACTGAACAGGTTTCAAAGAAGGATAATAACTTTCTTATTTATTTATTTATTTATTGAAAAATGGTAAATATTTTGAAAAGGTATTTTTTACATAGTATAAAATGTATATATAAATAAATCAATGTATTGCTGTTAGAAGTATTTAAAAAAAATTTCAGTGTTCTTACCTCAGTTTTTTTAAACAGGACAGATTTTAAAAAACTAACAATAAATACAATAATAAATATTTTCCACAGGTATTTAAAGTAAAAATAACGCATATTTTCCTATGTACTGATAGTAATGTGATATGGATGGCATTTGTTTTGTATCTGACATAACATTACATAATATTTTTGGTAAAATCTCTGTTAATATTCATTTTACGTATACGGAAATCAGTTGAAAGGTTTATTAGTATTCAATTTTATTATGCTAAAACATACATGGTGTAGCACTGTAAATAACAAAGTTATTAATGTTTTAAGATACACAAAATTAAATTTAAATAGCGAAAACCTATTTATAAGATGGTCTGTGGTTAACGTGTATGCCAAAAATGAACTTTCAAGCTTTAAAGACATTTTAATTATACCATCAACATGTCAAAATTTTCAGAAAAAAAATAATAACTAAAAGACTATTTGGTTTATGTATAGGATATGATATAGCCATTTTATTTTCAGTTACATGTTTCAATGAAAATAAAAAGTTGATGTCATCGCTGGTAAATTCGGAAATGAAATTTTATTCAAAATAAGTAAGAAACGTAGTTCAAGAGAAGTTATTATTGGCTACACAAATTTCAAATCAATACCCTTTGCCGTTCTCTATTAACTTTTAATGGATAAGTCTCCAGACCTTAATTTTTTTAAAGGCGTTTGGAACAAATCTCATTTTGATTCTCTGCTGAAGTTGTGATAATTATTATACTAGATAAACCACTAAAGAAAAAAGTTTATTCAGGTGAATTTAATTTATTAAATTGAAATAACTGACACGATCTATGTAAGATGAAGGCTAATGGTTTCCTATAAAAACATTGTAAGCATTAAAACACAAATAAAATATCTGCATAGGTTACAAGCAATTGTGAAAGTTAGCTCAGGTCATTGAAACCTATCGGTAAATCTCAAATATATTTTAATGTTAATACACGTCCTTTTATTTAATATAAATTTATTCTTGATTGGAAAGTACCGATATTTTGAAAGCTGTTATTTTACGACTTAAAATTACGCGAACATAAATTTAAATGGTTTATTAAAACAAGTCGTTAATGTTACTGACCATAAGCAAATTACAAAAAATTAAACACAACATCAACTATTTTTAGGCATTAATGTTGACTTTTCATTCAACACGATTGATAATAATTTTACATTATTGATTTGAGTAGTAACTAAGACAGAAACATTTGTAGTCATAAAAGTAACCACCTAATAAATAATATTTCCTTAAAAATCGCCCTGTATATGAATATTTAACATTTTGCACGAATTTATAGCAACAATACCTCAATAAATTACAACCGAAATACGTAACATGTATCGTTATAAACATATAAATAAGAAACTTATTCCAAACGAATATTTTTCAGCAAAGGATTCACGCCAGCCATAAATTCCGGATTCAAAACCATGAAATATACAAACAAAGTCGTACATCTAATACATGACCTATATTCGAGCAGTGATATACTTAAAATGGTACTTCCCCTGTTATCACAGTCGGAGCATGCAAATGATGCAAAAATGTAAATAAAATGCATTTCCAAACCTATTTACAACTGGCATCCGATGACATGTATTTTTATTGCGATGTAAATCTACCTGGTTAACTTATTTCTATTTTTGTACGAAATAAGGCCGTTTGATACCGGATCGGTTCGCATAAATTCAAACGTCGGGATTGCGATGCGGCGTAATCAATAGGCAGCAAAAAGCATGTTGAAAAAGTGAGTGTACTACAATGAGAAATAAACATAGATTACAAAAAATTTATAATTTGATGGAATAACAGATGGTGGGCTCGATCCATGGCAATTTTTTTCCCATCGGCGGACTTTTTATAAAAATATTATTAAATGTGATTTGAGTTGAGATTCATAAAACTAGAATAATTTATTTATATGTACAGTTCCAGTCAAAGGTAAAGCAACACTGCAAAGAACCATATTTTTGTCAGATAGTGTACTTTATAACTTGAAATGCATTTATGAACGAATGAATTTTTTTAGTAACTGAACAGTTAGTACTAAGTAAAGTTAGATAAAAATGCCTGCAGGACGAGCTTTGTCGAATGATCTTAAAAATCTTATTGTTTTAATTGCATCGGAAGTAAATATTGTATCAATTCGAGCTTCTAACACCAAAGGAATTGTAACAACACTTCCTAAACCTGAACGACCGAGGAAACCCAACAATACTGACGATCTGAGGATTGTAAAAGCATCAAGAAGAGACTCGAATAAAACTGTCGAAGATGTTAAGACTAAGTATTCACATTTGGGGGTGTGTCTGTCAGTACCATGAGATGTAGGCTAAGAAAAAATAATTTACATGGATGAAGGCCCACCAAAAAATCCGAGAAAAAATACAGCTGACAATTTCCAGTTAGCACTCAAGCACTCGTCTGAAACAAATGAAAACTGTATTGTTTTCAGATGAAAGTAAATTTAATTTATTTTCATCAGATGAAATTCGATGGATTAGACGTCCAGTCAGCAAAATATTTGACCCTAAGTACGCCAAGAGAACAATTAAACATGGGGTGGAGGAATAATGGTGTGTGGCTCATTTTCTGGGTTTGTAATGGGACCACTAGTAGAAATAAATGGAATAATAGATAAGTTTCAATATTTACAAATCAACCAATTTTATGCTGGCACGATAATGATCCGTAGCATACAGCTTATAAAACGCTTTTTTGCTTTTAATAATGTAAATCTTATGAAGTTGCGAGCCCAAAGTTCTAAACCTCATAGAAAATCTATAAGATATGAGAAATATTAAAATGAGGAAAGCTCACTCAGGCAAAATTCAAAACTCAGATGAATTGTTTGAAGCTATTAATATTATTTGGAATTCTGTTTATAAACAAGAGATTGACAAGCTTGTTTCTTCTATGGAAAGAAGATGTCAAAAGATAATAAATCCATTATTTATGGATTATTATGCTTCTAAATACTAATAAAAAACATTAATGCTATTTTATAATGATATAATCCTCAACCCTTTTATTTCAAATCAATTATATATAAGAGGTATGTAAAATATAATAATAAATGTGTTGCTTTACTTATCACTGGTACTGTACATATTTTTTTACAACAAATTTAATGAAAACATTTAAGTTTAATTGTGTATTTTTCTCACCAATTATAATAATAATTGTTCTACAGTATTATTATAAGAACTTTTTAAAATGTTCAATATTTTATCCATAACAAACTTTCTTTATTGTGAACTGCTAAAAAAATATCAATTTACTATTTTTGGTTTATAGAGTATTATAAAAACTACTATATGCTTATTCTATAAAATGTTACATATATTTTTCTTAATTGAGACATAAACATAACATTTACTTATTTTAATGAGTAAATCTGTGTTATTTAATTTAACATTAACACTTTGTATAATATCCATTTTGTTTCATAAATTTGACCCATCTTCATGGCATAAGGTAGATGATTTTCTGAATATACGATAAGTCTATATTCCTTCAAGCTTCTTGAATTGTTGTGATGACTTCATTCAAATTTAAAAAAGAAATTATATCGAATTTAGTCATAAATATGATCCCTCATATTTTCTACAGGGTTAATATCTGGAGACTGGAACGGCCAAGAGGAAAAATCAATGCTTTGGTCTTTTAATCAATCCGTCACAATTTTAAGTTTGTGTTTGTCATTTTCATCTAGAAACACATTTATCAAAATCATCATTTCTTCAATATATGAAAACAAAATGTTGTTTAATACCAGTACATACTACTACACCAGAAGAATTGAAGCACATGTTTTACTGTGGGTGTAACAAACTTTTTATGCAGTTTTGTTCCTTTAGGGTACTTAGCATAAGCAAAACCACCATTTTTTTCATAAATTAAATTTAAAGTCGTTTCTTATAACCCCCATCCATTAACCTCTTCTCACTGTCCTTCAACTAATTTCAGGAAGTTCCATTTCCTACATGTCAGTTTTAATTTCAGTTGACGATAAGATTGGATTTGTTTTTAGACATCTAAATTGTCCAGTAATAGATTTTCTTTCAAGTTATTCGAAGTCAAACAAGTTTTTTCGCAGCTAGTACTGGGCCAGTTTCTCTAAACTTTGACGATTGACTTATTTAGCCGTAAACTCCTAACCATCTCTTCTTATTTCTCTTGGTCTTGATAATGCTAAATTATAATTTTTCTTACAGTTTGACTTCAACAAATGTTTAAATAATTATAATAAACAAAATACCGCTAGTAAGTAATCAATTCACATTTACTGAAAGCAACAAAAGACCATAATGTAAGAAAATGGTTATAATTTTGTTCATCGAAAAATAAAAACATACATAATTTTTTAAAGAATAAAGTTACAAAATAAACACAGGAATTACAAAAAGCCAATAAACATTATAGATACACTGACAACTAATACAAGTAATATTTTTGCTATAATTATAGCCATTGTAGGATAAATACGTTAACTTTGATACCCTGTACATGTATACAAAATATTTTGGACACAAAACAAATCGACCAAACCTCGTTAAAATTATCCATCAAACATGCCAATTAGAATATTTGAGTTCATAATTACATCGAACAACAGCGATTAGGCACCGAATCAATCGTCACCGTTAATTAAAAAATTAACTACCCGTTCAGGCGGCCGAAAAGGCTCCAATTGAACGGCACATGAGTCATGCGACTGGTCGATTTGGCAGTCGCGTTCTCACGACAGTTCATTTATTCATACATATCAAAATGGAAAAAACTCGAAGGCACTTGATACTGCCGGTCGGAAACCCGTAATGAACAATTAATACGATTGCCAAAAGCAATACCAACCAGACATGTCCAACGCCATGCGATAAAGTTGTCGAATGTACTGGGCTGCCCATAAGAACCTCACATGTTCACATTTCATTTGATAATAACATCTCGAACCGGGTCGATGGACTTTCTTCGGCGTTACTCATATGATGCTACGCCTCGAGTACACATGAATCTGTTCGACAATAACTTATTGTTCTGGTTGTTATATTTTTTTTTTGTATGCGCCGCCGGAATGGTGTCGCATTGATAAGTGTGAGACGTTTATTATTGATACGGTGATTTATTTAATGGGACCTATCAGATTAAGGCCTTGAGGGCCGCTCGGCCCTATTTATTTAGATGTCGCCCAACGTCGGAACGTTGGTCGTGGATCAACTTGTAATGGTCTTACAGATTGGTGGATTTTGCCTATTTTGGGTGATTTTAGTCAAGATCGAGAAAAATTGGATGGGGGGACCCACGACCAATTTTTATAAAAACGGTCACAAATGTTATTCACACCCTTTTTGAACATCGACATTTAGTGGATTTAGAAATAGTCTAATAAGTCTTTATTTTAAAAGAATATCATCTCATTTAATAAAGATATAACTATTCTTTTGTTAAATTTGATGAGAGAAAACAAGTGATTATTATTCTTAAAAAATAGTACTGTTAAATAATAATAAACTGATAAAATATAGTCAAATATTAAATTTTAAATTGATTTGAATATCGTTAATGTATATTAACACTAACATTAGTTATTTAAATTACACAAATATTAATTATACATTTAATAAAGTGTTAACAAAATTTTAACCAGCCAACCAGCTCCAAGTATGACTTAAAAATTTGTCAAATAACAATTTTCATTGAATTCTGTGAAACGTTTGGTTTGCAGCAATTTTGAAACATTGAGCTCGAGACTCTTAAGCCTGTTTTTCTTTGCCATGTCTGGAAATTACTGAAAATCATCCAATTTACGATGAGCTGTACATCAAATGATTAAACGCAGGAACTATCATAACACAGAAAAGCGACAACCACCTCTCTATTACATGCCGAGCACTCGAGTTTGTGGCTGCACATAGCTATGCAGCTGCGGTTTGACTAGTGCCTAAAGTCTAATAATTCTGCGGCAAACCTGAATGTTACAAATTTAAAAAAAGGCACATGTTTATATTTTTGAATATGACGTAAACAAATCAATAAATCGCGTGGGAGGTTTTAATGAAAATGATGTTTACGATTGAATATTAATTACCAATTAATATGTGTACATAAACATGTATTATTATTAATCTCATAAACAGTTCTAGTAATTCCACTGGGGATTAGTTTCATCACTCCGTGATGGAATTATCAATTTTATTAATATTAAAATGACTTTAGAAAAATTAATTTATTGAAGCTTTGATGAAATTAATTAACAATTTGGAATTATAATATTTTATATTAAAAAAATATACAGTTTATATATTTATTACAGGATTTTCACAAATGTTAATCATGTAAATGCCACATACTTTTGATATATTATATATTAGTCACTTTGAAATCCAATTTTGTGTTGATAATTTGTAATGCTTCCTTTAAATATGATGTGATTAAAATATTGTTTAACAATTCCAATAAAGTAACTTTGATAATTTAATATTTATATTGACAAAATTTTTAAAGTGTATACATAATAATTGTTGGAATAAAATATAGGAATTTAATAACTATACTGCGTATCTTTTGAAGTGGAAAATTAGAATTTCCTAAATTAAATAGATTTAAAAATATGTTCAATATGTTTTATTTTGACCAGTAATATTATTTGAATATTTGCAGCTTTAGAGGGCCTCTATTTTAAATTTATTTTACTTTAGGCATAAAAATAAACAAAATTCCATTTCCTGTAAAATTTTTAATTCCAAAAAATGTATTGTTATCTGTTAATTTTTAATTTATGTGTTTTTTGACACCGTAAAATGCTTTAAAGAAGACTTTGTTGCAGTAAATCGCTCTTGGAATTGTTATCGACAAACTGGCAATACCAATGTACGACAATGATGACAATGGTCTACAATGAACTACGATCAGTTTTCTGAGGCTTGGTGCAGACGTTGGCGTCACTATAAGTCCGTCTACCATCAGAAAAAGATCTTAGAATCAGAAGACGTTTTTGACACCCTTTGTTAAACAGGGTACCCCGCACAGCATAGGCCAATGATCACCACCTATGGAGTACCGCCGAAGGTCATAAATGTTTGTTCACAGATGAGTCTAGGGACACATTATATCACTCCGATAGTCATTTTTAAACATAATAACGTGAACTTTATGAAAGATATCATGAGGAAAACATTGCTCCACCTTTTATTTTTTGGAGGTGATTCTGAACAGTGTGGGGTGGACATTCTTTGGAGGCAAACACAGAGTTACTTGCTCATAGTATACCCAGAAACTATGAACGACATCACGACTTTATTATTCAACCAATTAATAATCCGTTTGCTCAATAATTTGGGCCAGACTTTTTTGTAGAACACAATGCTCAACCTCATCATGTGAGGCTTTGGAGGAGTTTGTTAATGTTCTTAGAGAAGAATATTTTTTTACTTTTAATTAATTTCCCAAAGAATTTGGTGATATTAGTTTTATCACTGGTTTAAAAATTCAGTTGGTGCAATTTTGTTTAATTTATACAAGAGATTGCATTGTTTATTGAAACTTATTTTGATAATATGTTTGTTGTAACATAATACGTAATATTGTATATTTTAAGACATTTATTTATAGTGATGTCTGATATATATTTATTTACTAATCAATAACAGTAGCTTCATTTATTAAATCAAATTTGCACAGCTGACGTTTAATAAGGTCGCATTTTAGCAAACCCCTCATTCATTATTTAGGCATATCGACTGCTTAAAACCGTATTATCAGAACGTCCTTCTTATCGACCGACGACCAAAACCTTTCAGGAATGCGAGTACAGTTTTATTGAATGAATCACAACAGGAAAGGATGCACCCACCGGTAGACTGGTTTTAAACACTGGGTGGTTCGAGAAAAACAAAAAGGCAGGACCAGTCCGCTCGTAGTACGGGCGTACATTTCTTTTATTTATCGCCCTGTCTTCTCGGTCTGGCTGTATGGGAAACACTATACGGGACAAATCGCTGCACCGAACGACGTTGTTTAAATAAATTCTCCTCCTAAGTAAGTCCACGTTTTTAGGAGCGGTAAAATAATAGTAGACAAACAAATGCGCTAATTAATAAGTTAATTAATTATACGCCAGAAAATCGCAAGAAACTTGAATAAATATTTAATGAAATTCTTGCTTGGTTCTCGCAGATCCGCAACAGTTAACTTTACTCGTTAGGAAAAATAACTGTGCCATAAAACGGAGTTTGTTTAATTATGACAGATGACTTTGTGATTTACTTTCTTGATTGTTAACAATTTCTGGTTTACGCCCAAAAACACAATTTACTAAAACTTATTCGACGAATGTTTGTCGGATTTTTCCCTTTTGCCATTTCTGAATAATTTCGAACTTTGACTAAACAAACTGTTGTCTAAAAATAAATAGTTATTAAATAATAAATAACAATTAAATGTGAATTGACTCGAATTTGGTGGTTTTTGTATTTACTTTATCAATTGTACACATTTAAATTTTATAGCAATTTACTTGTGACTTATTAAGGTAATAACATATTATGAAATACACAAATTTATCAAAAATATTTCTTTCTTTATAATATATATTATGCGTTACACATAAAATAAAATATTAAAAATTGGGTGATACATATTGATACGAGAAATCTCATATGTACCTTTAAATATCCATATTATTGTCAGTTATGCAGTATGTTTTATAACAACCATACGACAAAATAATTGTTTATTTGTGGGTTTAGTTATTTGAAAATAATTCAAGGGTTGATATTTTCAATAAAATCGTTCAATTTCCTTCCGTTAAAATTGAAAGTCCTTCTCGAAATGATCGATTTGTTCAAATTTCACCATTCCGGAACATTACTATAATTTCTTGTTTAATTTGTATCGTTAAATAATAATAAATTTTGCAACCGAATTAACTTTAAATAGACACACATCTTAATTAAAAATAAAAAAACTGGGCTTTTTAGTAAAATATTGGTTCTATGTCTTGGTATGGTGAGAGAAACGGTGCTTCTTGAATTAAGTTTTGGCACGTTAAATCCAATGTTGGCTAGTATATAAGAACAATCAATTTTGCCATGTAATATGTTGACAAGAAACTTTGTTGACGTTTTTTCTCTTCTTACTATCAGTGAATCCATAGAATGTTGTTAAGTACTTAAGGTATCGTCGTTGAATAGATTCCAGGCTAATTTGATGGAAGTATAAATGGCCATCAAAGTGTCAATATCACATTGTAGAGTAAGGACTTGTACAATACTGTCGACTGTCGATAATATAGCTTCAAATCACCAACAAAGGCTAGACTACAGCATAAAAACAAACTCAACAAGTCATTGATGAATAAAATGAATAATAGAGGTCCCAAGTTAGACCTCTGCGGTACACCATAGGATGCAGTGTAAGCGTGAGATCAAACTCCATTGTAGTTAACGTAACAAGTTCTGTTTCGCACATAATTCTCAATTAAATTAAAAAGATTATCACTAAGACTAAAAGTATCAGCATAGTCAACAGTAGGCATTTTTACCTTTGAGAAACGATGTCGGACTCAGAAACAAATTATTAAATCATCTGTTTTAATAAACGATTTGTTTCCTTTATTTATGAAGCCTTCTCAAAATAAAAACTTAATAATTATAAAATTAATTTGAATTAAACAGAATCGTTCTTTTTATAAAATGATTATTTGTTTTGTTACTCTATATATTAGTGATAGTGTATATGTATATATAGTTTCTATATTTCTACACGGTTATTTATTACTCAAAAATATGTTTTCTATTTTTTATAGCAGCATGTTCGAACAATAAATTTTTTATTGTTTTTCAATTTCCGGAGTTCCCTAAACATTTTTGAGTATGACTCGTGATTTAATTGACCGATTTGCTTAAACAAGCATTCAAATTCAAAATAAATTAATGTTCTACAACTTTTATTTATATAGTTTTGAATTTGAAAGTCAGATTTTCAGCCCAAATCGATGTTGAAAATTCACATAATATTTCATATCATTTTAATTATGTGTACTAAGACAAAAATCTTTTGAACAACAACAATACAAAAACATAGGCACTACCTCAATGTTTGCTTTACATATAACTTGTAATGAATTTAGAAGTAACTAATTTTTTAATAAAGTTTTTGATAGTATTACCAGAAACAGGAAAAATGCCCACAGTAAATCGTAAATTGTCAATTTACCGGTGAATTATACAAACTACAAGCGCCATAAAACCATTATAACGAACCCAAAAGAGAACTAGTTTTAACGACCAAATGAAAAACAGTACTGCATGTCATTTGTAGCGTGCAAAAACAATGAAAAAATAACAAAAAAAGGAAAAAAAAAAAGAGTAAAAAAGAGGACCCATCGCCAATTAACGAGGTGTTAATTGTTTGCAAAAGCCGTGCAGTTTTTGTAGTCCGCCGTTTTATCAGTCGTTATCAGGCTCAATAATTTGCCGGTTAATTTGTATTCAGCGGGAGCTGAATATTGAATAAAACTGCAGGCATCCAGGACTCCTTTCATGGCGGCACGTGTAAACCACGTATGAATACGAAAACAACTTTGTATTCATTCGATCATTACCTTAGAGTTAACGCCGCACAATTCACGTACTATTGTGTTAGTCGCATGTTATTCCGATTTTTTTTTTTTTTTCGTTTCCTTTTTTATTTCGGCTGTCGACAACCTGCTTGCTTGCAAATTACGACCACGGCAATGGACTGTTTATATTAACATTTTATCCCCGGTACGTTTTATTAAAGCTCCTATCGTATTTTACGAACGATTCTTGCGGTGCTTTTTGAGCCGCACCAATACGAATTATTGTTATCGGGATTATTTGTGCTGCGTTAAGCAATCGTGTGCACCAAACAAAATACGACCAAGTCGCGTACTATTATTACAAAAACTGGTACGGTTACAGTATGAATTGAAAATAAATAGTAATTACGTTCCGGTTTAAATTACGGTTATATTTCAACAAGAATTTTATATTTTCAACAACTGACGATAATTATATTCTTACTGAAGTCATTATTTTCTTTATTGCATAGATGATATAATTTTTATTTCCTTTCGTTTTGTAGTACGTAATATAATTGTGCTACATTAAAGAGTTCTCAATTTACGTTGCTTTCAGACATTTTCAATTATTGTTATAATATGCCACTTAACTATTTTAGTTTATTTTTAATTATATTTATATTGATCATACACAAGTTTACAACCATTCACATCTAACTGTGATTTTCCTATAAATTTTGGCTCACTAAACACAAAAATCACACTTAAAATCTTTTTTATGAAAGCAGCATATGAATTTTGAATTTTTTATTTTCAATTTTCGGAGTCGCACCGACATTTTTAGGTATTACTCAAGATCTAATTAGCCGAACTAGCTAAATAAGCATTCAAATTAAAGATAAATGAATATTATACAACTTTTATTTTTATAGTTTTGTAATTGGTTCAGTATGTCAAGTAACAGCGATTTTAATAATTTAATAAAGTCAATTTTTTTGGTCAAAAACTTCACGTATCATGCTAGGAAGAACAGGAATTAACTTTTAATTTTTGAGATACAGCTATGATGAGAACTTACATTGGTTTATTATATGAGAAATAAAAAAGGAGTTAGATTTTTTTATAATACAATTTTACTCTACAAAGGAAGAAATTTTGGTCTGCCACTGTTAAATTCATAACTTCATAATTTGTCATTCGATTATCATTTTCAGTAGCTATTTTTTTGAAAATCTAAAAAATTTAAACTAGGCTTAACTTTGTTATTTCTATTAATCCCAGTACGATATATGAATTCTCAGCATTGATTTTTGACGGAAAAACAACTATTAAAATAGCTACCATTTGAACTATTGGACTAACCTTAAAACTATATAAATGAAAATTATAAAATGTTCATTTGTGTTTAATTTGAATGCTTGTTTAGCCAAATCGATCAACTAGATCTCGACATATACTCAAAAATGTTGGAACAACTTCAGAAATTAAGAAACAAAATAAAATCAAAAATTATTGTTTGAAAATATTTCCATAAAAAACAGATTTTTGAGTAAAACATATTAACAGATAGAAACAATACATATAGTATCGGACAAAATTAGGGCGACTCTCTTAAATATTAAATAAAATGTTTAAAAACTAATTTATGCAAGTTACTCTTAATTCATTTATGTCCCATACATTTTTCACGTTCAGTATGAGAGAAACTGTTTTTATTCAATTATTTCTGAAAACCAAAAAAATTTACACGACAAAATTAAAGCGACTCGAGTATTTATCAGTCAAACATGAATATTGCATTTACATTAAGAACAATGCCTTGTGGTCAACACTTGTCGCCGAATTTAAAAAATAAAATTAAGATATTTTACATTTTAAATAATTCTAGGACAATTCAGGGTTGGTGAGTGGAAGCAGGACTGCCAGAAAAACGTCCAGCAAAAAAAACCCTGTCTTTTAACACAGAAACGAGAAGCAAAACTTCTTTTCGTTCTTAGGCATCGGAACTGGACAGAAAGAGATTGGAAAAAAGTCATTTTTATTACAAAATATGTTACAACATGGAGGTGGCAGTGTTATGATGTGGGGTTATTTTTCAGCTTATATATGTGCGTCTTATTATTTAATGATACAATCTCATAAGTACATGTTGTTTAATATTTAAAACAAAAAGAAAGTCGCCTTAATTTTGTCCGATACTGTACATAAATTTTAATGCGTTTAGTAAATAACAAAAAAAAAAAAAAGAAATAATAAAACAAGAACTATTTAATATAATTAATCAATATAATAAATAATTTAATCCATAATAATGATATTAGTACACGTATCTTAACTGTTTGACCAAAAAACACATTACAGTTTGCGTTTAATTAAAATCCTTTCATAATTTCAGTGGATAAATTGAGAAAATCAATGTTCATTCGATGGTAATTCATTTCACAAACGAATTATTTTAATTTCCGTACAATGTTTTATGGTAATTAATAATTTTAATTACTTGTATTTCATAAAATAAATTATTATGGATAAAATGAATGACTGTTCGGTTCAGTTTGTAATTCCACATTGTTGTAAGACAAAAACTTTTTGAACATGAACATTACAAAAAGATAGACATTAAATAACAAAGGCCGCTTATTAAATTAAAAGCGGAAATGGAATTAATTGAAGCCGAAGCCCTCTGTAATTTTACAGCTTACATTAAAATTACATGTTCTGGACGGTTGGCGTGTAATTTTTTTAACAATTACACAGTTTTGGCGCGTCGTTCTTCCAAGGCTATTTGAAACAGGTCCATCCGAAAGTGGATTAATAGAATCGAAGTTACTAATAAGGATTGATGTTTTTATCGGATGTCAATCTTGTGCAGTCAATAACAATGTACAAAATTATAAACATCCTCCACGTTTGTGACACACAAACATGTACATATAAAACAAAACGTCTTTTATTGACAACCTCAGACAATGGTGTTAACAAATTAGTTTTTTAACAATGATTTATAAAGCCGACCTTGAAAATTCAAAGAATTAAACTAACTGAGCGAGACGAAAGAGATAAGGCAACAATTTAAAGGCAAAATACTCAAAATATTAAACGTCGAACACATTAAAGGAATGTAATTTATGTTGATGGCATGAATTAACACACACACACGCACAATGTTAGATAATATTCATATTATTAATCTATTTTATATACTCGTCAGGTGTTCATTATGTGGTAACTTGTTTAGATTATATTTAAAACACATTTTAACTCGCATTTACACATCTTTAATGGAAGTTAACACGTTAAATGATCACTGAAAAGTTAATAAACAAATTGAAACCACGGTTTATATATGTGAAAATCAAATCACATGCCCGATTTATAGTTTAAGAGTGTTAAAATTTTAATGTTGGAATATCAAACAATTTTAATGTTGAAATACACCGATTATATATTTTAATAAATGCTTGATGTATTTCCTGTAAGTTATTTATTAATTCAGCTAAAATATTTTATGGCAGTTCACATTTTACACAATTATTTGCTTTTGCCATGTAATAAAGCATGTAAAGTTAGCTAAAAATTCAATCTGTTTTTAGAAAAGTATGTAATACAAAAATGAAATTATTTCTTCAGTACTTCTTTAGATAGTTGTTAAAGTAAAAATGTCTGTGCTTCATTGCCCAACCTAGCCAATGTAGTATAAATATTCTTTATTCAGTGAAAATTATATAATTACATGAAAAAATAAAAATAACTTATTACAGCATAATTAATAATTATTATAAATTTAAATGTTGAAATGCGCATAATAAATAATCTGATGAATACTTTATTATTTGCCTATAAGTTCATTAATAATTTCTCTAAAATATTTTATATACGTTGAAATTTCATAAAATTAATTAATTAATTTACACACATAATAAAGTAAATTTATATGTACATATTTTAGTTTTTCTTTTAAATTTTTATTTTTATAAGATTATTCATTTATAAGTCTCGTAATTGCGAGATGTATTAGGAAATTAATTAAAAATAAACTCTGATTATAAAGATGTATATAAATATTACAATGAATATCAAATGTTAATGAAATATTTCCTTAGTATGAAGTAACATGCTAATGAACATAGTTGTTTTTAATAAAATAATGACCAATTAAGTATAAATATTTCTTATTAAGTGAAAATAGTATATAATTGCTTGAGAAAATGAAAATAACATATAATAAAACTTATTTTCCTATACATCCTCTAAGATTTAAATTTAAAAAATATTTAATACATACAGTGGTGGCATAAATTCAACGAGTTTGAAATTATATCCACGACTCTTCAATTAATTACCACAATTCTTCTAAATTTGATGGTTTTTGATGTTTTAATCGAGACTTAATGTTGTTCCAAAAGTTTTCAATTGAATTTAGATCAGGGCTTTCCGCTGGCCAATAGAAAACCTCGACATTACTACTTTAACCATTTTTAAACAATTTTAGACTACTAGTTCAGATCATAATCATGCATAAAAATCCATATAAGTGATGAATTATCCATAGTAAATAGTTCCATCCACCTTTAATGATATCTCTACACATGAACCAGTCCATTTTACCAATAATTTTCTATAGTAGTTCTGTACCATACCAAGAAAAGTAACCCAAAACCATAACGTTTCCTCCACCGTGTTCCAAAGTTTTTCTAGTGTATGTAGTGTCCTAAATTTTACTTGGAGGATGACTAATGTCTTGTTTATTATCTTATTTTATTATATTGAACTTGGATTCATCACTCCAAAGTACTTTTTGCCAAAATTGTATAGGATAATTAATATATTTTTGTGCGAATTTTAGTCTTGTACAAATATTCTTTTTTGACATCAATGGTTTCTTCACTGAAATACTACATACATCCTTCTAAGTTTTGCTCATTGAGTCGATAGTTCTGCTAAACACACTGATACTGTATGACTCAATTAATTCATTTCTTATTTGTCTAGAATACAAGAGGCATTTAGTTTACTGATCCAGTTTGTTTATCTATAAAACGAGTTGATTTTTTGTTGGGACATATTGTTTTTTCAGTGCGTTGTTTCATATTTATTAATAACTTCGTAAACCACTTTTTGACAACATCTTAAGTTTTTAGTGATGTCAGCAATATTCAGACCTTGATATTTCATGTTAATTATTATTTCCCTCCTTTCTGGAGTGCAGTGTTTCTTTCTTCTCACTGAAAATGATTTATTCAATAAAATAATACAATTTCTTCTTAGAATAAATTCTTACTATTAAGAGTATTGTTAAATAGTGGCACAAAAGATATATTTGAATGTGGTATTTCCTTTCATCGTTTTTAAGATGTGTGACAAAGAAAAAAACGTACAGAAAATTAAAAAATAGTTTATATACTGACTGAACTGGAGTTGGAATTAAATTCTTTTATGAAATGTCTTATGTATTTAAAATTTTTTGGGATTTCTAATTTTAATAGATGACTTTTTTATAACACAATAAATAATTTAGTAGAAATATTTCTTAATCAGTGAATTTTTTTGGGATTTCTAAGTTTATATATGTATAATATGTATAATCATCTCTGCAATTGCCAAATTTAAGTTTGTAATTGAAATTAATTTTATAAATTCATAAAAAAATAAGAATAAAGTCAAAAAATATACGAAATAAATACAATAATATAAAAATTTTAATAATTATCTATACCTTTTCTATATTGAGTTCATTGTCCAGCGTAATCAATTGGATATAAATATTTCAAATTCAATGTGGCTATGAGTACTTCAATAAGAATGTAAAAGTTACCCGGAAGAATAATATTTCTAATCATTTTCATTTATTTACTTTAATAATTATCAAATGTTATGGGTTTTAAATGTTGTACTAATGTAATTTACGTTAAATTATAGATGTTTACAAAATATTTGAACATTTACAAATTGAAAAACATAAACTATGTTATTTTTTATGATCAAGTAATGAAAATAATTGCAGTACTGCAGTATAACGTCATCACAAATAACTTAAACACGTGTTAAAATCAAAATTAACTGGTTCCAACATCCATGTGTTTTCAAAATATAGGTCTCAAAGTGTCAATGGTCAATGGCAGGGTCTGACATTTAGTTCCAATAGGTTATGTCTCATTGTTTTTGTTTCTGTATTGCCTTTCATTTGCTATCTAGTGATGAATATTTATGTTTATTACGTGAGGTTAATTCATAAAAACGTTGTGTACACCATATTTATTCATAAAGATATACATGTGGTTGTAGAAGTTGTGCATAAATTAAAACACCAAATTCTGGCGCTAAACCAAGGTATACTGCAATTTAATAGTTCAAAATTAATACTACGACTATACAGGGATGTAAAAATGCTAACTTACTGGGGTGGTCAATTCAAAATCCCCGTTTAATATCCAAAACAACAACAGCGTTCAATAGGTAAACAAAACACATATGATTAAAAACCACAACACATGTATCCACCCCCAATAACAAAACACCGATTCGAATTTAGCACAGCACAGTCGGGTACGCCGTTCATTCCGAATGAAAATGCCCCATTTTTGGCCTGAATAAAACATAAACACACATATCCAAGGGCCCCGTAGTTCTATATCGACGACACGGAACGCGCCTGCTCAGCTGTCAGCCGTGCACACCGTGGTCAGACGCGAAGAACACAAGACGAGTGCCGCACACTGGTGCACCGGAGGCGCTCGACCGTTTCCCCACCGGGTTCCCAGGCGATGGTGGTGTGGGTACCGTGCCGCGGCAACACGACGTACAACGTGTTCGGTCGCCGGTTGATTGCGAAAAAATATTTACGCCGGTTAGATGCGACGCACTGAAATTTGAGGCGAAGAAAATTGTTAATGGGTGTTATAATTCGAGTAGCAGAAGAATTTTCATGAAATACGTGCGATTAAATGGTTAAAATGATGGTCAAACGTGTTGGGAACATGGCACAAGTGAATTACAGTATAACTTCGATAGTCCGGACGCTCCAGTAATTCGGACACCTTTAATTTTTGAGGCATTCTGTTGATTTTGCCTCTGTAATTCATGTGTGAAAATGAAACGAGCCAAAACCAGAATAAACAAGCATTTATCTGCCTGAACAGGCAGGTGAAACAATTTCGTTCAGCACGCTTAAAATAAAAACATCATTGTCGACTAAAAACGAACCCAGGAGATTTTATAAATGAAAAAAAAAATTGAAAAGAAAAATAAAACCCTTAGAAAATAACTTGAATAATTACTACACAGGCTTTGGGAGAGTAAATCATTGATTTAGTTGAGGAACATCTAATCCAAGATGTATTGGAGACTAATATTAAAAATGTAGAAGTATCTTTAGAATTGAAGGATGATGTAAATGTAGAGTCAAACATACTGATGCTGTCAATGAACTGAATATGATAACCTCCCCGTGGAAGATGCTTCTAAGAAGGCACAAAGAAAGGAATTGATGTAACTGCACAGAAAGTGGTCAAACAGACTCAACAATTTTGACAAATTTTTAAATATTTTCAAAATAAAATATTCTGAAGTAACTCCTTTATTCGTTCATTCCTACAATGTGACACAATTAAGGTCAGAACACCGATATTTTGGTTATTTTATAATATATCCATTTCAGTTTTTTAACATTAGACTAACTAATCTAATCAATTCCATCTATATTTTTGGATAAGTTTGAAAAAACAAAAGTATATTGACTGGCTCAAGTTTTTAAATAGAATGCTAACATTAAATTAAGAAAAAATTCAAATTAAATTACTTTTTTAATTTTTTAAATTAGTTTAATTAAATCCTTGATAATAAATTTCCCTTGAAATCGTTACTTTTTATAATACAACCGTTGAAAATTTAAATATACATGTATTTTTAGTTAAAATTAAAATCCAATGTTGAATTTTAAGTGTTCTTTTGAATTACTTAAATTAAGCATACCCAAAATTTTACCATATTTATATTAAAACCTGTGTTAAAGTCAACCAAACCAGTCAAAATAAGCATAAAACACCGCATTTATAAAATCAACGCCGTAACAATATCGGTGAAAATATTATTATATCAGTTAATTAATTGATTCAAATTAATTTAAAATTTCTATATAACATTTTTTATTACATTAATTATAAACCAATGTGCAATGTTTATTTTTTTAAATAAAGTTACAAACATTAAGAAATAAATTTTAAAAGGCAAGATACAAAAGCAACTGTTGTCATGATACAATGGTAATATTATGTGTGTATTTCTTAAAATTTCTTTATATTTTCATAAAACCTTCAAAGCCAAAGAGTGCAATAATACATTTGTTTCTTGTCGACCAATAAAAATACAGAATATCGGTTTTTGTGATTCCTAAAAACGATCATGCGTGTTTTACTCATATATATATATATACATATATATATATATATATATATATATATATATATATATATATATATACAAGTTACACTTAATACATTGTGTAAAATGAAGACACCACAATAAGCTTAATTTTGAAGAATCGCTGAAAGCACTTAAAAATTTAGACCAACCGTAATGACAACAAAAAAAATCCATAAGGCCTTAGGCGAGCGCTGAAATGTAGAACGGTAAAAAAATATTTTTTATTTGGTAAAGTTTATATTTCATTTTTTATAAGGTGGCTGTAACAGTACTTAAAAAATTAGGTCTGCTGTAGTAGAAAAAAAATACAACTTCTACTACATAATATATTATGTTCTCGACATGTATTACTATTGTTTTAGATTTTATTTTTAGATGTTTTATGTGTGATGGAATCTTGGACTCTAAAAAAGTTGCATTTTATTGTAATTTAAAACAGGAAGTAAATGGTTTAATAAAATATAACATAATTTAGGTGTAAAAAATAATAAATGTTCAAGTTCATGTTTACAAAATCAACATATAATTTGTATTCAAATTAAACAGCAGTTTAATCTAATCAGTTGTATATATGTTTGCTGAGACCCTGTTAATATTCTTTATATTCATTCCAAAATTATTAAAATCAATTAAATTTTGCTTTTAAACAACTCCTACACTTGAAATTTTTACTTAATATCTATAAGAACCCATCTAGTCGCAAATACCAAAAAAGTAGTTGTTTGAATAAAGTTTAGTAAATTCAAATCACAGAGAGCGAAAATTTAAATTTATTTCCCCTTGACTTCAGTTACAAGTAGTTTTATTTCCTTGTACGTATTATTAAGAAAGTAAATTTTCCTCCTACATGATTGTTGTATAATATTTTAAATATGTTTATTTTCTCAAAAATGCAAAATAAATTTCATATCTTATTAAATGGCAACATCGCATCTTGTGATTCTAACCTCAAATTAACCTAATTGTTACATCTCATAATAATTCTTCCGCAATAAATACAATGGCTTTGCGTTCAGTTACTAAAGCACATATTTTGTTGGGACAATGCGTCCCGTGTCTGAAAGAAAACACGTCCAAATTCAAGGTGAAACGACTGGAATTGGACAAGAACTTGCTTATGGTAAGTAAACAAATCCACTTAAACACACGTTTAAATATATTGTAATTTCAGTATTTTAAAAAAGACGAATTCATTTACGCCCACGACCCAGATAAGAAATGTAAAACGGGCGACATCGTCCTCATTGAACAACTCCAGGAGAAAAAGACACGACTGGTAACTCACGCTGTGAAAGAGATTGTCTACAAGTTTGGAGACATTGTTGATCCGTTAACGGGAAAGAAATGCATTGCAGGAAAGTACAGAGATCACATAGAGGCAGTGAACAAAGTTTATGGTGAAACTGAGCAAGGCTTTAAGTATAACAAGGCACCACCTCGTGGCTGGCAAGAGGACAAGAAGGACTTTACCCATGTTGACACTTACATTAAGTATCATGAGGATGGAAAGGATCAACCCTATGCTGTATAATAGTTAGTTAATAATTTGTAGGATTGTTTTGTTTGTAATAAAATATTATTAATAGCAACAGTCACTTTATTATACAAGTTAAACTTTCACATAGATTTAAGAGCAATAAATTACACATATATCAAAGAATGGAAAATGAATAATTAAGTAAAAAGTACAGATGTCCATGAGGTAGACTTGTAACAAATTAGGAGTTCAAGGTAATTTCAATATATTGAAATTCTCTCAGACCCTCAATTACCTATCCTAGCTTTACAACTCATTAACCAATGTATAAAGCTACTTTAAAATTATAGTTAACAATTACTACTTTTGAAACATGTTTAGAAGTGTGCACATCTAATTATTTACATTTATGCAGCAAAAAAACATTGCAAAAACCTTATATAATAATTATTAACTACTGGTTATTGCAATTTTTTTACAATGATTTGTAAATTACTCATTACCACTCTTACGCTCGCGTTTCTTTATAAAAATACTCCACTTTCAACAATATATGAGATCTAAGCTTTACGGATTAGACATTTTGTTCAGTTGTACTATAATTTATTACTATATCAGGTGAAAAGTAAACAAAAATTTCAGTTGTATATATAAAACAAATAAACCTACAACAAATATATACAAATAAAACACAACAAAGGAATATTCAAGGTCTTAGAGCAATAAAAAAAACCTATTTCAATAAAAATTAACAGTGCATGCGGTTACACCCCAATCTCCCGTTCAACAGTCAGATAAAAACTCCCTCTCCAGAGCGGCCCCCATCATGTTCCATTCCCTGTCGTCTCCGTCGTCGTCCGGCGGATCATCGCTGTCCACACTGCCCTGCGACTCGTCTTGACTTATCTCCAGGTCGCTGTCCAACTTCTCCCCTCGCCGGAATTTGACGACGGGCGACTCATCATCTTCGGTGCTGTTGTTTACCTCGTCCAATCTATTGTTCTCCTCCTCCACATTGGACCGTTTCCGTTTGTGGCCTCTGGGGAACTCCCCCGTCAACGATTCTTCACTGCTGCTGCTGGAGTCGGACTCGTCGTCCTGTCTGGAGGCACGTAAAACTTTTGCCTTGACTACCTTCATTTCGTCGTTGTCTTCGCTTGAACTGCTATCACCGGATAAGTCTTCATCAACCTAAAAACACCAATGTGTGCGTTAAAAATTTTGCATTTAACTAATATTTTGTGAAATTAATGTAATATCTATTTGACGTATTGTTACAATTCAGTATTTAATAATAAATTTTAACATTACATAACAAACATTTTACAAAATTACATGAGTTACAAACATTTTTTAACTGAGCAACTTTCTTAATACAAAAAAAAATGGAGTAAATCACGAGTTTAGAATTTCAACTGATTACATGAAACCTCATATTTTCAAAGTAAAATTGAAAATTTTCAAATAGGAGATAGGAGCTTCGTAAAAGTATTTCTTCATAAACACAAACATTGGCGACTTGCAATTCCTTTCTGTTCCAATCTTGATTAACGAATATAGATAGGGCACACATTGTGACTACACTGAACAAGAACTTCTTCGAAAACATTATTGCCGCCACGTGCACCTCGTGTCTAAACCTAAAAATTTAATTGAAATTAAAAAAAATCGAATGTAATCAACACTTTTCAGCGTAAACGATTTCTGTAGAGTAGTTATTTATTTCATTTAAATTTTTTGTTATAATCTGTGGATATTTAAAAAAAATATATAATTACATTACATATAATTATTTTAATACTTTACACTAAAACATCCTGTAGTCATCAAAATGGAATAAAATAATGAAACCAAATGAAGAAAGATGGATTGGAATTTTAGAAATATTTTTGCAAGAAACAGGAAGAATTACTAAAATAAAAACATGAATAATATATACCTCTTTTCCCATATCAGCAATGTCATCTTTGGAGAAGGTCATTAATGGATTTATGCTGTCCATAAACCTCCCACTAGCAGTCCTTTTCCTGGTACCTGGAGTATTATGCTCTGGATAATTTGGTATGTGCTCTGGGCTGCTGCAATGAGGCGGAGGATGTCGGTTTTTTGAGCCTTTATTATTCAATGGGAAATTTCTTTCATCAACGTGTTCCCATCGCTCAGCGCAGCACCACAACCAATCCGGAGTGACGATCTTCAACTTTTTCTTGCGTTTGCCGGCGTTAACTTTGGCTGTTCCCGGTCTGACTGCCACCAAGTGGGTAGTATTATTATCCAAGTCCTGTGACACCTCAGCTCCAAGACTTCTGGCAACTTGATAAGCCTTTGATTGTTCCAGTTTAATGTGAGTCGGAACTAATCCACTGAAGACCAATTTTGTTCCTTTTAATACCTTATTGCGAACACGTGGTATCACTTTCTTCAAATCTGGAACGTCTCCAGATTCTAATTTATCAAATTCCTCATAAAACGCTGTGTGAATTCGCTTCAATACGTCTTCTAAATAAATCAGGTAGTCATCTGGATCTTCCAGTTCTATTAAGTCGTCTTCCTTCTTCGCGACCTTTTTCTCCTTTACACATTCACTATCACCTGACTCCACTGCCTCATCACATTCGTTTTCGGATTTTTCCGTTTCCTTTGTAGATTTATCCACTATTTCAGTATCAGGTTTTTCTGTCACTTTTTTATTATCATCTTCTTCTTTTGGTTCAACATTTGCAGCTTCTTTTTCTGCCTTTTTAACGTCTGTATTCTGTTCAGTGGTTTCTTGTACATCAGACTTTTCAATATCTGCCTCCTTCTTGTCATCTGAACTTTTAGTTTTACTATCTTCATTGTTAACAACGCCATTTACATCTTTATTCGCGTCACTACTGTGTTTCTTCGTCTGTTCTATACAACCATTTAACATCGTTTCCTTCTTGGCATCTTTCTTTGCCTCATTCTTTGATCTAACTTTGATCATTGGTTTGTGAAGCTCGACACCCCTCGGTTTAACGTCATTTTCATGTTTATCCAAACCAGGTGGCGCATTGATATCTCCAGTGTGTTGAAAGAAATGGTATGGCTTGACGTGGATCAAATTTGAGGCGTGTGACCATACATCTTCGCGGTCATCAATAATGCAAACCATGTTGTCGCCACAAGGAAACAGAGCCCTAAAATAAAGCGAAATAATTTATAATAATAGTAAAGTCTAAAATAAATGTATTGTTAATGATAATTTTTAACATGTCAAAATTAAAATTTTCATTTCACATTTTAAATAGCCATTCATTAGTGGTGGAGATATGTTTACAAATGAATCATTACATTGTTTTTCACTTAAGTGAACAATTTTAAGCAAATTTATGTAAAAACTTTGCATTTACTTAATTGTTTTGTAGAAAATATTAATTTTCTAAATCTCACAGTTGGAAAAATTTTAATTTTAGTTGTGTATTCAAGAGTTTATATGTAAAACTTAAAAAGGAAAAACAATTTGAGTATTTCTGAAAATATTACCGACATAAAATGTTCACACTTACTTGAGATTAGCCTTTTTGCTGGTTGGATCAAAGCACTCATCCCTTGATAATATTCTATTAGAGAAGAATGTCTGGTCTTTATCAAGGAATAATGCAATCATGTGTGCATAGTTCCTAGCTCCAAATGTGCAAATATGTAACTCAAAGAATTCAGAAATTGTTTTTAGAAACTTCATTGTACCAGGTCGGAATCTTGTATGATACCAAACTGAGTTTGGCCCATACAATTGGAAATGGTACACATCCTTAATGTTAGGAGGTATATTGTCGTTGGTGGTGTGAATCAATGTCTGATCTAAATCAACTAGAAGTACAAGCTTACGCTCTTTGATCAATCTTTCATTGTCAGCCTTTCCAATCTTCTGTGCCAACTAAAAAATACAAACACATTAATATATAATGATAATATCGTTAGTAGAGTTGTCCATACCTCTTCACTGACTTTCAAATCTGGTATAGCATGTACCATCGGTACAGAGGCAGTGGCACCAATATCTGCCTTCCTTAAATCGGCTCCGCATTCGCCACACATGTCGTTCATAATAGTCGGATGGCAACATGCCGCTAATTCCAACAAAGTCTCCCTGAAAACAACAAATATTAATAATTAGAGCATCTTTGGCGCCAAATCAATTTTGGCGCCATTATTCAAATGACTTACCCCGGCTGAACGATGACGCCTTCCTGTATCAAAATCTTGCGAACTGTTCCAGCCTTGGACGACTTTAATTTACGTTGTTCGGGTTTCTCTGCCCCATCAAAATCATACAGGAGTATAACACGACCCATGGGTATTGTTTGATTCCTCCTCACTTTCCATTTTAAGATTTTTATGGGCTTTGTTTGTTGCAGGGTAATGCACACGGTCTCAGCGGCCATGTTGCACTGCATCCGTTCCGAACGCGAGTGTTTCGATTGGTCCACACGATGCGTCGTGCTCTGCACAAACCAATCAAATTTGAAATTACTACCTGCGCATTCACACTCCTAACCTCACAAATGTAGTTTGTTTTTCTTCTGTTTGTTTATAATTAGCCGGAGTTTCAGTCGAATGTTTAACCAACCTAACTATTTCGCGTCCCTGAATTGAGTTTGGTTATGATCTTGTGTTGTGGGTTCGCGGTTCCGCTCTTATCAAACATATGACAACGTCCATTTATAGCAACATAGGGAAGACATATGATTCACTTATGTACCCACACACAATTTTTATTAACAATTGGCCACACTGTTGTTTATTAATTTATAATAAAATGTTATAGATGTATTACGATTTGTGAAAACGCAACTATCACACCGCAAACCACATATAAATTTAGGTAGTACTTTGCTTAGGGATCAAGGGTTATAATTGGAGAATTATCACGTTAATAATTACACTAAATCAAATCTAAATTATCAAGGAAATTAGATAGTTTGGACATTGTATATATTACATTTATATCGTGTTCTCTGCAATTTTAAAAGTTATATTTCAATTTATTTTTGATTACCCCATATTTTTTGGAAATCTCATTTTTCCAAATAGTTTTAATTTAATTAGATGTACTGCAACTTTTAGAAGAAATTCAGTGAATTTTTCATAAAAAATTACCTCACCTTAGGCCATGCATGGATTTTATTCTTGTCCATCCCTTGAGCTTTTATTCCACATCTTAATTAGGCTACTCTCTACAGAATAATAAAAAAATTAACATAATATTTCCGTTATAAACATAATTTTTGTCAATTTACATTATTTTCGTTCACGAAATTACGTCACCGATTTTTAATCGTCACATTTCTAAGAACATGTTAAAAAAATTAATGAGATCGTTAAAAGCTTAATCCACTTGTAACAACTAGTTTCCTTCACATGATACCCCATAGATATATCTTTACTTAATTTAAACGTTAAAATATCAAACAAAACTGTCATAAAAATACAAAATCATTTTAATTATTCAAATACGACGAAACAACTGAGAGAAGTTGTAAGAGATAAGGAGTAATGCGATTTTAAATGTCTCTAACAATGCACATTAAAAAATAGTAATATTCCAAAGAAATTTAAAAATTATTACTCACCTGTGAGAAGCACAAATCGAAAATGAACGAACTGCGTTCAAGATTTGTTGATTTGGAATTACAGATTTTTATGAACTACAACATCACAATACCAGGAAAAACAACAATGGGTGACTTGATATTGAAATAACGAGTATAATATAATCTATATTTGATTATATTTGAAAGCTTACATAAAAAATTATGATTACATTTACTTTTTGTGAAGTAGATTTGCTACATTTTAATATTATAGGTAACATAATACACTAGAAAGAACACACCATTTTGAAATATGAAATACGAATGAGAAACTGACAGTAATTTTAAATATCTTAAAAAAATAATCTAATAAACTAAAACATATTCATATATTTAAATCAATAAAAATATTAACTGGATTTGTAGCTAAATATAAATATACATGTCCAAATAATCACAATAATTTTTTTTTTATTACATAAATTAACTTTCTAATATCTATAAGTATATGAATTGAATGGATTACTTTAAATGTTTGGAAATTTTCTATGTGCAATCTAATAGATTGTGTAATAATCATTCTAAAATTGTCTTTAAAAATTGAAAATAGTTAACAAGATATTAGAGCATTAACTTATGTAATAAAGTCAGTGCTTCCACATTCCATTCATTTACGATGGGTTTAATGTTTATATGTAAGGAAAACCCTCTTTTTAAAATAACGTAAATTCATTTAACAGCATCCTGAGCCTTGAGAACCACCTGCTCCTCCTGCTCCTGGCAACGAAGGATTCGTGGGCGAATGTTGAGGTCCAATTTTGATTCCATTGGCCTTTAAAGAGAAAAATTTTAAGTGGTTGTAATTATTGATCGAAATTTCGCAAAATTGTCATTTTCTATAAATATTTACATTTATTACACATTTCGATTATCAATAAAAGTATTTAAGTAATCATAATCGTTTCCTTTAAATAAATACAGCGGAGGTAATGATTTGTTTGCAATGCAATGACTCAAGTAAACCTGATATCACCAGGTTATTACTCTTTTTATCATCCTTTTATGGGATTAATACACGACAAGAAAGGTCAAATTTCGACATTTTAACCTATCGATTGGCCGCGAAAGTCGCATCAATAAAATCTGTTTACCTCGTTATTGATATCAAATACTCCCTCCTGGATCTTCTCGTAAATCTCCTTGGCGGTGTTGATGAACGCCTCCTCCACGTTGGCCGCAGTCTTTGCCGACGTTTCCATAAATACTAGACCGTGTTCCCTGGCGAAGGCCTCACCCTCCTCTTTCTTTACCTCGCGTCGACTTTCCAAGTCGCTGCAAAGGAATATTTAATTAATCATTTTGTTGTAAATTCTCCACAATAGTTTTAAAGGAAGTATGAGTCACCAATAAATTTATCATTATACAGGTGTTAAAATCAGCAGTTAAAACGAAAACACTCACAAATACTGAATAAATATGTGAAAATGGACCAATAAGTACTAATTTGGAGAATACTACGTAAAAAGTCATAAATTATTTACTGACCTTGTAATATTTATAGTTAATAAAGTGTAAACAAGAAACTATTAAAATGTAACACTGAAAAATGTTAATTTAAAATGTGTTTTAAATACTAATATGTATTTATAAATACACTTTCACACTACTTGTTTTAAATAACGTTCATTTGATTATTTTTTTTAATAACAGCTCATTTTTTACCAAATAAAATTAAGACATCACAAAATTTCTTTTTTTTTATGTTAAAAAAAATACCTTCTTGAGATCTATGCAGCTTCAACTGATTTTTTACTATCAGTCTTAAATTGAGCCAGATTTAGCTATAAGCTCAGAGATAGGCTCATATTATATGCTCAAAATACTCAAGAATGTTATAAAAGTAATAACAAGATTTTTATTGGAAGACGTGAAATATATATATATATATATATATATATATATATATATATATATATATATATATATATTAGAAAAATAGTTTTTTTTCCAAGGAACTAACTTTAATCAATAGGTGAGATGTCAAACATTATCTTATCAAAAGATAAAACGGGTGTTTAAACGCGGCCGCGAAGGCGGATCATTTATTTAAAAAAATATATGTTGCGATTTTTTAAAATTAAGCCGGACGCATTTAAAATACTTTTTCTCATCAAACCAATTTTTATTCTTTATTTAATAATAAACAGAAAAAACAGTTTGTCAATGTAAATGACAATTTTGTTGGTACCAAAGAGATTTTGGCATACAAAAAGAAGAGATGAGGTATTTACATTAGAAATATTATTGAAACAACCATACATCTTTACAAAAATATACCATAATTCTTCATTTATGTAGTTAAATTGAGACGATTTAGTAATTTTTTTGTATTCACTAATTTTGTTTAATAAAATTTTATCTCAAAATGTAATAAACAAAAATTGTATGATTAAAATAAATTCCAATAAATTGAACACAAAGAAAAATATATGTACATACATAAAATGATTAAATTATGATTAAGACAATGAATATATGACTTAAATGTGTAGATACCATTTAATAACTGTGAAATAGTTCGCATTTAATTAAGAAAAAGATATTTTGTTGGTTAAAGTTAATAATATAACTTCACAACTTATCTTTCATCAAATAAATGACAAAAAATACATATTTGACGATGTTTCTAACAAAAGATACCTACCACAGAGTGTACAAACTAACCTTTTGTTCCCAATAAGCATGATCACCATATTTGAATTAGAATGTTGTCGGGCATCATCGAGCCATGTAGTGAGATGATTGAAAGTCTCTCTTCGTGTAATATCATATACTAATAATGCACCCGCTGCGCCCCTGTAATAGGATCGTGTGATTGACCTAAATGCCTCCTGTCCTGCAGTATCCCATATCTGAAGTTTGATTTGTTTACTGTCAATTGTGATCATGCGAGCCCCAAATTCAACTCCAATAGTCAGATCGTGCACTGGCTGGAACCTTTTGTCTGTGAACTGGAGGAGCAGACAGGATTTACCAACACCTAAAATTTGTAGTTTTAAGATAAGGACAAGTCATTAATTTTAAACAGCATGTGGAGTCAGTTTATTGATTTATGAAATGGTTGTGGATGAGTTACGTTTTAGGTTAACCGTTTATTGCGTTTGGAAATCGTCGAGCATTTAATTGCGAAAACCTTTGTTTTAAAATTAGATCCGTACATATACACAAAAACACCTGATCTAATTGTATATTGAAATTGGGCACGTACCTGTGTCACCGATGATGATGTACTTAAATAAATACGCGTAAGACATTTTCGAGCGATCGCTGATGACTACCTATACAAATAAAACTATTAATCACTGGCAAAAACTTTCAATCAACTTCGTAAAACACAATGACAGCTGTCTTGCTGTACGTCATTTACTGAAATGCGCAGTTCGACAGTGCGCTCAAAACGCCTCCACATTGGTTAATCGATTTTTCGTTTTTCAGGAAGCGCTCAAACGTGCGTTCGTTTTTTATCTACAGAAAAGCAACCCGCATTCGAATCTTGGTATCAGTTTTTATCCCCCTAATTGCGTTTTCGATCCGTTCGAGTACAACGCAAATAATTAAGTTTAACCTTGATTTTTTGAATGAAAACAATGTACAGGACCGAACGCCGCAAGATTTATCTTAATATTCAAAATAAATAAATAATAAAAAAATATGTTTTTACTCATCAATTTATTTCAGATATAATTCCATATAAAATAAAACAGTGAATAATTAAATAAAATGATTGTATTCAAAAAATTTATAATTTAGATCTTTGTGGACTTTCAGTGTTTCTATCTTTGCTTTCTTTCTTATGATCCGCCTTGCTGTTCTCCTGAATGGCTAGCTCCTTTTCGTAGAAGATTTTTTTTTTTGGCTCCGTCGATTCGTCGGCACTTTTTCGGGGTTTCGATTTGGCCGTTTCGTGTTTATCTTTTACAGTATGCTCTTTTGGAGCATGTTCTTTAACGTTCGGCTTAACTGATATTTCTTTTGACATTTTTCTATGCTGAAACATAATTGCTTTATAGTAAACCACTGCACCATAGACAAACTAGCTTACAGAGCTGTTAGATTCTCTACTGGTTCCAGGTCTATTCTGCTCACCTTCCAAACCGTAATTGAACCAGGGATCCGCCCTAACAGCGTTCATCCTCGATCGAGATTTCAACGGTGCTAAAATTTTTGTAATCAGGAACTTGCAATTGGTACTAACCTTTGGCTCCCTCGGAAACACCACTTTATTCGAGACTTGCTAAAAATTAAAGTAAACATTATGAAACAACAATTAATTAAATTAATAAAAACAAAACTGAAATGTGCTTACTTTAATTAGTTCTTTGTAGTTGCTGTCATCGAAAGGTAATCTTCCGAAAACCATTGCAAACAACACAACTCCCATTGACCAGATGTCGGCGAACTGGGGTTGGTAGGGGATTCCCTTGAGAATTTCGGGAGATGCATAGGCGTAGCTGCCGCAGAAAGTTTCGCTTAACGGTATGTGGCCGTTTTTCGGTCTCACGTGGCCCCTGGCGAATCCGAAGTCTGACAATTTGATGTTCCAACCGCTGTCCATCAGTAAATTCTCACATTTGATGTCTCTGTATCAAAAGAATTCAATTAATTTTATCGTAGTTTTATGCCTGAATTGTCTTTAGCATTAACGTTTTTGCTTGTTACATTTAGAAGAAAAGTTCAATTTGTTTGGACAAATAAGTATCACGACAGAATCGAATTAACTTCAACAAATAGTTTCATTAATTTAAATAACATATACATAAATATGGTGTTAAAAAAGCCTCAGATGTCAATTTCAGTTTCTTGAAAAAAAAAACAAAAAATTTTAGTAAATGTTATAATATTTTCAATTAAACTTTTTATTTATTGTTTAAAATTATCATTACCATTGTTTAAACTCATGAGTTCAAACGATCTTTATCTGACACGTATTATAATTAATACATATTTAATCAACCGTATACTTTTCCTACAGCCTAATTTTGTTATTTGTTTAAATAAATTTATCAGACTCTTTGTTAAAGCTTCTGCGTTGTACTTAATTAAGTTTTAAATTTACTTGTATCATTTTCCAGTTTCTACTCAAGTAGAGTGTGAAGTTATTCACATGAAATTACATTTATAAAAACTGATTAGATTATTCAGATTAGATATTGTCGGTACTAGTTGCCCAATTACGGATCTGGACCAACCTGTGAACAACTCCGCGTTCATGGCAGTAATCTACACCATCCACAAGTTGTCTAAACCATTTTCTCGCGCGTGTCTCGTCTATATACTGGTCTTTTCGTATAATATCCAACAGGCTGCCATTCTCTGCATACTCCATGACAATATAAACTCTGAAAATCGAACGTTTTATTACGGTACATTTTAAATATTGTATTATAAATCAATTTTAATGTTGTTTGTATCTAAGAGATGTCACTGATTAATCTCACCACTGGACAGAGAATAGAGAAGGATATAAGAGTCAGTCGGGGAAAAACCACCACAAAAGGGTGTTTGCCTCTTTATGGCACCCAAGTCTAAGAGACTTGTGGGGTATGGCAATCAAGACATACCCAACACATAATTTTTTTGGCCATGGGGGCAGTTTCTTGGCAATGTACCAGAGACGCCTCCTCTTTATCCTAATTAAGTAAATTTAAATTACATTGATTACTTAATGTGTGGTTAAATAATCAATAATAATTTATAAAATATCATTTTCATCGATACACACCTATGTGTCGTTTCAATTGCTTGGAGAAATCTAACAAGATTTGGATGTCTCAGCCCCTTAACAACTTCGATTTCCCTGGGCAAAAATTTTTTCAGATAGTCTTGGGGAGCTGAAAACTTGCTGATGATCTTAATGGCCACGTCCGCATCCTGGTGTTTGGTGCTTTTTGCAACCTAATTGAAACAGAAAATAATGAATGATGCTTGAAATCATTATTTTCATTTAAAATTTGAATTTCATTTGTATGACTTTTTTAACCTCTTTTGATATCAAAATTTAAATTATACAATGCCAAATACCATAAAGAGGACAATTCTTGGAAAGATTATTAGTAATATGTTGTTCCCCAGCTTAGATGCATGATTTTGAGTTTTACTGAATTGAATGATCTAAATACTTTAAAAATGCTTAAAAAGTTAATGATTTTGACTTTTTGAAACCGTCAATTTTTAATACTCATCAAAAAAATTCTTTTCGCCCCCCAATAAAACATACCCATACAAAACCCCCTTTTCTTACTCTAACTGTAGCATAGGATCCCGTTCCTATCGTCCTTCCCAGGAAGTAGCCGTGTGTTTCTAATACTGTGGGTTTTTTGTCCTGCTTGTTATCAGTACCAATAGAAGAAGTTGTAGGACTGCCAGTAGCGCCTTGTGGCTGGTGCACACTTGCAACAGAGGTAGGCATGACTCAGAATCTTGGATCATTTTACTAAAATTTTGATGGGACACATATTACTATTCACACTGACACTTTGACGTTTGATATGTTGTTAAGTCAATTTAATAATAAGGGTAACACTCTTGATTTTTTTTGAATGTCTCTTCCATTTTTGCCAATTATAGAACAGAAAATTTAAAAATAATATTAAATTAAAAAATATTTTTATTGTATTATTAAGGTCCATATAATGGTTTATTTCATGATTTGTTAATAAATTTGAACATAAAATCATATAATTTTATTTAACATTTTTTTATTATTTTATAAAATTCAAATTCGAATGAAATTTTGGTATTATTTAATCTGTTTTATATTAACGAAATAAACCATAAATATGAAACTTAAGGTATTTTTGAAGACTTCATTTTAATAATGATTTTTTTTATCAAATATTGCTTTAATATTAAAATAAAGATATATTATATTTGATTCGTGGAGTCAATTTTTCAAAAGTAATCGGTCAAAACTCGGTTAATAAAACACAGTTGATATAAAAACAATATTAGAAAGTTTTGTTAAATTTCAAATTTATGGTGTTTACCATTAATTGTTTTAAAATAAAATTAAAATTAATTTTTGAGATTTTATTTTGCAGTTCCTAGAATAAAAATCATACAAGAAAAAACTAAAACATTTTTCGTCTAAAATATACTTAACATATTATATTGACTTTAAAGTAATAAAATTAAGATTATCAAAAATTAAACATATATAAATTTACAAAGTATATATAATTAATTATATTTTTATGATATGAGCATACATGAAATTGTACCCATAGGATTCATAAGTCTTAAGTGTAATGCGGTTGCCTATACTAATAAAATATAACGTCCACACTATAACCACTTTTTTATGCAATGAAAATTTATGCATGTGAGAAATGTCAAGTGTCATGGCGATTTGTTATGGTGGTGTTATGGCAAATGTGTACAGATCTGAAACATTTCAATTTCCAGTTCATATTCAAATATGAATTCATCGGAGGAAAGTGAAAATGTGATAGCCAAAGAGGAGATGCCGTTTGGCAGTCGTCCGGCCTCCGACAAAAACGCAAATACCAACAACAATCCGGATCAATGCAAAGGTGCAATTCCGAAGACGAAAATCGCTGGCAAAAACGGTGTATCTGGTGGCAAAAAATCGGTTAAAATCAACAATAACACTGACAGTATGCCACAGTTAAATTGTGTAGTGAGTGGCTCAAGTGACATCCTGAAGAAGAATGGTTTTACCAAAAATGGTACAGTACCCAACAACTTCCTAAACAATTCGGCTTTGTTAAGTGATCAGGAGTCTAATTGCGGTGTAAACAATAAAGGACCGGATCCGTTTAACTATGAAATAAGGACGTTGGCTATTCCAGTTGAGAATGATTATTTAAAATTGGATTATTCTGAAGAAAACACTTTCGATAACTTGTATCAACAGAATCCCAGTGATTTTGAAGAATCGCAACGGTCACACGCTAATAACGATTCGGACAGTTGCAGCAGTGACACGGAATTACTTTCAGTATCTGATGATGGCTGTATATACACATATAAGGCTGATTATGTGGCTGATTTGCCCAGATCATTTTTTAATCTTGATATACCAATTAATGACAATGTGGAACAACCAGCAGATAATAAGCCAGGTAAATATATTTCAAATAAGATAATATATAATTACAAACACTGAATTTCAATAATTGATTGCTTGCCTAATGTTTAATTCAAATAAACCACTTGTTTTGGTTGTTTCATGTTCAATAATTCAAATAAAGTAGTTGGTTTATATACATCACTTGCTTTTTTAGTTATAACTTATAAATAACAAGTCAGGATATTAAAAACATCAAATAATGGGTTATTTGTTTATTCAGCTGCTCCAATCACTAATTTTCTAACAGTTTCAGGCAAGTCTAGTCCAGAAATGGATTTCCTGGAGATGGATTTTGAGCCAGAACCCACAGGTGATGCAGAAGGTGGCGTTTATCAACAACCACAACAAGCCACTGATGTCATTAAACAACCTGTTCACAAACCTCTTGTAAATGAAGCATCAAGTAGTTCAAGGGATCCATGGAAACCAGAATCAGATCCCAACAAGGATGATGCTCAGAACAACTATGAAACATTCTCTAAAATTTTATCACAATTTTATGACAAGAAACTTAACACATCACAGGATAAAAACGATGTTTCTGTGCTTTTTGGCAATAAGACAAAATCACATGACAAAGTTATTCATAAACTAGATATTGAAAGAAATGTATGTATTACCCATTGAGCTCCTTGTTCCCATTTACTTGAAGTTTATTTTCAGTGCTGGCTGCACCATAATAATGATGTGGAAATGATCTGGACAGAGCAGGAGGCAGCGGCCAAACAGATATCGCAGATATCGACGTCTTCGTGCGGTGCTACCGCTGTCCTCAACGTACTGAATGCGTTGCGATTACCTTTACCTACCATCGACCAAATCGAGGAGATGATGAACACTCGTTTCAGGACCAACAGCGCGCCGTTGGTCAAGTATCTGATGTCCAGGTCCAAGGCGGGGTGCAACCATAGGGACATTATCCGCGGGTTGTATGCTGCGTCTGACGGGCAAGTTTACTGCAGGTCAGCATTGGACTTTTATATGGTGTAAAAGGAAAATAAAAGTTTTTACGGTTCTTTTCATTGCGAGGGAACACAAATTATGAATGGAGAACTTAAACATTGCTGTAACTTATAAAATGTTATGAATGAATTATTGACAATAGTTTGAGATTTTCCTGGTGTGCAATATTCATTTTTCCCCATTTTAGCAACAAATTCAATATACTATCACTTCTTTATAATTGTTTTAATACTAATTTGAGTGCAAGGTTTAATTAACCTTTTTTTCATTATTCTAATATTTGTGAGTTTTTTCAATGTTTTAATTTCATATGTTATCATCATATAAAGATAAATTTGTAGAGGTAATATTGTTGTTTCACAAAATTACTAAATTTCGACGTTTGTAACAGAAATTGTACGTTTACTTTTGTTGTAGATTTTTCTCAATGCACCCACCGAGAGCCGTCAACTTAAAAAAGTGGCTCGGCTACTGGATTAAGCAGGGCGCCGTGCCTGTCGCTACGCTTAACCTGCAGATAGGTAATTATGCGACAGAGGAAATTCCCGACAATTGGCACCACCAAATGATATACGGCGTGGGACCATCTGGTGTCTACACCACCAATCCGCTAGACTGTGTGGATCCGGAGACGATGATGCCTCAGCTCAGCTCCGAGTCTGTTTTGCTGATCAAGCGGCGACATGTGCTTGCTAAGTTCCACAGCAGGACAGGGCTGGCGGATTTAATGAAGATCACTGATGTTCGGTGGAAAGACGTCAATGTAGTGGGTAAGTGGCAGAGGATTGGATTAGAAAACATTTGTGCTTATTTTAAAATCTGATTTGATTAATATTTTCTGACTGTAATCAGTTAAAACACACATGTGTATTTTCTTTCATGCTCAGTTTGATCCAATATTCAATTAAGTTATATGTAATATAATTGAATTGTTTTAGGTCAAGTGGCGAATATGGTAAGGGAAAACAGACGGGTATCACGTTTCGGATCAACGGTCACGTCGCATCTCAAGATTCCGGCGGACTACAAGGCGGGAGTAACGTTGGCGATGCATGCCAACAATCCAGCTCTGCCGTTGTTGCGCCAGTGTCCAGAACTGCCCTTGTTGACGGCGGAGTGCAAGTAACGTCAGTGCCTTTCGCGGGAACTTAGGTTGATTCGTTCGTTGTCGGAGAGTTTTACGAATCACCACCGATCATAATTGTATCTTCCAACGTTCGAACTAGATTACTTTTACGATTTTAAACGACGTAAAAGTAATGCTCAATGCACATATTTGTCAATTACAAGGCATGAGAAGGGTGCTTGAACAATTGCGTCATGTATATATTGTACAGTTAACAATAGACATATCTGTTTTAATTAGGAAAGTTTTGATATGAAAGTAAAGCTAATTGTAGGATATTACCACAATAATTTCATAATTCATAATAAAAATCACTTAAATAATAACTATCTGTCTAATAATATTGAATTGGGATCAGAATTCATTGTTTTGAACAACAATTTTAACGTTACTCTTAAAAATTAATGCATAAACACTTTTGAAACATGACAAATCAATAAAATATTAATTTACTGTTCCAATAATCTATTAAATTATATTACAAAAATTATTTGAATATTGAATCGAATTGAATAATTTAATGAGCTTTAAATTGCACCATTATCGACAAAAAATGCTTAGCGTTTTTAAAATAATACAAAACTAAACTGAGTTTTGCATTAGTTTTTTAGAGAATTTTTTAATTATAGCAGCAACATTATGTGATCCATCTAATGCGATAAATTTGAGAAGTTTAATTTTAAAAGGATTAATTTTCAAACGTTTAGCTAAATTTTATTGGGTTAAATTAATAACATTGCAATTTATCTTGTTTAAAATTAAACTGTAATAATGCAAATTTGGTAGGCACTAATTAGTATATATTGCTAATTGTAAGTTAAAGTTTTTTGTTATTAATCCTTTTGATTGAACCCTTTCAAACCTTTATAAGTGATATAGTGTGTGATAACAAAATTGTTTTATTGCTACACGAGTTGTATAATTAGACTTGTTTTATTTTGCTTATTTGTTGCTGTATTTTTTCGTGGAATTAAAAAAACACATAAAACTTGTGATAAACTACATAAAAGAACTTGTACATTGTGCCATTAGGTTTTAACTGAGCATATAATAGCCAAAGAAATCGTTTTTAATTTTGTAATTTTAATTATATTTATACCCCTGTTTGTAGTTGCAATACACGTATATGAAGAAACCATATTTTTTATTAATATTCATTAATATATCATTGCATATGTAATTAAGAACAAAGTAATTGACTTTTACTTATAGATGTTAAACATTTTATCATATTTTAATGTTAACAGGTTCTAACTTCTTGATGAGATGTAGAGTGATTGTGGCGGGGAGCCCTTCAGTTTCTAAAAACGAAGCAGCTATCGCAATCTTAAATATCACCCGCTAATTATCTGCAAAAAATTATGGGCTTATATCCAGTTCGTAATCGATCAACATTCTTGTTAGGGTGCCGGAAAAATCGACCAAATCTAATTTGATCCATCACACTTTTTCGTCGCAACTTCCTATCTTTATGCGATACATTTTTACTGGCAAAATGAGCGAAATGAGCTGAGAATTTTAAGTGCAAAAATTCAATTATGATTAGTATGAATACAAAGCCTATTACTGAGAGAAGAGGACGTTATGAAGACAATGCATTTTTTTTTTTTTTAAATTCAAACGTCGATGAATAATTTCTAAAAAATTGCAAAAAGTCTAATACTACCATTTTTCGCAATGTTTTAAAGTTTTTCAAAAATTGTTATGTCCGATCCAGAGGTAGGAAACTAGTTGCAAATTGGGGTCTGATGTGCTTTTTCCAGAATTCTAATTGGTTCGTGTCTTCGACATAATTCTATCATAATTATTAGCTTACTATCGTAATTATAATCATTTAAATGAATGATAAAATTAATTACTTATATACAATTCGAATAAAATTTCATTATGTTCATCTTACTATATTTAAATCAGCATTATAAAAATTTCTTAAAATATGATGATACATGTAATAATAAAATTGAATTGTTTTAGGTGAACTGTTGAATGTAGTAGCCGGAAAACATACGGTTACGTTGCATATATATATATATATATAATATATACATCTATTTGTAGCTGCAATACACGTGTATGAAGAATTCAAAATTTTTATTAATATTCAATAATACATAATTACATATGTGATTAAGAACAATTTAATTGAGATTTACTGCATGAAGATGTCTATCAATTTATAATATTTGAATGTCAACAGGCTCCAACTTCTTGATGAGATGTTGGGTGATAGTGGCGAGGAGCCCTTCAGTTTCCAAAAACGAAGCAGCTGTCGCAATTTTAAATAGCACCCGCCGATTAGCTGCCAGAAATTGTTGATCCCATTCGGACATCGTTTCGGTTCTCTTCCATCGCGGCGCCGGGTCCTGTTTATGGGCAATCACCCATTCGATTACCTTCTCCAAAATGTTAGCTTCAATCGGTACTGACCAAACGTCTTCGGTATCCAATTCGTAATCGACCAACATTCTAGTCAGGGTGCCGGAAAAATCGACCAAATCTATATCGATTTCGCAAACTTTTTCGTCGCAAGTTCCTACCTTTATGCGACACATTTTTACTGGCAAAATGAACGACACTGACAATTTCAAATGAAAAAATTCAATTATGATTAGTATGATGTGCAAAGCCTACTACTGAAACAGGATTTTGTAAAGAAAATTCAAACTTTGTTGACTGATTTTTAAAATATTGTATAACATAACTATTTTTCGCAATGTTTTAAAGGTTTTATTATGATTCCTGATCAGTTTTTGTATCCCATGCTTAGTACCAATTTTCTCAAATTTTCAAAAGTTTTATGGTTTTTCAAAATTTGTTATGGCTGTTCCAGAGATAGGAAATTGGAATCTGATGTGCTTTTTCCAGCATTCTAATTGGTTTGTGTTTTCGACATAATTTTATCATAATTATAAGATTACTATCGTAGTTGTAATCATTTAAATGATAAAAGTAATTACTTATAGACAATTCGAATAAAATTTCCTTATACTCTCCTCACTATATTTAAACAAATTAGCATTATAAAAATTTCTTAAAATATGATGATGTATGTAATAATACAATTGAACTATTTTAGGTGAACTGCTGAATATGGGAATAGAAAACAGACGGATATCATAGTTCCTTTGAGGGTCACGTCGCATCTCAAGATTTCGGTGGGCTATAATGTAGGAGTGACGTTGGCGATGCGCTCTAACAACCCAGCTTTGACGTTGTATCATGTCCAGAACTGCTCTAGCTGACGACGGATTGCAAGTAACGTCAGTGCCTTTCCCAGGGAACTTAAGACGATTTTTTCGTCTATTTTCATTATATCTTCCAATGTTCTAACCAGACTATATATATATATATATATATATATATATATATATGTCGCAGCGCGGTCAGGATTATCGGCCATTTCGAATATTAAATAACACGCAAATAGTCCTTACAATGTAATTGAACTAACAGGCACAGGATTACAACTAATAGTCAAACAATTAGGTAGGAGTCGTATGAAACGCGGTGATCCCGACGGTTATGCCAAGCCAAGACTTCCACGTAGCTTCCCTGACGGAGCTTAACTGTCCGCCCTCGCAGGTCTCCTCTACCGTCACCCTCGGTTCGAGTACCATCCCCTGCTTAGCACTTCCGCTGATTCCACCCAAGTACTATAAGTATGCAACCCATAGTACTACTTGCGTTTCACATGAACCCTCCGACACGGCCATTCTGACAAGTCACACGTCCTCGTGTGATTTTCCTGCAAATTAAGTTCAAACAGTAATAGTTCATTCGGCTTTTCCTGACTAATATCAGGCTATCGATAGTTTTATCAACCTTTCAAATCAAATGCATAAAAGTTTGCCCCAATGCGTGTTACATCTACGATATTTTCGAATATAAGACTAGAGTTTATCTATGGACATGAAAACCTCAAGATCTGCATCACTTAACCAGCAATACAGACTCGTCATCACTTAACCAGCGATGACTCTCAACAGAAATTATCACTTAACCAGCGATAAAATCTCTTCGCCACTTAACCAGCGACGGCTCTCACTAGAAATTATCACTTAACCAGCGATAAAATCTCTTCGCCACTTTACCAGCGACGGCTCTCACTAGAAATTATCACTTAACCAGCGATAAAATCTCTTCGCCACTTTACCAGCGACGGCTCTCACTAGAAATTATCACTTAACCAGCGATAAAATCTCTTCGCCACTTTACCAGCGACGGCTCTCAACTTAATCAGTGTCCACACAGTTTTCAGTCCAATGATAAAATAATAATAAAAAATATAAAAAAATGAATAAAATTAAGATTTAAACTATTATTTACGTTGATTCTTCTTCTTCAGAAAAAGTGATTAAATCATCGTCATTGGGTACAAAGTTTTCTGGCATTTTCTTTATGCGGTCATACCAAATAAATATCTGTTACAAGACACTCATAAAATAATTATTACATTTTTACAATTAACTCTTTCCCAAAATAAGACAACCGATTCCATTCAACACAGGTACTGTTTAGATCTATTTCAAAATATCCAAACATGAACATTGATAATAATTCAAATGCCTTTGTTTATATTCCCAATTAAACACATGAATCATCGTCTAAACAATGATCATCTACACACAACGTCTCTACATTGCCTCTGCCCCCTGCGCCATGATCAAAACCAACTGATTTTGCACTTGCAGTTACAGATCGACACATGTAAGACAATCCACAGTCTCACTACTGGGACTCAAACTGACGTCTCTTTCAACGCCTTCAAGTTCAACTGGAATATAACTTTCTGGCATTTTCCACGATTTTTCATGCGCTTACTTATAAGTTCGATTGCTACTTAATGACTTCAAAAATATAGATTACCATTCAATACCTCTATCAGGAAGAAAACAATTCTAAACATAGGATCAAATTTTGTTTGGTGTCTGACTTTAGAGCGATCAAACATGACTTTATGATATTTATGTAAATTTTGCATACTTCATAAACTTGATATACAAGATATTGAATAGACTTTTTTTAAGAAAAGAACATTTCTCCGTATTAAAAGAAAATCTAGCTTTTGTCAGTTTCTATGTCTAAATTTTGAAAATTAATTTTGTAGGAATCGTTTAAAACGCACATGTTAACTACATTGATTTTCTTTAGGCTAAGTTCCTCAAATGTCATATGAACAGCTAATCCTTTACTCAAAATTTCTCGGTCAATCATTGTGTCATGTTGCTAACAATAATCCGGTAAAAAGTGAAACAATACTTCAAGAGAGATATTATAAATTTCAACAACAGCCTAAATTTGTTAGGTACTGTTTATACTCATCTGTCCCATGCCAGTCATAACAACAACATTAGAAAATCGTTTACCATTAAGCTTAAGTGATATAGATTTTTTAATGAGCGAACATTCCGACCCGGAATCAAAACAAAATGAAAACTTCTCACCCTTATGTTTTAAAGTGGCTGCAGGTGTGTTTACCAAACACATATTGACGCGACGCTCGGTACTTGATCCCTTCGACTACGGATTGGCGTCTAAGTGGTTGGGTACAGTACAACGTGATGCAAAGTGTCCCTGTCGTCCACACTTGAAACAGGCAATCGATGGCTTCGTTGAATTTGGTCCATTGAATGATGGGTGTCCACTCGAGGTACTGGGTCTCGACATCTGGTTCTCATCATTTCTTGAGCTCCGACACTTGTCCGATTTATGACCCAATTTCCCACAATTGTAACATATTGTTGAAGCCATTGGTAATTTAGGCTTTTTATTGGGGTTGTGGTCGAAGTCGTTCGTCGTTGATTTCCTTTTCATATAAGAAAAAAACGGTCAGTTCTTTTAGCAGTTTAGCTCTTGTATCGATGTCGGAGGTAATCGCAAGTCGACGAGTCCTGGGTTCGAATGATGCGATATGTGCAAGAACTGCACTCGCTAGAATTTCTTCTCTTGTCAGATTCGAACACCTAGTCATTAGCGACGTCATTTGGCGAGCTGCATACGATGCAAGACATTCATCATCCTTTGGCTTATTGTTTAGGAAATTTAGAAAAACAGTCGCTGTTGTTTCGGGACAATGATATCTTGACGCAAAAATGTCTTTAAATTCCGACCACGTCATCTCCGGGTATGTCACTTTTGATAGCCAAGAGGATGCTTGACCCCTTAAAGCTTTACTAAGCAAAATTATCAAGGGAGCACCACTCATTGATTTGTCCGAAATGCACATATCTGCCGTCGAGATCCAAGCTTGTGCATCAGCGTTCTCTGTATCCGGATCAAACTCTGGCAATTCTACACTGACCTGATTCGACGGTGGCCGCAGAGCTTGTAGAAGAGCCAAAAAGTTCCTATTTTGTTGTTCCAATAGCGACTCCCACTTCACTTCACTTCCACCAGATCCAGATCCTGATCCTGATTCAAATCTTGATTCAGATCCCACTTCTGATGTCGCAGCGCGGTCAGGATTATCGGCCATTTCGAATATTAAATAACACGCAAATAGTCCTTACAATGTAATTGAACTAACAGGCACAGGATTACAACTAATAGTCAAACAATTAGGTAGGAGTCGTATGAAACGCGGTGATCCCGACGGTTATGCCAAGCCAAGACTTCCACGTAGCTTCCCTGACGGAGCTTAACTGTCCGCCCTCGCAGGTCTCCTCTACCGTCACCCTCGGTTCGAGTACCATCCCCTGCTTAGCACTTCCGCTGATTCCACCCAAGTACTATAAGTATGCAACCCATAGTACTACTTGCGTTTCACATGAACCCTCCGACATATATATATATATATTATGTATAAATGTAGAAGTTAATTGTGGGATATTATCACAATAATTTCATAATTCATAATAAAAATCACTGAAATGATAAATATTTGTGTAATAATATTGTATTGGGATCAGAATTCAGACTTGAGATATTATAATAATTTAATGGGTTTTAAATTGCACAACTGCCCGTTATTGTGTTTATTTTTGTAATTTTAATTATATTTATACATCTATTTGTAGCTGCAATATTAATATTCAATAATACATCATTACATATGTAATTAAGAACAATTTAATTGGCATTTACTGCTTGGAGATGTCTATCAATTTAATTGAATGTCAACAGGTTCCAACTTCTTGATGAGATGTTGGGTGACAGTGGAAAGGAGTCCTTCAGCTTCCAAAAATGAAGCAGCTGACCCAAGTTTAAATAACATCCATTCATTAGTTTCTAGAAATTGTTCATCCCATTCGGACATCGTTTCAGTTCTCTTCCATCGCGGTTCCGGGTCATCCTTATGGGCGATCACCCATTCGATTACCTTCTCCAAAACATTCCCTTCAATCGGTACTGACCAAACGTCGTCAATATCCCGTTCGTAATCGAGCAATATTTTAGATAGGGTCTCAGAAAAATCGGTCAATTCTATATCGATCTCGTAAACTTTTCCATCGGAACTTCCTATCTTTATGCGAAACATTTTTCTGGTAAAATGAACGAACTGAATTGACAATTTTGACTGCAAAAATTTAACAATGATTTGTATGACGTACCATGCCAACTATTTTGAAACAAGTTTAGGAAAAGGAGACGACTCAAAAATATTGTTGAATAATTTTTAAAAATCAATTTGCGAAGAATTTGTACTACTAATATTAATACTAATAATATTGCAATTTTTTGCAATATTTTATTTTGTCAGAATTTCTTTGCCTAGTACTAATTTTTGCAATTCTCTAAAGGTTTAATGATTTTTCAAAAATTGTTTTGTTGATTCTGATACACACACCGCAAATAGGACAAACAAACTGGAGTGTCCTGAAATTCATTGCTTTGATTTGTTTGATGTAATATTATTAATTAATTATTAGATTACTACAGTAATTGAATTCATTCATTCATTAAATGAATGATTACTTATATACAATTCGAATAAAATATCATGACCACTTAACTATATTTGAACTGCTGGGAATTTCTTCCCTTGCAAATGTCGATAGTTTGACAGATGTGAAGGTTAAAACATCCTTGTAACAAACATAAACAAAAATGCTCGGCCAAAATTACAGTTCAAAAATGAGCATTTCAATCAAGCATAAGTAATTTGTGAGCCGGTTTTAAGTAGAATGCGGTTTAAACTTACGAAGACCGTAACTTTCTTTCTGTTCATCGTCCATTGCCTAGTTTTCTATTACATAGTACGTTATTTTGGGAAATTCAACGAGTTTACTACTTTCACGCCGCAAGTATCGTTAAAACCCACCACACAGAATCCCATTAAACACATAAGCAAGATCGTAACGGTAGTTATTAGAGATTTTGAGCCGTACGAAAACGATGTAACCCTCACAGCTCAGTCTTTCATAAATGTTTTTCCTAATATTAACATACTCATTCTCTATGACGTACTCCCGTATCCACCTTTAGATATAACACTAACTAATTCTACACTTGCCAATGTAAAACTAATAAATCTTTCACCAAATTTGAAGACTCCTTTGGTAGAAAGATATCCTGTGTTTGAAATAAAGACAAAATATGTATTGTTTGTACCTGATTCCACAAGACTTACATCCCGCCAGTCAGTGCAAGCAATGGTTAATGATCTCAGAAGGCAACCGAATAGCATAGTGGTGGCACCCTTAAATGGAGGAAAGAAGGATTTTAATTGTTTAAGGATTAACGTCAACGTTAAGGAATGGACTTTAAAATACAGCACCCTTAAAAGTTTAACTTGTGACGCCGTTTCTGGAAGACATTTAATTTTACTTGAGACTGATATTTTGAGAAAACTCACATATGCATTTTTCATGCCATTTCCTCAGTCACTGTATATTCAGACTTCATTGTTACCAGTAAAGGTAAATTATTATGATGTTCATGTTATTTTTGTTAATTACAGATTTTCTAGGTGAGAATTCTTAATCGTGTTTCTTTTCATGATGGAAAGCCAGTATTAAAATCCCATCATGCCCAGTGGAAAAAGAAACAAACTGATCAAGGAAGATTTAAAAAGCTCTATGAAGCACTCAAAATCAAGCAGGTTGTTAGGGAAACTGGTGTAACAGAATGGTTTGGCTGCAACCGAGATACAATGAGGTGTTTTGGTAATATTGTTGAATCTATGCCCTCTTATTTATATGAAGGAAAGTGGACACCACCTTGTTGTTTGTCAAATCTAAAGAAAACAGCAAAATATGTATTCAATGTTCTTGATGAAGCTGGTATACGCTACTGGTTGGAAGCTGGAAGTTTGTTGGGGGCTATGAGAAGTGGGGATATTCTTCCTTGGGATCATGATGTTGACATTGGATTCAATAGGGATGACTTGCACAGATGTTCCTGGTTGCTTCGCGCGAAGGAAAGACCTATTGTAGACAACAAAGGTTTCTTATGGGAAAAGGCTACTGCCGGAAATTTCTATAGGGTACATTTTAGTAAAATGAATAGAATTCATGTTAATCTGTTTCCATTTTATACGAAAAATGGTACAATGACGAAAGATTCTTGGTTTACCAGTCATAAGAACATGGAGTTTCCTGATAATTTTTTACATCCTATGTCTAGTATTGAGTTTATTGGCAGGAATGTGCCAAGTCCAAATAATATTAGAGACTTTCTAGAACTAAAATTTGGCAAAGGAGCCATTGAGAATCCTGAATATCCAGATCCTACAAAAATAAAATTTCCTTAGAATCCACTAACTTATCTATGTTACAATTTATGCCAAAGTATTTTTCTATAAGTACAAATATTATTCAGGAAGAATTTTGCACATTTACTTCCAATTTAATTAAATTTGCCAAAATAATTGTAGTTGTAGTTGTTTTAGATCTTGACTGTTTTTCTATAGTATTCTATATATTTCGTTTTGTATATATTTAAACAGAATCGTTAATTATAAATACATTTTTGTAAATACCTGCAGTTACACATGTAAATATTCTTTATACCAAGTATAATCTCATGTAAATTTTGTAATCTAGTCAGAAAATTAACTAATAATTTATTCTTTAATATTGTAAAAATATTAAATTATTCTATTGTGCCAAAAATGCATGTTACTTGTACCTAATATTGTTTAAATGAATTTTGTAGATATTTATTGACCGTTAATAAAATATGAAATAAAAAGCACATTTTATTGAGTTATAGGGAACGAATTCAATAATTAAAAATATATCCTCCAAATTAATTAGACGAAAAAAACGAAGGTTTTTCAATAAAGAAATAATTAATAATTTGAAGTAGTTGATAAATTCACCCCCAATAGATTTTAATTTATATATTGTCTGTCATTCCCCCTTCAATATCAAGCTCTTGCAAGAAACGTTTTTAAAGGATTGGTTCATTAATTGTGTTTATAAGAAAAATGAAATGAATTTTGTTCATAAATTTAATAAATTTTATTTCAGTTGCAATAATAATAAGTTTTTGCGTTTTTGTTTTTATACGACGTAACATATGTATTTAAAGACTACATTATTTAATCAATTTATTAACTTCTGTATTGTCATAAATCTAGATAGCACTTCAATAATATTATTTTAATTTAGTATTTCTAATCATCCTCATGGCCAGCAACGTCTGGAGGGCGTGTTAACGTAATAGGTTCTCTGACTAGAGCTAATAGTTTATCAAGTTTCATGCATTGGAGAGTCCACTGGTCCAAGTGCTGTTGTTTTTTGGGCGCCTTACATGGGATTCTAAGATTTGGTGACAATTTCAACGCAGACACAGAGCCCCTTAAAATATCAAATAAGATTTGTTAATTTTTTAAGTCACTATGAAAGCATTATGTTTTACTTATCGTCTCCGACAATGATGATGGGCAATTTTGGATTGAAAGCAAGTCTTGTCAGTTTATTTCTTTTTTTGGAAACTACAGCTTGAACACAGATAGCTTTGTATTTGTTAACGTTGATATCGAAAACGTACACCTTTCCATCGGTGCAAACTGCTGCAAATACCGTGGACGAGTATGGAGCCCATTTCACATCCATCACTCGTTCTCCCAAATCAAATGAAAAAAGGGCCTCCCTTAAATATTAACGAATGTTATATATAACAAACTATATTTTAATAACATACAATCTATTGTCTTCCCATATTTTCACTCTCCAATCGTTACTGCAAGATATAAATATGGATTTGTTATATTTGTTGTAATCAATTCGACTGACAGGTAGATCATGAGCTTTGTACGTAAGTAGGTATTGAGCACTGTACTGAGTTGTACACTTATAGATAAGACCTTCTTCTGTACCAACTAAATAAATTTGAGGGTTGTCAGGATGAAACTGGATGCAAGAAGCACTACCTGAAAATAATAAATATTAGCTCTAAATTATTTAATACCATCCATTACTTTTTAATTTAAATTTAGTTCCATCAGGTCCGGGTGCTGGATCCGTCTCTAAATACAAATTGATGATCGTTACTCTAGTCAGTTCACTTTGTACAAGTATCCAATTATTAACTAAACCATCAGTAGCTATTGAAAAAAAATTCAGTTCCCCATCAGCTAAATCCGGTCCCCATTTGACCTAAAACAATCTAGATAAAAAACAAGCAGTTGAAATAATTTTAACAATTTACCTCCCACACAATTCCTCGGTGTTTGTTGGTCACATTATTACTACTAAAAATTGGTTCACTGCACGATAGTTGAACGTTGAAAATTAAAACTGCTCCATCGTATCGACCAATTACCAACATGTATGGATATTTGGGATGCACATCAGCACACATAACTGCTGCATCCGTCATACATATGTAATCGGGGAATGATGGATTTTTAATAGTAAATAGACACACAGCTCCTTGTGGTATTGGTCTCATAAAATCCACTAAAAGTTATAAAACCATATAGTAAATTTGGCATTTTATTAAATGATACATACAGAACCCCAAACAAACTGTGAAAAGATCATAATAATATGGGTTCCAGTCCAAGTCCGTAACCGTGTTCGTTTTAGTTTTCTCGTAAGAAAACTTCCAAAGGGGTAATAAAGTTCCTTCGCCAACTCTATATTCATCAGATGGATCATCCCAATACCTATAATCTAATAAGAGACATTAATCATTAATAAATAATTAACTTAAATAACTTCGTTCGTTACCTTTAGCTATATCGGTGTAAGAATTCAAATTAAGCATTCTTTCCAAAACCTTCCAAGATTCCAGTACTCTATTTTGCACCTCTTCGCTGAGTCCTGGTCCTTTTTTACCTTTAGCACCAGCAGGACCGGCTTTCCCTCCTCTCGTTGGAGCAGACTTCTCTTGCTCTTTTCTTAACTTCTCCAACTCCTTTTGTTTTTGTTGTTCTGCGAAATCTTCCTGGTATGCATCATAAATTACCCACTGGAGAACATTAGCCGAAAATGTAGCTAATGGAGGTGGTGTGGTTTGAACCTCTTGAGACTAGTATTAATTAATTAGATTACGGTACGAACAAAATGGTGTATAAAGGCACTTACTCTCGTAGGATTGTTATAAGTAAGAGCAGCTCTCTCAGAAAAATTAAAGGAGTTAACTAGCTTCCTGGGTCTTCCTCCTTTTTGTTGGGCAGCCGCCTTAAAGCCGCCTCCTCCCCCTTCATGATCTTCATGCTCCTCATCTTCTTCCTTCTCTTCTTCCTTTGGAGCAGGCGGGGGAGCATCATCTTCCGTTGGTACGACCCCTTCCTCCTCCTCCTCTTCCTCTTCATCATCAAGGGTCTGCTCGTCCTCATCCTCTTCTTCCGGTTCTTGACTTACGATGACATGTTCTTCTTCATCCTCCAGTATTTCGTCGGCTGCATTTGAGAACTTTGAGGATTACCGTTGCGGAAATTAAAAGTAACTTACGATCAAGACCCATTTCGATCATTTGTTGGCGTGCTTCGGGTTCGCTTCTGTGGAGGAGCGTTCCATGTTGTTGGTAGATGTGTACTATGTTCGTGACAGCTGGTACGGGAACAAAGGAGCCCACTCCATAACTGAATTCGACTAAGCTGTCGGGTAAATGCGGGTTATCTGTAGTAAGAGCTCTTGGTATGACTTCTTTTAGTTCCTGTGTGAATAGGAAATAATGTATATAATGGTGGTTTAGAAGAAGAGACTGCATACCAATTCAGTCAAATCAACTTGGTTGTCTGGTTTTTGAAGCCTGGGTCGTCTCCACTCATCAAAATCATCTTCAGGATCAACCGTTGTCCTGCTACGGACCTTTTTCTAAAAAAGATTTTGTCTTGTAACATCATACTACAATCGTTTAATTAATAAAATGGTAAAAGTGGTGCTTAAAGTGTGATTTTAATAATAATAATGAATTAGTAATTTTGAGTAATGAATTACTTTATGATTATTTACCACGTTCGACTTTGTCATTTTCATTGAATTTGATAAAATTAGTCCTGCAAATAAAATCAGGAGCGCTTTGACGTAGAATGTTTTACCGTTGTCAGGACAACAGGCCTATTAATTCAAATCCCATTATGTACCCCAATTGATAATTGATTGGTCATTGCGGGAGAGATCGAATTAAATTTAGTGGAAATTTGATCGAATATTTTAGTAAGCGCGGCATATTTTATGTGGACTTTTTATACGTTCGTTCGCTCCTGAAACCACGTTATTGATTTTCGCCTAGCGGAGCCGCACGCTCTGATAATGGCAACTTCAGTTTGGTAAACGCTGCACAGCTGTCACTCGTATTTTGGCTAGTATTTTTCCCAGGTCCATTTGATCTTTCTGAATTTTTTTCCACGTTTGTTGTGACGCTGCCTTAGATAATCAAGTCGAATTTGTTGGGCACGATGTGATAAGTTGTTGTGGTCTCTTATATTAATTGTATTTTGATTATTGTAATGGAAGACAGTGGAATTGATAGTGGTGATCATCATGGGGATAACGGATCTAAACCTAGCGTATGTATATGGGTTCATTCATACAAAATGTATCAATATGATGTATGATCATACATATATGATTATTTTATCAAACATATGGTGGCTATATATTACTGAAATATTAAGAATGAAATAAAAATAACAAAGAAACTATATAAAAAGCTGTCAAAATTCTAATGGATATGGTGAAAAGTATAAACATGTTTTATAATAATAATCTTATTGTACCTAACAATAATTAGTTTTTCTTTGTTTGTAATCCGGAGATTTGTTTTAAAAATCTACTAAAAGATATTACATTAATTTTGGAAAAAATATTAGATCAAAATGTAATATAAAAACAGATGTATTTATGTCAGTATTGAATTTGTTATTGTCTTGTCAGTTTTACTTAGGCATGTGACTTATTTCTCACATTTAAATTGTGACACATGTTTACTGCGCCGTGTGACATTTTCATAATAGAATTTCACTGACCTTTGCGAACTAAATCTATATTTAAAATTAGATTTCCTGGTGTACGTAAATCCTATTAGAATGTCTGCATGAAAATTTGGACATTTGAGGAAATTTCACACTTTGCTTTTAATTTACATCATTACATTAAATCTAAGGTGAAGTTAATTTGTCTGCTTAATATAAATTAATTATTTAGGTCCAATAATATTATAAGTCAAAAATTAAAATTATTAAAGTGTTTTGTTTTTAATTCAGAAAAGTATTTTTGTAGACAATAGGCATGTGAAAAGTTTTAAGGATGAAATTTACAATTTTAGGGAAGTGATTCTTCAAGTGCTGGTAGTAGCAGATCGCCGCCGAGATCGTCGAACATATCCACGTCCCGACAGCTACAAAGAAAACTTGAGGCTAGGATAGAACATGCGAGACGTCTACATCAGGAGTACAACTCGACGCCTGGCCTAATTCCCATACAGAGACTTCCCATTCCCGGTGCCAAGGATCATCAGCCGTTGGTCCAATGGGACACCGACGATAGGTGAATGAACTAAAGCTTGTAAAAAGTGAATATTTCACAAAAATTCCATTCAGTTACTAATTACACTTGTAGTTTACTATTAATTTGACTATTAAATCTGAAATATGAAGCTACATTAAGTATACCGACATACATCACCTATCATAAAGGAAGAGTCTAATTAAAAAGATAAAAACAAAGAATAATTTTTTATACTTTGAATGAATTAAAGAGATTTTTGCTACTAAAAAGTCACAAAAATTTCATTAAGTTGTAAATTGCACTTGCAGTTTATTATTAATTTAACTATGAAACTGAAATATGAAGTAATATTAAGTATGCTGACCTACATCACTCATTAGAAATAAAGTGTCTAAGTAAAGGAGTAAAAACAAAGAATAATTTTAAAAACATTGAACCATGTATTGTAAATTACACATACAAATAATGAACGTGTAGTAAATGTGTGAAATTTCAGCGAAGAAGATATTGTAAACTTCTTCCCATTGTCGAGAAAGGAGTCCAGAGTGCACCAGGAACTGACCGACACGTTTAGCATAGAGGAAATGAGCATATCAGGAGACGATGAGGAAGAGGACGAACTGAATCTTGTGCCACCCTCGAAGATCTACAAGAAATTTGGTTGTTGTCCATTTTCGTTTTGTGTAATTATGTAATTGTATTACTGGTTTGATAAATGGTTTCGTTATGTTAAACGTGAAGGTTTTTTGAGTCTTGGGAATGAAAATATAGTGCTTCTATTTTCATCTAATAAATAAATCCGTATACATGTCAATTTTTGTGCAGAAACCATTAAGGGTAGATTGAAGTTGTTTATTTTATCTATATATTTTTACTATTACACTTTTCAGGGTAGTAAAATTGTAGTCGTAACAAAATTTTTTTAGGATATTTGATTCTTATACCAGAATGAGACTGATAATGACGAAAAGTTTTGATGGGAATAATTTTCAGTATTCAATTTAAAATAAAATGTTTAAAAAGATGGAAGTTTTGAAGTGATAATAAAGTCTCTTGTCTTAAGTTTTTAGGTAAAATTGTTTAGTTAAAACAAATAATAGTAGTAAATCAGAATGTAAATGTACTTTTATCTTTTAGTTACAGTGCCATAGATGCTTACATTGAAAACCTTTTTATGTCTTCCTCTTTTTCAATCGAATACATAATGAAAATTGGAGGGTCCATGATTAGATACTATAATATATTGATTAATCATATTAAAAATAATTGATGTTATGGTTAGTAAGTGAGGATTTTAAGACCAAGTTATACTCGATAGACATAGCGTGTAATTTACCGCACATTACATGTAAATAGCACTAATTCTGAATTTCAGTCGCTGTGTCGCAGTGTGTCAAAGGTTCATAAAAACCTTTACTAGTGCTATAGCACGTATTAGTTTCATTTTCTATTGTTTTAACATGTGTGTTTTTTATTTGCGTATTATCGGCTTATTTTTATTTTTGCATCGATGGGGAAGAATTTCAGTAAGTGCTAATCTGAACTTCTTAAGAGCACCTCGTTTTGATATGACTTGCTGAATTTCTATATCCAAAAGACATTCTTCACCATCGATATGTTTACACTCATCTGTAAACTGTCTCAGGTTACTGGTTACGAGATTTAACGTCTGTTGATGTATTATATTAAATAAATATTGAATAAACTGTGTTAAATTTTAACAATTTTATCATGTCAAGTAAAACTAACCAACTTAAATTAACAAGTATGCCAACACTTTTATAAACTTGTGTCTTTTTTACCGAGTCATCCAAATGCAGTGCCAAGTCAAATACACATTTTATCAACATTGTGTATTGTTGTACATACTAATGAAATTGAAAACGCTGCTTGGCTTGATTTTATTTTATAGTTAAGATTGTATTGTTATTTATTATGAAATATAAATATTTTAATGGATTTGATGGTTTTATTTATACTAACATTCTTTGTAACTTACTTTGGTTTCAGGCTTTTCTATCTTCTCGGAAGTTTTCTCGGATACTTTTTCGGGTATTTTTTCATTTTGCTTCTCTTTATCCGACACCTTTTCGGATACTTTTTCCGATACCACTTTATCCCCCATTTTTCAGCAAATTCAATTACAATATGAACGTGACGCAGTAAAATAAATTTGATTTGACAATTTTGACAATTGTTAATGTGTAAAATGTTTTTGTCGAAATAAATTAGAATTTAAAGCAGGAAGTGAGCAACCTTTCAGATCATTATCAGTTAAAGAGAAAAAGTGTCTGACATTTAGGCCAAAAACAAACACAAAAGTGCAGTCATGAAAATGCAATTTATCTGATTTGAATACAGATATAATCAGTGTCTGGAATTGTTGCATGAAAAATTTCACAGTTTGCAAACAGAAATTGACCACCAAGGAAGGTCAAGTGATGTTTCTTCTTACTGTGTTTTCCTTAGAGTTTTCTGTTACTCTCTTGATGTCATAATATTTAAAAAGGAGATGGTGCAACATTTTTATTTTGGTTTTATTTTGTAATCACAACCACACTGTCCCATATAAGCAGGGTAACAGAAGTCCATTTCGATCAATAACACAAGTAAAACTTCCAAACCCACCTGATTAATTATCAACCTATTTCCATGATTACATTATTAACTCAAAATTTACTGATAATTTACTAGGACAAGTCAAAATTTCAAAATAACACATGTCCCACGAATTTTCGCCCACCCAGCAAAATCCAATAATTTGCGGAATGGTACGTAAAAATCGTGCAAGCAATTTAATTTAATTTTATCGACACAATTTTTCCAAACGAGGAAGCAGTACGTGCGTGATTGCCCCAATTTAAATTCGAATTAGCGTTCATTACTTATAAACGAATAAACAACAATAACTCACAGCATAAAATAGAGTGAGTGACAATCATAAATAGTATAAATGGTTTGCGCTACAACATATTTAAAACGTAAACGGCGACAATTTAACCGTTGTATTATCACATATATTAAGTCATCACCGCCGAACGATTTAAATATTGAATCTGGGTTTTATCTAACGCCGTTTTTATTTTTCTATAATTCAACGGCGAGGTTGTTTTGTCAACTCTCACACGGGTTGTGTCATGCAATACCCTTGTGCTTGTCAATCAGTTTGTGCATGGTGGGCCCCGCAAGTATGAAATTCATCGAGTCACGAACGTTTGTAAAGTTCCTAAAGATCCCGCGGGACGTCGTAAACCACGAAAACAAAAAAAAAAAAACATGTACGGTAACCCCGGAGATTAATTGCTCCCCGTTTTAAGTAATTTGTTATCGATATTCTGAATTATGGAGTGCATTTTTAATTGTCTAGATTTATGACTAAATGAAACTAAGTGGGGCAGGAAACACCTATATATATTTACTCATTTATGTTTCAATTAAAAAACATAAAATGGTTGCGATAGTCACAATACAATTTGTTTAATGAAAATTGCTGAGTGATTGCATAAAGATGAACGTATTTTCAATTAACTGGATGAATCTGTTGGTTTTTGTACTATTTGTGTGATTCGTTTTTGTAATAGGTTTTTTAATTTGTTAATGTACTAAAATTACACAAAAGTTGGGTTAAATGAATTTAATATAAAAAATAGGGGTTTTAAATATTTGAAAGGACTATATGCGTTTGTAAAGTTTTAAATTCACATTTCCCAACAAAGGTGAATTTAATTTCACCATTTTCATGCTTTTGTTATATTATATTTGGCATTTCAGCTTATTGTTAAACATATTTTATTGTGAAAATGTTTAAACCCTAATCTGTGGTTAAGTTATTTTTGTTTATATGGGTGAATTAACAGACATTAATAACATTATCTAATTAATACCAACTTTTTCGAGAAGAAAAAATTGCCATAAAAATAATTGACAAACATAACATATTTTACACAAAAGTTAAATGAATCTAATATAAAAAGATGAGTTTTGAAAGCACTATATGCATTTAAATAGTTTTAAATTTGCATTTATTATAATATATAATATTTTCAACTTATTTCTAGTTAGATTTATTGTGGAATTCCAAAAAGTATTATTAGGTTAATTTTTTGTTTTAATAACATTATTTAATTAATACTAACTACTTGGAAAGGAAAAGTTTGTCATGAAAATAGCTGAAAACTTTTATCTATCTAAAATGCAGATTGTAGTTATTTTTAGATGTTTTCAGTTTAACTCTTCTGCTAATTAAACTTATTTAGAAGTTTTTAGTTACATTTATATTTCTATATTTGTATTTACGAAGTTTTAAATTCATATTTTCCACTAAGGTGAACGTAATTTAATTATTTTTGTAGTTTTTTTTAATATAATGACAAAAATGGACATTTACGGACTGAAAACAATAACAATTGAAGCTTTAATTAGTAAAAAAGTAGTAGTAATCGTAAAATGCTGCAGACAACATTGCTTAAGCTTACATTAATTGAGGTACCTTTATATTTGTTTTATTTGAGATTTGGTGAAGAGTCAATTGTATTTGATTTAATAATTATTAATTATGCGCTTGTTACATCATGAGAGTGCTGAAATTTTTAGAATGTGAATTACCTTTGTCTTGTTGATTCCTTTACAAAATTGTAGGAAAAAATAATGTACGGCATTCATGTTTATTTGAGATTTGCTGAAGAGTTAATTATATTGGATTTAATAATTATGCGCTGGTTATTTCATGAGTGTGCTGACATTTTTTCATTATTTCTTCCACTTTGAATCGAAATTGTCTTTGTCTTGTTGATTCTTGTATAAACTTTTAGGAAAAAATGAAATAATGGACGGCATTCATATTTATTTGAGATTTGATGAAGAGTCCATTATATTGGATTTAAAATAATTATGCGCTTGTTACTTCATGATTGTGCTGAAACTTTTTGATTAATTCTTCCATTTTGAATGGTAATTATTTTTATCTTGTTGATTCCTTTATAAAATTGTAGTAGAAAAGGAAGTAATGTAGGGCATTCATATTTCTCCGGTCTCCGCTAATCGCACATCCAATTAGACCGCGAACAAAGAGTCAGTTTCAAATAAATTGGTCCATCTCGATTTCCCATGTCCCAATTGAACGTCGGCCCCGTATCTGGTGCAAACCAGAACCAGAGTGTCGAAAGGGTGCCGTACTCTTCTGTAGGCCCCGCCGCACGGAAGAGGCCTCGTGCACCGCTCGCCAGAGGCTCAAATAGGCCTAATTGCACGAAATTGTTTAACATATGATCGCGCGGGGCCCGTGTGGTGGAGCATTTTGGGGGGAGCATGCGCGGGTGTCGAGGAGCATCCTCGAGGTTGGCAGTTAGCGGCGCATCGGGGTCGCAGAAGGAACCCCCGCGTTATGCTCGGTAGTGCGCTGGCCGTCATCACGGGGCGATGCTAGTCAGCTCAGACCTATGTCTGTCAGGAGCCTCCATCGCCGGGTGTCAGGACCCGGTGGATATGTGCACCACTTCCACAATCAGTAAGTGAAACCAACCGTCTGTCTTGTTTACGCAATTAATGTAGCCGTCGTCGTCGGCGCCGCGGAGCGCGGAACGCCTTCGCGGAAGGATGCCGGACGCGCCGCGGTGCCCACCGATGACGGCGCTCGACCCAAGAAAACGGTCATCACGCCCGTCGCGCTCGGCCATCCCACGTTCACCAAATCGCGTTATGTAACGCGGCTATTTCGCGTTCTGCCGGCCGTTTTGGGCCGGCACTCGTCCGCGATGCTCGCACCAATGACGTCGCCAAGACGGGAACGTCGTTCATCCCGGTTTAACAGCAACAACCGAGCGGGACAATATGGATAATCCCTGTTACATAATCGCACGAAATCTACATCTTCGCGTGGAATTTTAACAATTTCCAACTGTCTCATCTCATCTCCGCTGGTTACATAACGCGAATGTAATCTCATCATCGCATTGTCTCGCCATGCTTGTCTCTTTGATGTATCTTTTATGTTACTTTTATATTGATTATTGACTCCGAATATTTAAATTATTGTGCCGGCAAAAAATAACTTTGCTGAGCATATTGATCAGACGGTTCATTGTGTAACGTGGATTCCAACCAGATTTGGATGCTGTTGTGCTCAAAATAGACTTCGATTTAAAATGAACATGTGGGACATAAAAAATGATATCTGCTAGTTTTCAGCTAAAATTCATGAATGATGGATGATGTACCTATCGAATATATAATGTAAAAAAACTAATTCTGTTTGATTTTCTGACATTTCATTCATTTTGTTGACTCAAATTTTTACTGTTTGAATAAATTATTTATGGATGCCGATACGTTTCAATATGAAAAATCTTAAGCGTACGTTTTTCTCGCGTTTCAATAATTTGACGTGGGAAACTTTATGAAAAAAATTTGTTTCGGCTCGGTTCACGTTAAATGAATGCTTGCTGCGAATTTTTAATTTAGTTAAAAATAATTTTGGCTTTTATAAATATTTTTTTCTGAATATCTCTGTCAAATTGTTTTCTGTTTAAAATGTATTTCTTTTTTTAGACTCCTTCATATCTTACATGAGGGTATTAATGGAAACTAATTAATGCTAAACTCTTGGAAAAAAATAATTTGCCATAAAAATAACTAAAAAATGTTTAAAATATTCGAAAAACTTTCAGATATTTTTAAATTAATTAAGATATTGAAAAAAAATTAGTTATTTTTATATTTCTATATAACGACTGCAATTAATAAATATTTTAAGGTTTAATTCTGGTTTTAATCTTAAAATTTCTCATAGTTATTTTAATTTAATTAATACTTTTAATAGAAAAAAATATTTATTAAATATTCTGGAAAATTGATTTACAATTCTGTATGATTTTCTGGCAGCTATCAATCATTTTGTTGATTCAGTTATTTGCTGTTTGAATAAATTATTTATAGACGTCAATACTTTTCAATATGAACGATCTTAACCATTTCTCGGTTTTAACAATTTGACTTAGTACATGTTGAAAATATGATAGCGGATTATAAATTTAGTTTTAAAAATGTTTGGCTTCTTAACTTATTTCTGAACATTTTTTTTTGTGAAAATGTTCAACTGTAAAATAAATGGTTAAGGTACTTTTTTGTTTAAAAAGTATTTTTTTGGCTTCTTCATGTCTTATATAAGTGTAATAATGGAAAATAATAACATTATCTAATTAACACTTGAAACAAAAAAGTTTGCCATAAAAATAACTGAAAAAGTTTTGTCCAAACTATTCGTAAAATTAATGTAAATTGTAGAGTTATTTTCAGATTTAATCCTTCTCTTAATTAAATTTATTAAAAAAGTTTTTAGTCACTTTTATATTTTTATATGTCAACGAACTCTATTATTTTAATTAATATATATTTTAATAATTAATTCTTATTTTAATTTTAAAATATCTCATAATATAATTTAAAACTAATTAATTAATATAATTGTCCATCAAAAATTACGAAAAATTGGTGTACAAATAATTTTGTACGAATTTCTCTTTGAATAAATTATTTATAGATGCCAATAATACTTTCAATAGGAACAAATAATTTTATCTTGAGTAAGTTCCAGTTAAAAAATTATAAATTTAGTTTAGGCTTTGGCTAGAATTATTATAAGACGTTTTAATTAATATGTTATTTAATGTTATTAAAAAGTTTTTACTTATTTTTATATGTGTATTTAGTATGGCAGTTAGTAAAGTTTAATAATATAATGGCGTATAATATAAATGAATATCTTTAATTTAAAAAAGTCTATTAAAAAAATTGATGAATTGATATAAAAAATTCTGTTTGATTTTCTGACAGCTATCAATCATATTGTTGATAAAACTTTTTACTGGTTGTATAAATTATTTATAGGTGGCAATATGTTTCAATATGAATAATTTTTACTTTCTGATTTACTCACATTTCAACAATTTAACATGGAAAGCTTTCTACAAATAATTTTATCCCGACTCAGTTTCATTGAAAAGTATTTTTGACAATTATAAAGTTAATTTTAAATATTTTTGGTTTTTCAAATTATTTTTAAATAAATAATTGATAAAATTAATAAAATTAATTATACTTGTGTTGTAAATTTGTCATAAAAGTATCTGAATACTTCTTTCTAAAATATTACAAAAATTCATGGAGATTGTTGACTTATTTTTAGATAGTATTATTACAAAAAGTAGATAATTTTATATTTCTATATATGTATTTATGACTTAATATTAACACATTATAAGCGGGTCGGGTAAAAATACCCGTCTCGAGAACTGTTGATTATTATCGGGCCGGGTAATTTTTACCATTTTGAATGTATTTACTTTAAAAACGGGGTGAGATAATGTTAGTCTATTGGTTTACATACGGAACTGAAATAATTATCTCTTATTTTTTGTTATCATTCAACAACTTAGTTTGGACTATTTTGCTACCCGCCTATAGTGTGTTAATATCTTTAATTAAAAAATGTCTACAATCTTTTTTTATTTTCTGATACATTTCTGATGATTGATACGTTTTGTTAAATCAATTTTTTACTGCCTAAATAAATTATTTACATTCCAATATGAAAAATCATAATCAATTTTATCTTGTATTTGAATAATTTGACATAAAAAAATTTTACAAATACTTTTTTCATCACAGTCCTAATTTAAATTACTGCAAGTTATAAATTTGGTTCAAATATTTTAGATTTTTAACAAACAAAATTCTATGGTTAATTTATTCTTGTTGTTGTTAAATAAATATAAATATCTTTTTTAGTATTATGTTATATTTTCTATATATAAGTGGAAACAAGTAATTTAATTTAAACTGAGTATTTGAAAAATAAAATTGTTTTTTCATAAACGTAAATAAAAATCTTTTGTTCAAAATTCAGTAGAATTTGTTGTTAATTAGAAAATTTATTGCCCATTTATTCTTATGAAACGATTTTCTAACAAATAAGTTATTCTAAAATTCCCTTTTTTGACTGGATAAATATAGAAAAATTATTATAGATTTTAGAATTATTTTCATTCATATAAATAACTGTCTATTATTTAGTTATATTTATACCATCATTTGAAAAGTGTTTTTATTCTTTATTTAAGCTATTTTGCTGGCCAAAAGTGTGAGATAAACTTTTAAAAAATAGTGTTTATTACTAAAAAAATTTACATTCCTACAAAAAATTTTCATGATGTTTGTCAAACAAAAGAAAGGTATCTCGTTTTCATTTGAATTATTGTTTGTGCTTATAATAGTTATCAAAGTACTTTTGACTTTTTACGACTTCACTGTATATTTATGGATGTAGTTCTGAAAGTTTGTAATCTTTCAGCCTGATTATAATATTAAAACATCACGTAATATAAATTACTACCATCAATTTTAAAAAATACGAAGTCTTAAAGACAGTTAATTTAATATTTTAAATGGCATAAAAATCCATTTCCAATAAATTCACCTTGTCTATTTTTATATCTTGAAATTACCAGTTTATCGATTAATTCGAAAGTCAAAGTTGTTATGCCAACCCAAAAATAACACTCTCTATAAGTAAATTTAGCTAATTCACGTAAATAATAAATCGTTTTCGGCACACGGTACATTTGTTTGCCGTCGCATTCATTCCGTCGGGCTCATAACGAATTCTTTAAGATAACTCGCGATTGTTGACTGCCTTACGCTCACCGCAGAACACCGATATCCATTATGTGTTTTTATTTTCCACAATTTTATCCGTCTTGCATTTTACATTCAGTCGGAAATTTCCAAGCTCATCGGAAAACCGCCAACGTCGTAACGGACGCGGTGGAGAACCCGTGCAATTTTCATTTATATTCGAATGCAAATCCGCAAATACACCTATTTGTCTTGCTCGTGTATCGCGGTTGTGTAATCGCGTTATTAAATTTATATGCTGTAAAGGAAAAAAGGGAAAAACTGCATCGGATTCTGGGATAATAATGTTGTTTTGGCATTAGTCAGTTTGGAATTTTCGTTTATACAATATTCAAAAGCCCGACCCGGTTTATAATTGACAGTACAAAGTGGATATTGTTGTCGCGATATTTCCTGGTACACATTTGAATATTTCAGTCACACGATTTTCCCGGAATCGTACAATGATGTAAATTGGAATCGACTTTCTAGAAACGCGAACAAAATTCAGTTTGTACATCCGTAAGATAACTTAATTGAACGTTTAATTATCAGTCAAAAATATACGAAAAAAAAAAAAACAAAACGTTTCAGGAAATTAGTCAGTTTCAGTAACACGATTTTCGTGGAACTGTACACTGATGTAAATTGGAATCGAGCTTCTAGAAACGTGAACAAAATCCATTTTGTAAATCCATAAGATGACTTAATTAAACGTTTATTCGTCAGCCAAAAAAATAAAAAAAAACTTTTCAGGAGATCCATTTCTTTCAGCAAGGATTACCCTGCCTCGTCAGATGTTGGATAAATCCGGACAATGCGGATTCGGGACAAATAAATTTATTACAAAATTCTGAATATAGAAGTGTTTTACCTTGACACAGAAATGAAATTGTGTTTACTTAGTTCCGGCTGCATTTTGAAATCCCATGAATTCGATATTGTTTGTCTGTTGTAACGGACACGAATGCTGTGCCCTTTTGGGATTTTAGTGGCCCTAGTGGATTTCACTTTCCTTCGGTGCCTCCTGACAAGTTCATGACCATCTTCAATCACTTTATTCCACATCTTAAAACTGTCTTTCTCCGGATCACTCCAATTTTTTATTACGTTGTTGCATTGTGAGAGAAATCATAAACTGAGAACGGTAAGATTCTACTTCTTCCTATTTTAGTACACCATTAGTTGGCAATTCACCGTTTAGCCGTGAGCCTGTAGTACGAGAGTACTTTGACTCTGATTCATCCGACTGGCAGTTTCCAAGGACGAAAGTCCAATTTAAGCCAACACTTCTCCCTCCAACAAACTAATTTAGACGACTAACATATGCCGTACCAACGGCATTTGAAAGCACCGAAAGAACCCTTTGTGTATCGGCCGAGCCCCAGATTCTAGGTAAATTTGTAAAGGAAAAAAACTGACATTTTGGCCCCGCGTCCAATTTTAATAGTTTCCAGGACCCGAAGTTGGGGGAGTGTGCTAAGGTTAATGTTTCCCAGGCCCGCAAAACACATCCTGCATATAAAACCACCGGGGATTCCTGTTTGAGATGCCACCTTTGCCTTTTTTTTTCTGTACTGAAAATTGTAATTTCAACGCAAAAAGTCCCTTAGTCGCGTAACGAGTTCGCAGAGAAACTTAATTATGTTTAATAATTAAGTATGGCCGAGGTGGAATTTTTTTAACTGGACGGCACAAGTGGATATTAGTTAAATTAATTTCATATTTATGTTGTTCACAAGTTGTTAACTGCGAATTAAAAATTTTTAAGGCGTTAAATTATGTCGCGACGTTAAAATTGAATTAATAACAAGCTGATGATCATTTTTATATCATCTTATAATATTTAATAGGTTACTGCTAAAGAAATTATAATTATAATTATAAATACTGTATTTCTCGTGTAGGCTCACATTAAACAAGACCCATTCATTAATTTAGGTTGAAATATGATTATATTAAATTAATTGCCTAAAAATTAAAACCATAATCTGGACAAAGTTAACAACATACAATTATCCAATGGTGGATTTATTCAATGTACAAAGAAAATTAATTGATTTCGTGTCGCACTTTGGCCAGTTTTGTTTCGGAAATGTGGCGAATGCGCCGGTTAATCCACTAACCCTGTCTCGTGCGAAGGAAAACGGTAATTCTCCATATTATGGGGGATATTAAACATCCACGTGCACAATTTATGGGACCGTACGAACTCTAATAATTGTCAAAATAATATCCTATATTTTTATCGATTGATTTATTACAACACCCCGCAGGGCTAAAGGGCAAATTATACGATGGCATTGTTCCCTCACTGAAACTCCCGAACCAAGGAAATAAGCAGCTTTGACACGACAAAAAATATATCTGGAACGATTCCCTAAAATTCCGTTCAATCCAATTTGCTTTCATACCTAATATTTATTTTTTTTTTTTTTTTTGTAAAAAATTATATCGATGCAGCAGCGTTCGAATTTATTCTTCTCGTATTATCACGCTTCCCTTCAACCTTTCATTTCCATGCAATTTTAAAGCACAGCTATTGGTATTGATTGTCGACGTTTCAATAATTAATTTTAATTAGTCACAATATTATTTTAGTTATTTAATTAAAATTTTATCCGACGTATGTTGGATTGTATTCAGACGGATTATGAAACATGTAATTGAAATATTTTAAATATTAATGCGTATTCATATTTGAAATCATCATATATTAATAAAAGGAGGATTTTCATTTTATGCTTAACTATTTTAAAATATTTTATCTGGTGCATTGATAATGGATGAGATAACTAAAGGGCTTTTGTAGCATTATAATTTTTGTATATTTTATAGATTTGCACTAAATACATTCTAAAAATCAAATTACCAAAATTATGCACATGACTAAATAAAATCACATTTTATGAAAATATTGGACAGTAATTCATCTAAGTAACACACATTTTTTTTTTCATGAAATCTATAATATAAATATTGTTGCATTTTTCAATTCTACGTAGAATTCTGGACCTATTGTTGTTTTCTCTTTATTTGTTTTTGAGATATTTAATTTTTTCAAAATTTGTTTACATATGAAGTAATTACATAAAATGTCTTGTATTACTAATGATTTTAATTCTAAAAAGCTGATTTTTTAGTGTAAACGTTAATAAAAGAATATCTTATAAAGTGTTATTAAAATTATTGCAAAATATTATACAGGGTGTTTGGTATATCTGCTTATTTTTTTCTTTTATAAAAAATGTTTTATCTTATTTAAAATTGAATTACCAGAAAATGTTCTACACCTGCCGAGGCACAATTATAATTTTTAATTTTATGTTATACCATATCTTAAAGTTTAAATTAATATTTACCAATATATTACCATAAATGTGAAACAAAAATAAAAAAATGAACTAAAATTTCTTATATTACTAACAATTTTAATGTTGGAAAGCTAATCTTTAATATGCACGTTAAAACGAGATCATTTTATCGAAAGCTATTAATATTATTCATCAATATTATACAGGGTGTTTGGTATATCCGTTTATTTTTTCATTTTTTAAATGTTCAATGTCTTTCTTATTTTAAATTGAATTTCTATAAAATTTTCACACTAGCCAAGGCATAATTATAATTTTTAATTTTTTTGTTATACCATATCTTATAATTAAAATTAAAATTTTACCAATATATTATTATTGTATATTATATGTCTTATTGACTAAAATTTCTTATATTACTGACAATTTTAATGTTGAAAAGTTAATCTTTGGTATGCACGTTAATATAAAAGTATTGTATCAAAAGTATTAATATTATTCAAAAATATTATATAGGGTGTTTGGTATGTCCGTTTATTTTTCCCCCTTTTAAATGTTCAATGACTCTTATTTCACATGGAATTACCATAAAAATTTCACACCAATCAAAGCAGAATTTTAATTTTTATTCATATATGTGAAATGTGACTCGCGTCAGATATTTTTAATTATTTTTTTTTCACATTTTATTTTTATAACTTGTGATGTTTTGCTTAAAAATATTCAGAAAGGTGAAATACTCATTCATATTATTTGTAAAGCATGAAATTTGAAGCTATTTAAAGTATATTACATATTTTTAGTAATATGTCTGTAAATATTCATGTTAGATATTGTATGCCACAACATGTCAATGGAGAATAAAATTCTGAGTCGAATCATGTGAAAATTTTATGATCACTCCATTTGTTGTTTCCGTTTGGAATATGAATGTTATTGGCATTTGAAGTGGGAAAAAAGTAAACGAAATTTCCAAACAACCCTTTTAATATTTCAGAATACTATTAAATACTTTTGATATGACTATTTTCCCACATGTGTACCAAGAATGAACTTTTCAATATTATAATGGCTAGTAATACAGATATTTTAGTTAGTAACTCTAGGTGTGATAATTTTTGGACAAAAATTAATGTTAAATATAAATGGTGATAGAAAATCGGTTCAAAATTTTACATTGAATTCAAAAATACAATAATATTTAATAAAAATAATACTATTATTTAATATAACTTATAATTAATTACTTGGGTGAATCACCTTATGTACGCAATATGTATTTATCACTACAGACATAATTTCATTAGAAAAATTCCAATTTATTTAATGTTATAGACTATTAATAGTTTGCAATATTACTTTTTGATTTTTGGTTCGAAGTAATTCTGAAAAATGCTGTACTCATTGGAAAATTATATTTTTCTTCAATAAAAAATGTTCTAATATATTTATCTATTACTTTCTTTTGTTATTCATTTTATATATTTTTTATTTGTGTGGCTTTGCTAAAATTAGAGAGAACTGTGCAAAATTTTTTGAAATAATCCACTTTAATTAATCAAATCAATTAATTCGAATTGGCTTTAATATTAAATCGGCCCATTTTACGACATTATAATTGAGTGAAATTATGGTTAAACATCATTAACCTAATCGATTGTATTCGTGGGTCAATCAACCCTAAGTTGGGCCCGCGTCCCGAATATTAGGTATTTAGGGGTGTGCCAACGCTTCCGTTGCGCAACGAGACAAAGCAAATTTTATCAGACCGACGACATCGGCGGAATGTTCGACTAGATTTGCACACGTACGACACCACGTCCTTCGCCCCATTTACGGCGTTTCGTGTAAGCAGCGCCACCAGAAATAGGTCAAACAGAATGGTGGACGAATTTCTCACAACCGTACCCGCGACGGCCGCTATTTATTAACCCTCGAATAACTTATTTCGTTGACGTCTCGTGGTCTGGACGTGGTCCCTTTTCTGCGGGCTTGACATCAGTTTCACCGGTGCTCTCGACCGTGCACGGGGCCCGAGATCTTCTGCGGCGAACGTCGTCCCCTCCTGATCGGCCAATGCAAAACCGAATTTTGCGGCTTGTATCTGACCGTAAGCGCCGATTCCGGTGCTCGTGTTCAAGACGCGACCGCGGTGAAACTTCGTCGAAAATGCCGGATGAAAGGCCACTTTTGCTCCGCCTAATACCTTTGCCCGGTCTCTTGCGTCGCGTTGTCTTTGACAAAGCCGGTGCTGCATGCACCATTGTCTTCTCGACCCCTTTCTCTCGAAGGATTAACGACGATACGACTCCGAGAGGGTTGCTATAAATAACTTTTTTGAACATTTTTTTCAATTAATATCCAATTTGCACGCACGTTTCCTTCAAGGCGAGGTCCCTAATTAAACTGTTAAGTATTTGGAAATTCGTTTTGGAAGTTTTCTTTTTTTTTTCTTCTTTTTAAAAGATCGTTCTCAATGGAGCACCGCAACTCACCATCAATCTTTTATTCATTTTGAACGTGCGACAACCATGAAATTGATGTTCTTGTGGAGAAACATTTTGGATGTAAACTGTAACAATGTTTGCGAACGCAGCGAGATTAAGCTATTTTTACCGAGGGTTTTAGTGTGTAACAAAGTTTAAATATTCGTATAAAATTTAAACGTTTCCCCTTTTATTATTGAGTGTAAACTGCTATTTTACTACTGCATGTGTGTTTTATTTCTTGCATTCCCTTTTTCTAACGACCTAAAGAAAATATTTATTTAATTTTTTTAATAATAAATGCAGTGTGGTTCATTTAAGATGAAAACAGCCTTGTAACGTTTATTTATACATGACTTAGCTGAAGTCTTTTATAATATTTTTTATAATAGAAAAATTTCATAAAAAATGTCGACAACGTTTTTATTTCAAAAAGAAACATGAAACTGGATTTGTCTTTAAAAATCAAGCTGTCCCAAAATATATAATTTGTGATGTATTAAATTATTCTAGCTGATATAAAATATATTCATAAAGATTAAGAAATACTTCAAGATTTTCCAAAAATATCATTTTATCTTATCATAAGTTATATGATTTTGGAAAGTGTTAATAACATTTTTGTTAAATTTTTTTTCTGGCAGAAAATTTTTACAAGCAGGTTTTGGCAAAATATAAAGTACTATATGACCTAAAAATTTCAAGATAATATGTACAAAAAATGTATATATAATAACTAAAAAATATTGACGTTTTTTTTTTTAATGGAAACGTATGACTAAATTTTCTTTAAAAATCAATCATTTTATGTTATAATAAATTATATGGATATTGGAAAGTATTAATGTTTAATTTTATTGTTACAAAATATAAGATACTATTTAAAAAAAAATTATTAAAAATAAAAATTATCAATTTTATATCAATGGAAACTGAATTTGTCTTTGAAAATTAAACTGTCCCAAAATATAATATATAATATAAAATATAAATATAATTTGTGATGTATTAAATTATTCTAGCTGAGAAAAAAATATTATTTTCATAGAGAATAAGAAATATCTTAATATTTACTAAAAATATTATTTTATCTTATCATAAATTATGGTTTTCGAAAATGTTAATAATTTTTTTGTTTAATTTTTTTCTCTCAAATGGTATATAAAATATTAGTTTCATAGACAATCATATTAATATACCTCGAAATTTATCAAAAATATCATTTTATTTGATTTGAGAAGTGTAATAAGTTTTATGTTATTTTTTTTTTTGACAACGTGTGAAACTTTTTACAGACACTTTTGACGTAATAAGGTACTATCTTAAAAAATATATATCACCTAAAAATGTCGAAATAATATTTGCAAAAAAAATTATAAAAAATAAAAAATATCGACAACGTTTGTATTTCAAATGGAAACCTTGAACTGGAACTTTTCTTTAAAAATCAAGCTGTCCCAAAATATATATATTAAATCTATTAAATTATTCTAGCTGAGATGAATTATTATTTTCATTGACAATAGGAAATATCCTCCGATTTGCCAAAAATATCATTATATGGTTAATAACTTATTTATTCAATTTATTACAAAATAGAAACTTTAATTGGCACTGATTTTAAAAATCAATCTGAATTATATAAATTATGATGAATCGAATTGTCTTTAGCTCAGATAAAATAATATTTTTATAAACAATAATATTGAATACCTCAAAATTTTATCTCAGGTGGGGATAATGTAATATAATGTATATAATGTGAAAAGTGTAATTTTTTGATGTATTAAATTATTTCCAGCTAAGATAAAATATTAATTAGAAAAAGACGATATGAGCAAAAAAGAAAAATTGTATAAAAAAATCGACGTTTTGATTTCAAATGGAAACTTGATTGACTTCGTCTTTAAAAAATAAAACTTTCCCAAAATAAATGATTTAAATGTTTTCAAATTAAACTTTATATTATATTAAATTCAATATAAAATTTAAATAAAGTAATGGTTTTATAATTAATATAAAGCGAATTAGAATGTATAAAAGTATATATACCAATAATGAAGTGAAATAAAATTACAATGTGGGAGGTAATAGTGCATATGTAACATTTTATTAATCGAATTATCAAACATTTGTCGTCCCATTAATTGTAAAATTAAATTTATCGACTGCTAAATCCGAAACATAACTATATTTTCAATTTAATTTCTCCAGTACGTGTACTAAATTTCAAGTTAATAACATTTATTAATGCAGTAACCCACGTATTTGAAAATTAATATCGGTTTCACTATTAAGGTATAATTTAGTATGTATTTTTTTTTTGAAAATACATTTACCCGACACTATTGATATTTTATTAAAACGGACAATCGATGCGCGTGGCAGGGTCATAATTCGAACATTACCCAACAAATATTCAATCAGAAAGCAATACGTATCCGAGACTACGTACGATGTTTCATATTTTATCCGCAGATGCATTATCGATAGTAAAGGAGAGCGGCAAAATTGCTACACCAAAATCCAATCCTAATATTGATCTCATTTATGAATGATTGATGCATCGGGTGACTATCGCCCTTTAGACAGCGACAACGAAATTGTCTACGGATATCTACCGATAAAAATTGGATAAATAATTCAGGCACATGAATGTTTAATTTTATTTTCGGGTTGACGGAACATCAAAAGCTGTGTAGCGGCAATTTTTCAGGAAGTCGCTTACGCGGGTAACCTGTCGTTTTGCGCGTGGAAATAACGGACGAAATTTCGTTCCTTGGATAAAGATTTAATGATACACAAACACAATTTTCACCTTTAAATTCGTGTATGCTCATTCACGTAGTCGAATCGGATAAATTATGTAACGCGACAAACAACTTAAGATGTTTGGAGTAAGTGAAGTGACGATTTAACACGAAATTGTCCTGAGAACATTTTTGATGTGGCACTAAAACTCGCCCGAGAATAAATTTGACAACACCTTATTCATAAATCCGTGATTACTTCTTTAATTAATTGTAAGTGAAAGTAAATTATAACAAGATCTGGTTGTCAGATGCCCGAAGTTTATTATACGCCTCTGCTGATGTCTAATTTTGGGAAATCGTTATGTATTATGATTGATGAATGCGGAAATTATAGCTGAACCGAGGTGCTTTTATTTTTTGAACAACGTTACACTAAACCCTTTAACTAACGGAATAAATTGAACGCAATAAATATCCTCGGATATGAACTAAATTTCCTCCTTTTGAAAAACTTCTTCTTTAAGAGTACTTACAGTAATATTAAATTTTACACTTCTATAAACTAGAAAAGGTGTGTGTTTAACGAACATTTATCATCCTTTTAGTGTGACATTGAATTTATTGACACTAAAACTTCTAAAAGCGAAGCATAAATATATTTTTAGTTTAATTTCTTGTACACATACAACACTATTTATAAACTGTTTAACAACTGATACGTGTCCTTAGAATTAACTAACTTTCCAAGAGTAATTTTGAACTTATCGGACTTCCAACTGCTAATTTAAAATGCAACTTTTATATTTGTATTGTGCGATAATTTATAAATAATTATTTTTATGACACGTAACTAAAAATTGTTATATTTAACTGCACTATTTACTTTAAATAATACCATAAAATAATAAAAGCCTGTGTAATATAATATGAAATACTTTTTATAAGTACTCCTTTGAAGCTTCTGTGAAATGATAACCTTGTAAAATAATCTCATTATAATAAGTAGTTGCAAGATAGTAAGCTGGGTTGCATAAAGCCATAGTTTAAATACTGCTGCCATCTTAAGAATTATTTGAAAAAAAATATCTCCCTTTTAACGCACGTCAAAGTTTCAGTGATTATACAGACAAAAATTAACTACCCTTCACAAATCGAAAATCCCTTTAAGTGCACTTTTATGTTACAAAAATACATCAATGTCAGGCGTGCTCACAGATATTACTGTGACATTCTGTTTTTTCTCTTGTTTTTTCTAGATACTGATAAAAATAATGAACTCTCTGAAATAGGCACATGTGGTATGCTACATCATATATTATTTCTCTTTCAGCAGAACTTATCATTGAAATACGTTCGTGTGCCAGAATGAATTTTGTTAACGGAATTAATGCTCCTTGCTTCAGTTTTTGAATGTTTTACTTGTGTAATATAATATAACACCGTTTGTTATCAACCTCTTTGAAATTATAAACTCGTAGTACAATCTTATTAAAATAAGTGGTTACAGCATAGTAAGCTTGGTTGCATATGGCCGTAGTTGCCATCTAAAGAATTACTGAACCATTGAATGTGTTTGAAACCTTTTAAAATAGTCGACTAAATATATTTTCGATGTTTATGCAAGTAAAAATTAATTCCCTTTATAAATGAAAAATCTTTTTAAGCGCACTTTCATGTTATTAAATCACCTACACGTAAATACATTAATGTTTTGATGTGGTAATATCAGGCGTGCTCACAGATATTACTGTGACATCCTCTTTTTCCCTCTTGTTTTTTTGTAGATACAGATAAAAATAATGAACAAAGCGCTCCCTCTCCGAAATAGACACACATGGTATGCGACATCATATATTATTTCTCTTTCAGCAGAACTTTCATTGAAATACGTTCGTGTGCCATAATGAATTTTTCTAACGGAATTAATGTTCCTTGCTTATGTTTTTGAATGTCTTAGCTGTATATTATAATATGATGTCGTTTGTTATACAACCCTATAGTAGCTTCTTTGAAATTATAAACTTGTAATAAAATCTTATGAGAACAAGTGGTTACAAGATTGTGAGGTTGGTTGCATAAGGCTATAGTCTAGATGCTGATGCCATCTAAAGAATTAGTTGAAAAATATATTTATGTTTCAACGCAAGTAAACCATTGAATGTGCTTGAAACCTTTTAAAATAGTCGATGAAACAAATTTTCAGTGATTACACAAACAAAAATTAATTCTCCTTTACAAATGAAAAATCTCTTTAAGCTCTCTTTTGTGTTATTAAACACCTACACATAAATACGTTAATGTTTTGATGCTGTAATGTCAGGCGTGCTCACAGATATTATTGCAACATCCTCTTTTTCGCTCTTGTTTTTTTGTAGATTCAGATAAAAATAATGAACAAAGCATTCCCTCTCTGAAATAGGCACACATGGTATGCGACATCATATATTATTTCTCTTTCAGCAGAACTTTCATTGAAATACGTTCGTGTGCCAGAATGAATTTTACTAACGGAATTAATGCTCCTGAATGTCTTAGCGGCATAGTATAATATGATATCGTTTGTAATATAACCCTATTGTAGCTTCATTGAAATTATAAACTTGTAATAAAATCTTATGAGAACAAGTGGTTACAATATTGTGAAGTGGGTTGCATAAGGCCATAGTCTAGATACTGATGCCATCTAAAGAATTATTTGAAAAATATATTTATGTTTCAACGCAAGTAAACCATTGAATATGCTTGAAACCTTTTAAAATAGTTGATTAAATAAATTTTCAGTGATTCCACAAACAAAAATTAATTCCCCTTTACAAATGAAAAATCTCTTTAAGTGGTCTTTTGTGTTATCAAACACCTACACATAAATACATTAATGTTTTGATGCGGTAATGTCAGGCGTACTCACAGATATTATTGTCACATCCTTTTTGTCCCTCTTGTATTTTTTTTTTAGATACAGATAAAAATAATGAACAAAGCGTTCCCTCTCCGAAATAGGCACACATGGTATGCGACATCATATATTATTTCTCTTTCAGCAGAACTTATCATTGAAATACGTTCGAGTGCCAGAACGAAATTTGCTAACGGAATTAATGGTCGTTGTTTCTGTTTTTTCGAATGTCCGTACGGTCGAAAACAGTGTCGTAATTTTACCGTCGCGCATCGAAATGCCGAACGAAATTGAATTTACAGCCAATATTAGTAATTGCACAAACGCTGTCCGTCAAGCGTCGGACATAGTTTGCGTTTGCGGGACAAACGTAATAAAATCATGGGTACCCGAAACCGGCCGTGTCTTTGTACAGTTTATTTTACCAGTTATTTAGCGGGCCTCCGCCGAAAATCGATGCCAACTTAAATATAATTTATGGCCCGGGATAGGAACTCGAAACACATTTTATAACTTTAAAAGTGAACATAAAACCGCATATATCTTGGACCAACACAGAAACACGAAAACCCACTTGTCCTATGGCCCGAATTGTTACGAGGGATGACCGATACGTTCTTGACCTTTAAACTTCCACTTTTCGGTGTGGCGGTTTAACAATGTCGGTTGACCTTTTGTCTGTTCTCCGATCGGCTACAAAAATGGGCCGATGTTCATCAAATTTTGTAAAATTTGTATGAGGGTTTTTTATATTTACATTTCTTTCTATTTTAAATGTCTCTTGAGGACATTTTTTTTCAGCCAAATGTTAAATTCAATGGGAATTATTCAATGATTACTTATATTTCCGCAAAAATGACAAGTGTGTGTTTCTTCTACAAGAACTCTTTGAATTTAATTGACAAATGTCCCCCGGTAACATATATGGACTAATTAGAATAATTTTTTTCTTCTAATTTTATTAACATACTAAACTAATGAAATTATTGTAAGAATATATTGCAAGCATACTGATATAATGGAAATATAATTTTTGTTTGAACCTTAATAATGTTTTAACTTTAAATAATTTTTCTTAGTTTAATTAAAAATATTTTTCATACTTTAATTAAGAAAATATTGAGAAAAATATCTAATTATATTTAATAGGAAAATATTTTTAAAAGAACAAACAAAATATAATCTCATTAATTATAAAATGTTTAATAAATCTTGAACTTTATTAGGTATATAAAATATGTCACCGTTTTAGTGAGAGAGGTAAATTTTGAAACAGGTGGAATGTTAATCGATATACTTATTTTATTAATTCTATTTTAAAGATAAATGATACTACCGGCCTCAAGTTATTGTAAAATTATATTATTAGACTAATTACAAGGAAATTTATAGTGTGTATTTGTTTATTTTTTACCAGCTTTTTTTAATTTTAATTAGCCAAAATATGCTTAATTTAGTTAAAAATGTCTTCAACGTTTTATGTCAATTTTTTGGCAGTATTAGAAATAATATAGTCCTATTATTAATTTAAGTTATAATTAGTCTTAGCCCTCTAAAAACCCGATGTATGTCCCTTTACTCGAAAAGAGTTACTGCGAATTTGGTTGTCAAAAGCGACTGTCCCCTGTGCACGTACAAAGGCTAATTAGAACGATAAGCTTAATTAAAATCGAGATGTAAAAATGCAAAACCCGGTCCCACTTAACGGTTAAGCGATAATAGGCGCGCGTTAATCCGTTTATCCTGCGAGAACGTAAATGAGTGATCTCCGGGATCCTCGGGGCCCAGGTCCCGAATAATGGATGAAATCGAGCACAACGGGAATTAAGATGTTTGACACCTGAATACACGGCTCGGTTAAGGAAGGGGGAATTGGATCGCGTTTCGAACGATCCGGTTTCAACCGTGCCATCTACGATTGTACAGGGCGATTCGACCAACTGATTCCTTGGAAGTTTCTCCATGACTAAAAGCGGTATCAGTCTGCAATTGTGGTTGAAGCTGTAGTCTAATGTTGTCTATTTTTAACAATAATTTTGTTTTTTCAAATATATATATATATATATATATATATATATATATATATATATATATATTAAAGAATTTTTGAATTTTACGTAAAATTCTGGACCAGCAGGTTTTTGAATTGAACATTCTTCATTTATTTTTTGTGTAAATAAAGTAAATAATTTATTGGTGTTTAAAATATGAGACACCCTGTATTATTTTTTAAGATTAACATTTCAAACGAATTTCAATTAAATTTAAATAAAATATTTTAATTTTTTTAAATTTAAATAGTTATTTTTAGTTTTTTAAGCTTAATATTAAAAAAATTTTTTTTGAAAAAATATAAGGAAAACTGGCTCAGTTGGTCAAAAATATTAAGTAGAATTCAAGTTCAAATTCTATTTGATAAAACAAACTAACGTCAGGAAGATTTCAGATTAAAGTCACTTTTTGGGAGTATCACCCTGTATATTCGCCCGTTAAACCCGTACGCGAACGATTGGCCGCTCAAAAACTACCGGGTAAAGCCGCACGTATCGATGTTATCCACTGTGTGTTTGGGATTGTCCGGAACGTTCGGAATGTTCCGGCATATTCGGCGGTTTTAGGTGCTGATAGGGACGATATTGGGTTGCGGGTGCGACCGACAGCACGTGAACATACAAAATGCGAGTTTTATCTACGAAATGGTAATGTTTTTAGTTGGCTGAATTCGTCATAACACAAATTCAGTTCTGCAATAAGAGCCAAACAATGCAGGTAGTACATGAAGCTAGCTGGCAGGCCTTTATCTGCGACCTAAATCTCTAACTGATACCGTAGGTGGATTTGCCAAGAAATACATTGTTAATATAATCTATTTGAGCGGAATTTTCAATTTATTGTTGGCGGCTAATTAATTGGACAATTCGATGGGCCGTTTATTTAATTGCTCACTGATATCGGTTATGGAAATTTTAAAACTGATTGAACGTTAATCGATATATTATATCTTGTTTGTACTAATTGTATTAACATATTAAACCAATTAAATTACTAAAAACTACATTAACAGATTAATTACGAATAAACTAATTTATGTCTTGCTATAATATTTATTAATCAATTAACACAATTCAGTTTAAAATTAAAAATGTCTAACCTATTTTAAAATAGCTTAATTATGTAAAATAAAAAATAAATATATTGGTTGTTTTTTTAATCTTAATTAATAAAATTTAGTTTAATTAAAAATGTTACAACACTTTATTAACAGTGTTCAAATAAAAATATTGAGGAAGGTAATATGCTTAATTATTTTTAATAAGGAAAATACTGTCTAAAATTAAATCTTCTATAGTCTTGAATGAAAATTAGAAAAAAACGTTGATTAAAAGAGAAAAAAGTAGCTTGATTGAAATAGACTAATTGTTGGATCTCATTATGTTTAAGTTATAAAACTATTCACAGAATATTTAATATAAAACTATTAACTTTTAATACTATTAATGAGATTAATAACAAATAAATTAATTTATATTTGCTCATATCCTAACAGTCTTTAATTAGTTAAAGAGTTAAGTAACAACAATAATTTTTTTATAATTTAATTCAAATGTTTCCTGTCGTTCATTCTTAAATAAAGTCGAAGGTAAGATAAAAGTTAATTATTAATAAGATATATATTAATTTAAATTAAATCTTCTATAGTCTTGAAGAAAGCATTGAAATTAAAAAAGAAATGTTTAAGGGCAAAATATAACTTTAATAGAATAGAATAAGTTGTTTAAATTAATTTTTACTTGAAATAAAATACTTTTAAGTTGTAAAATATTATTTCTTGTTAAACTTTTATCTGCCCGTTGATAGATATATTTTATTATTATTATTAAATTAATGAAACTATTAAAAAAATTCTTTATTATCAGATCAATTGCAATTAAATTTAATTTAAATAACACGAATATTCATAGTTTAATTAAAAATATTTCCTATATTTCATGCTTCAAATAAAAATGCATAATAAGATAAAACTTCGACGTTTAAAAATACCAAATTACTTTTAATAAGGAAAATATTGCTTTATATTAAATCTTTTATCGTCTTGAATGAACCATGAAAATTAAAATGAAACAATTTATTAAAAGGTAAAAAGTTGCTTTAATAAAGCAGACTAATTGTTTGATCTCGTTAATGATAAAATTTTTAATAAATTTTAAATTTCAAGTCCAAATAAAATACAAATATACTTTTAAGCTGAAAAATTATGTTTACTGTATAAAGGATGTCTTTATGTTTGTTAAATACTGTCTTTCGTCAGTTCAAAGAGAACTTGACATTCATTTAAAGAAAAGGTCAAAAATACTCTAGAATGTTTAAAAATGAAAAAAATATATAACATATTTAATGCGTTAGTAAAATATATAATAAAAATGCAAAATCAATATTTCAATTTGATTATAAACGGACACCAAACTGTTGAAGAGCTTTCGACGTAAAATAAACTAAACTGTAATATACGAATAAATATTGACTGTTGAAATTTGAACAATAACTATTTTTCATTTTGTTATATTTTATTAATTTTATAAATTAAAAAAACTGCGAAGTTTAAAATTGAAATGTGAATGTCAGTAAAAATTTCATTTAATTTCCTACGCAATTTCATTTCAAAATTAGACCAATATTGTTAAAGGGCTTTTGCCATAGATTTTGTAATCTAGTTGCATGCGTAAATATTGACATTGGAAATTTAAATGCGAAACTCCATTTCAAATCGTAATGTAGTTTCCTGTTTAATTAGTTATAAAAGTGGTTAAAAAATTTTAAAATATTAAACGAACGAACTACCAGTTGTCCACGTTACCTAAATAATGCAAGTAAAAATATCGATTACCCAAAACAACAACCCAATAAACGTTTGACAGGAAACGAATTCCGTTTTGCGGGACTAACAGAAATTTCGGTGCGATGTTCATGTGCTCGGCAAGTTCGTGCATGCAGTGCCGACATCTGTGACACCCTACCTGGATCAGTAGATGTTTATTTATAAGTTTACGTGCCATTTTTGGGCCACCACCGACGCCAGATCACGGACCCACGAACGTTCTTCGCCGATGAAAATTCATGAGGGGCCCCGATATATATAACGGCTGTACCGGCGGTGGGCAGTGTTTGTGCCGCCCCCGTGCGGCGCTCGCCACCCTTACGGTCGCGCCTCCTTGATCTTCGCCACGGGAAGGGGTCCAAATGTCATTTGCCAGGCGGCGAGGCACTCGAACAATTCACGGCTAGACCTGATCGATAGGGGATGTTGTGTGTACGGGGTGTCGCCTCTAACTCTGGATGCTCGGCTGCTGGAACGGATTTATCGGGTTTTGGGTTTTTTTTTGTTGTTGTTTGTTCGGAGGATGTGGAGAATTCAGATGACAAAGCACATAGGAACTTCATGTTTCCCGTTAAAAGCTCCGCCACATTATGCGGATGTCTATCAAAAAATAACCATTGTGTCATCCCATTTTAGCTATACCCATCATTTATATGTAATATTTTAGATAAACATTGTATACTAACGTTTACAGATTTACTTTTCAATTTTGTTGTATGTCATTCAATCTTATATTTATGATTTTAACACTCTTAAAATATTTTATTAATAAATAAGGATAAAGAAATGAAGAAACATTATTTTTATATGTATATCTTGAAATAAGAAAGAAGTATAAGGCCATATTTAATAATATTTAAGTGAAACAACAACATTTGCCAAGCATACAGTGTAGCTAAAATTGTCTAAATTTTAGTGCAATTTTTATTATGAATTTAATGAATTTAAGTTTGTTTTAATATATATTTTAATATTATTTCAATTTTTTCTTAATATTTATTACATTTTTTTTAATTTGTTAAACAAACAACTAACTAATAGTTAATGGAAATTTGTTTGTATTTATAGTAATTTATAAGACAGTATTAACAATTTTTTTATTATCATAACATCAAATAAAAAAAAATTATATTGAGAAATACTAAAAATATAAAATTTCATTTACAAATTTAAATATTGAAAGCTAGTATTTTTATGATTTGTATTTTTATTTAAACTAATATTGATTAAGCAAATAATATAATTAAAATGGGTCAAATTTTAGTGGAATTTTTACAATAAGTTTAGTATTTAAAATTTAAATAAATATTCATCCTATTTTGTTTAATTTTTAGTAATTTTACTAAATAAACAACTTATTATATTATTAATTATTGTTCAAATTAATGTACCTGAAAAAATTGACTATTAACATTTTTTTAAATTATTTTTACAACAAATAACTCAAAAATATGGGTAAATCTATAAGAACATAAAATCTAATTTTCAATTGTAAAAATTGAAGAATTTTTTGGTAAATATTTTATTGTAATATTTATTTAAGGCAAACAAGCAAATAATACCATTAAAATTTCAGAGGAATTTTTACAATAATTTTAATTAGTAATTAATTAAAGTCCGTTATACTATAAACTTATGTTTTAATAATACTGTAAATTTATTATTATATTTATCATATTTTGTTTTATCTTAAATAATTTTACTAAACAAAAAACTAATTAACAGAAATCAGAAATTTATATATTTTTAATTTTCATATTTTTATATATTCATATTAGGGTATTCTGACACTGAAAAATTGGTTTCTAGACACTTTTAAAAAATGCTCTGAGATGAGCTCTTAATTTTAATAGGAAGGTCTTACTTAACTCAGTTTTGCATTTTTTCTTCAGTTTCATGTGGCTAAATCCAGATCTCGTCATTACTTGATCGTACAGAAAATTTCTATTAACATTTCTATTGTAGGAAATTGAATGCCCTACAGAAAAGGTATCTTACAATTTTTTCATTACTCTAACCATTCTGAAGACATCGGAGGTCAAAGTTTGAAGAATTTAACAAATTTTTTTTTGGTTCTAAATTTTATAACTTGTAGATTAGTAAATATTATAAAATGCCCAATATATATTTTTGTAGGAAACTAAACGCTGTACAAAAAAGGTCTCTTATGGTTAATCTGTTACTGTAACCATTTATAAGAAATTCACATTCGAATCCCAATGCATGCTTTAATTAATAATTATTTTATATATATTTATTTTGATATTACTTAAATTGAAAAAATTATATGTTAGATAATATTGTATATGTATATTTTTTTATTTTAATTGTAAAAATGAGGATTTTTTGATAATTAGTAGAAATATGTTTTATGGTACTAGTTATTTGTAATTAAGTAAATAATATTATTAAAAAGTGGAAAAATGTTAATAATTAAGAAATTAACTAATTAAACAACTTAAAAAAAGTTAAATGTAACAAAATATCGTTTTATATTTCTCAAATTAAATTAATGTAAATTTTTGATTACATTTAAAAAATATGAGAGAAATTAGACATTAACATGTAAGAAAAAAATTGACTGTTTAAAATTTTTATTTTTATGTATAAGAATGCAACTTTTTTAACAATGAACTCATTTTTTTTTTGTGATAATATTGTGTGACACAATAATTACTAAGTAAATATTGTGACTAAGAATGCCAATGTTTAGTCCTATTTTAACAAATAATTTAATTGATTAAATTCATATTTAATAAAAGATAATTTGTGCACAAAAATGGATAGTCGAACAGCATCATCTTACCGTCATCACAATCACAGGGGATTGTAACCTCCGGTGTACACACACTCTATCACTATATTACACGTCATTATATGGCAGCCAACTAATTTACACACACAGTACTGACATAAACAATAACACTGTGGAAACAAAGGCACTCGGTCTGTAAATGGTGCTGTTCCATGCCAGTTACATACTGTCGCGTTCGCTAAATTGTCACTAGCTCCGACTGTTTCCAGTGGCGTGCAGCGGTTTACGATTATTTGATTGATTGGTTTTGCTGAATCCGAATCGACACACACACACACTGTGACGATTAATTAGTCACAATGCTAGATATCAGGACACAATGTTAAGACTGATTTAACCGACAATCGAAATTAACCCGTCAAACCTAATTGACCCTTTACCATATTGCGTTACGGCCACCGACCGAATTTTTATAAGTCGTTTTGTATCGGCAGGAAACTAATTACGGGGCCCAAAAACCGAATCAACTATTCGCCTAACTCAATATTATTTCACGTTTCATATAGTTTTATAACAATGTAAACTGCTGTGATTTGCGGCCCAGAAAGTATTTTCGTCCGGGGGTAATTCATGTTGGCGGTATTTCAGTAGTTTGGGTGAATTTCGAGTTTTGTAAACAGCGACCGGTCCAGAAAGTTGTAGCGTTCTAACGGAATATTATGTAAAGGGGTTTTAATTAATTAAGCCGATTTTAATTTTATTTGCCTGCACGTCCAGACAAAAATTTGATTCGTGGAACCCGTTTTAATTGGATAGTTTTAATTCTGTCCCACTTTAATGAATAATTGGGTAGGGACAAAAATTGAAATAATAACGTTCGTATCGTGTGTAAACAGCAACTGGCCAAAAGTTGTTCTAACGGATTATTATATTAATTAAGCCGGTTTTAGTTTATTTACCTGCATGTTCGCGCAGAAATTACATCCGTGGCACACGTTTTAATTGGGTAGTTTTAATTCTCTTACGGACGGTGATGAGGTATATTAAAATTTGTATAAACACCCAAATAATAACCATTTTTTAAATTTAACTATTCTATCAATATACGTTATTAAAATAATAAATATAAAACTGCATTTTTATTTAAAAAAATAGCAACAGTGCTAATCTTTTATCATCATCATCATCAATCTAATTTTGAATCTACTGACACAACGGTATTATTTTCAACCAGTTCACTTTGACACTGAAAGTGGAAACGTTCTCAATTTCATCAGAAAATTGAACAGATTATGTGGTAGTTGGCTTTGGTTAATGTTTTGATATATTGGAGCTTCCAATTGTGAGATATGGATATAATCCTTCAAGCTCTTTCAGTTGTCAACCTATTTCTTTAGTTATTATGAATAAATGAAAAAGTGGTAAATGATCTTTCAGTCTCTGTTAACGAAACTGGAGCAGATAAAATTCCTATAGGAATTTCAGATAATGAGACTGTATCATACAATCCTCTGTAACAAGAAACTGGAAAGGTAGAGGGATTCAATTCTCAGGTCATAATTTGTATTTTGAATTAAATTGGCCATTATATTTCCTAGATAATCAACTTTTATATCCTCTGTCACTTTGAATTCTTTAATAAAGTTTGGACTGATTAGAGAATCTAATAATACATTTTATTATATGATTTTAAAATCCATATATATTATACAAAGTATTTCTAAAATGAAAGAAAATTCGATCAAAGAAATATGAGAAAAAACAATTTTTGAAATTTAAATTTGAGGGACTGTATTTTCTTCGGGAGAAAATAATTTTATTTAAATTTTCTTCATTATTGGTCGTGTTTTAACTGCTTCCAAATTTTTACCACATATTTTAGAAACATATAATACCTAGTTTATACAGGGTAAACAATATATAGAAAGTTTAATACCCACCACTTTTCATTTTAAACTTATTAATTACGCAATTAAAATTTATTCTTTCCCCGTTGGAAATATATGGCGTCTACGTTCCAATCTATCGTTCCTAGAATATCGTGCCTTCAGCTATTTATTTACCTTGCTTCTAAATAATTTCCTTGAAATTGATTTAAGATCGTGATGGAAATTATTAGCATTCCAAAATAATTGTATTCCATGCAACTACCATATTTATTTTATTATCAATAATTGTTAAACAGGGAATTCGATCCTCGTAAAAATGTACAGAGATCAAAAATAGAACCGTAGAAACGATACGAATTAAATAATAAATTGGTAACGTAAGTAATAGGTTGTTCCAGTTACACCAGTAACAATGCTAAAGCGAATTGAGTGTTTCTGATTGATGGTCATGTTTGCTTTGATGACTGACATCGGCGTACCGATCAAACATATCGGTAAAACAAACATGACAAGATCAACAGTCAGCTAATACCGAAAATAATACCTTGGAATTTATTACGGATCTGTAGTTTTTCACATGTAAATTATATTTTATGTCACAATCGAACTTCGATAACTTCAGTCACGATTTGTTAGAGTTAGAATTATGAAATAAACTACAAATTTATATCTTTGTCTCTTCTTCTAGCAGTTCCTTAGGTGTATACAAGTAGTATATTATATTCTTTTTAACTATGCTATTTATTTTACATTATATTTTAAACCTTTTTTGATTTATGAATAGTGTAGTCGAATTAAACCATTGTACAACATCAAGGTCGTTTCAAAACTGAGGCAATGAAAAAATTAAGCAGTATCTCGTACAAACTCTTCAGTAACATGTTTAGAAACAGGCTAGTTATTAAACTGTGATCAATCAATCATTAGAAAGAGCCTGCATCTAATGAATTTCATCAAAAGTTAGACAAATGGATTCCACATAAATTATGTGAGGATAACAACATTAGACTTGATAATTATCAAGCCTTTTCTTGCGACAAAAAAAAAAACTTGAGTATTACAACTCTCGCCAGTCAGGACACTGGGTTGAAGCTGATGAAATATTACTTAAAATGGACTTAATCTAAGTGAGACTTGGATGAGTGTATGGTGGACAGCATGTGGAATTTTTTATTATATACATTGACCTACCAAAAGGTCAAAGCAAGCTTATCAAAAAGTTACTTAGAAGTCTGTTGAAAAAGGTTTTTCTTCTTCAAGACGGCGCAAGACCACATGTCGCATTCGAGATGACTATTATTTATCTCTGCCATCGGCAAATTTTTCTTGTAAAAATTCTGAAGAGGAGGTCAAAACTGAAGTTGATGCTTTCTTTCTTTACAATATATTTTTCTCATGGTATAATTTACTTGTAGAAAATGGTATTTTTAAGATATTTAATTGAAAAAAATAAAATTTTTTAACTTTAATTGGGTTTAACATTTTTAAATTATTAATATAGTGAGCACACAGTCATGATATGTCAAAAAATCACAAGTTTTCGTAAATGATAAAATTAATTGCTAAAATTTCAGTTCAAATTTTGGTGGATGCACCTAATCAATTATCTTTATTTCTACCACTTTATGCTTAAACGACATAATCTGTTAATATACAATTATTTGTATATGCAATTTTGCTATTTCCAGTTTGTTTTATTCAGTTTATTCAAACTTTTGATAAATGTTTCAAGTTAATTATGAACATTTCAAGTAATTAAATTTGAATAATTGATCTTATATTTCTGTATTTAAAAAAATATCTCAAAAAATATTCACAAGTTTTGGTAACTGATACAAATAATTGCTAAAATTTCACTTCAAATTTTGGTGGATGCGCCACCTAATAAATTATCCTTATTTCTACCACTTTATGCTTAAATTTGGGAATGAAACGACATAATCTGTTAATATATAATTATTTGTATATGCAATTTTGCTATTTCCAGTTTGTTTTATCCAGTTTATTCAAAGTTTTGATAAATGTGAAACTCCGTTTCAAGTTAATTATGAATATTTCAAGTAATTAAATTTGAATAATTGATCTTATATTTCTGTATTTAAAAAAATATCTCAAAAAATATTCACAAGTTTTGGTAACTGATACAAATAATTGCTAAAATTTCACTTAAAATTTTGGTGGATGCACAACCTAATCAATTATCTTTATATCTACCATTTTATGCTTAAGTCAATAAAGTTACTATCTTTGATCTGACTTTTATATCTTATAGTTTTTTATATATTAGTCGTTAAACTAATATAACCATTTCTTTAAAGATTTTTTCGAAACTGTAAAAGCTTTTTTAAATTGGTGTATGGTGAACATACAGTCATCAAAATCACAGATCATATTATCAAAGTTACCCTAACAATACTAAAGCGAATCGAGTGATTCTGATTGATGGTCATGTTTGCTTTGATGACTGACATCGGCGAACCGATCAAACATATCCGTAAAACAAATATGGCAAGATCAACAGTCGGCTAATACCGAAAATGCCTTGTAATTTATCTATAGTCTTCTTTCTTCTGATCACAAGTAAATGTAAGTTATAAATTAGTTCCAAATTTTATTCGTTTGATTTTAAACACGTGATAAATTATGAACGGTATTCGTGTGATGTGAAAGTTGGATTCTGGGGTCTTGGGTCGTGGTTGAAATTTCGACAAACGAATTCGTTATCAACTAATTAGTACAAATTGAAAATGCTGAGGCGAGCGTTTGCGACGGACGGTTCGCCGACGTCGAACATAATCACAATCGCTCGCTCGCTCGCTCTTCAATTAGTAAAATAAAAGATGATTAATTCGGTATTTTGTAAATGGGGGATCCGTCCGTTATTTAACCAAACGACGCGGCGTAGGTAGACACTTTTATAATTTCAATATTGTGTCAAAAGCGTTTACATTTTATTTTTTTTCTTTTTTAAACGTGGGCCGGGAGTAATGTGATTAGCGATGTTTAAACTGGATTTCGTAAAATTGAGGAGGAAGCGATTATAAAAATTAAATATTACCAAGTCATTGCACCTTTTTAAAATCCCGTCTCAATTCGATTATGTCGGATGTTTCAAACGTCAATAATTGATCTCCTCTTTCTCCCGTCTGCTTCGGAAAACAAAAACGGCAACTTTAGCAAACGATAATATTAATTGCTTTTATTGATAACGCATCAAATTTTGGCGAATCGATAATATTCATTTAATAAATTTGTTGATGGTGGGGCAACATAATTAATTAATACGTGATTTTATGCAAAAATGATTTTGATATCTTTAATTTTATTTACTCGTCGTATTGGACGACATTGACAAATGTGAAACTGAGTTTCAACTTCATTATGTTGGATATTTAATGATTGATCCCCTTTCTTTTTGTATTTTAAAAAAACATCTCACAAAATATTCACAAGTTTTGGTAAACGTTATAATTGATTGCCAAAGCTTCACTAATTAAAGTTTAAATTTTGGTGGATGTGCCACATAATCAATTATATTTATTTCTACCATTTTATGTTTAAATTTGTGAACGAAACAACATAATTTATTAATATATAATTATTTATACATGTAGATTGCTATTTCCACTTTGTTTTACTCAGATTATTCGAACATTTGATAAATGTGAAACTCTGTTTCAAGTTAATTACGTTGAACATTACAAGTAGGTAAAATTGAATGATTGATCTTCTATTTCTGTATTTAAAAAATATCATTTGTGCCATCTAATCAACTATGAAACAACATAATTTGTTAATATACAATTATTTGTACATGCAATTTTGCTATTTCCAGTTTGTTTTATTCAGGTTATTCAAACTTTTAATAATTGTGAAACCCTGTTTCAAGTTAATTATTATGAACATTTCAAGTAATTAAATTTGAATGATTGATCTTATAATTCTGTATTTAAAAAAATATATCAAAAAATATTCACAAGTTTTAGTAAATGAAATGAATGACAATTAATTGCTAAAATTTTACTTAAAATTTTCGTGAATGCACCACCTGATCAATTATCTTTTTGTACATGAAATTTCCACTTTGTTTTATTCAGCTTATTTAAACTTATGATAAATGTGAAACTCTAAATGCTATAATAGTTTGTCAAAATTTCTGTTTAAATTTGGTGGATGCGTAACATTTGAAGTAGGTAAAATTGAATAATTAATCTTCTATTTCTGTATTTAAAAAATATCTCAAGAAGTATTCATACGTTTTGGTAAATACTACAATTGATTGCCAATTTAATTTATAATTTTGCTGTTTCTACTTTGTTTTACTCAGCATATTCGAAGTTTTTATAAATGAGAAATTCTGTTTTAAGTTAATCATGTTGAATATTACAAGTAGGTAAAATTGAATGATTGATCTTCTATTTCTATATTTAAAAAATATCTCAAAAATTATTCACAAGTTTGAGTAAATGCCACAATTGATTGTCCAAATTTCACTTAAAATTTTAGTGAATGTGAAATAAACGATATAATTTGTTAATATACAATTATCTGTACATGTAATTTTGCTTTTTCCTCTTTGTTTTATTAAGCTTATTCGAACTTTTGTTTCAAGTTAATTATGATGAACATTTTAAGTAGCAACAATTTAATGATTAATTATCTATTTTTGTATTTAAAAAAATATCTCAAAAAGTATTCAGAGGTTTTGGTAAAGGCTAAAATTGATTGTCACAATTTTAGTTAAAAATTTGGTGAAAGTGGAAACTAATCAATTCTATTTATTTTTACCAGTTTATGCTTAAATTTATGAATGAAGCGATATATAATTTGTTATGTACATTTATCTATATATACAGTTTTGCTATTTTCACTTTATTTTACTCAGCTTATTCGAATTTTTAATAATTGAAGAATTTTTTTTCAACTAGGTTATGTTGAATATTTCACAAATTTTGTATTAAAAAAAATCTCAAAAAATAAGCCTCCGTAGATGAAATTATTGATTGTTAAAATATTAAATTTTGGAGAATCGATGACATTTATCGCCAAAACTCCATTATTAAATTCATGAACGAAGCCACATTGAAACGAAATTATTTGTTCGCGTACTTTTAATATATCCAGCTTCATATACTCGTTTGACAAATGCGAAATCCATACCGGTTCATTCGTCAACAGTAAAAATCCAATAGTTAATGATCTGACGAGTATATTAAACTTTTCATTCATCCGACAAAACTCGATTTTGATCTGAGGGCGTTCGTCGTCACGCCCTCCCCGTCCCTGAACTATATTAGTGTCATGCACAGTCGTCATTTTGTGTATAATGGCTCGTTTGAGGGTGTATCATTAAAGCATCGCTTTAACCGTTTCTACTTCCATAATCCATTTTCGTTTTCACGGCAGGATTTGCTCCAAAAAAAAGAAGAAGAGAAAAGAAAAAATTCAGCATCTTTGTCTGAAACCAGCAACAATTTTGAATCGTTGTGCGGAGAGATGGCTTAACAGTTCTTTTCTCGTTGATTAATGAATCACCAAGACGCGTCCTTGTCGCACCGCATTGTGTTTTGTATTGTATCAGAATTCGCAATTTCGCTGTTTGGATATGAGTAATTGTAAAATGTAAATGATCGTCGGTTAATATATAAATTTTTCTGTTTCAGGTAAGTTACAGCAAACAACTCGACATCCACATCCAAAGCAATAAGTACATTTTATTTATAATTTATCACCACATTTAATTAAACAAAAAATTGGACAGGCATCATCCCCACATCGCCCCAATATTCAACCGTCACCGAAACCCCCCGTGCTGTATCGCTCCCATACAAATTAAATAATCCGTCGTTAATGCAGTTAATGCGGGCCCGATAAAAAAAACAATACCCACATTCAACCGGCGCAATTTGCCGTAAAAAAGATTTCCGTGAAAATACCGAATGAACACCCCAGTTTTAATGAACCTTTTTATCATTCGAACCGTTTGCTTTTATAGAAATATTTTTGTGATGGTCGTTAAGTTTGTGAGCGTAAAACGGTCCGGCCACACCTACTAAATAGCCCCCTTGTTTTATTAAATTACCGAAAAACTCATTATGTAACGAATAGGTTTTTATCGGAATAATAATTGTTTTTGTTACCTTATTTTGGATTAGTGCGGCCAGTTTTTTTTTACTTGCTTTGCTTGTGTGTCTGTGGCTATTAATTAGTGATTTCTCATTACAAACTAATTCCTAATTAACTATGAATAAAGTATTTGTAATATATACAGTAGTGGCCATTATTATAGCAACTTACTGAAATTTGTTAAAAATATGTTTGAATTGGTTGCCAATATCTGACATATTTATTGTTTTTCCGGCTATTGTTGTGTCAACTATGGAACTTGTCGATCTATTTTTGTTCTTTAAAAATTGCCTATTTTTTATCGTCCAATCAATAAAATTATAGCTACTCAAGATATATTTTTGTTTTAACTTCTGACACTGAAAAATTCGTTCTTAGACAGATACCTTCAAAAAATGCGTTCCAAAGATGAAGGTCCTTCTCAGCTCAGTTTTCCATTTTTTCTAAAGCTCAATATAGCAAAATCCATATCTCGTCATTACTTGATCGTACAGAAAATTTCTATTGACATTTTTTGTAGAAAATTGAATAATCTACAAAGGTTTCACATATTTTTTTATAACTCTTGCCGATTAGAAGATATTGAATGTCTAAGTTTTAATAAAAATTACTTTTTTATAATTTTTATAACTTGTAAGTAAATATTATAAAACGCCCAATATATATTTTTGAAACAATTTCTGTGGTTAATCGATTAATCTAACCACTTGGTATTTTAATAAATATTTTAAATTTATCCATTTAAGTCATGAATCTTGAAAATATTCATAAAAATTTGAGTTTATTTTGATAGAATAACAGTTTCTAAGTTATGTCTTATCTTTTGTTTCAGAATATATTTCTTTCTAATAACAATATTTTATTTTTTAGTATTGTGATTTAATATTTCTCGACGAGTTTATTTAAAATGTCTGTGGAATTTTAGTCTGAGTTTCAAATGTCGATTTTTCATAAAATCTTGGAAATAATTAGCTTTTTTTATTGATATATTTAATATTTCTTAAATAAAAAACTTTATTTTTTCTGAAATATATTATTAAATGACTTAAATGGGTTAATTTAAAACATTTATTAAAAAACTATTAAAATCGGTACCCATTGGGATTCGAATGCGAATCTTCTAAATAGTTAGAGTAATCGATTAACCACAAGAGACCTTTTTGGTAGAGCGTTTAATTTCCTACAAAGATATATGTTACACATTTAATAATATTTATTTATCTACGAGTTATATAATTTAAAAAAGAAATTTATTTTAAATTCTTGAAACTTTGACCTCACATATCTTTTAAACGGTAAGAGTTATGAAAATATATAAAAAGATATTTTTTTGTAGAGTTTTTTAGTTCCTACAAGAAATATGAATAGATATTTTCTGTACGATAAATTAATGTGAGATATAGATTTTGCCATATGGAAATGAAGAAAAAATGGATAACTAAGATGAGAGGAACCTCCTTATTAAAACTAAGAGCTCATCTTTAAAAGCATTTTTTAAAAATGCTTAGGAACCCATTTTATTACTTATTATTTTAGTAATGACCAATGCTATATATATACAAATATAAGACATTTAATCAATTCATGTCAGCTACTCTAAATTAGTGGTACATTTAAATTTTAATTCACAAGTGAAGTTCTATTGAAATTCGATGTAGCTAAAACTTTTGCATTTATAAATCTGCAATATTAATGAAACTAAACATTTAATATGTAAATAAAATAATAAAGTTTTTAAAGGTCATATTTATTTTAATAAAATTCTACCATAGTTTTAACAGCACATAATAAAAACGTACATTTCAAATGTTTTTCTACAACATTTAATTTAAAATTCTGTTTACATTTCAAATTACGTTTGTATTTTTAAAATTATGTGCACCGAAGTTAATGTTTTGAACGTTTCACCTCCATTCATGTCGAGTGTTGTTATTGCTGTGTACGGACAATTAATTACGCAATCTTCACCACCGTTCCATTATTATTGTCAATCAAACAAGGGTTATATTGTTTAAACCGGATATTCACGGGAATTTCCGTAATTTCTGCTTGATTAATAAACAGGTAGGCCGAACCTGTACAAAGATGATTGCGGTCGACCAAAACCGGAATGTGCGTTCCAATTTTAAATATCAAACGACAATATTTGGATGGTAATTTAGCGTGGATTTTATTTAACAGCTCGAATGTGCCGGCTTAATTTACTTCTAAGCTAATTAATCATTCCTTTTGTCATATAATCTTTAAGCCGCGTAATACCTCAAGTTTATTAGCACAGAACAATCTCACTTCTTGGCAACTTCGGAAACTTTCAGTCTTTCGAAATAATGAGCGGTAAACATACCTATGGATGTGTTTGACATTAAAGAAACTTTAAACAGTTAACGTGACAGTGCGCTACACAAAATGCACCGTTTAACCGAGCAAAATTGAATATTAAATTTTCCCCCGGGCACATTCACATTTTAACTTTCCGGCTAATGTTATGTGGGTACTGAGATGAACACCAGCTCCGTTCAAAATGTGTCAATTAGTGCAGTATTGTCGCAGATTTGTTCGCTAAATTACGTTCAATTCCGTAATTACTGAGATACACAAAACTTCACGCCATTAACGTAAAATTTTACATTATCATACGACGTCTAGAAGGAGGGAAGATCGATGCGCGACACCTTCGAATCTGCCAAGTATAAATCCCCCTTCAACACGTATTTTTTCGTCAGCGCCTCCGAAAAGTGTTTAAATACTTCCCCCCATTGTTCGCGGAATGAATGGAAAACTCCCGGCGTATTGTTCCAAAAGTAGCCGGGAATATCAAATCTGAACTTTGGCAAAAAGTGGCGCGCGGCAACGGCGTCCACATTCATTTAAAGCAAAAGTGAACACATAATTTTATTTTAATCTCCGGGGAACGGGCCGACATTCATGAGACCATAATAATTATTTATGTCCGCTTCTGGATTTTATATCCCAATTACATGACCTCGGCAGAGCTAATATAACTGCTGTTTTGATGAAATCAAATTATTCAGATTTCTGCGGAACGCTTCCATTCCCAATTTGTTCCGAATTATGATTGTATGGTAATCCGGTTGTGCTGTTGCATTAATACGTGTGTAATATCGAAGCTAAATCTATTAAAATTATTCATCGTGCCGGAGTCGTAACGAGATTTGTTCGTTCTGGTGCAAAACACGAAATCTCGCACCTTTCGCAGCAACGATGACAGCACATGTGTATTGTTGTGTCGTCGGAGCACAAAATAAACCCGTCAAGTGTTAATAAAAATGACATTCATCGCAGAAGATGATCCACCGACGTGTTTGCTTTTGTTTGATTTCAATTAGAGCACTAGAGTTTGTGTATAGCACCGGAGTCATTTTGTTGGATGTTTAGGGCAGACATAATCCAGTAATTGATCTCCTTTTTTGTATTTGAAAAGCGAAGATATTCATAAATATAAAAATTCTTTACCAAAATTCCACTTCAAATATTGGTGGATGCGCACATTAAATAATTGGCAATTGTTTCTAATGTATATTATTTCTTAATTTAAGAACAAAAAAACAATATTTTTTTTTTTCAATACGATTAATTTGGATATTTCAGAGAGTCAGAATCTAATAAATGGTCTCCTTTTTGCATTTCAAAAGTGAACATCTTAAGAAATATTCACAAGTTTTAGAAAATAAAATAATTGGTTACCAAAATTTCACTTTAAATTTTGGTGGATGCGCATATTAAATCTATTTGCATCTAATATTTTTGGTGGATGCGCACATTAAATCTTTGGTATATATATTTAACATATTATTCCATAATTTATATAAAAACAATAAATTATTGATATAAAATTATCTCTACATGTGATTTTGGTACTTTTAATATCATTTACTTAATTTATTTGACTTTTGGACAAATTTGAATATTTTTTTCAATACGATTAAGTAGGATATTTCAGAGAGACAGAAACTAATAAATGATCTTCTTTTTTTGCATTTTAAAAGTGAACATCTTAAAAAATAGTCACAAGATTTGGTAATTAAAATAATTGGTTACCAAAATTTCACTTTAAATTTTGGTGGATGCGCATATTAAATCTTTGGTATTTATATTTAACATTTTATTTCATATTTTAAGAACAAAACAATAATGTATTGATATAAAATTATGCTTACATGTGATTTTGGTACTTTAGTATCATTTACTTTATTTATTTAACTTTTGGACAAATTTGAATATTTGTTTCAATATGATTAAGTTGGACATTTTAGAGAGACAAATTAATGATCTCCTTTTTTTCATTTCAAAAGTGAAGATCTTAAGAAATGTTCATAAGTTTTGGTAAATAAAATAATTGGTTACCAAATTTCAGTTTAAATTTTGGTGGATGCGCATATTAAATCTGTAATATTAATAATTAATTAAAACAATAAGTGATATTAATAATTGATATAAAATTATCAGAACATGTGATTTTGGTTCTTTTAGTATCATTTACTTAATTTTTTTGACTTTTGAATATTTTTTCAATATGATTGTGTTGGATATTTCAGAGACGCAGAATTTAATAAATGATCTTAAGAAATATTCACAAGTTTTAGTAAATAAAATAATTTGTTACCAAAATTTCACTTTTCTTAATGTGTAAACTTATCTGTACATGTCATTTTAGTATCTTTAATCTCAATAAATATTCACAAATTTTGTGAATGATATAATTGATTGCTAAAATTACGGCAAATGTTATGGTGAAACACGAAGTATCTCATTTTTTGCAGCGATGAAAAACTCATACGTATTGTTATGTTGTTGAGGCACAAAATAAACCCGTCAAGTGTTAATAAAAATGACGTTTATCGCAGAAGACGATCCTCCGACATGTTTGCTCTTGTTTGATTTCAATTAGAGCACTCGAGCCCTGTATAGAGGCCCCGAGTCATTATCCGACATTGAGCAGCGACGGGCCTGCCTCTTATTAATGAATGTGAGGGATGGGATACCGTCTCTCCGCCCATTCACTTCTTAAAACGTATATGACAAGGGTTCCAAAAGGTAAATCACGAGGGTCTTACAAGTGAGCATACTTAATTTGACGAGACGCTTGACATGCAATTACGCGGTTTATTAGTGGTCAATTACACGGCACATTTCATTAATTGGGGCGAATTTAATTTGCCCGAGGGTTATTAATTTACCAAATTAAAATATTTTGATACACTCACGATTTAATTATGTTGCATCCCATGTGGATCGCTTATTTCTAATTTTAAAGCTATCATAATTTTATCATGTTGGAAGATTATATAAAAATGTTACTTCGAAGTAATGTAAATTTATTTATTTCTGTATCGACAAACTTCAGGTTATTGAAGATATTTTTTGACGAATTTAATATCGTTGAAAATTATTAGTCTAATTCTCTTATAAACCACTTAAATAAATTCATTTTCATTCATTTTTTATTAATTCAAATTCATATTTAGGTTTTCATTATTAATTGTTTTCTATTCTTAAATAAATATTAATTAATTATATAATAAATAATACACGTAATATAATATTTAAAATATTGAACTTAATACATTAAAAGTACTTTCATCAATTCAATGATTTAATTCTAATTATTTATTATTTTTAAACGAATAAATTATTAAATTATTGTTATTATTAAAGTTGTTTTTATCCCGTTTTCGAGTCCTTTTTATCAGTGGTGTAATTAGCAATTACTAAAATCAACTCATTTGGCTGCAATGTGTTACAGAATTTGAAAGTAGAAAAATAAACAGATAGAATAAATTGTATCCACTTTGCTACGAAATTAAGAAAAAAAGTGTTTAGTTTAAATTAAATGTTAAGTTTCTCAATTGCTAATTCTTTTAGTTTTGAAACGAGTTTTAATCAGTGTTACTTTAAAACGCCTGTAAATAAAATGTTTTAATTGAATTAATTGGATCAAAATTGTTGTTTATTTTAATCCAATCAACTAATACATTAAAAGTGTTTTTTTATTCTGTTTTTCATCCGTTTTAATCAGTGAGTGTATTTTGTTTCAGTGTGTATATAATTACTAATTCGGGTCGCTGATTGGCATTTTGTCACAAAACTTGACACCAAAAATAAGTATAGTAACTAGTAAAAATATACATGTTACCCACTAAATTAAAAAACTCAATCAACTATAAATTGTTTGTTTTGAACCTGTCAACTTGTTGACAATTTCATTAATGACTAAAAAAAGTCCGAAACAGCCTACGAATATCACGACATTTTAATCAATTTCTGGTTATAAACAAGTCCGCTATTAATTAAGGAACTTACGAAGCGAGAAGATAATTTGTAACATATAGAGACGCTGCGAGGCCAATATTCGAATTTCACACGAGTCCCCAGTGACATGCGGAAGTTATTTACCGAGGGTTAGTTTGCCAAGACTTTTGGGATTTCCCGATAGAAACCAGACACACCCTTGGTCCCCGTTAAATTTTCATCCACCATTTTAAATCCCTAAACCGACGACGGTCAAAAGATTTTTAGTTCTATTATCAATTTTTCTTTTTTTTTTTGTTGGTGTGGGCGAAGTTTCTCCCGTGGAAAACAAGTTTGGCCGGGCCAAACTTCAATGTAAATACCACGCCAACTACATAAATTTTGATGGAACGATACGCCAGGAAGTTATTATAACTGTATGGAAATGAAAGCGTATCCTTCACTGTTTTTTTTTGCTCTCGCAAACAGAATTTCCTCAGACTTCTTAGAACTGAGTGTTTCCTTCCGGTTTTCGTCCTTAATCATTTGAGAGGGGCCGAAATCTTGGCCGCCCAATTTAGGCCCGATGTGCAAACACTTTTTGTTGTCTAACTTTATGAGAGCCGCCCGATCTGTAACTGTAACAGACAGTTCCTTTCATTTTATTCTTAACACCCTATCTGGGAGGCGCGATAAAAAGTGTACGAGGGGGTGATTTATGGTTAAAATGAATTTAAATTCGGCCTTTTATCGGGCAATTCTACAACAAAATATACGTAATGCTCAAATAAAAGATTTACAGCGGAAATCAATATTGAGGGGAAAAAATAAATATCCACGAATTTTATGAACAATTGTATATGTCGTTATCTGGAGCGCTTTTGATGTTTTATTTCAGCACTCAATAATCTCTTTTACGACGGGATTTTTAAAGCTTCCGATCCGGTCGTAATGGATTTTATTTCAAATATTGATATAAATCTACATTGGTCGGTCGCTAAATGAATACTTAGAATTGTATTTATTTCGATGTTCAATCATTATTGTGATGTTTACATTATTTTTATGAATTTTTGATGAATGTCGAGCTTCGGTTGCCATTTAATGAATGTCTAGGAATATTTTTCATGTTTTATTGGGAATATGAATTAGAATAAAATTTTGCTAATCTGTTTCAGTTGAATTGTCATGTTGTAAAATGTCAAGAGAAGTACTTACATATAATATAAAATATTTTTACACACACTATGTATAAAAATGGTCAATTCAGTGGTCTTTAAAATTTACAAATTTACATTAGTTTAATTAGTTAATTTAAACAAAAAAACTTTAAACAAATTTATATTTGCATTTTTTATATTTTTGTAAAGCCAACTTATATGATACATGTAAAAAGTGGTTGAGCGAGAAGTTTATATTTAACATTTAGAAATCTTTATTAGTAGAAATAGTTAGTTTGAAAATGTTTTTTAGTTAAAGAGACATTTACATTTTTCACTTTTTTTAGAACTTGAATCCCATGTTTGTAAACTAACACTGGTTAAATTAAGTGTATTTCAATAACTTTTATAAGGTCAAATTGTATGGTATTTATGAAAGAGGATTGTTCAATATTTTTGTCTACATTACTTTAATTATTTAATTTGAAAAAAGTCTTTAGCTAAATTTATATTTACAATTTTTTACATTTTTATAAAGCTTAAATTCTATGCTTCATATAAAAAGTGGTTATGCAAGAAGTTTATATTAAAAATTTTGAAATTTTTATTAGTTGAAATAGATAGTTTAAAAATATTATTTAGTTAAATTGACATTTATATTTTTCTCTTTTTATAGATCTTGAATCCCATGTTTATAAACAATCACTGGCTAAATTAGTTCAAGTGTATTTCATTCAACTTTTATTCAGTTTTATAAAGCTCAAATTATATGCTATTTATGAAAGAAGATTGTTTAATATTTTTATCTTAAATATATATAAGTCTACATTAGTTTAATTATTTAGTTTGAAAACAAAGTATTTAGCTAAATTTATATTTACAATTTTTTACATTTTTATAAAGTCTAAATTCTACGATTTATATAAAAAGTGGTTGTGTAAGGAGTTTATATTAAAAATTTCGAAAGTTTTATTATTTGAAATAGATAATTTGAAAATATTCTTTATTTAAATTGACATTCACATTTTGCACTTTTTATTGAGCTTGACTTCCATGTTTATAAATTATCACTGGCTAATTAGCTCAAATGTATTTCAATAACTTTTATAAAGTTTTATAAAGCTCAAAATTAATTCATGAAAAAGAATTGTTCAATATCTTTGTCGTAAAAATATACAAATCTACATTAGTTTAATTAGTTAATTTAGCTTAATTTATATTTTTTTATATTTATTTTTTTACAGTTTTATAAAGCTATTTTTTTAATAAAAATACACATAATAGAAAATTTTAAAAAAATCTTTAGCTTTTATATTTACATTTAATTATCTGTTAGTTACATTAAAATTAATTTATATTAGAACGACATAATAAAATAAAAAAATTTTTATGTGAAAAATTTATAAATCTGTACAATTCAATTCGTTAAATTAAAAAATATAATTATTTAGAATAGTGGAAATATCTATAAATAATATTTTTACTTTTTTATAAAGCTTTAATTATATGATATATGTTATATACAAAAATGTTGGTTATCCAATATGTTTTTGATGAATTCAACGTATAATTGGCAAAAGTTTTTAATTAACTTTTTCAAATTTATATGCAAGAGAAAATTGATGCAACAAAAAACAAAATTGCAATATATGAAATTATAGAATATTTAATAACAAAAATAATGAAGTTAATAATGAAAATTTTTAGCCAGTAGAAAATTATAAAATTATAATTAAAGTTTAAATTAGATTTAGCAACTTTTGGTGGACAATTCAGGGTCCCTGCAGCAAATGTTACTTTGCCCCATAGGTTACTTTACAAAGCCACCAAAAGTTGTGGTGTTATAACCTCGGCATTAGCTAATTCGACTGGCGCAGAAAATTTTGACTGTATCTCTCGACACGATAAAGTGAAATATGAAAGCTTAGCCGTGTCCCGTGTCCCGTGGCCCGGGCTCATTTAGTTAAGTGGTCCACATAAATCGGGAATCAACGTAGAGGCGCTGCCAGTGACTTGATATACCATATAAATGTAACGTAATGTAATTGTTCGGCTCGTTTGTCATCTTTAGCGACTGGCTGGAACAGAGTGTGTTTTAAGTCCCCGGTTTTGCCAGCCCCACGCCGCGCCACTCCACGTTACGGCCGTGAAGTTGACAGCGTTTGATCGCGGCATGCACAGTCCATCGCCCACCCAGGACTATTCATAACCGGTCGCCCATTTGCAAAAACGTGACGCGAATAGATGGATACGTGACGATGGGCGAAAGTCATTCTTGCCGCTGGACAATCGACAATTGGCTGGCTCCTATTCGTACGGAATTTGTTCACGGGTTAATCAAATTTATTCGACGCAGATAGGAGCTTAAAGCTTTTCCGAATTAACGCAATTTTTTCCATCTCTGTTACCCTGGTTGCTCCCTTCTACCCCCGCAAGGATTAAACTCATTTGCTTCAGTTACTTGTTAATTGGATTTTTCGTGTGATTTTTCCCTTTTTATATTTAAGGCCCAAAAATTAGCAAATCCATTAATTTAATTAGGCTAAATATACATGGTGTCCTATTGAAAACGTCAAATTTATTTATATATTAATGTAAACAAAAATGAAACGTATATAACGAGCACTCTGTATAAAATTTCGAGTACTAATTATGATTCCTTATAGAATTATCCTTGGTTAATGTGTATGTCAAAAATGAACTTTTCAATATAATTGCAACATTTAGAATTCAAAAATTTAAAGATAAAGTGACGTAACTTTCGACGAAACCGGAAACAAAATATTTTTCGTAATAAATTAGAAAAGTAGTTATATTTGCTATGAAACTCTTTCATATTGAATAAATCAACTTGCATAATTTTCATTGGCTTGCGACTTTCTTTGTAATTATCTGAAAACATATTTAAAGTCAAAGCTTTGCTTTGATACTTTCTTCTATTTGGTATTTTTTTTATTAGCATGAAATGAAATTCTACATTTTAAATATAAAATATAAGATATGTGATTTGTCCTCTTTCTCCCACAAGGATTAAACTCATTTACTTCTGTCACTTGTTAATTAAAATCTTTTCACTTTATGTTTGAGGCACAATATTATAAGGGAAACTATATCCTAACGTTCCTTTTAATAAAATAAATATATTTTTTTATTAGTGTTAATTTAATACCTTCTAATTTCTCATTAAAATTTCTCATAAATCATGAGTTACTTTGTAATTAACAACTAACTGAAAACTTATTTGAAGTCTAAAGCTTTGATTCTTCCATTTATTTAGTTGTCTGTACTTGTTAATTGAATTATGTGTGATTGTTTTCTTTCATATTTGACGAAATATTAGTTTATTAGGGAAATTGGAGCCTAACGTCGTCTTGAAATATAATAGAAATTTATCTTTCAGTGATTATTTGATACATTTAAATTTCTCATATTGTATAAATCAAGTTGGATAATTTTCTTTTGCTTGTGAGTTTCTTTGTAATAAATGACTGAAAACATATTTAAAGTCAAAGGTTTGCTTCATCAATTGAGTAATTTTTATTGACATGAACTGAAATGATATCATATTAACATATTAAAATTCATATTTCTTCTTGGTAACTGAAAAAGTTTTTGAAGACAAAGCTTTGCTTTGATTTTTCTATCAATTTACTTATCGTTTAATTAATAAAAACTGAAATGATAAAATATAAATTTCAGAATAAAAATGCTTTAATAAAATTAATTTTTAATAATACAAATCATTGTGTTTTTAAAGGCATTTAAATATACTTAGGCCGTCGGAACATTAATATTTCAATCTATAACCCGGATAGGGATTTAAAGCTTTTTCGAATTAACGCACTTTTACAGCCCTTGTTACTGTATCCGATTTCTCCCTTTTCCCCAAGGGTTAAACTCATTTACTTCTGATACTTGTTAATTGAATCCTTTGTCTGATTTTTTTTCAGGTTATATTTCAGTTACAAAATTAGTGTATAATTCTGAAGTCTACTTGACAGGAATATATTTATATATATTAGAAATTATAAATATTTAAACGTTAAAATTATCATGTTGAATAACAATTCCAGTTGGATAATTCATATCTTTTTACGAGTTTCATTGTAACTAACATTTAATTAAAAACGTCTTTGATGTAACTTTATTTGGATTCGTCCATCTTTTTAGAAATATTTTCATTGTCAAGGTCTGATGATACCTTTTGAATGTCAAGTACAAAATAATAGCATGAAAATAAGAAAAATATATATTAATTTTCTATAATTAGTTGCTTTGTACTCATAAAATTAATTTGATATAAAGGATTTCACAAGACATTGTCAAGCACTAAAATAAACTGAAATCGTCTGCGAACATTTTATTTCTGAGTCTATATATTTCAGTTTATCCAGTCTCTTATTTTTCGTTTGATTTAGAAAGTGAAGTCCTATTGTTCCGTACAAGATAAATCACACAAAAGATCTGAAATAAAGTACAAAAACGGGAACAATAATGAAAGAAATCATAAATATGCCACAATTGACCGCGATTGTGATTTCGAAATGCTTCGCCTTTCAATTTGAAATTTTCAAACGCATACCATGAATATTACAATTGACTCATTCATAAACGTTCCGAATGGACTCTTAACAAATGCTCATGGAAATTCGCAATGATTTTATCCGTAATACAAACCGAAATTACCTTTGATAACGAGCCACGTCAATTTCCCCAAAACGAAGTGGTTTATTCCAAATTCGAAATATTCGGATAGAATAATAGATATTGCCGAAAAGAAATTAATAACGCGAGCTTTCGTTAAATAATTCAACGGTTGCGGACATTAAGGAACACGACCATTAAAGATAATCGAACAGATTCCATTGGTCTCTCCATTGACGGACTTTCGTCGGCATCAAATCCGCCACAACAGAACCTCATCTTCATCCTCATCCAATCTACTCCCGATTGTCCGACAAAGAAATCCAGCCGGGGCGGAGGGGGGCGCGTGGGCCCTTCGGGCCGCCTCCAGGACGTAATTATGTTGATGTCTGGGTCTCCGATGATTGATACTCGACGCAGGGCGCGTGGGTGACGTCACCGCGGACTCCTGATCGATGATGACCCGCGATCAAGGACCAAGGAATCCGTATTTGTCTGCGAGTGGTCGGATCGAACACGCACCGCCTCGCAATTTAAATTCATTTGAACTAATTCGTGGACTCACGCGAATCGCAATCTGATCGGAGACCACTTCTAATTTATTCTGCCTGGGGGGGATGGGGGCGCGTTTTTATGCCGGTTCGCCTCCACCGAACATAAAAAGGTGTGTTTCGTTGAGGGTTCATGGTATTTGGGGGTATATCTTAATCTAGGACTTGAATGTTTCGGTATTTTTAGATATGAATTACACACATTTATTGTATGTAAATACATAATAGCTGTAATAGGTATTTATGTCTATTATTCTTTGTCACAAACAAATATCAAAATGTATACATTTATTATATTTTGATTTGTAAAAAGTAAATGAATAAAAAAATGTTGTAATTTTTTTTTATTGTCAATTTATAATAAAAAGGCTTTTTTAATATGTGTATAGTGTTTCCTAAATGGCAAATAAATTCTTTTCAATATTTTGACTCGTAAGTCTAAATTCAATGTGTATAAACAAATCTTTTACTTAATCTTTTAATTAATCTTAATTGATTCGTTACAAAATTTTTACACATAATAGCAAAAAATAATAGGAATTTAAATTTTAAATTGTATAAAAGATAATACAACCCTCAGCATAAGATATTATATTTTTTATTTTGTTTTTAGGTATCAATTTACTGTCATCGATTGTTTTTGACAGTTCAAATAAACCTTCATTAAAAATAAATTAAATTAAAGCTCAAATATTGAATCAATAAATTTCATTTAATGCTATACAAATTTTTATTGTTTTTTTTACTCCTTATTTATTTAAATTATTATTTTTTGAGGGTCAAAAAATTGTTTTCACAGAATTTTAGAATTAAGATTTATAGTATATTATAGTTATCTACGATATTGAATATAGTGAAGGAAGATAAAAAACTCTAATATGAACTAATAATATTTTCTTATTATATTACTATTTTAAATGTTTTATGCATTAGATACCCTGAATATATAAAGGAAGATTTATGTACATCATAAAACAGGAAATATTAGAATATAAATAATTAATTACAAGGAAAAAACAAATTGACAAGCATGAATAAAAAAGTACTACAAGTTGAAAAAGCTGCAGATAATTGACATCATCCGTAACAAGAAGCTTTCAAGAAACTTTTTAATTTAAACTAGTCAAGCGAAATTTATAATAAAACAAAAATATTATCTAAGAATACTGACAAAGGCTTTAGATTACAATTAAACTTTAATAGATGTTTAAATCAATGAATATTATCAAACTATTCTAACAAAATTTTTATTGTTTACTACTTTTTTTGTAAATTACTATTTTAATAGGTTTTTAAGGGTCAAAAAATTGTATTCACAGAATTTTAATATTAGGATTTCGACCCAAAATAGCACTGGCTACATTGTTGCAGAGAGGTTTCCTTCCATTTAAAGCTGTCTACGATATTGATTCCAGTGAGGAAAGATAAAAAAACTATAATAATATTTTCTTATATTACTATCTTAAACCTTTTATATATCAGACATCATGAATATATAAAGGAAATTAATATGCATCATAAAACTAGGAGTTGTTAAGATAAATAACAAATTACAGGGAAAGAACAAATGGACAATCATGAATAAAAAAGTGTTACAAGTTCATAAGAGCTGCAGTTAATTAACTGCATCTGCAATAAGAAGCTTTCAACAATCTTTTTAATTTAAACTAGTCAAGCAAAATTTATTATAAAATTAGTTTTATCATTTTTTATTTGTCAATATCTTTTTTTCTTATTATTTATAATAATAACGAACAAAAACAAGAATACTACCTAAGAATAAAGACATCTGATTGCAATAAAACTTCAGATAGTTTAAATCCAAGAATATTATCAAATTATGTTACCAAAATTTTTATTTTTTGACTGCGTATTTTTGCTCATTACTATATTTAATGGTTTTTTGGGTGTCAAACAATTCTGTTCACAGCATAGTTCACAGCAAAATAACACTCGCTACACTGTTATAGAGAGCTTTCCATCCATTTAAGAATATTGTAAAGCTGTCTACAATATTCAATCAAGTGAAGTAATATACAAAAAACATAATGATATTTTCTTATAATATTACCATTTTAAATATTTTATCAGACACCATGAAAATATACAAAGGAAAATTAATATGCATCATAAAACTAGGAGTTGTATAAGATAAATAACGAATTACAAGAAAAGAACAAATGGGTAATCATGAGTAAAAAAGTGCTACAAGTTCAAAGAGCTGCTGCTGATAATTAACAGCATCTGCAACAAGAACCTTTCAGGAAACTTTTTAATTCAAACTAGTCAAGCGAAACTCATGATAAAACGTGTCTTAATATTTTTTATTTATCAATAAATAGTAGAAACTAGAAAATGAATTGAAGAAAGCACAATAAAATGATATTTCTCATTCACAATTAACTAAGAACAAACAAAAAAGATACTATCTAAGTAATTCTTACATAAAACATTCTATGAAATTAATCTTTATTAGAAATTCTTTTATTAATCCCGGCGAAGGCGTCGAAAGTGTAACGAACTTGGGCGGGTCGACGGACATCTCCGCTGAAAAATACCCTAAATTCATTAAAATTTCAGGCCCGGCACCTTTTAAGGAAATTCGCTAAAAGCTTCGTTCAATTAAGATAATTTTTGATAACGACGGCGAAAGGGTCCGTTCCGCGGGGCCCGGAGCCCCGCCAAAGCGGGAACACCCACATATACATTGTTCTTTAACGGCGTGTCTGGAATTGTCAAATACAATTTCTGGCCAATTTCATTTCGCTTCATTTACTTATTAAATATTTAAACTGAACCGTAATTTAAACTTCCACCGTAATACACACGCAAATTTCCACACGGAGTCGCTGCAACTGGGGAATTAAAATCCAGTTTAATTAACCGCCACATGTGATTTGTTTAATCAACATCCCATTGAAAACTATTATAATTATCCAATGGGAAATTTAATCTCGGCCGGAACAAATTGTGTTCCGGCGCTGCAAAACGGTTTTTATGAAATCCGTTGACGGAATGCACGTCACGTAGCGCGGCACTGGCGAATAATGCACACAGTTCGATGGCAAACAAGGCGGGCAGGCTCCGCGTATGATCATTGATCACATTATTATACTCTTGTTTGTCACCAGGGGGGGAACTACATTAATTCGGTCGTAATCACTTGTCTGTTTTAACGTTCCTCCTCGTTTTAATTGCTGCTGTTTCAGCAAAAACCCGACTCTAATTGCGAAAAACAAATTCCACTAACTACTTAATCAGTAATTTACATCCTTGAGAGCTGCAATTCCTTCCGAACAATGTAACTGTGTGTGCATGTGGGGAATATGGGATTGCCGACTATGTGTGCTACGTGCAAATGTTGCTTTAATTACTGTTCGTGGATTTTTAACCGTAGTTCACACTTAAAAAAATATTTAACTGAAAGAGACCAATTAAATTGAGAGTTTGTAGATACTAAAAATAGACTTTTTCCAAATTATTCGGAGGTGTAACCGATGAAATTGAGTTATCTTCCTCTGCCAACATTACTTTAAATATTTACAGTAAAACTTACATTGTTCAATTGGCATATAATTATATAAAACATAGGAATGGCAATAATAGCCATTATATGCGACTATATATTATATATTTTTAGTATTTGTATAAGGTAATACAAACAATTGAAGAACTTTTATATTTAAAAAATCATATGAAGTAATTTACTTTTAATTAAAATAATTTGGAAATAAATGCTGATTAACTAATAAAACTCATAATTCATGATAATATATAAATATTATTAATCATTATAAAAGTAGGAGAACACATTAGTGATTAATAATTTTATATTATTTACACAACTTTTAATATTATTTGAAAAGATTTATACTTTAATTAATAATTTAATTAAAACTAATTTAATTATTTATTATTATTTAATTTAATATAAGTTAAATATTGAATAATTAATTTGAACTACTATAATAAGGGATTATAAATCTTAATACCAAAATTCTTTAGCCTAAAAAAACTATTGAAAATAGTCGTTTGAAAAAATAGGCAGTTAGAAAATCAAATTAGGGTTAATTTGATAAAAAGTATTGTCAGATGAATCTTTTTGGTTTTAGATGTTTCTTAACTGTTCTTAATAAGAAAAGAACATTTTATTCTGCTTTCTACGATGCATTTTCTGATTTCTACAATCTATTGAAAAATAAGAAATAAAAAGTCATTTTATGATGAATTTTACTTGACTAGTTTGAATTAAAATGTTTCTTGAAAGCTTTTGGTTGCGGATACTGTTAATTATCTGCAGCTGTGTGAATTTGCGGCAGTTATTAATTCATGCTTGTTCATTTATTCTTTAATTGTAATTAGTTATTTATCTTATACAACTCATAGTTTTATTATGCATATTAATTTTCCTTTATACTATATATTTAAGATGTATATAAGGAGTTTAAGATGGTAATATAATAAGAAAATATTATTATGGGCTTATTATCTTGGTTCACTGGATTCAATATCGTCGACAACTTTATAATATTCTTAAACGGCTGAAAAGCTCTTCGTTATAAAGTAGCTAGTGTTATTTTGGGTCGAAATACTAAAATTAAAATGCTGTGAAAACATCATTTTGACACTCAAAAAACCTGTTAAAAATATTAGTTTGCAAAAATATCATAATTTTATAATACTCATAGATTTAAAAATCTGTTATTATAATCTAATGTTTTATGTTAAGTATTTTTAGATTTTTTTTTGTTTGTTTATAACCGAAAAGAAGAAAAAATTATTTTATTATGCTTTCTTCAATACAGTTTCTACAATTTGTTGATAAAAAATGTTACATCCAATTTTATAATGAACTTCGCTTGGTTGGTTTAAATTAAAAAGTTTCGTGAAAGCTTCTTGTTGCAGATGCTGTTAATTATCTAGAGCTCTTTGAATTTGCAGCACTTTTTAATTCATGTTTGTCTATTTACTCTTCCGTTATAATTAGTTATTTATCTTATAAAACTTCTAGTTTTATGTTGCATGTTAATTTTTCTTTACTTATACATAATGCCAAGTATTTAAATATTTAAATGGTAATAGAATAAGAAAATATTGTCATTTTTTTTATATCATTGCTTTACTGGGTTCAAATTTTAGACAACTTTATAATATTATATAATATAATGCAGGAAAGATTTGAGTAGCAATGTACCCATTGTTATTTGCAGTAGAAGTCCTAATGCTAAAATGCCGTGAAAAAATTTCTTAATTACCAAAAAAGCAACTGAAATTAATAGTTTAGAAATTTAGAAAAATTTTTGTGTTTGTTCGAAATTAATGAAAATATTTGAAGTATTAGAAATATTTCACCAGAAGTGACAAACCAATAATCAATATGGCAACTGTCAGATTTGTCAACTAACTCATGGACGCATTCATAAGTTGAACCTACTTACCCCCTACAATAATTAGAAAAAAAAAACACAATAAATACAATAGAAAAAACTTAAATTTTTATAAATAAATAATAATAAATTATGTGAATAAAATATAATAAAAATGATCACCAATTGTTGAAACAGAAAGATAAACTGAAGAATATTTATATCTAAAAAATAACTAAATAATTGTTATAATTATTTTATATATAAACTAATAGTTAATTAGTGTTCGAAACGGTTGCATCGAATTTCTAAACAGACAAAATTTATTTTCGCATATTTCCATTTCACGTTCGACCACCCTCACCCCTTTCAAATCGCTCATTTCATTTTTCTCGATCAATGCATGCCTAACCCCTGTCTCCGCACCTCTTGTATCTATGTCTTTTCTACTAATTCTTTTTTATTACGCAGAAACGGAGAGAAAACTTTACTTATCACAAAGGCTCGATCAGCAGAACAATCGGTCATATGGAGGTATGAGTTGATGTTAAATGTAACCGCTAGCAATCGAACCGCTAATAAAACGAACCCCAAGTGTTTTGTCCTCGATGTTTTATAGTTAGGACTCGAATGTATCGTGGCATCTGATAAATGGAAGATAATGTACCGTAGTTGACTTCTTAACCATCGTAACCTTCATATGCCACATAAATTTGATTCCTGAAGTAATAATAATAATAATAATAATAATAATAATAAAAACGTTGTCCTATTGATTTTTGCTGATTGTTTAAGATATGCTGTTTTATTCGCGTTTAGTTTCTGCTTGTATAGTACGTTGCTTGATCTGTTACTTGTCTTGGTGTTGTTCTTTGTCGTTACCTTGATGTTTTTTGTCTAATCCATCGTAGGTGAGTATGAAAACGATGACGAGATGATTATAAAGTACTTTGGACATTTTCATAACCAGTTTACGTCCTTAAATGTGCATGTTTTACACTTTAATTGCCACCCCCGAAATGAACTGATTAATCTCCGACAGTTAAAGTCTTTGAAAGGATCGGAATTAAAACAGAAGTTGTCGTTGGAGCTAACCGAATAAACGGTTTATACGTTCGGTGCTCCTTCCCCAGCCACGTCAAAAAGGATCGGATCGGACCGATTCCGGGTAACCCGATTGTATATTTGGACAGACGCAAAACTAAAGTCAGTCAACGGGTCAAGGATTAGACACCCCCCCGGCCTCTCTACGCGATAACGTTGAAGTGACGGTTAAGCTAACGCTTTAAAAGCAATCGCCTTCAACGGACTCATTTGGGTGAAGGGATGGAAGTGGAGTTGCAGATTCGCACTGGGAAGATGGGTCGATGTTTCCGGGCCACATTCGCGGCCGCATTCCCGTCGAATTTCACGAAACACACAAGCAACAACGTCGTTCTCGGATATTTTATTCATATTTCGTTCGATACCGTAAATGCTGGGCTTTCGTGGCTAATAAATATTGTAAACGTTCATGGGGCGATTTCGTGACGGATTATAATTAACCAGGTGATATGTTAGGGGGGACAACTTGTAAAATTTGTAAGTTTAGCGGTGCATAAGACACATTTATGTTTGCATAATTTATGCTTCGAATTAACGTCCTTATATCATCCCATATGTATACTACAAGAAAAAAAAAGACGTGGTGTTAAGTACAATCTCACAATTAGAGATAATTTGAAAATAGTGTGGAAGTTCCAAGTAACTTTTTTATTTATGGCCCCGCTTAAACTGAAACACAATGGAAGGCACCATAAATTAGGTAATGGGTGTGTAAAACACTCCCCTGATAGTGCGCTTTTCACGTTCATTTAATTATTCAGCGAAATCTTTGAGGAGAATTATTTAGTCTATTTGAACAATTACGCCGTGCAATTTAGTGGCCCTGGTTCGGCGATTAAATTTATTACATTGTTGATATTTTAAATTTATTATTATGGCCTAAGCGGGCGACAAAGTGCATTCACTAAATTGGCCGTGTGACGAGAATATTAAATTTATTGATTAATAATTTCAAGAAGGGAATTATCGTCACGTTTGATAATACATCAATAAAATAAAATTATATATAATTTAATATTAATAAAACGTGATTACACTTGAACTTCATGTAATTTAAATTTAATGATGGTGACTTTAACATTGACTGTGCATATAAACATAAATAAAATTATTTATATAGGATTTATTATTAATTTAATTAATTATTCACACATCTGGGAGTGCTTCACTAAAATGTCTATATTATCAATAATTGTAATGTTAAAAAGTTCATTCTTGGTATATACGCTAGCAAAAGTGTGTTCTATTATAAACCATTCATAATATTCCAAAATATTATACAGGGTGTCTGGTATTTCCATTTCAAAAAAGAATATCATTAGCAAAAAAGTAACGTTTGACATTGTTGATAATTCGAATGTTTTAGTCATTCCATGTGTGATTTTTTAAAAATTAAATTCAAAAAAATAAAATGATGTGAGAATAAAATACGATAGGTCCAAAATTGTACGTACAATTCAAAAATGTAATTTTATTTAGAGAATTTCAAGTGAAAAAACAAGGATACTACATTGAAAATGTTTTAGACAAAATTTCAAGTTTCTTTTAGTTCTCTATAAACCTCAATTAAATCAATTGGGTAAATCACTCTACATATAATCATTTAAATATACTAAATACGAACAGATTAACTAGGTCAAACGTGTGCAACTATTATCAAGTTTAGGGAAATGAAAACAGTGTTTGAAATTACATGGTATATAATTCAGTAGAATAAGAGACACGTGTATGTATTGCTGGAACTTTTCATTTACATTACAAAGACTAAATTCAATTAAATTGCCAATTAAAAAATAATTTAATTAAAAAAACAAAAGTTCATTTATTAATAAATAATTAAATATTTAAGGGAAATGTTCAGTAAATTTGAATTAATTGTTATATTTAAATATTCTATATTCTGTAATGTCTGTATTGTCAACAATTGGGATGTTAAAAAGTTCATTCTAGGTATATACGTTAACAAACGATTGTTGCTATTAATAATATCCCAAAATATTACACAGGATTTTTGGTATTTCTATTTAAAACAAGAATGTTGTTCTCATTTAAGTAGATTAATATACCAAGTACCCTGTACAATATTTTAGAATATTATTAATGACATATGATAGGACACATATTTGTTAACGTAAATACCAAGAACATTCAACATTATAATTGTCGATAACACAAATATTTTAGTCATTCTAAAATCTCTATTAAATCAATAGAATCACTTTATATAAACTTATTTAATTAAAATAAATACAAATAAACCAACTAGGTCAAACGTGTACATTATCAAGTTTATAAAAATGAAAAAAGTGTTTGAAATTACGTGGTATATAAGTCAGCAGATTAAGAACAGACACGTGTATGAATTGGTGAAAATTTTCATTTACATTACAAAGGCTAAATTTCGAGTTATTTTCAATTAAATTTATTTAAAATTTTAATGTTAAAAAGTAGTTTAATTGAAAAAATCCATTTCAATAAATAATTAAATATTTAAGGTAACAATTAAATTGAATTAATTCTTGTATTTAAATATTGTATATTCTGACAAAATTTCCAAAACCATTAATAAGAATAATTTGAGAGAAACAAAGTATTTTTATGGGAACCGTAACTGTGGAATCTTCTTTTGACCATATCTTTTTAAACAGAAAAACAACATTCTTGTATTATATTTAGAATTAAATCACCCAAATAGTATTATATAAACAAATAAATACTGACACATAAAGTTTCTAGATGGTATTAAATTTATTCTCACCCGAACGAACGGATTAATAAACGGGTAAATCCCTTCACAAGTTTGCTTACAACCAAGTCTGAGGCGCCGTAATTAATGGAAAAGTAAGAGTCAAAAGATAAGACAGTCCTTGATATGTCCGCTTAATTTGAAATACAGATAGTCCTTGTCTTAGCCTACATAGATAGGGATCGCACGAGTCCTACTTACATACTAATTTCGTTTATGGTGAAAAATCAAACACCCTACCTTCTCCCATGGCGTGGAGTCTCTAAAATTGATTTAAATATAAATTGGATTGGAAAATTGTTGGGCCCGGGCCCCCGGATTCAGACGTACGCATATTCATTAAGAGCAGCGCTTTCCCACCAAAGTTTGCAGCCTTTGTTGCCACCTGTTTCGAATAAACAACAGGGTGGACTGTTCATTTAGTTAATTTGATTTTTCAATGAGACTTTTACGACGATAAAGTGGATTAATCAAATGACAGTGTTATGTAAACTTGAACTGATACTCTTGTGACGATGCTGCCACATGGACGGCACATTTTTATGTAATATGCTTTAATTTTTTTATTTATAACTTCGTTTTAATGAATAATGGGTCAGAGGATAGGAAATTTTTTACAGTAATTAATTGGGAAAAGTTTATAAATAAACTCATAATAAGAATGTGACTGTAATACAGAATAATTCTTCCAACTTATTTATTAGTATTTTATGGATAACGGAAAAAGGTTTTGATTTGAAATTTATATTACGAATTATAAATTATCTTGTACTATTTTTCCAATTTATTTAGTAAAAGAAAATATATTTAAAGTCACCGGATCTGACATCAATTTGTTATTTTCAATGGAATTTTGTATAACTATAAAGTATCTGTAATAATTTTTCGATATTCACCAAGACAAAAAAACCCACAACTTTTTAGTAAAAACAATTGTTTGATGAAAAACTCCAACTATAAATTTTATAAACAACCGTATAATTTGAAATAAATTTTCTTATTTTTATGACTATTTTTTTAATACTGAATATTGTTAAAAAATAATTGCTTAGGAACATTTTAAACAACAATAACAATAAATTAATATTAATTTCCATGAAAAAACTAAAATTAGTAATAAATCGCAGTAAATCTTTTTCTTTAACTTGAACTGAATCGAAATAAAATTATTTGTAGTTTTCAATGTCAAATTGAATCTATAAATTATTATTCAAATAGTTTTTACTGTTAATTGAATCAATAAAATGAGAGACCTGTCAGATAATCAAATATTTTTTACATCAATCCGATTTTTTTTAATTTAAAGATATGAATTTATATGTGACATTTCAGTATTAAAATATTTATTTTCTACAGTCATCAATAATAGTATAACCAAAAAATTAAAAAAAAAAAATAAACAGAGTTAATTTAAAAAAACCTGAAAATTATTCTACAATCAGAAGTTACGTGTTTTTTTTGAATATATGTCTTTTGATTATTTTTATAGCGAATTATTCTTTTCCTTAACTAATGCTTAGCGTTAATTAGATTATGTAAGTAGTTTCTATTAATAAGCTCTTATAATTACTCACTAAAAGTTATAAACAAAAATGTGGGGTTTTCAGAAAATAATTTCTTAGGAACTTTTTAAACAACAATAACAATAAATTAATATTAATTTTCACAAAAAACTAAAATTAGTAATAATTTTAAACGCCAAAAATATTTGAAACCAAATTTATAATTCGCAGTAAACTTCTTTAAATGCAACAAAACAGAAGGTTAAGATAGTCCATATTGAATCTATAAATTATTATTCAAACAGTAAAAAATTGAATCAATAAAATGATTGATATGTGTCAGAAAATCAAACATTTTTTACAGTACGGAATTTTTGATATATATTTTTTTAAATTAAAGCTATGAGCTTGTATTATGTGATATTTCAGTATTAAAATATTTATTTATTACAGTCATCAATAATAGTATAAAAATTATATTTAATTAATTATTTTTAAAACTTTTTTCAGCATTTATTTTCGAATATTTGTCTTTTGATTATTTTTATGGCAAATTATTCTTTTCCTAAGTAGTTTCCATTAATAAGCTCTTATATGACAGTATAACCTTCTTTCTAAATTATTTTTTCAACAAAAAATAACTTATCCATAGATTTTTGGTGTTCACAAAAAGAAAAGTTTAGAAATAAGTTGAAAAGCCAAAAATGTTGAAACCATTGGCTATAATTATTCATTATTATTATAGCCAATAATATTATAAATAAAAATATGGGGGGAAGTTTTCATAGTATATTTATTATCTAATATAAATGTGATGATTTTAAACTAGCTAATTTAGTTGACCATCAAAATCTGCATATTTATCATATAGGTTAGCTTATAACGCTTTAAATTTGGAGCACATTAAAATGATTTAATACAGGTTAGGTTATTCAGAGCCGCTAATAAATTATTTATATTGCCAATAAAATTTAACACGATAACAAGCTGTATTATCCTATTAGAGCACATTGAAAATTCGTATAAATTTGATATTCCAGATATATTATTGAAATCACACAAATATTCAATTATTGTGGATCTATAAATAGAACCAATAATAATAAATTGCTGAAAATCCATTTTATAATATAATTTTAATTCTATTTTCCAACCGTCGAATAAACTTATAATTAATATAATTTAAATTAACAACAAACGGCCATAAAATTGTGCGTCGGCGTTTTATAATTATTATTATTTCAATAAATATACTAGACAATGGGTAAAATGATATCGAAAAAACCGAGTGCCGGAATTAAAAAAAATTAAATGCGAAATCGTAAATTTTCCCCGCACAAAATTAATTGGGTTCATATTTAAATTGTACATTGAACGCGGCGAATGCGTGTTGAAATATCTGAAAATTAATCTCCGGCCCACTCGTTCTTGCGAACGCCCCGGACCCACTCCACATTATTTTTGTCGGACGCGCCGCGGTTTTCGGACGAAATCTCTCTGCATATTAAAAACTTTGAAAAGCCATTGTGTTAATTGCACGTCGGAATTTTTTCCTTTTTCGTTGTTATCAATCAAATTTCGAGGCCCGGCTTTGTTTCGCACGTTGGCCAGTCATTTTTGTGCCGGGCCGTCCGTGTGCCGCGTTTTATTCGACAAACAAAGTGGTGAATTCCATTTCGGACGGGACGGCGGCAGCTTCCGTGCGCCGGCTGAACTTGTCATTTATCTTTCGGTCGGACCGCGACATTAATTCCTCCTCGCCGAACGCGATCCATTACGATGTTAAAAACGCATCAGCCAGATAACAACGAAGATTATTACAAGTGGACAGTGCTCGAAATAAATAGGGTACAAAGAGCTCTGCACCCATTCACGGGTGGCGTTAACTCGTGTTATCTCGGTCGCAAACCGCGGTCGTTGCAAAAGCCCGGTCGCTTTACAAATGAGGATACATTTGTACTCGGTAGTCGCTTTAAATCCGACCACCGCGAGGATTTTTGCGCCGTAGCCGGCCCGGCGAACGTCTGAGCCCTGTTTTTTCCTTTTTCTTGAAACAATACCGGAATTATTGGGCGTGATCGGGAATAAAGAGTTGCCTCGGAGTTATCGTGTTATCTCGGACACTTTATAAATGAGAATGTATTTATATTCAAAGCAGCCTGTAAATCCAATAAGCGCGGCTCGAGGAATTTCGTGCAGTGCACAAAACATTTCTTTCTCTCAGCCTCTCAGTCGGATCTTAAGGCGGGCGGAGCTGCGGGGCCTCGAGACCCCGGAACTTTTATGTGTAACACACTTTATTATATTTTATAACTTGTCATTCGTCTCTGTTTGTGTTTGTACCCCTTTGTGAATTGTCGCATCGTTAAAATTAATTGGACGCAAAAATCCACATTCGATTATTAACGGTGGGGCCATAAATTTTTGCTATTTTAGTGGGCGACTGGAAGAAGGTCAAGGAAGTGAGTGACACGAGCTATTTTTATCGCAACAAATTGTTAATCGATTGACGGACGACTAGGACGGTGTAAATTATTGTAGGGTCGAAACAACCGCACGGATAAATTTAATTTATGTCCGCACATGTGAATTTTAATTGTCACGGTTGTTTAAATTAAAACCGAAATGTCCATATGAAAAATAAATTTTCACACGACCGACGGAATAATTCAAAAGCACGTCCCCTTTTTTTTATTTTAAATATTATCCCTGTGTTAAAACGGTTTTATTGCCTGGCGGCTGAAAAATATGTTATATTATTTATTTGTGAATAAATTGTTTTTAAGTCGGTCGATTTATAACCGTTTTTAATTTGAGCTTTCACGAACTGATGTCAGCTATTTAGCAAGAAGTAATTACTACTTTTTATTGCACGTATAACGAAGATTTGATCTACTAATTCATGAATGTTTTATTACTTCCTACCGTTTAATTATCGCACACAACACACACTGTGTAATTATATTCAAAACTGAAATTTTAATTCTTATATCAGTTAATGATAAGTTGGCGTGACTAATAATGCAATTAATCTACAAGGTGTTTATAAAAGAGGCAATCAAAATCAATTAGAATATATTCAATAATGAAGGAAATATAAATATTTTTTTTCTACAGTTTCTCCTGAATAAAATACAGCTGCTGATATTTAAATTTCAAAAATTGTTTTTTAATCATATTTCTGTAACCTTTGGTCCAATCGTGTTTAAATTTGTTGTGTATTATTGTAAAATATATATCTACAATTTAATTTAATATATTTTTTTTCTATAATGACACAGTAGGGTAGACTCTGGGGGATGCTCCTCTTTTTTTCGCCCTGTTCTCCTCCCCACTGAATATTTTTAAAGCTATTAAACTTTTAAAAGTTTTTGTTTAATTTAGTAGAAAAAAGTACTTTTGATTAATATTGATTATCACAGCCGTTTTTAAGATAATTCAGTTTCAATGTTTAAGGGAAAATTAAAGTGAACATTAAATCTGAAATATCTCAAAAATGGCTGTGATAATTAAAATTAATCAAAAGTGCTTCTTTTCTTCAAAATTGTGCAGATAATAATAAAAAAAGTATGAAAGGTTTAAAAAATATTCAGTGACCTAGAAAATAGTGCAAGAAGACGAGGAGAACCCCCATAATCTACGCCACTGTAAGAATATGGAAAAAGTTTATTACATTGAATTGTAGGCACGTATTTTAGAATAATATATACCAAATTTAAATATGATTGGACTAAAGGTTTTTAAGATATTTCAGTTTTAATGTTTGAAGAAAATTAAAATGAGCATTAAATATGAAATACCTCAAAAACGACCGTCATAATCAAAATTAATCAAGAGTACTTTCAAAGCGCGTAAAGCATACGAAAAGCTTAATAATTTTAAAAAATATTCAGTGGCAAGGAAAATATGGCGAAAAGAAGAGAGAGGCCCCAGAATCTACGCCACTGTAACAATATGGAAAAAACTTACTTACATTGAATTATAAGAATGAATTTTAGCATAACATATACCAAATTTAAACACGATTGAACCGAAACTTACAGAAATATGTCAAAAATCAGTTTTGCATGGACTGTATTTTTTTCAGGAAAAACTTTAGAAAAAATTTAGATTTTTTTCATTACTGGACGTGTCTGACACTCATTTTAGAAACACCTTCTATAATTATCATTTATAATAAATTGGGTGTAATAAAAGAAAATTGCTTAATAACATTGTATTTGTACATTTCTCTCCAAATGGCCCCGAGTTGACGAAAATCCATCGGTTCCAAAGAGAAAAAGACACTGTTAGATTGTTTATTTCGCCAAATTACATAGAAAAACAATACTAGCATTTTCTTTAGTTTTAACATGTTAACAAATTCTCTGTTTCAGAATCGTCACCAATACATATCATTAAGTAAGTGTAATAGTGGGCTTGACTACTATACTTACTATTAGATTTTCTTCAAATGCCTGAATTTACATTTGACTTATTTGGTTTTTAAAATTTTTAAACACACCTTCACTACATACTAGTTTTACTCTTGTCGTACTTCTTGAAAACTCTACTTCAGTTTAGACTTTAGCTAGAGTTATCTGACTCAGTGAGTACTATCTTAGATGCATGTCAGAATTGATTAGACTCTTCTGGTTTTTTAACTAAAGATGATAGTGATAAAAGTGACATTAGAACTTAAATGAATGAATAGAATTGTTCATCAAGTTTTTTACCTTTATAACTTCTATTTTACTTTACTGAAATCTGAAAACTGTACATTTAATTTCACTTCTTCTAAAGTCATTTTCTAGGTCAATATTAGATGACCTAGAGCTAGTTCAGTCAGTTATCGTCACAAATCCTGGCCCAATCCAATTAGGAACGTTGTATGAATAATCCATGAAACCTCAATAAAATAAACAATAATAAAAAAAACGTACATTACCGTATAAAACGAGGACCTAAATCCCATCGTCCTTTTACCGTTGTTAGGGCGGACAAACGGACCGTGCCAGACGTTTTCGTGTCGAGTGTGCCGTTCTTCCGGTTTCGCGAGAAAAGACACTAAACGCCATAGAAACTTGTTTGGCGGATGGGAAATCCCGACGAACGACTTTTCATTAAACCCACCCCTCCGCCCTCGCTCCGTTACAGCCGAAATAAGGCCGTTACGGATTCAAATATTGGGCCGGAAGACGAACCGCAAAGATGATACGGGCTCAGTTGTCTGTGTGATTTCATTAGGCGCCACGAGATGTTGTTTTTATCGAGTGGCTGGTCCGGCCCGTGTTCTGTGCTTCTTCGCAGATCAATTAACGGACGGTGTATTTCCTGTCGATGAATCGGTGCAGTTATTTTAGGTCGACGGTCCATAAATCTCGAATGGCATCAATAAAACGGATTGTGATATTAAATGTTGATAATAATGCTTTATCGGTGGGCCGCGCCGACACTTACACAATATTTTATGGCATCATCTCGTCCGCGTGCAGGGCAATTCCGTAGAATGGGGAAAAAAAAGGGAGAACGTTGGCTGATTAATTGACGCGGTGTTGCGGCGAGATACTAATTCGATGACAACCATGATGTATGTACGGCATCGCCTCCGGTTCAGGGTCATCGGGAGGCCGCCGCGATCGCGACCCTTGCGAGAAGGAGAGCGGTCCCTGCGTCGATTCCCTCGATCCCGCCGATCGGCAAGGATAACATCTGGGGGTCGCTGTAGGTGTTGCCAACAAAAGAAGTGTGTCGCGCAAAGAGGCAACCCGATCAATACCCCAGGAGGCCGCTCTCTCGCTGAGTTTCTTCACTGTCTCTTCATTCGATGGATCGGCTGGATTCACGGCGACGCATTTTAATATAAAAAAAACTTGAACTGAATATCCACGGCATGATTTATCTTTAACGACCATACTTGCGGTTGAGTACCTCATAGTACAAATGTTTTGGCACGTGGTGGTACATTATTTCATTTGTTTCTGGCAATTGTTCGGTGATTCTGTTGTTGTATGCCTTCTCCAATATTGAAGGAGACCCAGTGACTTTTTTACTGATAATTCGATTTTAATGTCAATCAAAAAACGTGACATAAAATTGTTTTGTATCATCATCCAACCGGGATCTACTGTTACTATTCTCCTTAATAAAAATTTGTGATAACAAAATGATATTGATGAATAAATTAAGTTTTACATTGAATTTTATATAATACAAAGTGGAAATATAACAAATTTCTTAAATTCTCCTTACTAAAGAATCATGGTAAAATATTATTTCTTATGAATTTTATTTATTCAGATCAAATATTGATTGTGAAGATCAAACTATTAAGCCTCTGTTTGATATTCTCATATATTCTTGACATTTAATAAATAGTTTAGTTGATTAGAAGAAATAAATAAATTCATTAGAAACATGTGATTTTTAAACAGTTATTTTTTATATCATCCATATATTAACCATTGTCTACTATATTTCTATGCAAAAATAATAAGGGTATTTTTTATGAATAAATTAAGTTTTACATTGAATTTTACATCCTACAAAGTGGGATTATGGCAAATCTCTAAATACTTCTAACCGAAGAATCATTGGTAAATTTTATCTATCCTCATCAAACACTGATTGAGAAGATCAATGTCTTGAGTCACTCTCTGATATTCTCATATAGTTGATCAGAAAAAGAAATAAATTAGAAGAATGTGATTTAAACAAAAAACATTCGTTCTACTATTAATCTATAATAAAAAATTGTGAAAAGTTTTTTTATGAGAAAATTAAGTTTTACATTGAATTTTGTCCTACAAAATGGGAATATGGTAAAATTCTGAAATTAAAAATTACTTCTTAAGAATTTTATTTATTCTGGCCAAATACTAATTGAGAAGTCCATTGTGTTAAGCTACAAATTGATATTCCCATATATTCTTTACATCTAATATCATAGTTTAGTTGATCAGAATAAATAAGTCAATTTGAAGAATGTGACTAAAAATTATACAATATATTTGTTAGAATTCAATATTAAAAAAGTGGAATTCAAGAAATTTGACGTTAAATTTATTTTTTCAATTTTTCTCTATAAAAAATTAAAAAATTAGGTTTTATATCCTACAAAATGGGTATATGACAAAATTCTTAAATTCTTTCTATTAAAAAATAAGTACTAAAATTAAAAATTATTTCTTAAGAATTTTATTTATGCTGACCAAATACTGACGGAGAAAAACAATGTGTTAAGCCACAATTTGATATTCTCATACATTCTTCACATTTAATATCATAGGTTAATTGATCAGAAGAAATAAATCAATTTAAAGAATGTGTGTATAAAGTATACAACATATTTGTTAGAATCCAATATTAAAAATGTGAAATTCGAGGAATTTGATATTAAATTTATTTTTTCAATTTTCCTCTATAAAAAATTAAGAAATTAAGTTTTATATTGAATTTTATATCCTACAAAATGGATATATGACAAAATTCTTAAATTCTTCCTACTAAAAAATAACTACTAAAATTGTAAATTATTTCTTATGAATTTTATTTATTTTGACAAAATACTGATTGAGAGGAACAATGTGTTAAGCCACAATTTGATATCCTCATATATTCTTTACATTTAATATCATAGTTTAGTTTATCAGAAGAAATAAATCAATTTGAAGAATGTGTCTATAAATTATACAACATATTTTGTAGAATTCAATATTAAAAAAGTGAAATTCGAGGAATTTGATATTAAATTTATTTTTTCAATTTTTCTCTATAAAAAATTAAGAAATTAAGTTTTATATTGAATTTTATATCCTACAAAATGGATATATGGCAAAATTCTTAAATTCTTCCTACTAAAAAATAACTACTAAAATTGTAAATTACTTCTTATGAATTTTATTTATTTTGACAAAATACTGATTGAGAGGAACAATGTGTTAAGCCCCAATTTGATATCCTCATATATTCTTTACATTTAATATCATAGTTTAGTTTGTCAGAAGAAATAAATCAATTTGAAGAATGTGTGTATAAATTATACAACATATTTGGTGGAATCCAATATTAAAAAAGTGAAATTCTTCCTACAAAAAAATAACTGCTAAAATTAAAAATTATTTTTTTATTTATTATTATTTTTTAATTTTTTCTATAAAAAATTTTAAAGTTGACCTTGGATGATTTGAAAAAATTGGACACATTCATACAGTTTTTCATGCTCCATATTTTGGTTACAAACGTTGAATTATAAATAAAAAATAACACTGTGTTTTCAACTTAAGTGGGCCACCCCGTATAAGGTCTGGAAATAGTTACCAGTAAGTGACTCCGATTTTCCACGTGTTAGTGTCAATGTTTATAAATAATTTATGAGTTGTTTTAACTCTTTAAAGCTATTACCAAAGTTTCTAGCAGTGTATAACACACTGAATTTTGGAAGTTGCTCGTAACTGCAGTAAAACCGGATGATCTTGTGAGTCAGTTGGTGCATTTGCATGTGGCTCAATTTACATATTAGATACCATCTTCAATTTGTATTCGTACACACATTTATCTTTCCACAAGGTATTTTAATTAGGGGGACTTAATTTTACCAGTTCGTACACCTGCACCGCTGTACCCTTTCTGGGGGGGCAGGCGGCTTCGACCCACATTGCATTGTGAATCGATTATTTTCCTTTTTTTTTCCATTTAGTTTCGAGCTTGAAAGTTTCCTACGACTCTTTTGCCCTTTGACATGTGTCGTGATGTTGGAAGGTTTTCAATTTTCGCCCGCGACTTGCATAAATGTCACCCGGAATTGCTCCGGTGATTGTTCTGCAACTTTTACTGCGCCTTTTACCGACCGGGGAAAACTCGACTTTCACATATTTTATTAAACACAGTTTCCTGGTTTTGATTGAACAATTTTTTTTCGGTTAATCTTTCACTGCTGGCGACGATAATCCAGTGGAGGGAATCTCCATTATGTTGTTTTTCGTTGTCGGGTCGGGCGAAACTTTCTTGCGGATCATTCGTTTTTTGTGTGGCCGATGCAATTCAAAGCTAATCCGCAGCAAATGGCTTCATTTTAGGGGCTCAATTAAGAAAATTAATATTTATGGCAGTTGCAGCTCTTTCCATTTTTAAATCGCCATTATGTTGCAACTGTAAAAACTTTTTGGGCCTGCGTGTCAAACTCAAATGAGATTTATTGCGGAGGTCCGCCCTTGCAAAGAGAATAATTGAATCGATTAAAAAACGCCCCAAGTTCATTTAAAAACGAATTGCCAAATGCAATAAATATGTATTGCTGACGTACATGAAAAATGACTTATGCCGCCAGTTTATTAGCGATATATCATTTGAATCTGAATGAAGGTTTACGTTGGTATTGATAAATGGACGGAATGAGGTTGCCCAATAAAATTTCCCTACTAGTTCAAGGTTTGTGTAGATGATCGATTACTGTCGACGCGAGAGAATATTTACTCTCTTGGAAAGTTTCGAGCTACTTCGAAAAGAATTCTTATCCTTTTTTTTAAGGCCAACTATTTGTAATTTTTGGCTTAATTAAATTCGTGTTTTCGTTGCTCATCCGCCGTCTGAAGTTCTAATAAAACTATTGTTTCAAAATTGAGATTCGAGACCTTTTAAAAAAGATGAGAAATGAATGGAGGATTTTGAGTAGGTAAATCCCTCGCAGGATGTGTTCGGTAAAAAGGAAACGGAGTTCGCGACTTGGCAATAATTTCTGGGACAAGCTTAATGATAATGTCGCCGGCGAATTTAAATGGTCGCGTAAATCTCCGTGAAACCGCCTTTCATCAAACTTCATAATAATCGGCCACGTTTATTCCAATTGGTACCAGTTAAGGAGTTTTATACGAACTTTAGAACAAGAACTTCGAGGTAAACAGCGTAAATCTTATTTTCAGCATTTTTAAGTTCCGAAACTTTTTTATTTGCCATGTGTCGTTGGAATTGATCTTGTGTCCCGTAACTTTATTTTATTAATACATCATTCCGGTCGACGAAGTTCGAGGTCAACTTTTGTCTTCCGATCAAGTGGCACGACGAAAATACATTTTAAAATTCCGGAATATCCGGCCGCAAATAAAAAAAAAACCCAATCAGCAGACAGAAGACATACGTTTGACGTTTTAATTTAACGCCGCCACACAATGTACGACTGATTTGCCATAATATTTTTTCAATTTCGGAGTTCCGTGTATTAATTCTATTGCGGGTTTTCCATTCGGCGCCATAAATTGCGCTTCGCATAAGCGAATTAAGTAGATTACCCGGGCATAAGCCGTGTTAATAAATTTCCGCGGAACACACGGCAAATACTGAATTATTGGGCGCAGCGAACGATAAATGCAGCTAATTTTAATTACCTAAAATATAAATGATACAAGTTCAGCGTATAAAATTAGTCACATAAATTTATCTCGGCATTATCAATGACACTCAGTGTATTAAATGTATGATGGCTTTAGAAAAGATAAATAATACTCTTTTAATTCGTCGCCGTTTATTAAAAACAATATTCGACAAAATGGACAATTAATGGATGAGAAATGTTATGTGTAAATGTATAATGAATATTGTTTCTGAGTCACATAAAATTGTTTGGTCATTATAAATTACACTGACTTACTTAAATGTATGAATTTATTTACATTTATTAAAAATATTGTTCAATGAAATGGGAAAAAAATATTATGGGAGAATTGTCCTACTCTTTTATAAAATTTAAATCTAAATGTTAGTCTAATTTACTTGAAGGGAACATCAAAGAAATAATTGTTTTTGCTAAGTATAAGTGATAAAAGTTCAACGTATAAAATTAGTCACAATCGCAGTCAAATATATGAATATGGTCGTTTATAAAAAATAATATTCCACCAAATGGAAAGAAATATGAAAGGAGAAATGTACTATTGTTCTTACAAAATTAAATCTAAACATTAGTGTTCAATTTTAGTCTAATTCACTTGAAGGAAACATCAAAGAAAGAATTGTTTATACTAAATATAAGTGATGTAGTTCAATGTATAAAATTAGTCACATAAATTGGTCATTATCAATTACACTCACTATCTTGAAAATGAATTTACTGCAGCTTATTAAAAATAATATCCCACTAAATGGAATAAAATATGGAAGTAAAAATATACTATTCTTTTTTTTTTTAATTTAAATGTAAATGGTGATCAATTTTAGTCTAATTCACTTGAAGGAAACATCAAAGAAAGAATTGTTTATTCTAAATATAAGTAAATACATACATAAATTGGTCATTAAGAATTACACACACTGTCTTATATGTATGAATTCAATGCCATTTATTAAAAATAATTAATAATCTAACTCATTTGAAATAAACATCAAAGAAATAACTGTTTAGCCTAAATATAAGTAATACAAGTTCAACGTATAAAATTAGTCACAAAAATTGGTCTTGTGAATTAAGCTCACTATCTTAAATGTATGAATTTACTGTCGTTTATTAAAAATAATATTCCACCAAATGGAAAAAAATATAGAAGTTCTTGTTCTTACAAAATTTAAATGTAAACAATGGTGTTCAATTTTAGTCTAATTCAATTACACTCACTGTCTTAAATTTATGAATTTACTACCGTTTATTAAAAATAATATTCCACCAAATGGCCAAAGAAAAAAAATATATGGAAGAAGAAATGTACAATTGTTCTTAAACAATCTTAATGTAAACAATGGTGTTCAATTTTAGTCTGAGTCACTTGAAGGAAATATCAAAGAATGACTTGTTTTTTCTAAATATAAGTGATATAAATTCAATGTATAAATTTAGTCATATAAATTGGTTCTTATCAATTATACTCACTGTCCTAAATGTATGAATTTACTGCCTGTTACTAAAAATAATATTCCATCAAATGGAAAAAAAATATGGAAGAAATGTACTATTGTTCTTAAAAAATTAGATGTAGACAATGGAGTTCAATTTTAGTCTAATTCACTTGAAGGAAACATTAAAGAAATAATGGCTGTTCTATATACATAAGTGATACAAGTTCAATGTATAAAATTAGTCACATAAATCATTATCAATTACACTCATTGTCTTAAATATTAGAATTTACTGCCGTTTATTAAAAATAATATTCTACCAAATGGAAACAAATATGGAAGAAGATATGTAATATTGTTCTTACGAAATTTAAATTTAAACAATGGTGTTAATTTTAGTCCAATTTACTTAAAGAAAATGTCAAAGAAATAATTATTTGCACTAAATATAAGTGATAAAAGTTCAATATTTCAAATTAGTCACACAAATTTATCTATATTTATAACTCACTATATTAAATGTATGATGAAGTCGTTTACAAAACATACAACAAATTAGAAAGAAAACTGAAGGAAAATAACATTTTATGAGCAATTTAAATCATTGGTGTCGAATTTATATTTTCTTAAATGCAGAAAAGATAAAAAGGATGCTTTAATTTGTCGTCAATAAATTGATTTGTTCATTGCCAGTGACCTTCAATAATAAATACCTTCAGGAAATATATAATACAGTTTAATGAAAAACAAAAGAGGAAGAGATTAGAAATGTTAAATTTAAATCTGAACATAATTTAATTCGCTTGAAACAAACGTCAAAGAAGGAATTATCGAAGAGTGATATTATTGTATTAAGGAGTAGCATTTATAAAGGGTATGTCAAAATGGGAACCAGACGAAGTAAAACTCAAGTAAATGGCAAACGGTGAAATTTATTAGTAGCTTACTCGACAGTCGTAATTGAAACTGAGAAATTTGCACAGATCTACCTCCTTGTAAAGGCCTTAACAATAAGCTTTAATTGTTTGTTGGCCAACTAGGATCGTAGTTTGATGTAATTATACAGCCTAGTAATTTCGAAAATGCCATTATGATCGTTTTGTGTTCAAGTAGAAAGCATAATAAGGTAATTGGCACTGGTGGTTTGTAGACTTCAATACGTTAAAGCGGTGCGGTTTATTTGAATCACTGAGCGCAATAATTTCGATTGTCATTCGTTTCTGTCTTCTGATTGGCTCGTCGCTTTTATGCACGATAAAAATAAAATCAAACCGAAATCACTCAATTTGTTCGTTCACAATCACAATTAATTTTTTCGGCCGATAATTCGAAAACGAAATGCAAGAACGAATATTCGAGCAGTCCAAATTTGACCGTACAAAACGATGGGGGCCCGTTCAGACTCAACTAGTTTCCGAGCTATTAATAAAGATGATTCGGCGTTACGAACCGGAACAGAAAATCCCCCAAGACCCCGTTTGATATCACAATTTCTCTCCAGGATCCCATCTCAGGGACTCGAGTGGTATAAAATAATATCCTGGCAAACTTATTGCTACGCGGTTTGATTTTAAATTCATAAGATAGTCGGTTTTAAGGGTGAAACACAATTTTTGACGGCATTTTTACTACACACATAACCCGTAAATGATGTGGCTTTTTAAAAATTTACCTTCGCGATTTAACAGCTTTTGTAGACCGGATCGTTTAATTATTACGTATGGAGTTGCCAAAATCACGTCCGTTCTAGAAAATCGTCCTATTTAACAAAAAAAAAAAAAAAAAAGTCAGCACATTCGTAGAAGAAGTGATAATAAAAACGTGAAATTTATTGGTCGTAATATTCTGATGTCGCCTCTAATGTTCCAAGTAAGTGGAATCGAGAATATGTATGGTCTCTTAATTGCATCTGTTGAAACAAGTACTTGCAACATTCCCCTTAATGGGGTAATTGAGTCATGAAGTGCATTTATATGTATGCTTAATATATCGTTATAAAACTTCGACTTGAAGAATGTATATTAATTGGCATGAAGTTTCAAAACGTTGTGTTTAATGTTGCCCTTCATTTTTGAAGTAGCTTAGACCAATCACAATGTTTATACTCTTTATTTTTTTGAGCAGGAATTATAAATGTTAATTACAATTTTTTGCAGGTGAGTATTTACTTAATCATAGGTTGGTAAGTCGATATATTTTAAAAATAATAAATAATAAAATAATTTGTTGTGATAAATTATATATACTTCTGAAAAGCTCAGCACTGAAAATTATTATGTATATTATCAAAAGCTTGACCTATAAAATTAGTCACATAAATTTATTTGGTCACTACACTCAGTCATAAATTTTATGATTCGTTGACATTTATTAAAAATAATATTTAATCAAACAGAAAAAATGGAATGTTTGTTGTTTTTTCTAAAAAAAATATATGTAAATATTGATTTTCTATTTTAGTCTAAGTCATTTGAAGGAAACGTCAAGTAATGAATTGTTTATAATAAATATAAATAATACATTCTCAACGTATGAAATTCATTGTTTCAAATGTATAATTCGTTGACGTTTATTAAAAATAATATTCGACCAAATTAGAAAAAAAAAATATATGGAAAGAGAAATGTATTATTGTTTTTACAAATTTTAAATCTAAACATTGGTGTCCAAATTTAGTCTAATACTAATAAGAACATAGGAATGTTTGTTGTTTGTTCTTAAAAAGACATTTGAAGGAAACTTCAAAGGATGAATTGTTTATAATAAATATAAATAATACATGATCAATGTATGAAATTAGTCATATAAATCATTATCAATTACTTTCATTGTTTTAAGTGTATAATTCGTTGCTGTTTGTTAAAAATAATATTCAACTTAATGGAAAAAAAAAATATATGAAATGACAAATGTACTATTGTACTTGGTGTCCAAATTTAGTCTAATACTATTAAGAAAATAGAAAAAAATGGAAGGTTTGTTGTTTGTTCTTAAAAAAAAATAATATCTAAATATTCGTTTTCAATTTTAGTCTAAATCATTTGAAGGAAACGTTAAGAAATGAATTGTTTATATTAAATATAAGTATCAATTAAATTCATTGTTTTAAATGTATAATTAGTTGATGTTTATTAAAAATAATATTCAACTAAATGGAAAAAAGTATGGAATGAGAAATATACTATTATTTCTATTAATTTTAAAGCTAAACGTTGGTGTTTAAATTTAAATGTTTTTTGCTTGTTCTTAAAAAAATATATCTAAATATTGGTTTTCAATTTTAGTCTAAGTTATTTGAAGGAAACATCAAAGAATGATTTGTTTTGTAATTAATAGTAATATATGGTCAATGTATGAAATTAATTACATAAATTTATTTGATCATTATCAATTACATTTACTGTTTTAAATATATAATTCATTGATATTTATTTAAAAAAATATGGAATGAAAAATGTACTATTGTTCTTACAAAATTTACGAAACATTAGAAGGAAACATCAAAGATATAATTGTTGATACTAAATATAGGTGATGCAAGTACAACGTATAAAATTAGTTACATACATTTATTTGGTCATTATCAATTACACTCATTGTTTGAAATGTATAATCCATTGACTTTTATTAAATATAATATTCAACCAAATGTATATTAATGCTTAGTTTGCCGTCGTTTATTAAAATAATATTTCTCTTATTATCTGAAATCAATTAGTTTAATTACAAATTTAATATTTTTGTTTTTTGAGCAGAGATTTTAAGGCAATTTTAATATTAATTATAATTTTTCTAGGTGAGTATTGATTTATTTATTATATATATTATAAGTGGGTAAGTCAATTAAAATTTATAAATAATTTGTTGTGATAAATTATATATTTAAGCTATCACTAATATCTAATATGTATATATAAATACACAGGTAAATGTTACTTAAATGTAAGTCTATTTCTTCGGTTTGTTCTTAAAGCAGCGCGGCTTATATTTCATGTCGGTGTGTACCAAATCTCCTCCAGATACATGCTTTTTGAGCATCAAATCTTGTTTGGCTGACTTGGTCGGTTTTTTATACGTCATCAGTTTTTGTATGTATCCTCTTTTTAAGAGTCTTCTTGCTGAAAAGCCTGACGCTGGAAATTATTATTAATTAGTTAATTAATATTTTCAATAATTTTTTAGTTACTGATATTAGTCCCCGTAATCATAACATTCTCCATAGCCTTTCTGTCAAATTTGTCACCTGAAATCAAATCGAGTTCTTACAAATTTTGTTAAAAAAAATTATTGACATTTAATGTCAACATTTCCCGTTTGTGAGGGCACATTTATTTTCGATAAAATAAATACAAATATTGCGTCATTACCTTTCGGAGCCGGTTTGGCGTAGAATTCTTTCTCGTATATTTCCCTCTCTTTCAGCCACATCCTTTGATACTCAAAAGAGAGCAAATAACCAATGTGGACCTTTTTCTCATATTCATATTGAGGCCTGAAACCGAAGTTGTGCTTCAGCGCCGCAAAAGATGAATCTATGCAGTTCTGTGGGCGTATCGGTCCTTGCGGGGTCCATTTACCTGTCGACATCATTTTGCACAACACTCTAAAACAAACAGATATGTCGATAAGTTGTTTTATTCATTTTTTTTTTTGAGTTAGGTAACCATGCGACTGTTTTATTTTGGCAAACGTTTTGATTCGGGCCATAGTTGCTTGCGGGCAGCTTAAACCTGCGGTGTTTCCCCGTCAGTAAATAGTTTGGCGTTGGATCTCTTGTAATTGCACGTTGCCTCCGGTAAACACTAACTAACGGGGATAATTAAAACTACAATGTCTGTTAAAATTTGAGGCATTTTATGGTGAAATTAATTAAGGGCGTGTGCAAGCATTGACTTTTCCGTGTCATCGAAAATGTGGAAGTAGAGTAGGAAGCGGGGACCTCCAGAGATTACTACATAATGGCCTTAAGGCCTTGCGATTTATTTGTCTTGGTTATTTGCACCCCGTAATAAGGCACCCAGAAAGTTTATATTAAATTAAGAAGGAAAACTACTTAAAGCTAGGTGTGGACATATCACAAACTTTCATCAAGATAAAGCCAAACAAAGATTATTGACAGTACACATTTAACTTCGGCCTCCTCGTCGGCGATAAAGTTGTTTTCATTCACAACATAGTTGAGGCCGGTGCCTTTATTAAAACTGTGAAATTTTTAGAACTTCCGTTGAGTTCGGCCCGTAAAGAAATGACACCATAACTGTTTCCCATTAAATGGGAAAATTGGCGAAGAAAGGAACATAACGGGGTATACGTATTGGTAATATGTTTGTTTTATGCATAGCACACGGTTTTATAACGTGTTTCGCATTACTTTATGGCACATATTCTTCCAGAAAGTACACAGGCGGGTTTTATTGGTCTCATTGAGCAATGTGTTACATCCACGTAAAGGCGAGAGTCAATGTTTTATTGTTATTTTATAGCGGGATTTCTGAACGCGTTCGATCCGGGACTAAATTCATCAAGTCACTTGGCGCCCACGCCGCCGTTTTTCACCGGGCTTACGCCGCCCCAATATAAAGTTTTTGATGTACGGCATTGTCTTTTTCAATCCGTGCACGGCAACATCTAAAAAATAATAATGCGGGGTGGGAAAAATGAAGGTAACGTGTCGACTTCATTTGGAGTACTTGGAATTTTGCCCAGTGAAGTTCGAAAAAAATTCCATCGCCGAATAAAAAAAAAAATGCGGATTATAATTACGTGGAAGACGCCACGATATTAATAATTATGTTTCTCCAAACTTGGGTATAAAGTTTCCCGATAATTGAAAACCAAAACTCATTAGCAGCGTTAATATTGTGCGCCAATTAAATGGATATTAATTGGGCACTGATCAATCAAAATTTCAATTTAAATATTTGAGTGTACAGCTCCGGTCTCGGTTTCAGCCGCGGCGTTATTCCGTTAAAGCTTCCAATTCCGAAACAACAAACATTAATTTGCAGTTTCATTATGGTGAATCGGCGAACATCCCTCGATTCCGTAATCCAACCGCCCACGCCGATTTGACACAAAGTTAGACGCGCCGCACAAAAATTGACTGTGACCTAGGAGGAAACGACCACGCTATCATTTAAACTTCTTTTCGTCCTTTAATAGACATCACGTGCTACGCCGGCGAACAATGAAGCGATTGATTTTCCTTTTCTATGGTTCCGAGAGACGAACAACGTGTTCACACGAACAGGTCTCTGTTTGAGGAAAACTCTTTCGTCTCGCATTTGTATGAAGTCAAGCGTTCCACGCTAGATAGCGCCCGCTACCTTCTATTCAACGTTTCATTTTCGTTCCTGCGTTTTGTTCTGACGCCCGTCAGGAAGGTCGACTTCGAATGCTTAGCAACAACGCGACGACGATACGATATTTGCGGTTCGTTCCGTTCGATTTTTGCCGCTCGGCTTTATGAAAACTTCTGGTTAATTAAAAAAAAACTTCACTTTCAGAATTATATTGAAGGGGGAAATCACAGTTATTCTTAAGGGTGGATACTGTGAAATTATGAATTCTGGAAACAATACACGGATTCTTTTGTTGAAATATTTTTCCCTCCAATTAAATTCTTTAAACTGTCTTTGTCTATGATAAACAAAATATATTGATTTTCTTACATCTCAAGGTAAAATTCTGTACATATGTTATATATACAGTTGTGGCTATTTATTAAAACAACTTATCAAAATATTAAATATTTTAGCAATAACTCACTTATTTAATGAACTATTAACATAATATTAATTTATTATTGTTGTTTTACACAGTACTTTAAAAACTACTATATATTTATTCTATAAACTCTTACATATTTTTCTAAATTAAGCTGGACATAAACAAACATATTGGAAGGGATTTTTACTGATTAAATCTATATTATTCGATTTAATATAATATGATATATTGAGGTGGTCCTTAGCAGGAATATTTTCGAATTTATTTGCTCCCAGGGACATAAGTAGTTCCAAATTTATAAAAAAATCCTTGAAAATTTGAGTTCTTACTTTTAACTCTTAATATTAATATTAGGCTGAAATTTCTTGTGTAAATAAAACGGAAAAAATTTCTTTCTATTTTTAGAATTCTGTTACTCGGAGAGAAATATATTTAAAATAATGAGGCATACATATTTTTATAAGAAAATGCTCTATAAAAAAGTCTCTTATAATTTGATTGGTTAAAAAGTTATTTGAGCTCAAAAGTCTCCGAGTAACAAAATTCTAAAAAAGGAAAGAAACTTTTCTCTTGTTGTGTCCATAAGAAACTTTGGTTGGACTTTGGAGTTCGAAAATGGGCTCTTAATTTTAATAGGAAGGTCCTCTCTCAGTTTTACATTTTTTCTTCAGTCCCATATGACAAAATTCATATCTCGTGATTTCTTGATTCTACACAAAATTTCCATTTATGTTTTTGTAGGAAATTGAACGCTCTACAAAAAAGGTTTCTCAAATTTTTTTATAACTCTTACTATTTAGAAAATATCGGAGGTCAAAATTTGAAGAATTTAATAAAAATTTCTTTTTTAATTCTAAATTTTATAACTGGTAGATAACTAAATATTATAAAATACCCGACATACATTTTGATAGGAAATTAAACGCTCTACAAAAAAGGTCTTCTGTGGTTAATCGATTACTTTAACCGTTTAGAAGATATTCGCATTCGAATCCCAATACGTACTAATTTTAATAGATTTTAATAAATATTTTAAATTTATCCTTTTAAGTCATGCATTTTGGAAATATTCGTAAAAATTTGAGTTTATTTTGAGGGAATAACAGTTTCTAAGTTATGTCTTTTGTTCTGTTTCTTATGGAATATATTTCTTTCTAATCAACAATATTTTCTTTTCATAATTTTGATCTTTTCACAAATTAGTATCGTGATTAGTAATATTTTTCAACGTGTTTATTTAAAATGTAACTTAATTTTTTTTTTCAGAAAATTTATAATTGAATATTTTTTGTCTGAGTTGAAAATTTAGTTTCAAATGTAGGTGTTATTCATAAAGTCCTGAGTCTTTTTGTATATAACTGTAACCAAACAGTTAACAGCTAAGTTTTAATATATTTACTTTTTTTCTTTTCTATTGATATATTAAATGACATGTATTAAGTAAAAAACTTTATTTTTTCTGTAACAGATAATGAATTATCTCAAAATTCATAACTTAAATAGATAAATTTAAAATAGTTACTAAAAAACTAATAGAATCAGTACGCAGTATGCTTCTAAATTGTTAGGGTAATCGATTAACCACAAGACATATTTTTTGTAGAGCGTATGAGTTTCTAAAAAGATATATATTATGCATTTTATAATATTTATTTATCTACGAGTTATAAAATTTAGAAATAAAAAAATTAGAAATTTTTGTTAAATTCTTCAAACTTTGATCTCCGATATCTTTTAAACAGTAAGAATCCTGAAAAAAATGTAAGATATCTTTTTTGTAGAGCGTCCAATTTCCTATAAGAAATGTAAGTAGAAATTTTCGATACAATCATGTAATGACGAGATATGAATTTTACCATATGCAACTGAAGAAAACATGGAAAACTGAGATGAGGAGGACCTATTAAAATTATGAGCTCATTTTTGGAAAGCATTTTTTAGGTGCCTAGGAACCAATTTTTTAGTGTCGGAAAAATAATCGATTTTTTTTAATTAAAATTTATTCAGTTTTAATTTTTGTTTAAAATAAAATTTTTATTTATCATTCATTTAGTGAAAAATTACCAATTATGAGTTTCCTTTTATTTTAATTTTGTTTTTACATCACTACGATGAAAATATATTAATTTTATACAATAAATAATAATATAATAAATAAATTTTGTGCGCTGGGTATGAAATAATAAATTTTTCTTTCATTTATGCCCTTCACCTTGCCAACTGTATATTGCATTTCTTCAAATTGTGATTGAACTTTATATTATATCCTAGAGTTTCAATGCCAATGTCAATGTCAACTGATATGAGTTATATTTCGTTAGAAAGTTAATTCAATTACGCGTTCAACGATATTAAATTCGTTTCGAACGGATGAAGAGTAGCTGAATTACATTCTATAAAATTCCAAAGTTCTATTCATTGTCATATTTGCATCTAGAAATTGATATTTGAAAAATTCATACATTTTAACAGTATAGTCACAGAGACGGATTTAAGGGATAAAAATTTCAGACAAATCCAATGTGACCAGTGGTGTGGAATGCCCTATATATTTTTAATCGTCTATATATATATATATATATATATATATATATATATATATATATATTTCAACGTTCCCAAACTGTCTATTTATTAAGAAAGAGAATTTAAATTATGTTTATTTGGATCAATCGATATTGGATCAGTGGTTATTTTATTTTCGTTGTAGATTGATTTAAAAACATTTCGGAATGCAATGCATTCATAGAGCGACATGTGAGTAATCCGAAATTTCACCGTCGGAAAACTATTTCCAATCTATCGGAAAATGGGAACGTTGTCTAGTACTGTTTAATATATAGATAGTGAATTGTAAAACAGTTCAATCAATAAAAATGCTATTCAGGGTTACTAACCTGGCCAATCTAATAAATAATTTTGTATTCCGTGCATTGGTTAATTCAGAGACCAATTTTATATAATGTATAACTATTAAATAAAATTACAACAGTTTAAATTATGGCGAATGCGCCCGACAATCGTTCTTATTTATTTTATTCAATCGCCTCCGGCACTTGCAACTTGAATTGAACTTTCTTTTCAAAATGAAACTTCTCAGACGGCCCGTAAATTTTTAATAGTATGCGTGAGCCAAAAATACAACGACAACGGGGGACGTTGTACAAAACGGGACCAAATCAGACGGAAACATCGGTAAACAGTAAAAAACGGTCACGCATTTTCTCGTCCGACACAAGCCCCGTAATATTTTATGAGATCGGTCGTAATAAATGATTTAATGCTGTTTATTATAATACGACGAATTTTGTAATTGGCTCTGGGGTTGGGGTGGTTTAGGTAGGGAGTTTGGAAAGTTGTGACATATTTCAGAAATTAATCCAGATAAAGTCGACGAGCAGACGCCGATAAATTCGCACTGGGCCGTCGCATCAAAACAAAGGGGGCATATTTGTTTCTGTAAGCCTAAGTAAGCAAACATGCCGCTCGTTTGGTATATTGGCAATTTGCTCTCGCAGGCGTCCGCAGAGTTCGATGTTCGATCCGGGGGTCTTGTTGTTTTTGTTGCGGCAGCCACTGTCTTCTCAGACGATTACCTTTTTGCCGGACCGGCGACAAAACAAAGACATCTGTTACACGATGGCGGAGCCGTAAGATGAATGGTGGCCGTTCCGAGTGGCAGGAGAGACAATCCTCCCCGTGCCTAACGTACAATACGTAAGGAGATGATGTTTTCTGACGGACGCTTACTTTGAATTATATCCTGGATCAGTTCGCTCAATTTGGGGTGCGACTGAATTAGCATAAGCGGGGCACGAAGATGATAAATTGCAATTACACGTGCGTAAAATTAAATTTTCACACCAATAATCGACAAATTTATACGCAGATTAATTGATTTGTCAATGTCTCTTACAACGTTAATTATAATCAACCAAATATATATATATATATATATATATATATATATATATATATATATATTTCTCAAAATATATATTTTGCAGATCTTTTGTGTAATTTGAATTATTTCAAAAAATAGAAGACCAATATAAAAAATAAAATAAATTTAAAATAGACCAGCGAACATTAAAATACTATTACTGATCAAAATGAAACATATCGAATCTATTTTTAAATCTATTTATTCTAGGAAATTGAAATTATCCACTTCAAAGGACGCACAATGTAATATGGCCTGAAATCGTCGTTTTTCACATTTGTAACATTACTATTTACACGAATATCAATTCCATCAGATATTCCAACAATAAAATCGTATAAAAAGGAAACTCAATATAAAATTATTTAATACAGTCCCAGGTTAGTAACCCTAAATAACATTTCTATTGATTGATTTCCAGTCCTCCAGTTCCGTTTATATTAAACATACACCAGACAACGTTTCCATTTTCCAATGGATTGGAAATAGTTTGCCGACGGAGGAAATATAGATTGTTCACATGCCTCGCAACAATTTGAATGCATTACTTGTTCCGGAGTGCTTTTAAATTACACCACAATAAAAAGAAAATCGTATGAATTGTATTCACCTTTTAAAACCATTACGTCGGCGGGGGTCGGGGGGCTTTTTTATGCAAATTGCAAGAAATAAAATAATGACGATGCCGTTCGGGAAATGTGCAGGTCTTCGGAATTTTAATGAAAGCCATCGTTTTGATTGGTATTATTTTATTAACGGTTCTTGAAAACCAACAACATTTTTTTACTGTTTATTTGAGTTTATTTTCTGGATATTTTCAACATAAAACAATAACATAAAAAAGTTTCAACAAATGATTCTTATAGGATTTAAAAAAATTATGGACAGAAGTTAATAATTCTGATTAATTAGAGTTTATCTAAGTTTTTTTTTTCTTGGATATTTTCATCTTTCTCAACATTTTAAATATATTATATAAAGAAGAAATATTTTCATAAGAATGTAACAAGTGGCTGTTTCAAAATTCAATAAATTTTTAATTTTACAATTTATTTAAATTTAATCTCCGGAAATGTTCAATTTTCTTTTAATATTGTACGTATTTCAGAATTAGAGTCTATCTGTGTTTATTTTCTGGATGTTTTCAACTTTCTGAACATTTTAAATATATTATATGGAAAGATTATAACATTCTCATAAAGAAGAAATATTTTTCTAAAATTCAACAAACGTCTGTTTCAAAATTCAACAAATTTTTAACATTACAATTTATTTAAATTTAATCTGTGGAAATTTTCAATTTTTTTGAATATTTTACGTACATAATTTGGATTTTCCTAAACATTGAACAAATGAGTCTTACAGGATTTCAAAAAATTGTTAATTTCAGAATTAGAATTATATTTTTCAACTTTCTGAATATTTAAAATATATTATTTTGAAAAACTTTAACTATTTTTATAAAGAAAAAATATTTTCTAATTACGTATGTTAACACAATCAATTTTCCTAAATATTTAATAAACGATTCTTACAAAATTTATTTTCAGAATATTTAGAAATTTCTGTACTTTTTAAATATATTATTTTAACTATCCTTGTTAAGAAATAATATATTCTAAAAAATTTAACAAAGGATTATTTTAAAACCCAACACATATAAAATTATACATTTTTATATTATTTGAAATATTTAATTAAATACACTTAAACTAGAAATAAATTAAAAGGATGAGTCGGTCCTTAATGGCATAAGTTCCACTAAATGAAGATTGAATAGGAGTTTTATTAAACCAATCAAAAATTAAGATAGCAATAGTTTAAAAATGCATTTAAAAATGTGTTTTTGAAAAAGTCATATAGTTTTAAAGGTTAAAACACACAATATAAAAATTTCAATAAAATCCAAAGGCCTCATATGTATTTATCGAAATAAATGGACGAGCCAATCTTGTTTCACATTCTGTAAAGAAAAGTTTCGCTGTTTACAAGCTGTCAACATTGTTTCTGACTTGTAACATTTCATAGCAGGGGCTGTTCAATATTTATAAAAAACAAATAAAACTACCATTAAAGTAGCACGCTTTATAAATGTAATTATCGTCAATAAATATTTATAACTTTATTATTTTATAACTTAACACAGTCTCAATTGCTCAATAAATAAATAAACACTGCAATAAAAGAGTTTGCAGGGCCGTTCGAAACGTATAATAATCTTGTTTGAGTTCAGAGCAATAAGGAATATCTAAATAAATATTTCCCTTTTGATTCTATTGTTAGTACAACATTAATTTGTGTCAACAAAATGTTGGATGGATGTTTCAATGTCACGAAAAATTTAATTTAAAGTTATTTAAACGGCGAATTGAGTTGTTGTTCTAAATAAAACTGTCTGAAAGCATTTAAAATAGTTTTAAATTAAGTCACTACAGAAAGTTACGAAACTCCTTATTGCTTCGAAATATATCACAAAACACAATTTTGAGCACGTGCACCGTAATTTACTTTTGACGCACAATCGAAATTTAAAAAAGAAAAGCATTTTTATACGTGCCGTCATAATTTGATGGGCGATGCCGATAAAATATTTGCCCGCCTAACATGATAATTGGTTTAATCTGCCCTCCACGATATTGACTGTAACCTCACGTTCGCTGTTTATCATAGAACTTCTGGGATGGGGGTACATCGATTTTCAATTACGAGTTTAAAATTAGTGCGGTGTATATAAATTCGGCACGACTTGGCTTTTCCTTGATGGTAATTTGTCAGGCGGGGGCCGTACAAAATAAAATTATGTTAATTTTTTTCTCTCTGTTGCGTCGACTCCCGAACTCATCGGATTTATCACCGGCGTGCGGCCCCCCACGTTAATTTCGTGAATTTGTGCCGAACGCGGAAGATAATAATTTAATCGATCCGATGATGTCTGTAATTTTCATTGTTCAAGTAGAAGGACGATTGATTTGCGGCCGTCAATCGATTCGAAATTAAAGTGGATTAAGAGGTCGTTCTTACCCTAACCCAACAAGTCGGACGGTGGTCTAAAAAAACTATTCGATATATCGAACACAGGAACAGATCGGTTACGTACATATTTGTACGTATCGATGTCAACGGACAGTAGTGTAAATATTTACCCCTTACCGCCACCACTTAATGCCTATTTGATCGTATCAGTTTAATAATAATCAAATCAATAACGTGATAAGTACATTCAATTCCGTACATCCTTATGCGTTTATGGGTCGGTGTCGTAACCGATGCAATAGAACTTTTATTGCACCACCGTAAATCATGGAAAACACGCTTATATAGAGCCGGTTTTATTGGTTGTTTAATTCATTTGGGAGTTGGGCTTTGAACTTTCACATTTATTATTTATAGCTAGACCAGATTCGAACGGCAGAAAAACCTACTTCATGTTACGGAATCATATTTAACATTGTCCGATTAATAAATTGCATCGGCGTTTCGAAAATAAAAACGCCATTACGAGTCGAATTTTCCATCCGTTCCGTAAACATCGACTACGAGTATGTGGTAGTTTACGGCGGTAATTTTGCGTTCGGTTAATACGACTGCACGACATTGTTTACCTTTATTGCGAGCTTAACATTAAAAATTAAATTGGTTCAGTGCTATGCACCCCGGTCCGGACTTATCCCGCCCGGAGTTTTACGAGTCGACGTTTGTGATATCTTATGCGTTTAAAACCGTGTGTACGTATGAATAAATATTTGTTCGGTTGTCCCCCGGGATCGGGCATTTATAATACGTTTTTTTTTTGGGTATCGATTTTGGTTTTTCACTGGTGCGGGTAAACAATTCGTTTCAGCGTTTTGTTTGTCGCATGAAAACCGGATAAAATATGATTTTAAAATTATGTGAAATGTATTTTACCTGGTACACTTCGTGTGTGTGTATCCGTGGAACTGCTAATAGAATGGATATGGAAAAATACAGTTTTTGTAAAACTCAACATTGTTTTCAAAACTACAGTTTGGAGGGACTTTAATTAATAATGTTGTTACAAAATTAAAAAATAGTATTGTTCTCAAAATTATAGTTCATCTGACTTTATTTTTTGGACATTTTCAACTTTATGAATAATTTAAATTGATATACTGTTTTCAGAATTACTGAATATTCAAGTTTATTTTCTGAATATTTTATAAAAATTATTATATTATATAAATTATTATTATTATTTAAATTTATTCTCTGGAAAGTTTCAACTATTTTGAGTTTTAATTTTTTTATTTCGCATCCACCATTTTTACAACTGTTGTCAAAAATGGCGAATGCGCAACCAATCCAATAATTATTATTAAACAAATTCTAAGAATAAGTTGATTATATTAAAAGTAATTTATTTTATCCACTGTTAAATCTACTTTTAACAGGTACTATTTAAATTTTTTTAATCAGTAAAGTAACCTACAAAATACTATAAAAAATATGATTTTGATGTTTAATAAATATGTTTAAACGTCGTGCATGCGCAAACAAATTGTATATTTACAACTACATCCAAAAGGCAATTTTATGTTTTCAAATATCTTATCCTAATTCATTTGAATATTTTAATTAAGTTTTTTGTGACGCATCCACCATTTTTACAACTGTTGTTAAAAAAGGCGAATGCGCCACCAACCCAATAATTAGTTACTATTAAACAAATTGAAGTTGATTATATTAAAAGTATTTTATTTTATCCGTTGTTAAATCCACTTTTAAAAAGTACTATTTAATTTTTTTAATTAATCAGTAAAGTAACCTTTAAAATACTATAAAAAATATGATTTTGATGTTTAATAAATATTTAAACGTCGTAAATGCGCAAACAAATTGTATAATTACAACTACATCCAAAAGGCAATTTTATGTTTTCAAATATCTTATCCTAATTCATTTGAATATTTTAATTAAGTTTTTTGTTTCGCATCCACCATTTTAAAACTGTTGTTAAAAATGGCGAATGCGCCATCAATCCAATAATTAGTTACTATTAAACAAATTCTAAGAATAAGTTGATTATATTAAAAGTATTTTATTTTATCCGTTGTTAAATCCACTTTTAAAAGGTACTATTTAATTTTTTTTAATTAATCAGTAAAGTAACCTTTAAAATACTATAAAAAACATGATTTTGATGTTTAATAACTTTTAAAAGGTACTATTTAATTTTTTTTAATAATCAGTAAAGTAACCTTTAAAATACTATAAAAAACATGATTTTGATGTTTAATAAATGTTTAAACATCGTGAATGCGCAAACAAATTGTATAGTTACAACTACATCCAAAAGGCAATTAATTTTATGTTTTCAAATATCTTATCCTAATTCATTTGAATATTTTAATTAAGTTTTTTGTTTCGCATCCACCATTTTTACAACTGTTGATAAAAATGGCGAATGCGCCATCAATCCAATAATTAGTTACTATTAAACAAATTCTAAGAATAAGTTGATTATATTAAAAGTATTTTATTTTATCCGTTGTTAAATCCACTTTTAAAAGGTACTATTTAATTTTTTTTAATTAATCAGTAAAGTAACCTTTAAAATACTATAAAAAACATGATTTTGATGTTTAATAAATGTTTAAACATCGTGAATGCGCAAACAAATTGTATAGTTACAACTACATCCAAAAGGCAATTAATTTTATGTTTTCAAATATCTTATCCTAATTCATTTGAATATTTTAATTAAGTTTTTTGTTTCGCATCCACCATTTTTAAAACTGTTGTTAAAAATGGCGAATGCGCCACCAATCCAATAATTAGTTACTATTAAACAAATTCTAAGAATAAGTTGATTATATTAAAATTATTTTATTTTATCCGTTGTTAAATCCACTTTTAAAAGGTACTATTTAATTTTTTTTAATTAATCAGTAAAGTAACCTTTAAAATACTATAAAAAACATGATTTTGATGTTTAATAAATGTTTAAACATCGTGAATGCGCAAACAAATTGTATAGTTACAACTACATCCAAAAGGCAATTAATTTTATGTTTTCAAATATCTTATCCTAATTCATTTGAATATTTTAATTAAGTTTTTTGTTTCGCATCCACCATTTTTACAACTGTTGATAAAAATGGCGGATGCGCAACCAATCCAATAATTAGTTACTATTAAACAAATTCTAAGAATAAGTTGATTATATTAAAAGTATTTTATTTTGTCCGTTGTTAAATCCACTTTTAAAAGGTACTATTTAATTTTTTTAATTAATCAGTAAAGTAACCTTTAAAATACTATAAAAAACATGATTTTGATGTTTAATAAATGTTTAAACATCGTGAATGCGCAAACAAATTGTATAGTTACAACTACATCCAAAAGGCAATTAATTTTATGTTTTCAAATATCTTATCCTAATTCATTTGAATATTTTAATTAAGTTTTTTGTGACGCATCCACCATTTTTACAACTGTTGATAAAAATGGCGGATGCGCAACAAATCCAATAATTAGTTACTATTAAACAAATTCTAAGAATAAGTTGATTATATTAAAATTATTTTATTTTATCCGTTGTTAAATCCACTTTTAAAAGGTACTATTTAATTTTTTTTAATTAATCAGTAAAGTAACCTTTAAAATACTATAAAAAACATGATTTTGATGTTTAATAAATGTTTAAACATCGTGAATGCGCAAACAAATTGTATAGTTACAACTACATCCAAAAGGCAATTAATTTTATGTTTTCAAATATCTTATCCTAATTCATTTGAATATTTTAATTAAGTTTTTTGTTTCGCATCCACCATTTTTACAACTGTTGATAAAAATGGCGGATGCGCAACCAATCCAATAATTAGTTACTATTAAACAAATTATAAGAATAAGTTGATTATATTAAAAGTATTTTATTTTATCCGTTGTTAAATCCACTTTTAAAAGGTAATACTTAATTTTTTTTAATTAATCAGTAAAGTAACCTTTAAAATACTATAAAAAACATGATTTTGATGTTTAATAAATGTTTAAACATCGTGAATGCGCAAACAAATTGTATAGTTACAACTACATCCAAAAGGCAATTAATTTTATGTTTTCAAATATCTTATCCTAATTCATTTGAATATTTTAATTAAGTTTTTTGTGACGCATCCACCATTTTTACAACTGTTGATAAAAATGGAGAAAGCGCAACCAATCCTATAATCAGTTACCATTAAACAAATTCTAAGAATAAGTTGATTATATTAAAAGTAATTTATTTTATCCTTTGTTAAATCCATTTTTAACAGGTACTATTTAAAATTTTTTAATTAATCAGTAAAATAACCTTTAAAATACTATAAAAAATATGATTTTGATGTTTAATAAATGTTTAAGCATTGTGAATGCGCAAACAAATTGAATAATTACAACTACATCCAAGTAAAGTAACCTTTAAAATACTATAAAAAATATTACAAATTACTTTATTTAGAAGATGTTAATTGAGTTTTTTAACCCAGATCATTTTCCTAAACATTTAATACATACTTGTTACATATTAAAAATACCTTTGTTTTCAAAATTACAGTTTATCTCAATTTATTTTCCAGATATTTTCAACTTTTTGAATATTTACAATATATTATTTGGAAAAAACTTAATATAAATAAAAAAATATTTTAAATATATTATTTGGAATGATTTTAAATATGCTCTTAAAGAAAATATATATATATATTTAAAAATACAACAAATAAAAATAAAATTGAATTTAACTTACTTTAACAAATATTTTCCTCTTTTTTTTCGAGCCACTTTCACTAAAAAATTATTTGTGTATACACATTCGATAAGTACATAGACTCCGCTATTTTCTACGACGTATAAAATCAGAAAACTAATTTTTCTCGAGCTACGATTACAAATATTAGTTCTGCTGACAAGTGTATATAACAGTCGCAATCAGCTACTCATCGCCAAACAAACTTCCCCTCCGGTTACACAATTACGGCGTATTTGCACGGAAGACGGATAAGACGAAATAAAATCCCGATACCGAAAGCTGCGAGGTAAAAGCGAAAGGTGAGCGTCTGTATCTCCACGCTTTCGCTTTTTTTGTCGAATTTTAATGTCGCACTAAGAGTGCGACATCGAGGGGTGAAAAGTCAATTTGTTGGAAATTCTTTTTTCAATTGAGGGTGCAGCGCAAAGTATGCATTGTGTATGGAGTGGTTTTAATTATGGCGAATGCACATCAAACATTTTAATTAAAATTTATATTTAATACTCCTAAAAAATTAAATAAAATCGTTCAGATTTTAATTAAACAAAGGTTTCAAGTTCTTTTGTTATATTAGTTTATTGAATTATTTGAATTTTTGTCCAATAAATATTAAAATATGGTGAATGAACACATATGTTTTAAAATTGCAAATAAATGATTGAATTTTGCATGACTGATATTTAAAATTCTACTAAATTGTTTAGACCTTTAGTAATTAATGTAATCTATTCTATATATATTATAGAAATTAAATGTGTAGAATATACTATTCATTAATTTCAAATATTGTTTCAAGTACAAAGAATTTTTTTAAATATTTTATTAAATTATTGTTGTTTTAAAAAAATAAAATATTAAATTTTTCAAAAATATAGTTTAAATACGCTAATTGAAGAGATATTAAAGAATTATATTAACACAAAGAATTTTCTTGAATATTTATTTAAATTATAATTATTTAATTGAAAATATTATTTTGACAAAATTATAGATTATTTGAAGTTATTTTCTGAATATTTTTACTTTTTAAGCATTTTTGTAATATTAGTTGGAATTTCAAAATAGTTAACCAATTAAATTGTTTAAATTATTATAACATAATTGAAAATACTATTTTTTTTTTAAATTATAGATCGTTTGAGAAATCTTTCTTAAATATTTTACTAATTATTATAACAAAATTCAACGTATTTTTACGTTTAAAATTACAATTTGTCACAATTTATTCTCTGGAAAATTTCAATATTTTAATTAAAAGTTTTAATACTCTAAATGGAAAGATTTTAATAAATTATGTTAACATTTTCTTAAATACTTGTTTAAACTATTTTTATAAAATTAAAAATACTATTTATTTTTTCAAAATTATAGTTTGTTTAAAGTTATTTTCTGGATATTTTCAACTTTTTGTGTATTTTAATTATCTTATTTGGAAAGTATTAACAATTCGTATTAAGAAATCTTGTTTTCTTAAATATTTTACTAATTATTATAACAAAATGCCACATACCATTACTTTTAAAATTACAATTTGTTCTCAGAAAAATATATACATTTTGAAAGTTTTAATAAACTAATTGGAAAATCTTAACTAATTAAGTTAACATACTGAATTTTCTTAAATATTTGTTTAAATTATTTTTATTATAAAATTGAAAATATTATTTTTTTTTTCAAAATTATAGTTTGTTCGAAGTTATTTTCTGGATATTTTAAACATTTTGAACATTTTAATTATATTATTTGGAAAGTCTTAACAGTTCGTATCAAAAAATTTTGTTATAATTTATTTTTTGAGAAATTTCAACCTTTTCAAAGTTAGTTTAGTGTTAGTATACACAGTTTTCTTAAATATTTGTTTAAATTGTTATTATAAAATTGAAAATACTATTTTTTTTTTTTCAAAATTATAGTTTGAAGAATTTTCCGAATATGTTGTGCGTTTAATTGTGTTATTTGTGTTATTGACAATTTTGTATTAAGAAGTCTTGTTTTCTTAAATATATTACTAATAATTATAACAAAATTCAACATATTATTTATTACTTATAAAATTACAATTTTCTTATAATTTATTCTCTGGAAAATTTCAATTTTTTTTGTAAGTTTTAATATACTAATTGGAAAGATCTTAAACAATTATGTTAACGTACTGATTTTTTTTAAATATTTGTTTAAATTATCATTATAAAATTGAAAATACTATTTTTTTCAAAATTATAGTTTAATCGAAGTTATTTTCTGGATATTTTAAACTTTTTGAGCATTTTAATTATATTATTTGGAAACTATTAGTAATTCGTATTAAGAAATCTTATGTTCCTAAATATTTTACAAATTATTATAACAAAATTCATCATATTAATTTTAAAATCGTAATCTGTTAACAATAAATTAAATATTTATTTAAATTATTATTACAATTACAAATTAAAAATACAAAATGTTCTAAACCACAGTTTATTTGAGTAAGTGTAAGTGTAAAGAAAATTTGTTTTAATAAATATTTTACAAATTATTTTAACAAAATTTAATGAACTAGAATTTTTTGAAAATTCCAAATGCAATATTTGAAAACCTTTGTTTTTTTGTTTTCTAATAAATTTTATTATTAACTCAAGGAAAAACTTGAGGAAACTAGGTATTATTAACTTTTCGTTCCTAAATCTATTATTTAGAAAGCTTAATTTTTCTTATTAACAAAATTATTAAAATTAACAAACAAATGTGTAAAATCATTGTGTAAAATCTTCAATTTATTATATATTAAGTTTTGTCTTTTTAGGTAATTATGTTAACACTAACTATTTTCCTCAATGTTTAACAAATGTTTGTTAGAAAATTAAAAAACTCAAGGAAAAGTAAAATCTTCAATATATTATATATTAAGTTTTGTCGGAACCGGCGCATCCACCAATCTTGTAAAAACCGAACCCGGTGGACATCAATGACGGAGCGAAGAAGACGTCAAGTCGCAATAAGAATGAAATTGAACGTATGGCCGTGCGTCATTTAAAAACGAAATCCCAATAGCAGGAAAATGGAAGATGTAAGACGGAGGCGAAAGGTGAGCGATTGCACAACGTCTGCGCCTTCGGCACCGGAACAACGTGTAGGCGACGGCGGATCAGTGCAGTGCGAGCACACGCAGAAGGCGGCAGACACATCACAGTGGCGCGATACGGTTTAGCTCGCCTGGTGGCGGCGCGCCACGCCATCTGGCGGCTGAGACGTACCGGCTCTCAACCCGTCGAAAATAATCCCACTGACACCGACTCGTACGTACCCCCAAAATAAAATTCAAAAAAACTGCACCCACCTGCTTCAAAGGACACCAATTACTAGTTACAGCTTTTCGGAATGCTTTTCACCATCCACCGGTCCGTTTGACTCTTCACTTCTCTTCCAAACGAACTGTCCCCCTTGTCTCTGCCTATTGGTGTGAAGTGCCGAAAGTGCGGCGGTTTCCAAAAACCAAAACAAAAAATACTCTTCAGCCCTCCAGTCTTTGGCATGCACTGTTAGAAGATGGTTAACAGGTCGGAACGTCCTGTCGACTTGTCCATTGCAAACGATCAATTGCACGTTGCTCATGAAACTTCTTATCACTTGCATACTAGGATTAAGAGGCGGTTTTAATATGAACAGGTTAGTTGACTGCTTATGCAAGCAACGCTTACGCAACCTAACTAAAGGCAAAATTTTACGAAATTTCATCGCATCCTTATGGAACAAAGAAACTTTTACGTTTGACAAATATTGCAATCGATAAATGTGCAAAATACAAAGCAATTTCGCTTAGCATTTTTTATTTTTCTACAATTGTTTATAATTTTTTTGCTATGAATTCAATAAAAAAAATAAATTGAAAATTCTATTAAATATTAACAAAGAATCAATAAATAATAGCTGAATGAGGACAATTAATAACAATTTTCACGTCAATGGATGTTTTGTTCTCGTTTTCCAGAATGTTATTAGTAATTGTTTATAATTTTTTTGCCATGAATTCAATAAAAAAAATAAATTGAAAATTCTATTAAATTTTAACAAAGAATCAATAAATAATTGCTGAATGAGGACAATTAATAACAATTTTCACGTTAATGGATGTTTTGTTCTTGTTTTCTAGAATGTTATTAGTAATTTTAAAACTTCGGGAACTACACCGAAACAAAGTAATTCAAATATTTATTTGAAAGCAGTTTTGTTATGGTTTAATTAATTAATTAAATCTATACGAATGTTGTGTGTTATATTACTAATTTAGTTTGAAATGATTCACCAATATTTAAATTTCTCTTAAATTTAAATAGGTTAAATGACTAAAAAAATTAAGGACATTAATGGATAATAATAAGTAAACTAAAAAAAGACTATAATGTATAATATCTTTTACATTAACGAATGTTTTATAAATTCCTATTAGTTATTTTAAAACTATATGAAATTTATATAAATATGTAACATGTAATTAAAATATTTATTTGAAAGTAGTTTTATGGTTTAATTAAAATGACAAATCTGTTCGAATTTTGTGTATTATTTTGCTTATTATGCAAATTTTATCAATTAAAACTTATGAATAGAAATTTACATATCAAATAAATTATTAAATCTATTTAATACATAAATTATTTATTGAAAATAATAATGTCGAGATAAAATTAAATGACTACGTAAAATTGTGCAAAACTTTAACAAAACTTTAATAGTACAAATATTTATTTTTCTCTAAATAATCTATTATACTATAAAATTATTATATTTAAAAGACTTTTTTTATTTACAATTTTGTGTTAAAAATTCAGTAAAAGACTTCACCATAAATCGAAAATACTATAAAATTTAAACAGGTTAAATAGTAAAAAAAATAAGAAATGAGATATATAAAAAAGACATTAATGAATAAATACTAAATAAACTAAAAGAGGAATATAAAGAACATTTTCACATTAATGAATGTTTTATAGATCAATATTAATTCTAAAACTTTGTGAATTTATCCAACCATGTAGCAAGTAATTAAAATATTTATTTGAAAGCTCCTTTTTTATGGTTAATTTGTATGAATTATAAAATATTTAATTAACATGAAAATCCATATGAATATTATATGTTACTGTGCTTATATTCATTAAAAATTATGAATAGAAATTCATATATTCATTCATTAATAATTAAAAAAACATATTCAATGAATAAAATATCTATTCAGAATTGTGTAGTTTTGACAAAATTAATTAATACAAATAAAATTGTATAATGGGAATAATGGAACAAATATGTTTTTTAATTTTGCTTAACATATTTATTATTAGTAATATTATTATATTAAGAGTATTTTTGCCTTTTTACAATGTTTTATCAAAGAATCCTAGAAATATCTAAAATAAAAGTAAAATGCTCAAATTTAAACAGGTTAATTATTAAAAATATTAAGAAGTTGGATACATAAAAAATGCTTTAATGACTAATAAATAAATTGAATGACAACATTAAATAATATTTTTCACATTAATGAATCTTCTATTCTTATTTTATGGACTGCCATTAGTAATTTTAAAACTTTGTAAACTTATCCAACTATAAAATATAATTGTAATAAAATAGTAAAACTGAAATTCTGAAAACAATTTTTTTACAGTCAATTTATATGAATTTTATAAATGTATAAATATATGCCATAAAATGTACATCTTACGTGTTTTGTGCTTATTGTCCCAGTTTTATTCATCAAAAAAAAACATGAATGGAAGGAAGTAAATTGAAAAATGTGAAATATAATAATTATTGAACGGTATAAATTTAACATTTCTAAAAGCAATTTTATAGCTTCATCCTTCACATAAATTTCTGAATATTCTAAAATTATTGATGAACAAATTGTCGCAATCAAATTTAAATCATTCAGTCGTGGAAACTCTAAATTTAAAATCAATATCCATTATTTTACTAAGAAATGTTTAATTATTCACGTCGCATGATCTTATAGATTTATAAATGCATAAACAGCTTTATATATTATGAAATGTGTTTAGTGCACTAACCTACATATTTCACCTTGCAAAATTTAGTTGAGGCAAAGCTACAATTAAGTTAAATGCTCGAAAAAAATAGTGTGTGCATAATTAAAGACAAACTAATAAAATATGTACGTACGTACAGTTGAACTTGGAAATGTGGTTTGCATGTTGCAGCAACTTTCCATCGCATTTAATTAGTTGCTTTTTTCCTCCGAGAATACATTACGAGAACACTTAAACGTTGACGGCTTTGTCAGCCGCACCGTAAATCAGTGTGTGAGAGGTGATATAATGAGGGCAATAAGACCCGTTCTTGACACCTGGTCCGCAATTTCTCTATTTATACCACCGGACCAGAGGCGTCTAGGGTCAAGGTAAATTTGATCCTGACCGAAATGTCGAATCGTGAAGATGCCCGGACGATTTAAAACAACGTAGACCGGCAGTCAAGTTTACCTACGTCAGACCGTGGGACCCCGAAAGGAAATTAATAGAGCACCGAAATTGCAAATATTTGTCCGAACTATTAAACGCAAAGGTATTTCGGAGGAGTATAAATTTGCTTTGCTAATTGCGCCTGAAAGTTATGGGGAACGTCTCTTTATCTAACTTTAAACGGTTAATAGGCACATAATGGTCCCAATTAAATAGTTAGAATTATTGTAGTTCATAAGATATTTTTAGCTCTGAATTAATAATAAAAGTGATTTCAAGTTAAACAATAAACAAGACTAAATTGACGATAGTTGGAAGTATACTTTCATTATTATTTCTTTAAGAATTCCTTAAAACACTTTTTTTATTAAATAAATTTCAATTTACTTCGAAAGAATGTACATATACGTTATTCGTAAAGATTTTTACACGCACTTTTTTTTTCAAGTGGTATGTATTCATAAAACATTTTATATAACACTTTCAAATGATTATATGACCCTTAAGCCATTTGAAAGTTACCAGTCATAAAAATTTATTAATTAGGAATTAAAGTTAATCTGGATAAACAAAAATGCCCATTTTAAATAAATAAATATATTCTAATAATTAAAATACCCAAAATATATTTTTACTAAATAGATACATAATGAAAAATTAATTTTTTTACATTTTTTTTAAATGTTGTTTATGGTGTATTCCAGTTTGAAATGTGACAACTGAATGGAACATGATATTTCATCTTCTGTAACTCAGTTGTTTTTCATTCGATCGAAACGATTTTGGTACCATAGAATGCGTAATTGAATTGCCTTTCTAACAAAATATAATCACATCAATCGAATTTGCTGTTCACTAAGGGCACCAGTTCTTTTGTATTGTATATACCCAAATTATCATAAATTGTCTAAAAGAAAGTTTACGTATCTTCAATTTAAACTAATATTATAAAAACAAAATTTAGTGGACAAAAAATGGGTAGAAACATTTTTTTAAATTTGGCCCATAATGAGACTTTATGTCACAAAAGAAGAATAGTTGATTTTTAAAAATTAATAATTTTTTTAGAAAAATTTGAATCTTTTATAAAGCATAACTCAAAAAATTATTTGTAGAAAACACGTGGTTTCAAAAAAATCATATTTTTTTAAAGGTTTTGTAAAATATTATATATTTTTAGTAAAATAAAAAGGAGTCACCTAATATTTATTTTTTATTTATAATTTTTTTAGGGAGCTCAAAAATATATACACCATAAATTAGAAAAAAAAAAATAATTTTTCTATAAAATTCAACTTCAAAAAATTTGGTCAATTTTATTTGAGAAAATAAACATAAGATTATCTAAAAATATATTTTTTATTTATAATTTTAACTCAAAAATGTTATACATCATAAATTAAAAAAAAAATTAGTAATTATTAAGTAAATTCATTCAAAAATGAAATTTTTGTCTGAGTTGTAAATATTTGAAGAAATAATCATTGTTGTTTTTAAAAAGTCACATTTTTTAAGGTTTTCTAAAAAATTTGAATTTTTTATAAAATCCAAAGGGTTCAATTAATATTTATTTTTTATTTATAATTTTTTTCAGGGACTTATAAATCTTATACAGCATATATTTTAAAGAAAGTAATAATTATTAAGTAAATTCATTTAAAAATGAATAATAAGAAAAAATGTTGTCAATTTTTGTCAAAGTTTTAAATATTTGAGAAAATAATAGTTGTGGTTTTGAAAAAGTCAAATTTTTTTAAAGGTTTTCTTTAATAAAATTTATAGTAAAATTCAAAAGGTTAGTTTATAACCTAACTATACCTAATTATTTATTAGGTAAATTCATTCAAAATGTCATCAGTTGTCAGTTTTTGTCAGAGTTGCAATGAAATGATGAAATAAACGTCCGGTTTTGAAAAAATTATATTTTTTTAACAGATTTAATAATAAAATATTTTAAAGCGCTCTACAAAGACTTATTAAATAACTCATAAAAGGATTTAATGCCCCATTAAGAAGCAGAGACTAATTGCTAATCAGAAAATAAATAAAATGAACGTGTAACTTTGTATAATAGAGTAAACTGTTACCCAGTAATAAAATCAATGTGTGTATGTAGGTCCGCGTGGTAAACATCTTTCAGCGCTGTGAATCAAACGCCAATTAGTTAATTGGGACAAAGCGTTGAAATTATCTCGGCCGGCTTGGTTCGACTATGTGCGCGGGGGCATCGCCATAAATCAGCATCGAAATCATGTTTTGCACACGTTGATTCATAATGTTCGCAATTAACCTTGCCCCATATTTCATGTGGACTTCAGCCTGGCAAATTTTCAACGCGGACCACGGCTGCAACTCCGTCGGCACGCAACGGGAGAGTTTTATGGGAGTTCGGTAGCGCCGCGTAGAACTAATGGCTTTTGTATCCAATAACGTTTACTTGCCCGGGTTTTGTACTGAACGCCAGAAAATTGTATTTACATTCCGTATTGGTTTATTATCGTCGAACGTCCATGTTTTATGGCCGTCATTATCGTCTCGGCGATGGGACAAAAAGTTGTCGGGATCGAGTCCGGATGGTTTTAATGAATTTTGTTGTGGTGTCGACAAATCGGAGTCGGGGCTGAAATTAATAAGTTTAAAAATTTTAGTTGTGCACGCGATGGACAGCTAAAAATAAAAAATTGCGTCACAGTAAACGCTCCATGAAAATTGTAGTCTTTAAGGGTTTGATGTGTGCTGTAATGTCTGTAAATTTAGCCTTGCCAATTTAAAATTTTGAAATTGTAATGTGTGAATTAATGTCGCGTTTTGTTGTAAATGTTTTTTGAACTTTTTTATCAGATTAGCACCACTATATTCATAAATTATAATAAATTGTCATATTATTTTTAATTTGAACGATTTTCGATTAAATGTTTCAAATTTATCATGGAGTAAATATTTTTTTGAAGTGCAACCTGAATAAATATTGTCGAAGTTGTGTCCAAATTTCTTTTTCTTTCCCAAAAAAGTCAAAAGCGACTTTATGTCATAAAAATATTAGTTTTTGTAATCACAAAATGTTATTTTCATAGTTGATAATACCAACATAAAAGTAAATTAAGAAATTTAAAAGTGACGAACGTTTCAATGAAAAATTTTAATAATTTAGTGATCATTTTCAAAGTCAGTGTTGAGTTATTTCTACAAATTTACTTTTCTCCAAATTAAATAAAAAGATGCGATAATTGTTGAATTATAAATTTTTATTTTCTTAGATATTATTTAATTCAATTTCTATAAATATTTTTCCTTCTCACTACAAAAATGGAACAATAAAACCAATTTTAAAGGTCACTTTTTGTTATTTTCAAAGGGATTAATTTAAAAAGATCAGAAATTATGTGAAAACAATCATTAAATGTCACTTTCATGGATGATAATACCAACTAAATTTATTGTTAATATTTTACAATAATATTTTAATTTTTCTTGGTAAAATAAGAAACTCAAAAGTAACGAACGTTTCAAAAAATAAAAATTTAATAATTTAATGATTTTCAAGGCCAGTGATGTTAATTAATGAGCAAATGTTGGGCTGTTCCAGCAAATTTAATTCTCTCCAAATTAAGTAAAAAGATGCGATAATTGTTAGATTGTAAATTTTTTACATATTAACTTTTCAAAGGGATTAATTAAAAAAAATCAAAAAATATATAAGAATAATCATTAAATCTCATTTTCATAGATGATAATACCAAATTAAAAGTATAATTAAATTTACAGTTAATTTTTGAGAACAATATTTTAATTTTTCTTAGCAAAATAATTAATATAATTATTATTTTAAATATTTTAATTTTTCTATATAAAATAAAAAACACAAAAGTGACGAACGCTGCAATGAAAAATATTAATAATTGTTCAATTTAATTTCTATAAACATTTTTCTTCTCACTATAAATATGAAACAACAAAAAAATAAATTAAATTTAATTTTTCATAACAATATTTTAATTTTTATATGTAAAACAAAAAAATATTAATTATTTAATGATAATTATAAATTATTATTATGTTTATTAATGAACAAATTTATTACTTTTCAAAATAAATAAAAAAAAGATGTGACAATAAATTTTGGATATTATTTAATTTAATTTTTGGAAATTAAATAAATTTAAAATAAATAAATAAATAAATAGATTTAAAGATTTAATGCTAATTTTGGGGGAAATCAATATTATTATGTGTTATTATAGTTTCCTCAACAATAAAAAGGGCCATTAGAAAATGTCAATCTTGAAGATCATTTCTAAAAATTTAGCTAGCAAAAAATTCACAAATTACACGTAATTGAAAATTTTAAATTGGTAATGCAAACTTCAGAAATGCTAATAACACCATTAACAAATTAGAATGTTTGAAGACAAATTGATCTAATTACAATAATAAAGATTTTTTCCACAGTCATCGTAGCATCAGAGGCCATTCACCAACTTTATTTAGCCATTAAAAATTAACAACACATTTCCTTAATTCCTTTGAGCAGCGCATCAGCCCGAAACGTCCTTAACATTGGCCCCACGATCAAAAAGGATGTGCCACTAATAATTACCTAATTCAGGATAGGCGTAATGCACTACACTTAGCACAATTGAAGAAAATTGCTCACCTCAGGCTGGCCGAGATGAAGGTTCATTTGTCAGTTGTGAGTTATGTGCCGGTATTATCAGTTATTATATATCGATAGGGCATTGTTGGTTGTGACGGGGCGGCTGTATTAATTACGCGGGGGCATTCTCTACTGTGATTTGCCATGTGTTCAATTGCACATTGTTATCTGCCGTGACAGTGTCTGAATTGCCACGCTGAGGAAGTAATCGATTTAAGGTATTGCTTCTTGGCGGCATTATGCAAATATCTTGCAATTTCATTGCACAATATTGCACAAATATTTGATTAAATTCCCCAGTTATATCTGCGAGATACTCCAGCGATAATAATCCTATAATCTTCTTGAAATTGTCTCTATTGTTAATACTTAATTGCTAATTAATGTTTACAATAATAATTAGTTTTTTCATTAACACTGACGTAATGTAGAATGTTTATTATTTCATAATATCGAGTTTATATTAATTTCAAATTACGTTGATTATCGAAATTCAATTATTAATAAATCAAACAAAATAATTATTTTAATTATTTATATAAATAACACAAAAAACTGAAATATCGACATTTGGCATGAAAATGTTCACAGGACTACAATTAAATCTATAATTAATTTAATTATATTTGCTCTGCATTAATTTGTTTTAATAATATACATTATTTCTTTTGTTTCAGGTAAGTTCCATAAAAACACCCCGTCACATTAACGTTCTGAAACATTAATAATGATGATAATGCCAAACGGTTTGTATTCAATTAGTTTAACACATTTTTTATCTGCCACTTCTTTCGAATAAAAGAAGTAAATCTTAACGCCGCGCCCCAATTTTAGATAAAAGATGAAAGTAAATTCTGTTGACCCGGCAAAACCGCATTGACCCAATTAATGCGACAGATAAGATTGGATTCCGGAGATGTGTCACAAAACTTAATGATTTGACACAAATTAAAAGGGGCAGAGATTTGGTTTTCATAACGGACTATCCCACTTGTTTCGAAAAGGTTTAAAAGGCTTTTAAACGTGAAAAGTAGCGTACGTTGCGAGTTTTAACTTTTACGATTGTGTTAAGGTTATTGTTGCTCGTTCTAAAAAGTCATTGAATTTTGATATTCGCAACTTTGGGACTGTGAAGTTTCCGAATGGAGGAAACTTTGGGGGCTTGAGATCATTAAACTTTGACTAAGTATTAACAACATTATTTAGTGTTGATCAAAATAACAATGTGATACAGAAACATAAATTCCTATATACATATTTATATTATGAAATGTTAATAACAGAAAAGAACTTTTTATAATACTCAGACTGTTCCAAAATTGTCTTCGTCTTTAAAACATTGAAAGGTTAAAATTTTTATAATTTTTGGTATTTTTTAATTATATGCTGAAATTTCTATTGAAAGATTTGATGTCAAAAATACTGAGTATCCTCAACTACAAAATTTAATTTAATTTATGATAACTTCTAATGAAATAACACAATTGTCATTTCAGAATTAGTCTGATTTCCATCTTTAAAATTTTAAAGTTTTAATATCTTTTAAACTCAATATTTCTAAATATATATTGGAATTTGATTAAAAGTTAACAACAGGGTTGAATTCAATTTTTAATAATATATAGATAAATAGAACGAAACAGAAATGATAGAAAATATAGAGAAAATATTTTTTTTTTTTAATATTAATCAAAATTCTCCTTTGAAATATTGAAAAGTTAAAATTTAAAAATCTTGATAACATATAAATTTAATATTTATAAATATACTGAAATTTGATAAAAAGTTTTGTTGACAAAAATATTAAACATCTTTAACAACAAAATTAAATTGAATTTATGATAAAAACTACATAAATGTAACGAAAGGAGATAATAGAAAATGCTTTTTATAATAGTCAAAATCTTATCAAAATTCCCTAAAGCGTCCTTTAAAATATTGAAAACATAACATTTCAAAATATTGATAACTTTTATTCTTAATATTTATTAATATATAGAAATTTGATAAAAAGTTTTAATGACAAAAATAATAAGCATCTTTATAATAAGATTAAATTGAATTTGTGATAAAAACTATATAAATGGATCGAAACAGAGGTAATAAACAATATAAAGAAAATATATTTTATGTGTTAAAATCTTGTCAGAAGCATCTAGCCTTGACATTCAAAAATGAAAATTTCAAAATCTTGATAATTATTAAATTTAATATTTATAAATATATTGAAATTTATAAAATGTTTTTTATATGTGTCAAAATCTTGTTAAAATTCTGTAACATCTGCTTTGAAATTTTGACAAGTTAAAATTTTTGATTTGATTTGATAAGTTGTTTTAATGTTTATAAATATATTGAAATTTGATGAAGTTTTGTTGTCAAAAATATTAAGTATCTTTTTACAAAAAAATTTATATTAAATTTATGATAAAAATTAGATAAATGGAAGGAAACAGATAAAATAAAAAGTATAAAGAAAATATGTTTTATAATGTGTCAAAATATTGTCAAAATTCTGTAACTCCTCCTTTGAAATATTGAAAAGTTTAAAATCTTGATAACTTTTAAATTTAATGTTTATAAATATATTGAAGATTTATAAAATGTTTTGTTGTCAAAAATATTAAGCATCTTTAGCTACAAAATTAAATTAAATTTATGATAAAAGTTACATAAATGGAACGAAACAGAGATAATAAAAAGTATAAAGAAAATATTTTTTATATGTGTCAAAATTCTGTAACTCATCATTTTAAATATTGAAAAATTAAAATTTCAAAATTTTGTTAAATGAATTTAAATAAATAAATTTGATATTTATAAATATATTGAAATTTTATAAAATGTTTTGTTGCCAAAATTATTAAAATTTAGAAAAATGACTCAAACTCTTTTTTTGAAATATTGAAAAGTAAAAATCTTGATAACATTTAAATTTAATGTTTAAACATATATTGAAATTTGATAAAAAGTTTTGCTCTCATTATAAGCATCTTTAACAACAAAATCAAATTGAATTTATGATAAAACAATGGAACAAAACAGAGATAATATATTACAAGAATATATATTTTTATAATGTGTATTAAAATATAAATATAATAGTTTTATTGTACTAAAATTTGTAAAATAGTTTTTATTTTAAAATGACTAAAAATTTCTAACAATAAAATTCAATTGAGTTTATGGCCAAAATAAAAAAAAAATTAACGGAAAACAAAGAGAATATCTCTTATAATATGAAAATTGTGACCAAATTGCCCATTTCCTCTTTGGAAAGATAATATACTCAGATACTGTTAAAATGTTTAACGCCAAAACCATATATCATCCCGAACAAGAGAACTAAATTGAATTTAGATAATGAAAAAAAAAACTAGATTAATGGAACAAAATAGAGCTAGTTAGTGTGAATAAACGCACACAAAGATTTAAAACGAACGAACGTAACTGATTAACGTGCAGAATTACGTTTTACCAGTTACACGAGCGCATTAGTATTGTGTCCGTAATTCGAATGGTGTCTATTATAGCGCGCTATGACGGTTTTGCAAATGAAATAGGTGTCGCGATAATGAAGACCATTCACAGCGAGCGCGCCATTGAAACTCTCTCGGTGGCGTCGGATCTCGCGTAGGTGTTAAGTGTTTGCACTTGCGGGAAGTGCCCCCGGCCGCGGCCGCGCTCCCGTTGCATATCCACCGCGTCAGCGGCAATTAGCCGTTCCTATGAAGTCAGTCGGCCTTTTTAGAAATAAACTCTCTGCCAGGCACCCGTAATTAGTTTGCTTCTCGACAACAGTTGTGCTTACCGGGGTGTTTGCACTGCCGTCCTTAACGGATTTCTTTCTTTCTTTTTTTTTTTTCTTCACTCTGTGCCGTGCGCCTCCGGCTCTTCCAGTCACTCATTCAGGGCTCGAGCCTTTCAATCTTGCTTAAAGGGTTTTTCAATGGGCATATTACATTTAGTTTTTATTCGTTCGCACTTGGTGCGGATGAAACAGCCCTCGAACACAATGCTGCTTTGTGGGAAGTGTTAGTTTTTCTTTTCTAAATACTCGATTATTTTGCGACGGCAGTCCGGAGTCTGTCCCCCGGGGGAAATGCATACGCCGGCTTCGACGGAACTATAAAGGGGTAAAAGTGGAAGAATGCGATAGCCGGTTGCCGCCGCCAAGTCCACGTCGATACTGGCACGGACGCCCGACGTTTTACTTTTTTAAACAAACGCTTGTTCCACGAATTGATTTATTTAATGGTCCGTTCGGTTTATTTACAATGAATTGCGAGCTCCGGGTGTCGAATCAGCCACCGGCAAAGTGTTGCGTGAAAGAATATTATTACAAGTTTCATTTCGGATATCGATTCCGGGGAAATTTTTGGCTGGCTAATTGCTTACGACTATTTTTAGATGGGACTTTCACTGGAGAGTGTCTTTATTACTGCGCTCCTGTTCATTATGTTATTATACAACCAAATACAAAAAATAAATTAAAAATTAGTCCTAAATTATTTTATATTATAATATTTTTGTATGATGTTTTTGTTTTTTGGAAGATGAGATAAATCTCCACTAAGGTAAATCTTACGGAGAGTTGATGGTTATGTCCGATTTTTACCAAAGCCCTCCAACCAGAAGGCCTAGAATCAATCTAGGAGAAGTCTTTTATTAAACATGTGAATGACGAAAAAGGCAGAAGTTCTAGTTTCATGGAATTTTTATTTTATTTTATTTGAGATGTCAGCTATTTTATTTGAAATCTCCAATAATATAAAATTTATGGAGCATTGATGGTTGTGTCCAACTTTTACCAAAGAGATGGCCATCAACCAGAAAGAATTCAAGCCAATCTAGGAGAATAAAATTTAAAATTTTTATTTTATTTTATTTGAGGTGTCAGCTATTTTGAAATGAAAATGAGTTAAATCTTCAGTAACATAAAATTTATGAAGAATTGATGGTAGTTTTTACCAAAGAACTAGAAACCAATCTAGATGAAATCTCTTACTGAATATATGAATGAAAAAAGACAAAAGTTTCAGTTCCACTAAATGTTCATTTTATTTTATTTGAGATGTCAGTTAATTTATTCAAAATGAAAATGAGATAAATCTCCAATAAGATAAAATTTATTGAGAATTGATGGTAGTATCCGATTTTAATCAAAGAATCTATCAATTAGAAGGACTACGAGCCAATCTAGGGGAAACCTATTTCTGAATATATGAAAGACAAAAGGGCAAAAGTTTCAGTTCCCCGAAATGTTTATTTTATATTGTTTAAGATGTTGTCTATTTTATTCGAAATGAGGATGGGGTAAATCTTCAATAAAATAAAATTTATGGAGAATTGATTGTAGTGTCCAATATTTATAAATATATATAATCAATCAGAAGGACTACAAGCCAATCAAGGGGAAATCTCTTACTCAATATATGAAAGACAAAAGGGCAAATTGGAACAAGAAATGTTTATTTTGTATTATTTAAGATGTCTACTAGTTTATTCAAAATGAGGATGAGGTAAATCTCCAATAAGATAAAATTTATGATAGTGGTGTCCGATTTTTACTAAAGACATGGCATCAACCAGAATAACTATAAGCCAGTCTAAGGGAAATCTCTTTCTCAATATATGAATGACAAAAAGGCAAAAGTTTCAGTTCCACGATATTTTTATTTTATTTTACTTGAGACTCAGCTATTTTACTTGAAATGAAGATGGGGTAAATCAGATAAAATTTGTGAAGACTTGATGGGAATATCCGATGTTCACCAAAGACATCAACCAGAAGGGCTTCAAGCTAATCTAGGAGAAATGTCTCACTAGATATGTGAATGGCAAAAGTTTGAGCTTTTTTTATTTGGAGAGATGAGGTAAATCTTCAATAAGATACAACTTATGGATATGACTTCACACCTTTCACAAAACATCCAGAGCCAGAATAACTAGAAGTCAACCTAGGAGACATCTCTTACTGAACATTCTAATAACAAAGAAGGAAATAGCTTCAGCTTTATGATTTTTTTTATTTTTATTAAAATGATGATTTTATTTTATTTGAAATGAAGGAGAAGAAAATCTCAACAATACACGAAGGATACTGTCGGGCTTTTATTAAAATCCCTTCTTCTGGCATCAACCACACACACAAAAACCAACGGGGGGGAAATATCTTGCCGATTAAATGAATAATAAAAAATGTATTCTTTTCCTAGCTCAACACCTTAAGAAGAGTGAGAGGCAGACCTCTATTTACGAATTAAAATATTAAATTAATATTTCTACTGTTTAACAGATGTCAGCACCATATGAAAATTTCCCAATTTTGTATCACATTAACAATTCAATTTGTTTCAGTATTTTTATTGCAATATATGTGAATTCAATTATATCATAGAGGGGGTGGACGCGCGATAAATTTGTCCGGTTAATTCGGCGACCGTGTTTCGCGGCCGAACGCGGCCGTAAATCAATGGGAACACATTAATGGTCATAAACCGCCAAAAAAGCAATTATATCGGGGCATATTTCAGGCGCCCGCACACATCCGACTCCATGAAACCGGCTCCGGGGATGTTGATTTGAATAAAAATCCGTCCGACGGCCACGGGGTGCCGGCGTGCGGGCGCTTGGAGATTCGCGATCGTCGGAGCTGGCCAACTGGTGAATGAAGTGACGTCGGTAAGGTGACCTTTCCGCAATCGATACACGTTCAACACTCTCAATGGCGGACTGTGCAAGACGGCCGAGGAACGAGAATCATTTTCGCATGCCGTCCGGATTCCGTTATTAAGTTTTTGTGCATTTCGACGACGCGCAACGTGTTATTTGACTTTGCCGTCGAACGGAACGAATCTGCGTGTTAACGGGTGTTAAACACACAAAAGATTCCCACCGCCGATCGTTTCTCCGTTCAATTTTCGCATTAGCAAATCGTAAATCGAAAAAGTTTTAACGATTTTCCGAGGTTATTAAAAAGCAAATTTAAAAAGTATTATGACATCAAAATGAAGTTGACATCACGCGTTCAAGTAAGTTGAAGCATCGACTTGAAATATCGGAAAAGTACTAAAATAGTTAAGGGTCTTTCGCGCCGGCACTTTTATTTTCTCTCGGGAACCTGAAAAAGGTCTCCGATGAAATTCTACGTAATATACACCATAATCAACTCCTTTTTTCATCCAGAATTATGGCGAATGCGCACGTTTCACCGGCAGGGGGTTCATTTTGACGAAAACTAAGATGAAATACAGTTTTCTCGGCTTACTAAAAGAAAATAAAGAGGTCAAATATTAAAATTACAACAAAGTCAGCCTGCAGTAACTCAGGCCAACACCCGTTTTGGTGCCAACGATATTTCAAATATAGCTGGGTAGTTTTTAGGTGTAGAATCCAAAGAAGCCATTAGATTTTATGTATCAGATTTAGATAAGCTATATTTATCGTTTTATTTTTTAATTTATATACTTTTTACTCCACTGGCTCAATAAAAGTAGGGAGTTAACATTTATTTTTTGTCTCCTTTAATACGTTTAGGTTATTTATGAGAGTATTCAGTTCTTGTTGATTAAAACGTTGGTGCATTGTTAAATTTGTTTCAAAGTCATTGTTGTTTTCTTCCTCCAACGTTGACGTTTCATTGCGACAGTGCAATGAGCCTATTGAGGGATTGTATTCTTCAGAATCCGGCACAGGTCTTGTTGTTGAATATTGATTAGTATGTGCCCATTTGTGTCTATTGTTTCTATTAATACCTTTGATATTTACCACATAAAAATAGGAGTCATTTCGTCATTCCTTCCAAATCATTGGTACACCAAACACTATGTGGAGAACAAAATTTATCCTGGTGTAAATGAAAGCCAGAGTATGTTAGATACGTTCTATTCACACAAGTTAGAAATGGGTTCTCTATTTTATTTCAAAGTGTATTCGCCCCATTCATAACAAAATACGTTTGGATGATTTACACAGCCACAACTTCTTGTTGATGCCATGGATTTAGTTCAGTGTTTTAATACATTTTAGTAAAAACATAATTTTACTCTCAACAAGCTCAGTGCCAGGTAAGGTAGGGTAAAATATATTATATAGACTCAAAGGATAACATGTTTTACAACCATTTTGCCTTTCATATCCTATCACAAACTTCCTAAAATCAAATTTTTTTTTGAAAAATGAATGAACTTATTTTGACATTTTTGAGTATAATTCGATATCTAGTTGATTGATTTGGATAAACCAGCATTCAAATTGAAGATAAATGGGCATTCTACAACTTTTGTTTATATAGTTTTGATATTGGTCCAGTACTTCAGAGACCATCGATTTTAATAACATGAAAGAGTCGGTGTTTCTGGCAAAAATAGATACCTGAAATTCATATAACATGCTAGGAGGAACAGAAATCACGAAGTTAAATCCATTTTGAATTTTTTTACTTAAAGATGACATTTTTAGGAAAAAAATAAACTACTGAAAATGAAAATCGAACTATAAATTAAGCAGTTATGTATTTTACAGTGGTAGACCAATATTCAGTTCTTTGATTTTTATGTTTTTCCTCCCTTTTATTGAAACAGTTGAAATTAAATCTACCTTTCGTATAATAAAATTGTATTATAGAAAATTCTGGTTTCTTTTTTGTCTGTTATTGATCCCGTAATCTGTTTCTCGTATGAGAAACCAAATGTAATCTCCTATTATGGCTGCATCCCACTGTTCCTACGATGGCTTTAAGATTTAACTGCAACTACTGGACCAATTTCACAACTATATAAATGAAAGTTTTAAAATGTTCATTGATCTTTAATTTGAATGCTCGTTTAGTCAAATCGGACAATTAAATCTCAAATTATAATTAAAAGAGTTCGAAAATGCTTCCTTAAAAAATTAAGTGTGATTTTCACATTTAGTGTACCAAAGTTTATATGAAAATTATAGTTATAATAGATATAAAAGGCAATTTGTAAACTAGTGTAATTTTTATTTCTTTGTTTATGCCTTCTACTAGAACTAAGCTAAATTATCGTGTATCTCAAAAACTTCAGCTAGCAGATAAAATCGGATTGCATTTTTGGAATCAGCACCTTAAAACATGTTAAATCAGCTCTTTGTTTTTCGACCCCAAAAAACAAGAGTCACTTTGTTGGCTTGTTTAATTAACGGGGAATTTTGATAGAGAATTAATGTATAACAAAGCAATTATCAGTAATGAAACATTTCTCCGAATGCAAAATCGGATTGAATGATGCTTTGATGCGCCTCTCGTAATTTCCACGTCCCGAAACAACAATGCCATTATGGAAAATGTTTACATGAAAATATTGAGAACAGCAGCTTTCAACTACTATATTAATGCTGTTAAAGTTTTGCGAAGCCCTGAATCCTCTTATATAATAAACATCATTTCAGTAAACAAGCAAACGGGGTTTATTGTGCAAATATTAGCAAAGCAAATTGTACGAACTAGTAACTAACAACGTACGTATAATAAAGTCGTGGAAGTGCACACATAGAAAAAAAAAAAAAAAAATAAATGCACCCCACATTCATACAGTAGTTAAAATCTGGTCAATTATCAGATTATACCTCTCTTTCTATTTCGAGGGCCGACGAGCCACTCACTAAACATCGATCAACGTATCGAATAGACAGCAATGAACGAAACCGATTCCGGATTTTGAAAACCGGCTCAATTTACCGCCGCTAATTGGTTATAATGTTACTTAATCGCACGTTACTTAACAGCAAAACATGTGGAACAATTACGTACGAAAACGTTTTCATTCAATAATTAATCGTATTTATCCACATAGGGGGGATATTTATCGTACGGAAAACATCTCCGAGATATAAATCTTAATAGTTAATAGGTCGCAAATCCCAAACGGCTCGTTCTGCAGATACGCTCCAAGGAAACGGTTTGTTAGATGCCGAAATGTACTTTTAAAGTTTCTCCTTCTTGCAGTAATACAATTTTCCGCTTCTCTTTCGGATTTTATGCGCGGATAAAAATACATAACTCTTTATAAATGAAGTGGATGCCGAAAAAAGGGTTTTGTGTAGTTAAATGCGGGGGCGTTTATTGATTTGTGCGTGTGTGATTTTTTCCCAATACTTTATTTATGACCAGTTATTCGTATTATTCTTTTTTTGACTGGACAAAAACGTGTTTGGCGAAGGTCAAAAAATGTTATTTAAACGTAATGTTTATCTATAATCGGCTTTAATAAATTAACGGATTTATCAATATGGTTTTTTCTGTTACACACAATAAATAGTCTTATGTAAAAAATCCAACTGGTAATAATTATATAATTATTGACGATTACTTTAATTAAAAACACATCTGTCATCGCATTTAAGTAAATTAATGTTTACATAATAAAATCACGGCTTAATTGGAAGATTGCACCTAAATAAATTAGTTTTCTCTTTAGTTTTCGTGTCATTTTGTTTCTAATTTACATTTTTGATTAGGTACGGTGCACAGGCCCATAAATATTAAATAATTGAATCGGATGAAACTTTAAAATTCCTTTTTGCCCGGCCCCCGGAAGGAAAGTATCACGTTTTCGTCCTTATCTATTTATATTTACGAGCCATAAAAATTCACACTGAAACGGTGTCTTGAATTCAACAGAAAACTGAATAAATAAAATTTAAACGGAACCGAAGTCTCGGCTATATTTAAATAAATAAAAACGTCCAAAAGAAAATTGATATTAAATGTTTTGTGGCAAGTGAATATATTATGATTTTGTGCCGTCTACATTATTAGGATAAACAGCGCATAATACACACAGCCACGCGCATAATTTGATTTCTATTACCTAGACGACATGTGTCACTGATGTGTATGCCATGAGGATAATTAAAATAATATATTGCCAGTCGCTGCAATACAGAACAATGTGTTCACAACGGTGTTTTTACTCTATTATTTACCACGCAATTTGCATCTAAAACAAGAGGATACGAGTACAGTTTATTTTGTACATCATTCCGAAACAAGTATAAAAAGTTACAATGGTTAGACATCTAATGTTTTATTGAAACTGCAGCGGGTGCATTCGTCTCTTTATTTTGCTTAATTTTATAGTATTTTACGCCTGCGTTACGAGCTTTAATAATTAACGGCGGAATTTATTTACTTTTATATTTGCGACACGACAGTAAAAAAAGTTTTATATTAAGTAGTGCAAAGACAAATTTTATTTTCGCGAGTCTCATAAAAATGTTAATGTGCTTAGATAAAAATTCCGTGATTATGTTGTTATGAATTTAAATCTCATCAACTTAATAATCATTATCGGATTAAAACTTCTTGTTTTCGCGACAACTCTCGGAACAACGAAACTCTTTTAGTCGACATAATTCCGTTCTACATTATTAATGTACAACTTCCCTTTTTCCTCGTCGGCCTTAATTTAATAAATTACCTCTTTAGTTAAATCTCAAACTGCGTGATGTCATGGAAAAAAATAAAGAAAAACAGTTAAGTAAGCTTTGCAATTGTAATCTGGAAGTGTACGACTTAATTATGAACGGAGTGGGCTGAACAGTGTGGTGGAAAAAACGCCTTTGACATACGTTATACGTAGACCTAATTTAAAATGCCGACATTAATTGAATTTCCTGCAATGTAATTTGTATTAAATGAATATGCATGAGGTGACAAAACTTTTAATGTGCACATCTAGTCTCTATAGAATCGCATTTAATTCAACAAGGTCTATTTTAAGTTGCTTACAGTCCGTCGTGAAATGATGTACGAGTGTTGTTTTGAAAATATTAAAGTAGTTTTTAATTGATAATACTAATTTACGGACGTAGATTTTACATTTTTAAGTTTACTTCCAAAATTTCAGATAGTAGTAAACCAATATGAGATACATAATTGAAACTTAAATTTACTGCTAAATTGTTTGAGCCATTTGAACTACAAAAAGTGCTTCATCTTGAACTCTTACATTTTCTATCGGTCGGATCTTTTCGTATAAGAAACCATCGATAGTCTGCCATCAATTGGTGGTCTCTGAAGTTTTGATATCTTCTTTCTATTTCAGTAATATGTTGATAAAACTTTCCATTTTGTTCATCCTTTTGTCTAACTAGATGTTATGGATGGAAACCAAATTACTCATTTTAATTGTTTTATTTAAACTTATTTAAATTGAAATATTTTGGTATGAATATGTTTTAGAATTAATGAGAATTAATTAGGACGGGAAACATTGGGTCCCGTGCTTATTAATTGAGTTGTACTTTTGTAGCAATGTGTTGGGAAATTTGTATTGTAACAAAAACTTGTTAATGACTACCTGGAATGGTTTCCAACATTCATTGACTACATACTCGTTATACATTATAATGATTCGAGTCCCTTTCAACTAAACTTTTTGGTGATTTTAGAACACAGACCACTTTTGAAGTGGATAATTAAAAAATTACAGAATACCAATGGTATTATATTATCAAAACAAATACAAGTTTTAATAAACAATAGAATCGTCTACAGAAACAAAATTTGATGTAAATTCTTGAGCAAATGGGATAATAATTGATTGATTGATATTCATAATTTCTCCGTGAGTGTTTCTAAAGAAATTCCACTCTACAAAGTTTTCTTATCCAAATACGGATATCTGATTGATATACAATTAAACCATTCGGCTACAGCCCATAAGCAGTGATCTTTGGCCCATCCTGTGCGGACAATCCGATGTTCCAAGTTTAACAGAAGGTGTAGAAAACGTCTTTTGACCCCAAGACCAGCTTCATACAAATTTCGTCTGATGGTAGACAGTAATTACAACATCTGCATAAAGCCTGGATGTAGAGAATGTACGATTTCGTAGAATGGTCCAGTCCTGCCTTCTGGACCATGTCTTATATTGGCATGACCAGTTTACTGACAATGATTCCAAGCACAGTTTACTACACTTTGTAAGACATTACATATTTAGGCTACTTATTGTTGACTCAAATTGCCATGTTCCAAAATTACAATTACAACAAAACCTTCAAAAGAAAGTCTTCTTTGAGACATTTTATGGTGCTAAACAACATATAGATTAAAAGTAAACTGAATAAAAGTGTTCCAATCCATAAAATGTATTTTTTGGAAATAAAAATTTTTAAGAAATGGAATATTGTTTATTTTTATGTCAATTAAATGTATAAAAAGTAAAATAAATTTAAAATACTAGAGTTATAAATATTTAAATAATAATAGTGATATATTGAAAATATTTTTATATATATTTAGTCTAGTAAATTCAAATTATCCACTTATTTAAACTGTATTTAAAATGCTTTTTATAGAACTGAAATTACAGTGAATTACAGATAATCATTTTTCATCGATTTACATTTTACATAAATAAAAAATATTGATATTTTCCAGCAAACTTATACACTAGTTTTTACTTTCACACATTTTCATGTTTTATCTCATTTTGGTTGAACTGAATAAAATTATTTATTGTAAAAAATAAATACAAAAATTTTAAAAGTAGCTGAAATCATAAAAAGGTGGAGAGTTTGAAGTTTCAAATTACCATAAAAATTGCAAGTGTTCATTTCTTAATACATCTAAAAAGTTGAAATTTGTAAACCAGTGTAATATAATTTCTTATTCCAAATGCGGAATAATTAAAAAAAAAAAAATAATTAAAGAGAGAACTGAGGAAAAATGTTTTCAACTGAAATACGAGAAAGGTTTTAAAAATATTAAAACGTTAGAAATCGAAAATCGCACGAACTTCAATCATTAATTCAATACCACGTCGCCGCGACGGCGGATCATTTGCACTTCAAAAATTAAAATAATAACAATAATTAAAAGAAAAAAAGCGCGACCGAAGAGGGAGCGAAAATATAAAATGAAAAAGGTTTGTGTTTCGAGCACCGTTCTTTATGTACTCACCCATTATGGCACTTACTTTAATGAAAATATAAAAAAGTCAAACACATTTAAATTATAAACGGGGACGACGCCTGCTGTGTATCACTGCCGTTTTATCTAATGAGGAAATTGCCCTGTGTCGGTGCGTGTTAATATTCGCGAATTTTCACGGTTAAAATAATTTTATTTGCAAATTGTGCCGTTCTCTGTGCCGGCGAATTCGTCGAATATGTAACGGTGAAAGGTGGTAATAAACTTAAGCAATTTCTACGCATTTTTTACGTTCTTCGCGAGGTGCTGAAATGTTAATATTTATTTACTTCGCAACTAAAATATTTTTATAGCTATTTATCACTTTTGTTTACTCGGGAATTGTGAGTGTGAAATTTTGTTTTGTGTTCATTTATTTTGGCTGTTTATTAATGTTAATGATGTACTAAAAATTTTGTAAAAAATTTATAAAAAAGAATTATGTTGTCTAAAGATATTTGAAAAAATACCAGGAAAACTTTGACATCATTGTGATCTGAATTTTCAAAAAGATGATGGCCACTCTCAGAGCTTCAAAAAAATATTAGTCCAATCACTGAAAAATATTTGAAAAGAAACACTGAAACCTTAAGAGTTATCCAGAACATAATTTGAACAGTGAAATATCACTACAGGAGAAAAAAAAATAGCATTGAGGAACAACTTCCAAAAAGCATTTGAGAGTAATATTTAAAGAGAAGAAACGTTCTTTAGAGACAGACGATGATATAAATGAACAGAATGTTAAACATGAAGATGCTGTCAATGTATTCTCATTGACATTCCAATGGGCTGAAGGGAGAAAAAGTCTTTATCACTGAGGAACAACTTATCCAAGAAGCACTTGAGAGTGATAGTTAAAATCTGGAAACATTCTTCGGAGTCAGATGATGATATAAATGTACGGGTATTAAACATGTCGATGCTGTCAAAGTGTTTTCATTGATATTCCAATGGGCTGAAGAGAATAATCACCCTTATGAAAGAAGTATAGCGTATGAGAAGATACAAACAAACCTTTTACCCATTCACAAAATATATTCTGTATGATAAGTCTTATATAATTCTTGAGAAATATTCATGATTTTATGGTTTTAGCTACCAGATACCTTGAAAATAATTTATTACAGTATTGGGCAATCAAAACAGTATTATAATTCTTCAGTTTGGAATCCATATTTCAAAACATACCAAATAATACTCAGTTTAGATCTGATGAATGTACTGCTACTTTATTGTATTGTTTGTATTTTGTCCAATTAGTCGATTGCATGTTCTGTTGGGCAAATTGTTATTATTATTTAAAAAAATTCAGTAACCTGGATAACTCGGCACTCGGGACAAAGCTCTACTGTAACAACAATGAATTTGAAACAAAATAACAAACAAAATATTATTTATTATATTATTTACGTTAAAATATACAATGACCAAAAACATATTGAATTTATATATGTAATTTCAGTGTAAATATTATTGGTAAAAATTAATTAATATTTTAATTAATAATTATAAAATTTATATGTCGTCCATCATTGTAAAATATGATACAAATAATGGTCATCGGGAATACCTGTTAAAATTGAAACACGAAATTTATGAACATATTTATTATTATAACTCGATACCCATAGATATGAATAACGAAACAATAAAATTTTACCAAACATAAAAATAAAACCAAGGTGAGCTGACAAGCAATTAAAACCTGCTGCACAAATATGGGTCAGTGTGTACCTAGTTTGTACATAAGGGAATTTTTTTTCGCACGTCATGTCACGGGTGTTTCTGCGGTTGTTAATTTAAAGAATTGATCCTCCGCAGAACAATAACAATTTTATGTTGCGGGACAATAAATTTGCCGGGTAATTTTTTACAATGTCACTGACTGTCCGTCCCAGTAAACCGTGCAATCCGTTTTAAGGTTACGTTTTTAAACTCACGTGTGCCAAACTGAAAGGTCAAGTTGCCATCGAACGTTCCACGTAAATCTTCCACTTTCACGACAAAGAGGCAAATTGCTTTTTTCCACTAATGTATAAAGTTTGGCGGGCATAAAAAATGTAATATTATTTCGACCCGATTCGTGTTCCGAGTAATGTGACTCAAAGAGAAAATTATTATGTCAGCCTTGTAATTACCAATAGCATTTAGAGGTACACAAGCACAACTATCGACTGTAAATCGTTATTCTTTGTCTCTTTTTAAAATAATATTAATGTAATATTTAGAAAGGGCTAAAAATAGTTTCGAGAATTAAAAGAGCCACGCAAATGGAATATTTACTAATTTTGCATTCATTACCGCATTGCGTATACAATTTTTTAACAAATTGAAGATTTAAACGACTGATTGTGGCGTAATTTAATTATTTTTTATGATCCAAAAAGTTGTACAACTATTGGGAAACCATCCGTATGCAAATTACACATTTTTAATAATTTATATGGTCGGAAATTTTATTTAAAAATTCCGAATATTTATATACCCATTTGCTTTTATCAAAACTTCCATGTGCGCAATTCACGGACGGACCTTGTAATAATTTACCATTTATATGTTGCGGAACTAAAATTAATCCGAAAACATTATTTCGGGCGCCCTTTGTAAATAAAACTGGAAAAATTTAATTACCCAGCATTTCGGCCTCAAGCCGTTTACCACAAGGCAGCTATGCAAAACAACCGTTTATTACTTTTACATATTTATAGTACTCATTTAGGTTTTCTCTTTATTATTATTATTTTTTTTTCTATGTATAAATTAAAATTAAAATTCGAAATATGCATGCTGGTGCGCCGGCCATTAACAAAGCATTTCCCCCGTGGAAATGAATAATTCGAATTGCTGCGGCGCATTCATAACAGCCTTCGAAGTTTCAATTTACAAAACACTGTTTGCCCATTAAAGTTTTTATCTATTCAACGATGTTTGATGTTCTAATAACACTAGTTTACAGATTTAGAGGCAATTACACTACGTCAGTCACATATTGGCCTCTACAATTGTTATCTATTAAGGGAGTGTGCCCTATTTTTTATTCATTATTGAGGAAACATAGACTGAACATTTTAGACTATTATAAGACTTTTTAACTGTAGTAATTCGGGATCTATGAAAAATTAAATGTAAAAATACATTTTTTTCGCCTTTTGTCCATCTTTTGTAGCTTTTATCATTAAGAATGACAAAAATTAGAAAAAATCTTAGACAACTTGATGATAAGAAGGTTTATTGACGAAAATTTTGAGTATATGGTCAGTATAGGAAAATGTTAAATGTTTTAATCATAATCATTTTATTTAATATTAATTTTTAAAATAATATTATTCTACTATTATTTTTTTATACAGTATTATATTCTATAAAATGTTACATACCAATTGGAAAGCCTTTGATCCTACTGGATTTTGAGAAAGATATCATGCATGACAGAGTCAGTAAAAGATTCCCACTAAGAAGCAAATTTGAAGACTTTTATTGTCTCTGTCGTGCATGATGTCTCTCTCAAAATTCAGTCGGATCAAACGGTTTTCGATTGGTACATTTTTCTGAATTTGGCTGAACATAAATATGGTAACTTTTATTTTGAAAACGATTTTTAATGATTAAACTCTGTTATTTGTTTTATAATTTTGACCCATTTCTGGGGCATAGACTTGACCATTTTCTAAATATGCAACAAATCTCTGTTCAATTCTGCTTATGTCGCTGTGATGAGTTTAAATTTGCAAAATTTTTATGTCGGATTTAGTTATAAATCTGATCTCTCATGTTTTCTATAGGGTTGATGTTTGGAGGTTAGGGCGGGCAAGGCAAAACATTGATATTTTGGTCTCTTGACCAATCCACCTCAATTTTGGGTTTGTATTTCAAATCGTTTTCATATTGAAACATAGTCACATTTGTTAAGAGCATTATTTCTTCAATATATGGAAGCAAATTGTGGTTTAATGGATCCCTGTAAATAAATTAATCTAAGGAGGTCTACACCAAAAGAATTGAAGCATCCCCTTAGCATAATTGAACAGCCACTACGTGTCACAATGGATATAAACAACTCTTTGTGTAGTTTTGTCCCTATGGGAGGTTTAACATAAGCAGAACCATAACTTTTTTATAAATTAAATTTAGACTCGACACTAAAAACCATTTGTCTCTGTTCTGTCGTCCAGCGAATGTGTTTCTAATCAAGTCAAAATTGGACAATTTTAGTAGAAATCAGGGTTTTTCTTGTAGAACCCTTCTCCACTGACCATCTTCTCACAACTCTTGAACTAATTTCAGCAAGTTCGGCATTTCCTCTAGCTTGGCTTTAATTTCAATTGATGATACATTCGAATTATCCATTTATTACTTTTTTTTTTTCAATTTTCTCGTAGTTTACCTCTTGGCTAGTATCCCTAAACCTCTTAATAATATGGCAAATAATTGATTTATTTAGCTGTAAACTATTAGCTATCTTTTCTTGATTCTTTCGCTCTTGGTAACGCTAAATTATAATTCTTCTTACAGTTTCACTTCGACCAATCATTAAATAATTATAAAAAGTCAAAGACCACAAGTAAACAAACGATTTAAATTCTCAGTGAACAATGAAAGATACATAATGTAAAAAGTTGCTATAACTTTGTCCATTGAGTTTCTATGTGTGTGTCTATGGAGCCCAATTGTTCATAAAAGTGCCCTCTATAGAATCAAGTATAGAAAGTATTGCTTTTGATTTGTTTTCAGTGGTTCTTAATCCTTGGAAGTCAAAAAATATAGAATAGAAGATGAATAAATTGCTTTTCTTCTATATTCGACTACTCATAATTACTATGATACTTATGGAGTCAATAATGTCAATATTTTCTCTATAATTAAAAAAAAAACATCATACTAAAATCCTATAAAAAATATCGTTTTTACAAACAAACACGTGCCACCACGTACTCCAATCTACAAAGATCTCTTAGTCTTAGACTTCTTGGCGCCAGTTCAAAAACGGGGGCAAACTTTACTATAGGAAACCGGCGTAATTGTACAATGGAACACGGAGTTTGTGACACTGATTCATTAAAAACTCCACCGTAAAATTGGCGATCAGAGACAATGTCGGGGACATCTTATACCGCTGTACAAAATGAAAGTCCCCCGCGGCCCGTCCCCGATAAAAGACGTTCCCTTTGCATTTCCGAAAACTGCCACTAATAGAATGAAAAGAGAGGGCCCGCCATTGTCTGTTCGGCGGCAATTTCGCTTCGCCGGTGCCGCGGGCACGGGGATGCCGCGCCGCACAAAAGCCCATTCCACGTAAAACGGACACAATAGAAACACAATCCAGTCCAATTTTAATAGCGACGAGCCGTTCATATATGAAACGTTCCAAGCGTTTTTGTTCGCCGCGACAGTCATCACGGCCAACCGGATCCGTTGTGGGTGCACGTCACAGCGAAAATCACTGGCGACCGTTCGTGTGAATGCAATAAGCGGACCAAAAAGCGGACGACCGAAACCGTCGGATCGGTTTCGATACGGCCCGCTTTTCCGGGTTTCACGCGGTAACGGACAACAATGAGCGCACTTATCGAATCAATTTATGGATGTGCGAGACAATAAGCACTTATCTCCACTTTCCCGCCCTGCGTTGTACTTTTTCAGGTGGGGGGTTATTAATTAATGTACTTTTTGTTTGTTTGATGTTTTTGCAAGTGAAATGACCGTCAAATCGCGATTTAATTTCCCCCGGAACAAGAAAGAAAAAACCATCAATATCAATAATTAATTCGTCAGGACCGGCTATTAGAGGAGTCGGTGCCTCGTTTCCAGCTCATAAATGCGAATATAAAAGGGAGCATCTCATGAATCACGTCGGAAATTGATAAATAACCGAGAAATAAAGGACGACGATCAGAAAACCTTCCGTCGTTCCGGGTATCCTTGAACTCCTTCCCGATATTCGAATCCGACTCCGGACACGTGAACGTGGCACCATCTGTCGTCGGAACGCTCCGACTGCGCCGCGTCTATTGATCTACGGCCCGCAGTGGCACCATCTGGCGTCCACTTGTTACACCCGGAGCGAGCGACGAAGATTTCATTACAGGAGTCGGCGCCCAAGTTCGTGGTTGCAGGATGAGATGGATTGGGGGTACATTAGGGTAATTAACAATTAAATTTTGCAGGAAGAACTTTAAAATTATATACGACGCATTTTTAATTATAACAAATGGATTTTTTATTATAAAACTAAATATAAATTTATAAAGTTATTTTGAGAGTCACGCAAAAAGTACATTACAGATAATATTTCAGTACAAAAACTTTGATTATTATATAGATTGGTTACATTTACACAACTACTGCGACGTAACTTATTCACTGATGCATAGTTCTTAAAGCCAATGGCAGATTCATTTTGCTTAGTCCATTATCCCCCAGATTCGATTTTAATCCAGGTGCTGGTCAAAATCGTTGGGAATTGTCCAATTTATGTTTCTCCAGTGTGCTTTATCTACATTTACTATCCGGTTGGGCTATCACACCTGATATTCGGCCAGTTAATGCTGCTGATGGATTTATTTCACCTTATGAATTATATATGTATGCAAATGTTGCCGGAGACACTGTGATGTAATAATTAGGTGAACGTCAGGAATTAATAATATATTAAGAAACAGTAATTGCCCGGGAAAAGACAATAAAATTTATCAGTACCATTGGTATAACGTATGCCATAAATTTGTGACCTTGATCTTTTAGAATGGGTTCGTCATCAATGGGATTTTTGTCTTATAATTAAAATCGAGCAATTAAAATTTAATGTTTTCTTTAATTATAACTCAATAGAAATATAGCCGATTTTTAGTAAGCTTTTCAATTTTATGTCGGACTATAAAAATGCTTCATTCACATTATTTATGGAGCTTCATTCATGGACATTATTTTCAATTGGGGATATTTGAAATGGGTCAGATAAATATAATTCATTTTCCTCTTCGCTCCAACGCCTGACACGTATTTAGGTCTAAACTCCTAGTTCAGGATCTGTGTATTTTAATTTTTCGATTTGATATAGAAGTGTTTGTGATCCAACCAGCAACGTCAACATCCAAAATCCACAGGATAAATAATAACATCATTCCCCTGTACAAACAACAGGGTTCAACTCGTATATTATTCAGATAGGTTCGCAGTCAACGGTGGACCAGACGTCCGGGCTCGATAAATAAATCTTTTAGGATATCCGGCAAGGAAAACATTTTTTATTGCAAGCCAATATAAAATATGCAGAGGCAACACCAGCACCACAGATTCACCGATATCCCTGACCGACATACCCTGCCAATCTGGTTTTCTGTTCCACAATCACAGGAACTGACTAAAGCATCGTTGTCTGGCATGTGCACACGTTTATTATCAATAACAACGTTGTTTGTTAACAAAAATGTGACATCATGATACACCTATTATTACGAACGACAATAATATGTTTAATTATGTACAGATAAACGTTAATTTGGTTGCAATTATAAAGAAAACCTGTTGACTAATAAGAATGTCCTGTGGAATATAACTAATTTCATTATTTATGTATACCATTAAGTCATTTTTTATTTAATTACTGTAAAACTACGGATGCGCTTGGCTTATTACGCGAATTGTCGGAATGTGCAGCTCTTGCTCCCTGTATTCGTCCTTGTTCTGCCTTTTTCGATACGACCTCAAGCTCATTTAAATAATATTCGTAACACTCATTCATTATTTCACTTTATGGTCGCCGACGGTGTTATTACAACTAATATATTCGGTTTCACTGTAACTTATTATCTCATATTATTCAAATGAGTTTGGGGAAGTGGTCGTACAATTTTGCATTCAAGCTGCTAAGATCTAAGTCCACCAATTAATTTACGGTATTTTTATGTTTTTCTTGGGTTTAATAAGCATTCCTTGTCTTGGCAGACATAATTAACTACTGTCAAAAATCTTATTTTAAATTTTATCAATTAATTTACATTTTTTTCCTTTAAACAAAGCAATAAATTTAAAATATATAATATTGTAATACATAAATATTGATAAAATGCATAAATATTAATAAAATACATAAATATTTCAATATATTGATTAAAAACGAAGTATATTTGAGTGAACAAGTAACTAAAAGCTCTTGTGGTCAGACGAATTGAAGTTTAATGGGAGACAGGATTATGGAACACAGATGCTGAAAAAACTTTATTCATTTTATGTAAGTTTTAGTAAGATCCCACAGGATGAAAACAATTAGAAGTCGGCTTAGGGATAATTTGGTTGATAGCATTGACCTCCGTACAATCCGAATTTCAACCTTATTGAGAATCTTTGGAGAGATATAAAAGTAAAATTGCAGGAACAAATATTTTAAAGAATTGAACAGAAATGTTTGTTGGGGTTTCCTATTGAAAGATGTAGGCAGTTTATTGAATAGTCTATGAAAGTTTCAAAAAGATTCAAAGTTCAGAGCAAAAACAATTTGAAATTAGAGACTTAGAAATAATTTGGCTGATAAAACTTTCGTATCTCTTTGATCTCAACCGTACTGAAAATCTCTAAAGAGGTATACAAGTTTCAGCAAGACTTCAAGTACAGTCTGGTTCAGAGCACTGACCTTCCTTCAGTCCAGATCTCAACCTTATTGAGAATATTTGGAGAACTATAAAAGCAAAGTTACAAGAAGAAAATATTGAAAAGAAGGGATTTTCTGTTGAAAGATCTAGGCAGGTTATTAAATCATCCATGAATATGAAAAATAAGATTATGGGATACACATGCTGAAGGAAGGTTATTCATTTTAAGTTTCAACAAGATTCCAAATACAGTATGGTTGATGGCACTGACCTTCCATCAGTCCTGATTTCAACCGTATTGAAAATATTTGGAGAGCTATAAAAATTGCAGGAAAAAATAATTGAAAGTATTGAAGAGAATAATTGGTATTGGGATTTCATATTGAAGGATGAAAGTAGCTTCTATAAATATTGTACATAATATCAATTACGGTGTCCATATTATATTTATTTCATTTATTACTAACGTAAAGTACTTGATAATTATACAGTAAAATTTACTTGTCTAACAAAAATGAGAATATGGATCTATATAGTCACGGTTAATCTTAAAATCCCAACTATAAATTCCAAGGCGGGGATTAATAAACTTGCATTTCCGCTTCGTCTGAATGAAAATACCAAAATAAAATATCTTCGCATTCGGTCCACCCTTTTATATCCTTTTTTTTTTGTTGCGTCCATAAAAAGTGGTCGAGGCATTAAAAGAGTTTTATCCGGAATTAAAACTTGCGAAATCGGCCCCCGCGAAGATTACACTTTTAAGGGACGGAATACAAACATCGTCTAGAGTAATTTTCTTTATAATTTCGGCATTATGCTCGGTTTTAAGGAGACAGCGGTTGTTCTTTATTATCGGGCCTTCAATTACCGGAATCGTGGGGGGAAATTAAACCCCTTTCAGTGGCACCGGTTTAAAATATCTATATATATATATATATATATATATATATATATATATAGTTCTGCGACGCAATCGTCGGCTTTAAATCGAACTGTTGTTCTGAAATTATCGGATTTTACGGTTAATATCGGTGACAATGTCGTATGGACGACGCGACGTGCATGGAAGACAATTACGGTGTAATAGCTTCATTGTGGTATGCCCGATATGAACAATGGTATCGGAGTGTGTCAATAGTACCGACCCAATAAATTGGCCGTCCCGCCTGTCCGAGATAAATTTTGTCCGTCCGAAATAAAGTTTCTGTTGGTTTATGTTCTCGATTACTTTATCATGGCTCTTTTGAAAGTTGCGCAGATAATCGATCCACCGGAAGCATGTAATATCGCATTGCACGGTCCGATATTTCAATTTTGCACGGTCCTTGAGACGCCACAGAGAGAAGGAAAAAAAAAGAACGAGCGGCGCTCACAAGTAAAATATGCATGGTTCTTTGATGAAACATGAACTTTAGATTTCCCCGGATTGAATTTCTTAAGCAGAATTCGTTGTATCCGCGCTTTGTGTTCCTAATCAATTATGCACATTGTTTCCTATCGCATCCGGACAACCACTCGTTTGGCGAACACTTGACATTTCGTTTCGGGGAACTTAAGTGATAGTTTTTTGTTGCGGATTTTCCAACTTTCTAGTTTCCCTTTGGCTGTCGTTTCGCGAATTACGAACTGTCACGATATAATTTAATCCGTGACATTTCTGTCTTATTAAATACCACGAATATTAAATTGGCCAATTCGGCTAACTCGTGAACTTCAAAGAGTTTCTTTCTTTAATCAAAAATTAACGATTACGTTTGCGTACCTAAAATAAATCGGGTATAGGAAAGTAGGGTACAGTATTTCGTGAGTAATTCCAATTTATTTTATGGGGAAAAAAATTATTTATACTTATGAGTCAACGAAACCTTTTTTCATTAATATATGAATACTGAGGAGACCGCATAATTAAAAACACCGACGACATTCTAAGTAAATTAAATTAATTTCCATTTGAATTTTGCTTTTCTAACAATACAAATAAATTTTAAGCATTTTACACCTGACATTTTTAAAGCCACATCGACATTTCAAAGTTTACTATAATTTGAAGAGGTTTATTTTAATATTTAACTATATTGAACTTTTTATTAAACTGAAAAAAAATCTGATTCGTGGAAGAAAATCTTCCATAGAAATTGTTTTAAATTGAAATAATTAAAGGAATAAAAAACTTGAAAAACTCCAATGGCATTCTTCTCCGCCAGAATTTCATCCCAAATACATAAAAATGATAGGAGAACATAGATGCCAAGCTTAACTTTTAGATTAGGATATCAAAAGGTGAAAAATTATCTTCTGGTCATACGAATCAATGTTTAGTAGAGCCTCTTTTGATGAAAAACCAGAATTGGCGTTCTCCTTCACAAGAATTTTATTCCAAAAGGTGAAAAATTGTTTTCTGGGCATACGAATCAATGTTTAGTACAGCTTCTATTCATCAAAAACCAGAATTGGCCTTCTTCACAAGAATTTCATCCGAAATACACAGATATGGATATCAAAAGGTGAAGAAATTATCTTTTGGTCATAAGAATCAATTTTTAGTAGAGCCTCTTTTAATGGAAAACCAAAATTGACTTTCTTCTTCATAAGAATTTTATTTCAAAATACATAAAGATGTTAAGAAAATATAGACAACTTTCTGGTTAGAATATCAAAAGAAGAAAAATTATCTTCTGATCATATGAATCAACACCTAGCAGAGCCTCTTCTTCACAAAAATTTCATCCCAAATACACAAAGATGACAGGAAAATATAGATGCCAAGCTCAACTTTTAGATTAGGATATCAAAAGGTGAAAAATTATCTTCTGGTCATACGAATCAATGTTTAGTAGAGCATCTTTTGATGAAAAACCAAAATTGGCTTTCTCCTTCACAAGAATTTCATCCCAAGTACGCAAAGAAGACTGGAAAATATAAATGCCAAGCTCAACTTTTAGATTAGGATATCAAAAGGTGAAAAATTATCTTCTGGTCACACGAATTTATATTTAGTAAAGCCTCTTTTGATGAATAACCAGAATTGGCTTTCTCCTTCACAAAAATTTCATCCCAAATACACAAAGATGACAGGAAAGCGAAGCAGCCATACTCAACATTTGAAGTGGGATATTAAAAAGTGAAAAATCTTCCGATTACAAGAATTGATGTTTGAAAGAGAAACCAGAATTCGCTGTTTATTCCTATTGTGAAATACAGATTCTTTACTCAAAGAAGATTTATGTGTCAAGGTTATAAAAAGTAAAATTTCTTCCCCAAATTATTGTTTTATTGTGTGTACTTTTTCATATGTCCTTCAAATTAGCAACTATTTCTTTTTCATTCAGCTTATAATTGGCTTATTTACACTATTTCGTAAATTGATTTTAGACATGCGAGTTGCCAGCAATAAAAAACCTCTTAGCGAATGTTTAATACAGTGAGAAGATATTGCCTGAAGGCAACAAATGATAAATTCATTTACACAATTGCTGGTTACATCTGGTCCCAAACACATAGTTCATCTAAACCGTCACGTTTCAACTGTTCTCTTTCCCCATATTTCACTGGAGAGAGATTTCAAGAAACTTTCGTCGCTTCTCAGAATGGAAAGCCTTATCAGCCTATATGTTTTACTCCCGCAATTTCCACGGAACAAGTCATTATTCTTGGATTAACTGGCTAATCTGTCGTTTACACTGTTCCGACGATACCGAGGACCATCATCGCGATGGTGCGGGATTATCAATAATTCGTGTGACATCAATTTGTACCAGTCAACCACTTTGTAAGTTGAATAAATCATCGAAATAATTCGTCTTGCCGAAAATTCCGTGCGTTATCCGCAAAAACGGACGGATTCGGGGGCAATAGAAGGGAAAACCGGTTGTGATTATTTAATAAAATACCCCGGCGGACGATTCAAACTGCGGTGCTGCCGCTGGAAGGCCGCATAAGAAATGCAATTTCGGCGTTAGAATGGTTTGCGAATTGATCCAATCGAGGCACGGTGACGTCACAGGCACATAGGTTAGTTCCCGTGGGACGCCGCATAAATGATAAATTTCCCCACCTGCCCGGACCGCCGACCCACGAAAACGGGAATAATATTCCAATAGACGTATAAATTGTGTTTTGATGTGCGTTAGTTCGATACGTTATTCAAAATATGCCCGTCAATTGGACCGTGCATAATGGATTGAAAAACGTTCAGGTTCATGGGTGGCGGCTGTGGCGGGGGGACGGGGTTGGAAATTTTGTGTACATATAGTGTGGAAATACGGATGGAAAATTAAATATTCAGATTCGTTTTAAATCCGTGATGGTGTTTGTGTTCGATTTGAATACGTAATGTCGAGTAATAAAAGCGACCATCAATCTAAATTTAAATTATTCAGCGTGTAAGTGGACGGCAATTTTCACATGGTACTAAGTGTTTATCTTTAAAATTGAAAAATGCACTTCCAATTATTAGATACGTGTCGGATTTTGGGCGCAAATGCATTAAAAATTGTGGCCGGCAAATTGAGACGAATCTCGCTCCCATTAAACAGGACGTGTTCGATGAGATCGATTGTGGGATCAAATTTAATCTCGTCGCCGGTTTATGGTCACCGACAGGACATCAACGCACAATCCCGAAAATGAGCATTTTATTTAAATGCAATCATGTTTCTGTAGCATTTTCTTACAACAATTGTGTTCTTGTAAAAAAATTTAGAATAATAATTATTAACTAAAAAAAATTTACGTTATTTTTTTGTACATTTTCATATTAATAATATAAATTTTTAAATTATAATTTAATTACATCGATTAATATTAAATTTTCACCCACAAATATTTAATAATTTTATAAATGAAATTTCAAATTTTGTCAAAACTTCAAGTTCAATCATTCAAATTCATTCTTTTATAAGATATATAATATATATTAAAATTTTGAGAAATTAATAAAAAGGCTAAATGTTTATAAAAATTCTTAAATCTTCTAATTTATACCAAATTGTACATTTTTGTCTTCAGTATTTACTTCAAATTTTGTCTAAACACCTTTTTTTCATTGATTTCAGTAACTTTTGAAGACTCTGTGAAGATGAAAGACTCTGTTAGTTTTACATTTTCTCCCACTTTTTGGACTCCTTCCAGTGTATTCCTTTTGTTAAAATTGGAAATCATCTTCGAAATGATTGATAAATACATGAAAACGATAAAATAAATTACAAAATCAACTTTATTGAATATACAGTTTGGTTTTATAATTAGAGCTTGAAATAAAAAGTTATAAAATATAAAAAAATAAATAATTAACTAAATATTATCCATATATGAAGGGAGGTAATGAAAAGTTATTTATTAGTTCAGTTAGTTAGTTATATTTAATTTCAGTTTCGATATATTTTTTTTAATTGTACCTTTAATTGTTGTTTAAATTATTCAGCATCTAAGTGGCCTGTAATTTTCACATGGTATTAAGTGTTTATCGTTAAAATTGAAAAATGCACTTCCAATTATTAGATACGTGTCGGATCTTGGGCACACAAGCATAAAAAATTGTGGCTGGCAAATTGACACAAATCTCACTCCCATATCCCGGACGTGTTCAATGAGATCGACGCCGCAGCCTTTGCGGGATCAAATTTAATCTCATCACCGGTTTACGGTGGCCGACACGACATTAACGCACAATCCGGAAAACAAACAATTTATTTAAATATAATAATATTTCTGTTCTTGTAAAATATGTCTATTAAAATAAAAATTTTCAGTTGTATTTTTTGGTACATTTGACAAATATTCACAATACAAAAAAGTCATTATTAAATTACTTCTGTTGTTATTGAATTTCTGTTGAATTGAAATTTTTTTATAACATAGTATATTTTTTATTTTCATTTAAATAATTGATCAATTAATAGTTCAGTTGTTCTTGAATGATTGGGTAAAATAATAATTAAAATAAACAAAAATACACATTGCATGTAGTTGATGTGATATGTAAAATATATTTACTTTTTGTGTTACTACAAACAATACTTTAAATGGAAAAAAAAAATATTCTTAGTAGGATTTGTATTATTTTATTTATTAACTCATTTTCAGTAGAAAGAAATAAACATTGCACAAGAAGAGAGAAATAATAATTAACATGAAACATTCAGGTCTAAATATTGCTGACATCACTAAAAACATAAAAGCTCCAGAAGTATCGTTTATAATGTTATTAACAAATATGAATCAACACACTGAATTGAAAATGCAACAAAAAACAAAAACTCCTTTTATAAATAGACTAATAGGAAGAATCAGAAATTTTAATAATTTTGGTGTGAGGAATACAAATTCGTTCCCCAAGTAAAAGTTTGGTCCTTAGATAAAATACAAAAAAAATTTGGAAAATGGTGGACGAAACGTTATGGTTTCTTTTCGTGGTGTGGTGTAGGACCAATACTGAAAATTATTGATAAAATGAACAGTTTCATGTGTATAGAGACTTTTATGTATGATGAGCATGCGTCCAAACTTGTTCAAAAGTGGTTAAAAGTTTATAATGTTGAAGTTCTCGATTGACCATCGCAAAGTCTGGATCTGAATCCTATTGAAAACTTGTGGAACGACATCAATTCTCGAATAAAATACCTGAAACCATTAAACTTGAATTAAATAAGATCGTTGAATCACCTACAAATGTTTATAACGAACAAAAGGTACCCAACAAAATATTAACAATTTTATGTTAAGTTATACCCCATATTTCTCATTTATTTTGTTTAAAACTTAATTTAACTGCAATTATGAGTCTTGGATTTTGGTGAGCATAAAAAATTTAGGCTGGCAAATTGACACAAATCTCACTCCCATATCCCGGACGTGTTTGCGGGATCAAATTTAATCCCACCGCCGATTTATCGTGACCGACACGACATTAACACACAATCCGGAAAACGAACAACTTAAGACATTGTTTTGGGGAACGATTTTTTGTTCAACCTTGGCCAGACGAATAAACACCTTGGACAAGACCTGACATAATAATAGTATCGGAAATTCATATAAACATTTTATTTGTCGGCAGCCCGCAATTATGTAATTTTTTACCTGGCCGTAATTACGGCAGAACACGAAAGGGTCTTCTTGGACCGCCAATCAGCAGCCAATCGATCATGGTAACGGGCATCTCATTCGCAAAACTCGAGTCGGACCATAGGGTCGGAACCAGTTCGGGTACCTATTAAGGGACGTGGTGGGGGCAGATACTTTGGTACATTATTCCTCTAAAAATACGTATCGGATAGACGGCGCGAAATACAATAGTGTGTTAGAATATGTCGATTAATGAATCATAAAATATGAGGTAGTAATAGTTGTTTAGTTTTTATATTGTTCATTTCGTACCGAGTGATTGCACATGGCGTCTAGCTCCTCCGTCACTTATCGACGTTCTTCGTACGTCAAGGGCGACTATATCTTGTACAATAGGTTAGTAAACAAATATTGTTTTATTTATGCTAATTGGAATTCTTTTGCGGTTAGTATTGTGGCGTTCGACGAATTAATAAAAGATCCGCCATCACCTCTCGCCGTTAAAATTGTGTGACGAAATTTATAATTATTTTGCAATTTAATTGCATTCTTTCACATCCATCATGTATGAAAATTGCTAGCAAAATCCCCAGACGATTTTAAGGTGCGGCCAAATTGCCAACTTTACTTTCTATTTAAGGACTTAACACTGGCAAAATGTTTAATTGTAAATATAAATATATGGGTCATCCTTATAACAGTCGCATAAGCAATACGACACAGATTGCGAATTACCACGAGCATCTGGCATATAGAATGTCGCTGATCACGGCGTAACTCAACAATGACCGACGTCAAAAAGTAAAAGTATAAAAAGACATTAATTCAATTATGCAGTATTTCCATAACTGGAATTTTTATGTTCCAATCGTGCGTTATGCACGATTATCAGAGAACAGTGACTCCACATTTTACAGAGGTGTCATTAACTTCGCTTTCGTGTCTAGCATTGAAATGAAATAGATTTTATTGCTAGAAAGGCAATTTGTATTTGGTATGGTCGGTATTTTATGTGATTTGCAATTTTAAAACGCAAAACTTTAAAATTACAATCGAACTATGTGCGGTCATAGTTTTAATTAAAATCAGAAGTGGAGGTGAAAAAATGCAAAAAGTTATTGCGCAGTCGGTAGGATTCGAACCTACGCTCCCAGAGGGAATCTGATTTCTAGTCAGACGCCTTAACCGCTCGGCCACGACTGCTCTTGATATAAACTATTGAACAACTAGTAATGTAGTAATTAATTAGCGTTTTCGTCAATTAATACGAATTTTATTGACCCACATAACTTTTAACGTTCTACACCTAAAATCGACCTGTAAAATTTTCAGTTTATTGAAAGCTTATCGTTAATTAATATTCGCGGAATGAAAGCGATTTGTTTGTCGATCGTGTAAAATACGTTATGAATCATGTGAGTTTTGCATCACGGAACGATTCGCAAAACAACTTTTCGCCTATCGTCGAAAACGTGGCTAATTGTTCGGCTTAATCATCGAATGCAATAATTAATTAACAGATACATGTATGGAACTTGTTAACTCAAATAATCTACAGCAAATAAAGTTTTTAATTACTACTATAAAAATGTTGATTATATCACTAGCGAAACGGAATAGTAACATTATTGTTTGATTCTTGTGAGTGAATGATTAATGGATTAGAATACTGGGTATTCTGGTCTTACTACAAATTGAAAATTATGAGTAATGATGATAAAAATGGGTATTTTTTTTATTACATAAATATAAAAGTGTATACTTTGTACTTACTTTACTGTCTTTATGACATTTTATTGTCCAATTAAACAACTGAAATGATATGAGTGAGGACTGTTGATAAACATTGGAATATTTTAAGTTTCAGTAGCAGATTTTTTATGGCATATTAAAAATGGTAGATATTACACTTAGTAAAATATAACATTCATTAACATTTACTTACAAAATTGGTGTTATTTTATTTTATTTTGTTCATTTGACTAATATTAACAATTTAAATTGTTACTGAATTTCTATACATGTTGAATATTGAATTTTATAACTAAATTTTCAAATTTTGTCAAAGTTAATTCTTTCCAATTTTGTCAGTAGGACACATAACCATTTATTCATAAATCTGTTGTTTTAAATTGTGAGTTAGAATTTTGGTAACTTTTTACCTTAGACTAATATTAATAACATTAATCATTTAATAGTTCGATTTTTATTGAATATATGGTTTTATAATATAAAATAATAATTAACAATACACATTGTATGTATTTCATCACATATACATATTTTATACATTTTATATATATTTGATAGTTTTAAAAATTCAATCTAACTTTGATTAATAATTGGAGGTTTATTGTATAAAAATATTTAAAATTTCATTTTATTGTTACCATATAATAAATTAATTACTAACAGTACGACTTTTTGTTTAAGCACATATTTATTAAAAATAAAAAATAACTTTAACAATAAAATGTTTAGTTTAATCAAAATTTACTCCGACATCCTTTAATATTTATATTTCAATTTTATTTTCAACATGAAACAACTCTCTGTATATGGAAAAAACATGTTTAAAGTCCATTTTACTGCATAGCATATTTTTATTTTCAGCTTTTATTTGTATATTTTGACAATTATTGTAAATGATACAAAAGTTCGATCAATTGTGAGTTAATTCTTGGTTTTATCTTATTTGTAAGAAGTAAAATAATAAATAACATTTCGAATTCGTTTTAGAATAGATTTTTTAATCCACATTATTGCACATTATATTTTTTATTTTTAGTTTTTATTTGTATCTTTTGACAATTATTGTTAATAATACTAAATTTTCAATAGAATTTTATTGAATTCTTGCATTTATCTTAATTATAAGAAGTAAATTAATTAATAGTATTTCGAATTTTTTTTACAAGATTTTTTAGTCCATTTTTTGCACAATGTTAAGTTTTTATTTATATATTTTGACTATTATTGTTAATAATTGACAATTGGCAATAGATTGTTATTCAATTCTTGGATTTACTTTATTTATAAGAAGTAAATTAATTAATAGCATTTTCGAATTTGTTTTAAAATAGATCTTTTAGTCCATATTATTGCACAGTATATTTTTATTATTATTTTGAGTTTTTATTTGTATCTTTTGACAATTATCGATAATAATTCAAAATTATTTATAAGAAGTAAATTAATTAATAACATTTCGAATTTGTTTTAGAATAGATATTTTAGTCCATTTTTTTTTGCACAATATATTTGCAATGTTAAGTTTTTTTCAATGGATTGTTATTCATTTTTTAGTTTTATCTTATTTTTAAGACGTAAATTAATAAATAACAATTCGAATTTGTTTTGAAATAGAGTTTTCAGTCCATTTGACTATTATTGTTAGTAATATAAAATTTTCAATAGATTGTTGTAGAGTTTTTAGTTTCATCTTATTTTTAAGAGGTAAATTTATAAATATTATTTCGAATTTGTTTTAAAATAGATTTTTTAGTCCACTTTATTTCCCAATATATTTTTAATTTCCAGTTTTTAAATTCTCTGTTTTACTCATTTGTATGTAGTAAAATAATAAATATTTCGAGCTTATTTCAGTAAAAATTTTAAAAAATAAAATAACAAAATTATTTCAAATTATTTTAGAATAGATTCTTTAGTCCATTTTATTGCAGAGTATTTAATAGTTTTAAAAATTACATTTCAAATTTAGTCAAAATTCATTGATTAATTATTAATTTTAAGTTTACTTTCGGCAATTAGTACAATTTAATACAATAAAATTTTAAGAACTAATAATAATAATCATAGAGTAAAAAATATTTAAAACTCAATTTTATATATATATTATATTTTTGATAGCATATTTAGTACTGCTAAATTTATACTCTAGTTTTTTAATTGTAACTTTGATTATTAATGTTGATAGTACTTTTTTTTCAAATTATAGTTCTATTATTACTAATTTTTATAGTATTTGTAAAAAATAAAATAATAAATGACAGGAGGCTTTTATATTTTAGTTTATTAGTTTTTTAGCAATTAAAATTTATTATAGTTATCAAATTAATCATAATATACTTATAAAACTGTGGTGTATTTATTATACAAAATTTTCAAAAATTTATAATAATATTACTTCAAGTTCTTAAAACCACATTTAATATTTTATTTTAACTTTAGTTTTTATTTGTATATTTTACTATTATTTTTAATAAAATAAGTTTTTCCAATTATATATATTATTCAACTACTTCGATTGTTATTGATTATTTCGTTTTATTGTTGTTATAAGCAATAAAATAATATCACAACGTATATTTGTATTACAATAGATTTATTCAAATAAATTACAATTTCATACATATTTTATAGTCTTAGAAATAAAATTATGGTACAAATGTTGTCGGGCAGGCTTCAGGCGGATCTTGTTCGATATTTATGGTTCCAACACGATTGTCAACAGTGCAGACACTTATTAACAAATCAAACACACACGGAACCGTGATTGTGTACAAATCGAAAACAGATTAGCCGCTATCTAATCACACCAGACGATCGAAACACACAACAGTCAGCAGCACAGCACCCGAAAAACACACACAAGAAGAAAATCAGCCAATCGATTTATGAACGCGGCCGCATTCCGACACACATACACACACACACACACACACACAACAACAAACAAGAAGACGAAAAAAAAAACACCTTTCGAGGTTTTCGGCCGTTTCCCAAAAGAGCCAATCGACCGAGGGGGGCCCCGCCGTCCATTTCTAAGGTCGAAATTAGCATTCGCCACAATATCAAGATCGTCGTCGGAACACAATTTCCTTATGGCTTGACGTTTATATGCTTTTAAACTCAGTCGGCTTTCGACAGCAAACGCGCGACGGACGACGGTTCGACCGTGCACATTTGCCGCGTTCACGACCGTTCCTACCGTCTGCGGGCGAAAGTTTTATTTTGTTTTTGTATTTTTTTTATGGTATCGTTCTGCGTGTGACCTGCCACCGTAAGCGCCTTCTCCCGGTGTGTGGTTCTGTGTCTTGTTCGACGTCTGGGGTCCGCCGGCTTTTGCACTGGTGTGCACCTGGAGTTTGGGAAACGTCTAGATCGCAGGAACCCGGTACGCTCATAATCATAACCTCAATCCTTTTATTTATCAGTGTGTTTACGCGGCGTCCGATGTCCGTCGATTGACTGGACATTAGATGGTCGCCCGATTAAGGAACGATTGTGTCGTGTGGTGTTGGCCGAAAAGTTGCCGGAAATTGTGTTTGTAACGGTTGTTTTATTTATAATTTGGCGAACGAATTTCTAGATAATTTGTTTATTGAATCCAGTTGGCTGTTGCCATGGTTACCGAATACTGTTCGGACGTTTGATATTAATTTTCGTGGACCAAAATTGACACATACCATATTGTTAAATTACAGGTTTATGTTATACTTTCGTCAGTAATATTATTTTAATCAATTTCTGGCGATAAGAAATAATATATAGGTTCCTATTTATGAATGTGTACACTGATTGTTTGAATAGTCTTACTTTTACTTTCTATTAATTTTATTACACCATTTAAAATTACAGGTGAAAAGTCAATAAAATTTAAAATATTCAGAATACGTTCTTTATATTATTTTAATTTTTTATGTATGTTTTTTTTTAATGATCTACTTGACTTAATCTGTTAAGAATTAGAATATGAACTTGCAAAACAAAACAAAAAATAAATGTTGCTGAATAAATAAAATGAAATTAAAGTATGTATTTTTTTGGGTCAGCCAATAAATAATTTATTGTTTTTGCTTAAGTCCGCCTAGCTTAATATATTCAAATCAAATAGGTGTTTATAATATATGTATAAAAAATAAAATCATGATAGATAATTTAATGTGCCAGCTATTAATTAATTGGTTGTTTGTGGTTTTAACGTTTCCTTTTATTAAATTTCCATACGTAAAAACTAAAATGTTAACAAAAAAGAATGATTTATGTTTAATAATTCTCAAGTTCTGAAGAATTTTAATATTTTTATGTCAAATAATAAAATTAAAAATATGTTATTAATAAAAATATTAATTTTATTCAATGATTTTTGAATCTGAAATTTGATTTTTTATATAATTTTTTTGCTACTACATTTTCTATCTATCTATAAAACTGCCCAATTTAATATATTATTATTATGATACAATTATTTTGAAACAAAAATATGTTTATAATATACATAAAAAGTGGGGATATGTAATTTTGTGTGCCACCTATTAATTAATTGGTTATTTCCAATAACTTGTTGTGGTTTTAACACTTTATTTAATTACATTTTCATACATAAAATCAAAAGGTTACCACAAAAATGGGTTATTTGTGTTTAATGATTCCCAGCTTCTAAAGAATTCCAATTGTCTTCTTTTTTTATTTAAATTTCTTAATTTATTTGTAACACAACAACATTTTTCTAACAAATAATGACCTTAATAATGTGTAATTATTGTTAAGTGGTATTAAATATTATTCATATTTAATGATTTCTGAAGTTGTAATTTTATTTTATTTTTTTTTTTGATAAAATTTTTGCTGCTACATTTTCTGTGAATAAATAAAATTGCAGATTTTTGTCTTGTCAAAAATTTGCTTTATTTAAATTATTATTGTGATACAATTATTTTAAAACAAAAAATATTAAACTAAGTTAAATAATTCTCAAGTTCTGAAGAATTCTAATTTTGTTTTTAATACATTTCTGCCAAATAATAAAATTCAAATTGTTTGTTTAAAAAGTTACAAAATATTTTAATTTAAATATTTCTGAAACTGAAATGAGATTTTTTATGTAATTTGTTTGCTACTACATTTTCTATCAATAAAGAGTGTTCAAGATTCTCCTTTAGCCAAAAATTAGTATAAATCTATCTATTCAATATATTATTATTATGATACAATTGTTTTGGAACAAAAATTGTTTATAATATACGTAAAAAGTCGGGATATGTAATTTTTGTGCCACCTATTAATTATTTCCAATAACTTGTTTGTGGTTTTAACACTTTAATTAAATTTTCATACATAAAATCAAAAGGTTACCACAAAAATGGGTTATTTCTAAAGAATTCCAATGTTCTTTTTATGTAATTTTTTTAATTTATTTCTCACACAACAACATTTTTCTATCAAATAATGACATTCATGATGTGTAATTAAAATTTGTTAAGTGTTATTAAATATTTTCTATGAATAAATAAAATTTCGGGTTTCCCTCTTGTCAATAATTTGTTTTATATAAATCTGCCCAACTTAATATATTATTATTATTATAAGATAGGGAATTTCGTGTGCCAGCTATTAATTAATTGGCCGTTTCTAACAACTTGTTTATGGTTTTAATACTTTCTTTAATTAAATTTTCAGACGTTAAACATAAAATGTTACCATAAAAAATGGTTTATTTATATTTAATGATTCTCAAATTCTATAGAATTCCAATTTTGTTTATATAAATTTGTTAATTTAATTGATTTATTTTCTCTCAAATAATGAAATTAATTTAAAATTAAACATTTTTAATTACATATATCTGAACCATAGTTAGATTTTTTTAATGTAATACTTTTGCTGTTACATTTTCTATCAATAAGTAGAATTAAAGATTTTCCTTTTGTTAACAATTTATGTAAATATTAGATGTTTTATTTAAATCTGCCTAGCTTAATTTATTATTATTATTATAATACAATTATTTTGAAACAAAAATAGAAATGTGCCACCTATTAATTGGTAGTTTCAAATAACGTGTTTGTGGTTTTAACACTTTCTTTAATTAAATTTTCATACGTAAAACCTAAAACGTTACCACAAAATGTGATATATTTATATTTAATGATTTTGTGGTTGTAAAGAATTTCAACTTTGTTCTTATTTACGTAAAATTTTTAATTTATTTGTATCACAACAACATCAAGGTTTGTAACTAAAATGTTATTAAGTCTTACGAAATATTTTTTATATTCAATCATTTCTGTATCTGAAATTTAATATATTTTTTTATATAAAATTCAAGATTTTCCTTCTGTCAAAACTTTCTATAAATGTTAACTGAAATACTAATTATTTTAGAACAAAATTACGTTTACAGTATACAAAAAATAATAATAAACCGAGGTAGGTAATTTCACGTACTAGCTATTAATTAATTGGTTGTTTCAAACAACTTGTTTGTGGTTTCGACGCTTTGTTTAATTAAATTTTCATACGTCAAAACTAAAATGTTACTACAAAAAATGGTGTATATGTGTTATATGACTGTCAGGTTGTAAAGAATTCCAAATATATTTTTTTAATGAAATGTTTTATAATAATTATTTATATTTAATGATTTTTGAACCTAAAATACAATTTTTTCTGTACAATATATATTACCACATTTTTTATCAACTTGACTTGAATCTTAATATATTATTTTGAAATTTATACATACAAAATTTGAGGTAATTTCATGTGCCAGTTATTAATTAATTAGTCGTTTCAAACAACTTGTTTGTGGTTTTAACGCTTCCTTTAATTAAATTTTCATAAAAAAAATGGTTTATGTGTGTTTAATGACTATCAAGTTCTAAAGAATTGCAAGTTCACTTTCTTGATAATGAGTATTGTAATAATTATTTATATCGAATGATATTTATATTTATTTAGTGATGTTTGAACCTGGGATTTGATTTTTAATTTTTAAATTTTTAATTTATTTATAAAGCTATTGTCAAAAATTTTTAATTATTATATATAATAAATAATTTCTTGTGAAGACTATTAACTAATTGACTATTTTAAACAATTTATTTATGATTTCATTGCTTCCTCTAATTAAATTTCCAAAATAATTTTTAATTAAGGATTCATCAACCTAATAATTTAAAATAAAAAAAACAGCTATTAAATATTTGGTTGTTTGTGATTTGAACGATTCTCTTAATTAAATTTTCATAAAAAGTAAAATGTCACCGCAAAAAAAAGCATTTGCATTTAAAGAATATTGAACTTGCGAATTTAAATTTTGATAAAGTGAAATTTGTTTATAACTTATACATGCACAAAAATTTCAATGAAACAAATATTATGAATCAATATGTTTATACATAAAAAATAAAATCAAAATGGGTAATTTCAAGTGTTAGCTAGTGATTAAATCGTTGTTTGTGGTTTTAAACGTTCCATTTAATGGAGTAAACATTAAAATGTCACCGAAAAGAATAACTTATGTTTAATGATTTTAGAACGCGAGAAATATTAAAGGGGCATGACTGTATTATAAATATGTAAAGGCTTTATTAAAATTTTATTCATAAGGTCACATGCATGTACGTATTATCATTACTTGTGCATAATATGGAAGTTATCAGTCAAAAATAAACACTTCCTAATAACAATTCCAACGATAATTAAAATTTTACTTCTCATTAGCATTGTAATATATTTTTGTTGTGTTTAACTAGACTAGTAATCAAACGGCAAAAGTTTATGTTAGTGATGTATATAAACTAATATCAAGAAGCAGGAATGAATTCCTGAAGCTTGACTAGTGGTAACATTAAACTGTGCATTAACAAGCAGTTAGATAAGAAATAATTATCTACAGTTACTTCACCAACAAAGAGAGTTGTGAGTATTATTTTAGTATCGACAAGCTGATAATTTATGTGCATACAACGCAGTTTATACTCAAAACTATATGAGCATATACTTTTCATTTTTATATGTATTGGCTAAATTTTATCCGTTTATTGTTGGTACGTGTCTGCAATCGACCAATTTGTAGATACGGTGTGTTCACAACTGAAATTCCCAACGAGTGCAAATCGTGCACGATGTGCATATACATTTTTCCTTTGATAACTCAATAATGATGAAATCTTTTCATTTTCTTACTAGGAAACGTTTCTTTGTGCCGTTCAACGATGCATTTAATTAAATTATGCACATACAAATAGAATACCCGCACCATGAATATTTATAGCACTAAATTGGTTAAGTACATTTTCAATTTCTATTATTTAATCTTCTGTTGTTTACATTCGGATGAATTAATAAGCGCGTTCTGTTCAATAAATCAAACATAATTTATTTTAAAACCTGCCAGACATTTATTCAAATGGTGTTGTACGATTTTTTTTCCAGATAGGCACTTAATTATCGTGTTTTGTTATTCATAAAAATAGTTGTTTAATTAATGCCGGTCGACCGAATTAAAAAACGATTAGTAAACTCCACTTGTTTCCAAGCAAATTGTCTTGATTGCATAAGCAGAACTGATCGCTGGAAATTATGTGACGTCCCGTCAAAACGGAGGCGACGCGAAAACGTACATAGAGAACTGTGGGATAGCAATTACAAGAAGGAAATGAATATTTATATTTAGGCTTCCTTCGCATTTCCATCGAGACGTCATTCAAAATGGAATATTTAAGGGAAAAAATGCACGATTCATTTTTAAAACGACGAAACGTATCGGATTATGTGGATTTACATAAAGATTTTGTTTTGGAATGTAAATTCCGCATTCATAATTAATGCCTTCGATGCCCGCAACATTTTTAAAATGTCCGAGTGATGTGGTGAATGGCGGATTTGTACTTTTCCTTAACGTTTAATTGATTGACGTGTCATAGTTGGTTCGGTAGTGTCTTCACACGTTCATGAATACAAACCAATGCGGCACGATCAATTATTCATTAACGTGAATTATTGGCAGTTATTCCTACGTTCTGACTCAAGATATGCACATTTAACTGAAAAATGTTACATTAATTGCAGAAACTTCCCATAAAACGTTTTTTTTTGTTATTTTAAATTAAAGATTTGCCGGTAAATTCTATAATAAAATCTCTAATGGAAATACATGCGTAAAACAATACTTATTGTGTTGCCTTAATGGTTATTAATTTGTTATTATTAACTGTACATTGCTTGGTTATTTAATATTCTAATCAGCAATGGAAGTTGTACATGAGGTCTTTCAACGGTCTCTGACAGACACAATCTAATTGTTTGTTGTAAATGCTTCAGGAGTTATTTAACGTAAATATTTGCGATAAAAGTAATTTATTGTAGTCACCAATAAGAATATATTAATTTAAGTGTTGCACGTGCTACCTTAATGAACTTTTTAATGGTTCTTAGAATGCTTTTCATAAGCCGGTACAATTTAAATAACAACCAACTGATTATTTAATATTTATTGCATAAATTCCTGGTAATTTTATATTAATTATATTATTGTATTACACTCAAACACGATGGACTCGAGAGTAACCATTTTGGGCGGCGAAAAGTCCGAATGGACGGAAGAAAATGTCAAGGCCAAACTGTCACATGTTCGGCTCGTTTCTGCGCAAAGAAGGTTTCCACATTGTCGCCAGTGCGCATAGTGTTTAACAGATGGCGCCACCATCGCTCGATTACATTTGAATTCAAAACAATAGTGATGATGTGAAGAAAAAGTGTGACCAAAATTAAAACAAAAAAAAAAAAACAAAAAATCTCGAGGACAATTTCACCAGTTGCCCCCAACAACAGTAATACACAAATTTTATTTATCCAAACTCATCATGTTTGGAATCAAGTCGGCAGACTGACAGTTTCGAAATGCCAAAGCTGTAGGTAAGTTTCACGTCGTCCGTCCTGCGATATGAAATTATTTCTTACTTCGAGCGACTAATCTCGATTGAATTGTAGCTTAACGATGAACAGATTTGATCGTATGTCCGGACCCATCGGAGAGTCCGAGCAGATCAGAATCATCAACAGATTTCGCAACAAGTTCCTGACTTACTGCCGCAAACATGACCACCTCAAAGACGACCAGCGGGAGCTCAAATTGCACGAAACGGAGATCGTCTATAGCATGACTGAAATGTTACGTCTGTCCAGCCGACGGTTCCTTGACATATTGCTGAAAACGGAAATTCCCATCTACTACAACGACATGCTTCGTTTTGGTAAGCGGTCATTTATATTGAGAGTATCCCAGTTCTACATACAGCTGACCGCCCTGAACGGGGACGCGTTCGATCCCAAGATGAAGAAATTCGTCGATATTTCCATGGACAACGGTCTTTTCACCTGGTGCGTTGATACGTTGCGTGGCAACATGTACGATCTGGCTATTGAGGTTATGGTGATTAACTTGATGAGGAACTTGCAAAATGTGAGTGTTGAAAAATTTGCCGAATGCGACAAAGAACATGCTCTGATGGACTGGCTGTTAAAGAAATTATCTGAAGTATGCCTGTTCCGACAAATCCAATTGGGTCTGCTGATATTTTATTTGATCCATCCGAATTTGAGGAACCGGGTTGGGTTCGCGAAAATGGGGGGGTTGCTTATATTTTCCAAACGGATCACACACTACGTACTAATGGAGCCAAACGACATACAAGAAAGGGAATATGTGGCTTTATTGTATGCCGTCCTAGAAATTGTACTCCAACACGACGAAAGCCGAATAATCTTCGCCAAATCGAACATCATCGAAAAATTCGCCATAATCATGGAGTCGGGGGCATACGCAGGTTACTATTCATTGAAAGCATTCAACACAGCCTTACGTGGCAAAGAGGGAATGGAGGTGTACAAAGTGCTAGTTCCCAATTTAAATTCAGTCATCAAGTTCATGAGCGAACCGTTCAACGAAGACTTAATGGAGGGAACCGATTTTACTTTGGAAGAATTCGAGTATTACACCACATCAATACTTTACAACATGCTCAGAATATCGAGACGCCTCAACTCCGCAAGAATCATCAACATATTCAAAAACAACATGACGCCACTCCTTCATATTTTATTGTTGCATTCGAAGTATTTGAAAGCCGTGAACGGGCCGCGTAATGAGGAACTGAAGATTCAAGCTTGGGGCACCTTGCAATATGTCGATGGTATTTTGCTGCAACTGACCGTCGATCCAGTACTGAAGGTGCGCGTATTGAATCATTTGGCGTGGAACAAATGGCAGAGTCATTTTCTTACCGATGGCGTACTGTTTATGCTCAGCACTTACGCCGAGCTGAAGTACGAGGACCATAAATGGGTTGGACAGGAGCAAATGAGTTTACTGGAATTAGCCGATTCGTTCTAATTGTGCCATAATTTATTCATTTATTTATTGTTCGTTTAATGTTTCATGAATATACGTTAATATTCTTATGGATGAGTTTCTTTTCTATAACATATTTTTTTTTTTTTTTGTTTAATAAAATGTTAGACACTCAAGGTAAGTATAGGTGAATATTCTTATACAACAGTGCTCCAATACCTGTAAATAAAATAGCAAATTAAAAAAATACACAGTGGATAATTTGAATTTCCTGGATTTAACAAATTTAAAAATATGTTTTATTTTGAGTAATATTGTTTGAATATGTGCAGCTGTAGACTGTCAGTATTTTATATTTATTTTATTTTCTTCTGAAGATTTTACTGCTAAAATTGTAGTTCTGAGACATGGCAATCTGAGTCAAGAATAGGTAACCCAAATATATAATATCTCACAAATTGTAGTTAAGTCGTCCTGGGAATCGTTATCGATAAACTAGCAATACCAATATACAACATGGAGGTGGTCGACAACAAGTTATCACCAGAAGACAGGACCATTTTCTGATTATTTTTGCCAGATAAAACAGAGCATTCTCTACATCCAGGCTTCATGCAAACGCTGGAACCACTGTAAGTCTGTGTACCATCAGAAGAAGGTTATATGAAGCTGGCGTTGGAGTCAAAAGACAAGATTTTTGACATCACTCTGGTAGCATCGGGCTGCCCGTAGGGCAGATGAGTCCATGTACACATTATAATACTCAGATAGCCGTATTTGGACATGGCGTGAATGTGATGAGAGATAGTATGAGCAAAACATGGCTCCAACTGTTGCTTTTAGAGGTGATTCTGTAACACTGTGGAACCATTTCCATTTTTGACCGAGACTGACATTATAAAATCATGACATTGTTTTATTTTGATAATATATTTGTTACAATCTAAATAATTCACTTAAGTACAGAAGAAAATATATTCTTAAAGAGATATAACAGGTTTTTGTTGATAAGAAATTCCAAAGATAATCTTAAAATGTAGACACCACCATTCGTAGTAACGAATGGAGCGAACGATTTGATTGTGGGATGAATATTTGATAACACCCCACTTCTTGCGTTCGTGGGGCAAGCACCCTCCGCGAAAGTTGCTCTTTCATGTGCCATTGATTAGCAATTTACCAGTAACATAAATCGCAAAGGCTCGAGCCGCGGAACGTGTGGAAACGTGTATATTTGTAAAGATAAAAGGCAATTAGTCCGGAAAAAGAGTCCGCCCTCATCCCGCCAGTCGGATGCGTCGTTTCGCGCGTGACCATGGCAAAGAACGCGATGCACTAGGTCAAGATCAGCTGATTGGCGGAGGTTATGCACGTCGGTTCTTGGACACGCGGGCGGCGCATGTCGAAAGGGCCGGGCGACGAGAGCGGGTCTCGCCCGCCGCAACACGTTCTCTCGCGCCGCTCCTGCCTCACTTCTGATGGTCCGATCCTATCGCGAGGACCACCAAAACTCCAGTTGACTCAGTCGGGTGATTGCGAGGTTCGGGTGCTCCGGACTGTCAGGCTCTGCTGCTGCTGCTGCTGCTGCTGTTTGATCTCGGCGGCACGGTCGGACGTTTCTAGTGGTTTTTTTTGCTACGGTTCTTGAGGTGATTTTAGTAAATTAGATGTAGAGAGCACATCACCACTATTCCTATCCACACTTCTACTTCTTCTATTCTCTGTTGAGATCATCCAACTTGAACTTTCTTCGTACCACCACATTTAAATTATATAGTGACAATGCACATTTTTTTAAAATTATATTCAATTATTCAATTATACAAATATATTTTGTTATAATTTTGATTAAAATTAGAACTAATTTTTAAATAAAAAAATCATCAATTTTAATCATTCATTTCAACAGTTATTTTTGTATTGTTAAATTTTATTAAAAAATTCTTTAATAAATAAAAAAATAATATATACATTGATAATTTAATTAAATTATATTTATTATATCTTTTTCAAAAATTTATTTTCATTAAACAATTTATTATTTAACTATCAAAATTATAAATATATATATTTAGTTATAATTTTGATTAAAACAAGAACACATCTCCTGCTTGTTAAATAAAAATATCTTAATCAATTTTATTCATTCATTTCTCAATTTTATCCATTTATTTTATCTTAACAATTATATTTGTTGATATTGTTAAAATTTAATAAAAAATTCTTCAATAAATAAAAAATTAATATAAATACTGAAAATTTAATTAATTTATATTTATTATATATTTTTCAAACATTTTAATCTACTTTGATTTTATATATTTTTAAAGTATTTCAATGACATTTTGTAAATGCTTTTATTCATTTTTTATAATTTATTTTCATATATATATTTTTATATAATTTAGAATAAAAAATTTAAATTAAATTAATTGTTAAATAAAAATATCTTCATTTTTATTTATTAATTTTATTTTAACAGATATTTATGTTGATATTGTTAAATTTTATTAAAAAAATCTTTAATAAATAAAAAAATTAACATAAATATTGAAAATTTTAAATTAAAATACATTTATTATATCTTTTTAGAAAATTTTAATCTACTTTGGTTTCTCATCAACTATCAAAATTGTACATACATATTTTGTTATAATTTATATTAAAAATTTAGTTTAAATTAATTGTTAAATTATTACATCTTTTTCGAAAATTTGATCTACTTGAATTTTTAACATTTTGTAAATGTTTCGATTAATGTATTATAATTATTTTCAATAAAAAAGTTATTAATTATCTTCGAAAATTATACCAATCAAAATATTAATTTTATTCACTCATTTTATTTTAACAATTATTTTTGTCGATATTGTTATATTTTATTTATTCTGTAATAAATGTAAAAGTTTATTACTTTATTAATTTATTCAAAAGTCTATAATACATATTCAGTCATTTTTTTTTCAAAGTTAGTTGATCTTTAATTGTTAAATAAAAAAAATCTTTCTGAATTTTGTTCATTCATTTTTATGTAAGTATTTCTTTCAAATAATTCGGTTTTTTATATTTTTTAATGTATAATACTTCATTAATATTTAATTGATACTACCAAAATGTAGTTTTAATAAATAAATAAAATTAATACAACTATTAAAACATTAATGAAATTATTTTCTTTTCTTTCGAAAACTGTAATTAATATTTATTGTTACTATTAAAAATATACATTCATTTATAATAAATAAAAAAAAATTAATATAAATATTGATTTACATTTCTTTCAAAGATTTTAATTTACTTTTGTTTTATATATTTTTTATAATACTTAATAGTCTTGGTGGTCTTTAGAAAAAAAAAAAGGATAATGAACCTCTTAATCCCTTATTCACTAATTAAAACTTTCTCTATATTTTATTTTAATAAGGCCATATAAATGCATTACTTTAAATAAGAAAGAAAGCAACAGGACTGTTCACTTCAAAATTATATATTTTGAAGCGTTTTTTAATGAAATGAAAGTCTTTATACTGCAAAGAAATAATTTATGTTATTTCGTAATAAAATTACTAATTAAACAAACAAATTTTATTCCGTTGGTGCTTAAAATTTGCATACAAGAACATTAAATCATTTTTCATATATGGAATTTCATAGCTTGAATTATTAATTTTTTTTTGAGTTATTAGCATATAAATTGATCCTGTTTTAATATTAAGGTGCTGATATTAAAGTTGGAATAGGTTCTTTACATTTGATGATGATCTTAAGGCAGGGTTTAAATTGAAATAGTAAATATTGAAACCTACAACAATATTTTGCGCTGGGCCAAGTCTGAAAGTTATTGGTTCACATTGGTGTTACATCTAAGTGGTAGCAAATCTTCAGTAAAGGAAGAGAAGAAAGAAGAAACCAAATTGTAGCCAAATTTACCAATAATTATTTATTTTTTCCAGGGACGGAGGCGGCGACGCTTGCGTGGACCCACGGGGTATCGGCGGCGGCGGTCGTGGTGTCGGAGGCGGAGGCGGCGGAGGTGGGGTTGGGGGCGGCAGACGGGCGCCCAGCCTCCGCCTAGCGAACGGTCGCGTGGCGGCCGCCCAATCGGAGGAGGAGATTAGATCGCCGGCGGCGCCGCGCCGTCTCGCCAAGGATGACTCGATCAAGATCAGCATCGAGAACACCAACACGTGCACCGACTCGCTGGTAACCGCGCTCGACGACGAGACCCTCCTGATCGCGGACTGCCTCTCCAACGACATGAACTACAAGGGCAGCGGCAAGGTAAGCCCGCATCGGTGCCGGCGACGGGACACGGTTCAACCATCGTCTGCGTTTCGGTTGCAGGTCCACTTCGGGGTGGACGATGTGTCGCTGTACGGCACGCCGAAGGAGGAGCCCGGGCCGACGCCTCTGGGCTCCGCCGAGGCGGGCAAGCAGAGCTTCATCAAGAACCAGCTTCAGGCGCTGTTTCAGCCCACCGACAACAAGCTGGCCATGAAACTGTTCGGATCCAAGAAAGCACTGATGAAAGAACGGATACGACAAAAGGCTGCTGGTCACTGGGTCATACATCCATGCTCCAGTTTTCGGTAAGTCGCTTTGCTGATTTTGATCACACGAAATTGGGTGGGTGTACATACATTTTAGTTTGCTGTCAGCAGCAGCAAAATCTCCAAGACATTCTTATCCAAAGCTTCGGATTCATTTTCAGTATTGAATTTTAGGAGATGGCACTGAATATTCTATTAGTAAGATTCTTTAAGTATCTTGAGTTTAGATTATTGACGAGATAAATGAAACATGTTATCGGGCGTCCTACTTTCATGCATTAAAAGGCTACGTACTCTCGATAAGTAATTTTCAGATCAAACTGGAGCACTTGTGGCAGCATCTCGAAGAAAAATAAATCAAAAGTTTGGAAGTTAGCGCTTTTAAAAGCGCAGAAATAAGTAGCCTGAAAGTTTTAAAGCTGTATTGGGCCAGATAAATGTTTACTTAGGGAGTCGCAGCCAAAAAAAAACTATTCGCCTTATCATTAATTTATTGAACTGATTCACTTAACAATGCTGCATTAATCATTGCAATGGTTTCCAATTAAACATTCGCCATTTGCATCTAAATTAAATCAAGACCGACAAATTATAAAAACTAAACTGACATGTACAAGAAACGGTAAACAACTAATTAGTTTTTGACAATGCTGTAACGAGTTCAAGAAGATGAATAATTCCGCTATCGTGTCGTTGGCTTTGTTCCAACTTAATTTTAATAAGCAATTTAAACATTTCGGCCTTACGGAATTTTGTGCAGTCGCCTTAATCAATGTCTTAATTTGGAAAACGGATTAACCCAGGTCAGTCGAAAGAAAATGAATAAACAAATGTTCTCATTGTTCTGGTACAGTTCATGATATGCGATGTGAAGTTGTTCAATTTGTGTTTCCAATTAATACTTAAAATAACAAACATCAAAATGTAAAATAGTTCTGGAGCTGGCAGCTCGTGCATAAATTGCTGCTCAGAAATACACACTACCTTTATTTATACTCATAAATTATCTGCCACAGGAGTTATTTAACTTGCAGTTTTAGAGCCAGTTTCAATCTCGTACACACAACATGAAATTAAAAGTCGTTCTCTCTAATTTGATTGCTGTACAACACGTTTTTCTAATCATGAACGTCCTTGAGCGTAATATTTACTAATATGTAATTAATTAAAACAAGTTAGGTTTGCAACAATTTTCGTTAATGGCTGCGTGTACGGCCAAATTACCCATGTATCCGGTGATCCGCGAATTCTTTTTTCTTTTTTTTTGGGTAGCGGGATTTCATATTTTTAGACAAGCTCACAATTAGCCAGTGAAAGTCTTGATTAGTGCAATTAAACTAATAAACGGATTAGTTAATAGAAAATTTTTTGTACATTTCACATTTTAATGTCCGATATTAGAAAATTGCGCGTGTAAAACAGGCCGGCCACTTAATTAAAAACGAGATATCAAATATTATGTAACTGTCAGCACTTTTATAATATTTTGTAATAAATGAAATAAGAAAAATGAACGAGATTTAATTAAAAACGACGTCGATTTCTGAGTGTGATCGTTGGGGAAGTTAATGTTTTGTACAAAAATCTTTGTTTTTATCATCTCGTTGGCATCTTCGCGGCGGGGATTTAATGAGATGTCTGTATCTTCCGATGTGATTAGAATCCCGTACCTCCAAGATTCGGTGCACTTAAGTATTACCGCCACTTCTAAGATGCCGCACGAATAAGATTAGCTTTAGATTTGATGCTTTCTGGTATTAAATATTTATTTTTTCTTATTATGATAACGATGAACACTTTTTATAGACGTTATCAAACTGAACTGATATGAAATGTCGAATTGGCCTTTAAAAGCGTTTGAAATTAAGTTCCACTTCAATTAATAACCACAATTCATCTAAATTTGACGGTTTTTGGTGTTTTAATCGAGACTTCATGTCGTTCCACAAGTTGTCAATTGGATTTTGATCTGGTCTTTCATGCTGGCTACTCGAGAACTTCAACAGAGAATTTTGGACGTATGCTTTGGGTCATTATCATGAATAAAAATCCATGTAACTGGTAAATTCTCGTTGATAAGTGGTTCCATTGCATCTCTCAATAATTTTTTATAATGAGCCTATACCATAACGTATCTTCCACATTGTTTCAAAGTTTTTGTAGTGTATCTAGCGTCCAAACTTTTATTTGGAGGACGACGAACCATCTGATCCTTTATTATTCAGTTCATCACTCAAAGTTCTGGAGGATAATTAATACATTTCTGTGCAAAATTTAGTCATGTTCAAATATTCCTTTTTGATATCAATGTTTTCTTTACTAAAATACATGCTTGTTAGTTTTGTTCATTCAGTCGACTTCTGAGGCTCTATCAGACACACTGAGATTGTATGACTTAATTAATTCATTTTTATTTTCCTTTTAGAGTTGAAAGGATTTTGTTTACTGTTTCTACCCATTTGTCTGTTTATAAAAAGAATTGTTTTTCTGTTAGGATATTTTCTTATTATATTTTCATGTGGGTATGTTAGTTTCATATTTGCATCAATTTTTTAGCAATGTCAGCAATATTTAGACCTTGATGTTTCATGCAAATAATATCTTCATTGTATTTAAGATGTGCAACGAAAAAAAAACATAAAATATTGAAATTTGTTTTATATACCTAATAGACAAATTTTGAATTAAATTATTTTATGAAATGTCTGTTTAATTTTAAATTTTATGGCCTCCACCGTATTTCATTAATATTAAAATATTGTAAATACATATACAAAATAAAATTTAGGAAAATATTTAAAAGGTTTTATATAAATTAATTAATTATGATTAATATAAAAATGTTTTTCATAATGAAACATAAATAAAGTATGAATATAAATATTGCCACTGTATGTAGGTGTGAATGATTTCTATAAAAAATATAGATAGGAACGTTGTTGACACAAAGATCTTCATTTAAATAACCGAAGCCTTTTATCCAGTTCTAATTTTGGAGTAACAAATTACCACCGTAAATTAAACGTAAATTTGTTTTAATCTTCGCCGGTTATGATTTTCCATTTGCCGCTAACAAATTTATCTGAATAAAATGTGCCAAACGTTCAGGGACGTTTAACATTTACAAGGATTAAATTGAAAATGATTGCCATACGGCGTGAATGTGTATCAACAACTAATTATCGGTAATTTCACCTGTTCCATTGTGTAACGATCGAATTTATTCCGATTTTTAATTGGGTTCCACCCCCCAAAAAACCAAAACGTAAAATGCAATTAGCGTTTTAAATACAAATTAAATTGGGTCCGAAGCAATTTGGGATCTTTTACACGTGCATATTTTATTTTCAATCGGATTCGAACGCAAAACAAAAAAATTCCACCGGAATCTCCGCAAAAAGCAAATCATCCCCGTTTAAATATAATTAACTATCATTTGATACATATCTCTCGTGCAATCCTGTTCTTGTTTACAAAACGTGCCATTGCAGAATAACAGTGATTACACGGTTTTTTCGTGTGTTTGTCGTGTTATACACTAATAATAATGTGAACCGGCGGAAATTGCAATTTGAGACTACAAAGAGTGGACCCTGTAATGTGTGTTACATATTTTATTATCCGGGCTCTATCAATGTCAAGGATATGCATCTGCAACGTCATATTTGTCTGTGGAAAATGGTTTAAATACTAATTGTTCCTTATTAAGTTAAATTCCAACTATTAATTATTTCAGTTAATTTAAATTCCACAATAATTGGCGGTTGTGAAATTGATCATTCGCATAAATCACGGGATATGTGTATGCTTTAATTGATATGGATTGATACAGTTTTTAGAATATACTACAATTGCAAACTGCTGTTACAAAATCGACGGAATGTGCAGTGGCCTGTAAAAAGGGTATTTCAGTCCGAGTTTTTTAAAAATTGTAGAGAACAGGTGGATAAATATTTTAAAATTTTATATGATTCCATAACTAAGGTAGTTAAAACATTATCGGTAGCCTAATACAGAAGAAGGATTAATTTGTATCTTGTTTTCGATTTTTTCTATCTTTCAATTATTAAAGATCAAAGAAAACAGATCAAGACTAGTGCTTTCTTTACTTGATTGTATGGAGCACTCCTTTACGAACATTTTGAGACCATAGACAGGGATCTTGTTCCTCACATAGGATAAATAAGGTCATTTTACTGAAACGGTTTCTTACCCTTTCTGCCTTTGGTAGATTTTCCTTATTTTCTATTGTAACAAACTAAATTAAATATAAACTTTTTATATGTAAATTTCGTACATTCTCGTGTAATAATTACTAGTTTTCAGAGTAGGTTTACCAAATTCTCCTCCTTTTTTTGTCATTGAGATTAATATCTCATAGAGCAAGATCAGAATATTATATACGTTCAATTTCGCCAGTTGGAAAAGTTTAATGTTGCTGCTAATCCAGCTCTCATCGACGCAAGTAGAGTTATGTTAAATCCTCTCCACATAAATCTCGGCTTAATAAAAAACTGAAGGCTTGATGTTAGTAGACCTGCATTTCAATATCTCATCACCGACTTTCCGAAACTGTAAAGTACGTTTGTTTAAAGACTCTCAAATCTATAAGCTGCTGCAGAAAAATGACAAATTTGTGCAGAAATTACAGGAACATTATTTAAGGCAGGTTTTCATGGATTTTACTGAAATAAGGGAGTCAATAATTATGTTAAAATTGACAAGAATTTACTACTTATAAAACTACTATGCTGAAGTGTCAATATGGCCTTAAAACTATTTTACTGCTTATGCTACATGAGTACTTGGACTAAAACTAATTACCTTAGAAATAAAGTATTAAGATCTTTGGAAAGTGAAGAGGAGGTGATTATGTGAATGTTATATATTAGAATCTTAATTTTATATTTATACTATTTTAATATTAATACTAAAAATAACAATAACTTTTTTATGTAAATTTTGTTGATTATATACTATATATCATTTGTTGTTGTTTTTTTATTTATTATTTATATGAAAATTATTAATTTTAGCAGTCTGATTATTTACTAGTAAACTTTTATGTACATAACTGAACGACCTATATCGAACAAAATTTAATTAATTGTAAAAGTAAATTATTTTATTAACTTAAGTTTTAAGGTACATTTTTTTTTTTTGAATTTTGGCGACTAACAATACACACGTATTTAATTTATAAAAATCTATTTTTCTAATCAATTACTTTATTATTTTTATTTTCTGTCTTTGTGTCTTAAATATTAATTAATATTAATTTTAAAGAAACTTTTAAATTTTAATTAAAACCTTTTACATATTTTCTATATTTAATATTATTTATGTTAATCCTATTTTAATATTAATATATAAATGACTAAAAAATATATACTTCATTAATTAATAAATCAGTTATTTTATTAATGAAAAATATTAATTTTAAGTGAAAATTTATGCTTCAACTGTATAATATTAAATGAAACCCTTCACATATTTATACATGTCAAAATGAATCAATTATTTTAATAATTTTATATTTATTTTATTTTATTATAATATTAATGAACACAAATAAAGGAAGTTGTTTAGAATTTACATACATTGTTGGTTAATAAGTGAGTTATTTTGTTTATTAATTTTAAAAGACAACTGATAATTTAAGCACGTTAATGCTGAATGATACGCTCATTGTATAATTAAACACGAGATATATATACGTGCCTGTAAAAAGTTAATATAAATTACTAATATCTTGTAACAGGCAAGTACTTTAATTTTGTATGCACATTAAGAAGCACTCGTCGGTTTATCCCAATGTGTCCATGACGTTTCAGTAAGTCCCCAGTGTAATATGCCATAGACATTCTTGCAGATCAATACAGAAACGGTGCGTCTCAAAATCGACGACGACTTAGAAATGCTTGGGCGGGCAGGGGACTCGAAATTTCGTAAATCCGTCACGTGCCCCACATGTGAAGTTTTCCCTTTGCAACAGCGAAACAATATCCCACTTTTCCGACGATCGAACTAGATAAGCAGCCTCTTAATTTATTAATTCATCGACTCCGTTAATCCATAAGTCACCATAAAAAAAATGCACTGGAATTAAAAAAATAGGTTGTTGTGTGTGTGCGTCATAGATTATTGGGATGTCTGAATCTCGGATAAGAGGCACCTTCAGAGGCCGGGGCAGTAAATCTAGCCGACCCGAGGTCGGTCATTTAATTAAAGAAAGTTCGCTTTTTTTACGATTCTATCAACCTCTTGAACTAATTTTCGGCATGGGTATTACGACATTTATCACGACGTACAGGCTCCCCGTTCCGGCCAATGCGAGACGGAACAAATGTTCGTGGATGAAAAAAAAACCACGATAAATCGCACACAAAACGGAAGATTAATTAGCCAGTCATTCGAAAATCTATTTTGAAACAACGTTCGGTCCGACGTTGACCCGATATCGATTGGCGATGCACCGTTGAGGCCTAAAATGAAATGAATACCGTGCCCACAAATTGCGGTGACGGTGGCAGGTTGTTGATCATGGAAATTGGATTTCAATGAGGTCGCCCTCCGTATCCTTGCCTCGCCGAAACAAAGTACCCTTTTTTAAAACTGAACCGGCCGAGGACGCCCAACTTCCGACCGGGATTTACTTTTGTCGGACACGTGTTTATTTCCTTAGTTGGACAACTTAGGGAAACGAGTTTTGCGCAAAATTAAGTCTTCGGAAGTTTTCGCGTAATCACCGGGGCTCGACAGAAACGTCTTGTTTTTGCTTTCTGATTAAAACGACTACGGAAGCGACGCTATTTTTACTTACTGGACAAAGATGTAATAAAACTCGTCACTGAGGCATTTCAGTTTTGGTTTATGTTCACATTCAGGAATTTGATTAACCGGAGTATGGACAGTGATTCATTTTAATTGTTGTTAAAATGTAACACTCTGTCAGATAATTGCAAATTATTGGCTCGTAAAACGCACACTATGAATCAAACATTTTGCATTTTATATTGGATTTTTATTGGGTTATTAAATTTTATAGCGGAAATTATCTAGTTAAATCCAAATAGGATAAATAGTTAATTGATTGGAATCTGATTAATTAGTTGTTAAGTTTAATTTATTTATTTGGACGTTTAACCATTTTCTGGTTTAATTTTTAGCAACGAACGTTTCTGTATAAACAAATTCATCAATTTGCCTGTTTATGAGATTTTACCAAATTAGCTCCCGTTCTTGAAATATCCATGAAAATGTATTATGCAATTTTCAGTACATGAATTGTGTCTGTAATAAAAATATATTTATGAGACTTTCCTTCAATTTTATTAATAATCTAGCATAAAATTAAAACCTTTATAAATCTTCAAATAAGAACTAAACTATAATTTTACCTTTCCTCCTTAAATGTCTTTCTTTTAATTTTAATATTCGGTGATCTTACGATTATATAAACAAAAAATATATACTTTCCTAGGAAGTTATGTAACACATGATTTTAAAGAATTTTAGTCATATAAATAGTAATTCAAATAAAATTAAAAACCTTTATAGTCTTCCAATATGAAGTAAATTATAATTTTAAATTTTCTCTTTAATTTTTTTTTTAATAATAATTTAATTTTTGATGAGTACACGTTAGGTTATGAAAATAATTTTTTGTATGTAAAAAAGTATAAACTTTTCTAGGAATTTATGTAACATGAAATTTCAAAGAATTTTAATACTTATAATTAGTAATCCAGGAAAAAATTAAAAATCTTTATACCTTTCCAATAAGAACTAAAATATAATTTTACCTTTTCTCCTTTCTCCTTTTTTATCTTTATTTTTGGTAAGTACACGACAGAATATGGAAATCATTTTTTGTATATAAACAGAAAATATATACTTTTCTAAGAATTTATGAAATGTGTAACATCAAAGAATTTTAATACTTATAATTAGTAATCCAGAAAAAAATTAAAAACCTTTATAGCCTTCCAATAAGAATTAAAATATAATTTAACTTTTCCTCTTTAAATATATTTTTTTTTAATATTTATTTTTGATGATGATAGAATATGAAAATCATTTTTTGTACTTTCTTAGGAATTTATGTAACAAAGAATTTTAGTACTTATAATTAGTACTCCAGAAAAAAATTAAAAACCTTTATAGCCTTTCAATAAGAACTAAAATATAATAGCTTTCAACTGGGAACTAAAATATAATTTTACCTTTTCTCCTTAAACATTCTCTTCAATCTTTTTGGTGATTTACATGTATGATTTGCTACTAATTTATGCAATAAGAACCACAATATAATTTTATATTAAAACAAGTTTAATTTTACTGAGAAAAATGTGTGTAGTATTTTTTTACATTTTATAGTCAGTTTTTCATATAATTTTCTATACAATAGTTAGTTTTCATTTATTTATAATTAAAATTTTTCATGAAACATTGTAACAAAAATAATCTGTAAAATTTACATAAAAACAAAATAAGTAAGTAAACATTTGTTCTAAGAAATTTTTAATTATTTGATCATTAATATTATTATATATGTAGTAATATTAAAATAGAATAAATACAGGGTGTTTCATAGGTTATCCGACAAACTTTAACCATATATGCAATGTAATAAAAGTTCAATACAAACCGAGATAAAAATAATAAAATAAAATAACTTTTAAAATTTGAAGTATACTTCAAAGTGAGAAGCAGAAAAGAAGAAAGAATCTAAAAAAATTAATCGACTTTTTTAATCCACAAAATACATATAAATATATAGATAATATTGTATAAAAAAATACGAATAAATTTTATTTTTAAATTTTATTTCTCATAATTAAAAAGACTATTTATTAACGAGTAAAACGACTATAAAAATATTAAATTAACTCAAATGTAAAATATATAAAATAATCTAATTCAAAAATATTTTGGGTAATTGTAAAAAAATAAATACATAAATACCTCTACCGAACGTAGAGAAATAAAAGAATATTAAACGAATCCGCAAATATTGGCGAATTTCCTTTTCGTCATAAATAATTATATTAAATTCATATATTCGGATTTGGCGTAAACATCATTTGAATAATGCTGACGCATTAGCATGGATAACGAAAGGATAAAAAAAAAACGTAAAACCCCGAAACTGTTTTGCCGGAATTCCACAAGCGTTCCATTGGAAAGCAAAACCAAAACTGTGCTTCGCGGTGATGTTAAGTAATTTATTTTGCAACTCCGTCTTACCATTTTAATTCACTTAAAACGTGACGGTGCACCCCGTAAAAGCCGTAGAAACGTGGGGGGACGGCCGTTCTTAACATTTAGAATTTTCCGCTGTGCGACGGCATAAAATTTTTTATGTGTCATTTTACGATGCCATTTGCATTATTGTCTCTATTACATACAGCGTCCTACTTTGTAGCGTGTCAATCTAACGAGCGTCAGCATTTATCAAAAAATAAAAACAGGAAAAAATGAAAAACATTTTTTTCTTTTCACCTTGCACGTAAATTGCAAAATCGATTCGGTAATTTGTCGGCGCATACGAAAACGCTTTAATAAATTTTATATGTTAATTTTGAAGAGTGCCCGCCGAGTGATGAATTACGCAATGATTTTAATATGTTAATGCCCCGCGGCTCGGTCGAACGGATTTGAGGTCGACGGTGTTGAGGCGCTCATATACGGGGTTGTTTGGAAATCCGGTGAAATTGTGCCACAGTGCCCGTTTTAAAACTGCATTAAACCGATGGAACGATTCGCTGCGACGTTCGAGAAGTTGAAGTAGTTTTAAGGTAAAGTGTCTGCCGTCTGAAAGTTTCACAAGAATCAATGGGAATGTTTTCGACAACAAACAGGAAACTTATTCCATCGTTCATTCAGATAATACCTGGGGAGTTTCGGTGCGGGCCCGTCCCTCTCACTCGTGTTTAGAATTACTTTTGAAAAATACCTGTTCGTTACCGGTGCGTTATTATCAGATATCACGACAGAGCGAATCGGTCGAAATTAAAATCCGGTCTGCGAAAATCGGGTTCTATTATGGACTTAATCTCGACACTTGGAAAAAAGTAATATTTATTAATGGAATTTGACGGATAAGTTAAGAGTAACTATTTAATATTTTATTAAAAATTGGGCTTTATAGAAATTATATGTTACACACTCAACTACTAGTCTCAACATGCTCAGGTTGTTAATTTATTTCTGAGACAAAGAGTCCCATATTACTTGAATTTAGTGCCTCAATTACTTGAAGGGCTTTGGTCGCCTGGGAAGATTGGTCAGTCTTCTACCTCATCACGTCCCACATATATTGAATCAAGGATGGGATGCCTTCAATATAACACGTGGATGCGGACCTACTTCTACAATAAACAGCCCTCCTAGTTTTTATCTTCTGTGATTGTACTAATATCCTCAATAAGGTTTTTGTGTTCGAATTCTTCTACCTCTGATCTGACTGTCATTCGTTGTCTCCAAAGAAAACTTCGTTAGAAAAGACAACTTCATCTCATTCACCATTTCAGTTCATTTGGTCATTGTTTCATTCCAATCTTTGAAACCAATGTGGCCTCTAATTGCGAAGACCAGAAGACCTGACACGATTGGTATATTGATGATGGAGCAATTGGTCGATCTTTTGCATTTTTCAATCAGCTGTCTTACGGTTTGTCTTAAAAGCCAATATTCGCAAGTATTGATCTAACCTTTCAGTAGCACCTCTTGGTCGACCAAGGTCTCCGACATGCAAGCCAACACTCCACTACAGTAGACACAGATCGATTAACTTCTCTAGTAATTTCTCTGATGGAAAGATCTTATAAACCAGATAATTCATCCCCCATCAAATGGATTTAATTGACGAAACCCTTGACGTCTTCTTACTACGAACATTAATGGATGATCACTTTGACAGTATGAAACCAATTGAACCGCAATGTTAAACCAACATTGAAATAAACTAAAAGTAAAACGAAAAACTAAATAAAAATCGTTAGTTCCAATACAATTTCTTTCAAAGTTTAATAGAACGATGTGCAATAATGTACAAATATAACTGGCGAGTTTTAGTTCATTATTTCTTGGAAGTTTTCTCTTGGGAAGTGCCAATTTAAGCACTTCAACATTCGATTTCTTTCTCTGTTATTCAACGTGCAAAAATCTAAATTGATTTGTTAATGGAGGGTACCACGAAATTATATAAACTTTCTCTTTTTGTGTGCAATTTTCCTTTCTCCAAAACACAATGCGTTTTGTTACTTGCGCGATTTATCCTATAAATTTGTTACTTTCACTGTTTTTTTATATAATTTAATTTCGTGTCGTTTTGTGTCTATTTTTAGACCCAATAAAACAATTAATGGCAGTAAATAGTTTAGTTAAGTGTTACTAATAAACAAACGGCAAAATTTTCGCCAGCAATTCGTGTCCTTTGTCAGTCACTTCGTTTCTTGTTTCGACCTTCGGTCGTTTCCCAAAGTCGACTTTTGCAGTGGGATGTTTGAAAAAAACAATTTAAATTATAGATCTACAAGCGAAACTGCAGTCGCCAACATTATTATTATGTACTTAAAAGCGTTAAGACCGACTAAAGGTCGATGTGAAGATTCTCATGATTGGCGAGGTAAATGTCGATAACCTTGTCTTCGTTTCGATTACATTTCATTTGTCTAGTCTATTTTCGTATAAAATCAATGCACTTAAAATTAAACTATTTTTATCATTTTTGGTCATTGCATCATTTGATACGTGGCCTTCGGATGTGACCTTAGACCGGAACGTAATATTTTCGACTATTGTTACCTAATATTTAATTAACTTAAATTTGAACCGGAATCATTTTCGAAAATGACCGTAGTTAGGCACATTTGATATGAGGGGGTGTCATTAATTGTATAATAAGCAAAATAATAACTTAATTGATAAGGTTACCTTCAGTTTGGTTACAAATGTCACTGTTTCAAGAGTATCACACTTCCTTTGATCAATATGCTGTCCATTAGTAACGTAATAAAATTGATCAGATTAGATCTTGTCGGAGGAAGTCGATAAATTATAATGTTGTACACGTGTTTTATGTAAAACAGTTTATAATTATCGTATTGGGTAGTTTTCAGAATAGATTTTTTCTCTTAATGATTAAATTGTCCATGGCACTGTAACCTGATTTAATAACACAAGTCCAAGAAATGCCCTCCATAAAACTCAGTTAACCAATTTAGTAAATAACTAGTATTGAATTACAAAAGTATCGGTCTCTGAAATAAATTACTTAGCAACAAACAACTTAATTAGAAAACCGATTATGCACAGTGCATTGTTGTTCGCTAAATAAATTATAAATCAAAAAATTGAATTGTTCCAATAACGATCAGACGAGGTAATTCCCACCGCCCCGAAAATGTCGTTGGGCACCGTCGCGACATCAATCCAGTGAGCGTCACATTAAAAATGATCGGTACTGAAAAATACAATTAGCGTTAATCTCATTACGTGCGAATAATTCGCGTCCGCTTTATTCGCAATCAGCTCCGGTAATAACGATTTATTTCACTTAGGCCGTCGGAGCAATTATCCTATACGAGTTCTTTAATTGGATATCTATTTCACTCAGAACGCAGTTTAGGCAAAGAATGTCCTGCCCGTTCGAGCATAACAGTTTAATGCCACTTTTGTAGATTGAATTTTCGCTCCGTGCAAACAGATCCATTGTTTCTTTGGATTTTTACACGCGTGTGAACTCGATTAATTAAAATTAACGGGACGCTGAAAGTGTGCTTTTATCTTCGATAAGTTAGTGGGAAAAATGTAAATCCCCCAAAACACAAAGCGTCTGTGCATTGTGCCCTTAACAACGTTACTTAGTAACCAATTTAGCAACTGTACGGGGAAACTTGGGTCCGTAAGATTGACGTTGGGGCGGTTAAATTCGCTTCCTTGGGACGGACTTATGTTTCCCATAGGGATTCCAGTTTGCGGCGCTTGCAAACTTACCAGTTGCAGGAACCTTTAATTATGTCGAACAAGGGAATATCAATACTTATCTAATATGTAAACTGCGAGGCGAACGGATAGGTATAATAATCACATTTGAAACGATTTTGAAGCTCAAACATTATTAATTGACGTGCTTCGATTCACCCCTCAAAGGTACTCGTATAATTGGTAATAACAATGTCGGTGCCGATTTATTGCACGGATACTTTGAAGGCAAATACAATTTGTTTGTTTATGAGGTCTTTAGTACGACAAATGGGGAAGTGTACAGTATTGGCAATCCGATATGCAAACTGCTCTTTTGCGAATTGGACGGGTCAGAGTGTGCATTTCATTGTAAATCAATCATTTTAAATGGAGCCAAAGTGCAGATGGTTGAGCTTAGGCTGTAAACCCGTTTTTATGGGTGAATTGTAATAAAGTTGCGCCGATATTAAACGTTACAATTTCGTATATTGCTTTATAAGCATTTTTTGGATTTTATACGTTGTAACTGGTTTCAGGTTTTATTTTCAATTTTCAAAACATCCATTAATCGGACAGTCGTGAGACATTAAAAATCAAGATTCACTAATAACTAACAGAATACAAAGTCCTTTATAGTTGTCAAATGATCATTACAAATTGATTTATCAGGAATGTTTGTTTCCACCCAAAATTTCTCTCTGTAAATAGCTGTTTATTCAAAAAGGACCACATCCACCAAGACGTGTTTAGATTTCACAATATTTATGCTTTGATAGTTATCAAGTGTATATATGTAATTGATTCATCAAGAATGTTTATTTTCCCCCAAAATTCATCTCCTCAGTAAGTTTGTTTAAATAAGCTGATAGTTATGACAATATTTACACCTTGGTAGTTATAAAGTGATAACTAACAATTACTCTATCAGAAATGTTCATTTCTCCTAAACTTCCTCTCCTGTTTGTTCCCAAATCCACTAAGACATATTTGAATTTCGAGATTCGTTGATAATTTTCATTGATAACTGTCAGAATATTTATGACTTGATTGCTAACAAATGATAATTATTAATTGATTTATCAGGAGTTTGTTTCCATCCAAAATTCAATGTTTTTTTTTAAAAAAAAAGGTAAAAATTCATAGTACATGTTTGGAATTCAGGATTCGTTGATTATTATCACTGATAGCTATCACAATATTTACGCCTTGATAGTTATCCAGTGATAACTATCAATTAATCTATCAAGAATGTTTGTTTCTCCAAAACCTCATCTCTTCTATAAATAGCTGTTTTCTTCAAAAAAAGCCCAAATCCACTAAGACATACTTGGATTTCAGGATTCGTTGATAATTTTTACTGATTTAGATTTTACAATATTTATGATTTGATAGTTAATAAATGGTAATTATCAATAGATTTATTAGGAATGTTTGTTTTCTTCCGAAATTCAGCACCTCCGTAAGTAGCTATTTGTTCAAAAAGCCCAAATTCAATAAGATATGTTTCGATTGTATTCGTTGATTATTATCAGTGATATCTATTACAATATTTATGACTTAATTGTTAACAAGTGATAACTATCAATGAATTTATGAGGAATGTATGTTTTCTGCTGAAATTCAACACCTAAATAAGTTCAAAAAGTTCAAATCGTGTAAGACGTGGCTGTCATCCAGTAAAATGCGTTTCAAGGATTCACTGATTATTAACACTGATGCTATCACACTATTTATGTCTTAATAGTTATCAAGTTATAATTATAAATTGATCTGCCAGGAATGTTTGTTTCTCCTAAAATTTATCTCTTTCATAAATAGTTATTTGTTCAAAAAATCCTAAAACAATAAGATTTAAAGTTCCGGATTCGTTGATAATTATCACTGATATTTATCACAATATTTATATCTTAATTGTTAACAAGTGATAATTATCAATGGATTTATCAGAAACGTTTGTCTATCAGGAATGTTTGTTTCTCCCAAGATTATTCAAACAAATAACTGTCCATTTAAAAATCCTAAATCCATAAGACTTTAATTTCAGGATTCGTCGATTATTATCGCTGATAGCCATCACAATGTTTATGCTTTGATAGTTATTAAATGATAATTCTCAACTGATCTATCAAGAATGATTATTTCTCTCAAAATTCTTTTCTTCCATGAATAGCTGTTTGTTTAAAAAAAGTCCAAATCTATTAAAACATATATGGATTTCAGGATTCGTTGATAATTATTACTGAAATCTATCGCAATATTTATGTCTTGATTGTTAACAAACAAGTGGTAATTACCAATGGATTTATCAGAAACGTTTGTTTTTTTCCAAAATTCGACTCGTCCATAAGTTGGTGTTTGTTCAAAAAACTCAAATCGAATAAGACGTGTTTGGATTTCAAGATTCATTGATCATTATCACTGATAATTTTCTTAGACTTAGAATATTTAAGAATTACATATTTAAATGTTTATCAAAAACTGATATTATATTATATATTATACTGGATTATTTACTACTAACTAATTTTACTACGGAATATTGAAGTTCACTATGCAAGGATTTTGTTAAAATAAACAAAGTGATAATTTTAATATGTCAAAAATTGATAATCGTCTAGATAATAGTTAGTTTTGAATAATTATTCGCATAATGAATAAGTTTTGGTAATTAACCGATGTTCACCATAAATTTTTAAGAGCCCTCTTAAGAACTAACGAAGAGGATAAAGGAGAACGTATTCGCGGTTTTAGTTCCGACATTTCCCATGTGTTTACTTACTAAACCCAAGCCGCACGTGCATCAAAAGACATCCCCTGTTATTCCTCCTCCATTTCTCATCCGAACCTGTATTTATCCAATTCGAAACCATCAGCCATACATCTTCTGCCAAATCCTATTACCGAATTGTTTCCGCGTATCCAATATTTACATACGTCACTTCAATTTCAACCGTACAGGTTTATTATTTCGAGAACTACCCGAGCCAATCTCGAATTTCTTGTTCTCGGTAATCTCGCATGCATATGCGATATCTAAAAATAAACGAGGCGTTAAGTACTTCATAAACCTATTGCCCCGTTAAAGCAGATCGGCTCAATTACCATTCAACGGAGAATTGCACATATGCACATTATCGCTTAAACTGTTCCACACCACGATCCTTATAAATATTAACGGAAAAAATGTGTTTTCCGTTGTTTCGGGCAAGTGGTTGTTAGCTCCGGATGTAATTGGATCAGATTATTTTAGTTTCGTTAGTTTCGGCGCCTCTTTATATGCAGATTATTATTGAGATTCTAAAATTTGACGGTCGACTTAACGAGCGTCATTAAACAGTACACTGATTGTAACTTTAACTTTGTACTACATAGTATTTATTCGATTCGTTAAACACGATATTTGTCTGACGCTCGTTCCATTTAATTTAAAATATTCATATGTGTAGTAAAAAAATAAAACTGACGAATAAGTCGCAAGGAATTTCTTCCACAGAGGTATTGAAACTCATTTAAGTTTTGAGCCGGAATGCTGAGAAAACGCCTGGGACATCAGGACGTAGTCCAGCGGTTAGATTTCATTGATTTTTGGTGTGCAACTTGGGATAAAAGAGACAATGGTAAATGATTAGAAATTCGGAAATATTGAATGTGTTGTTCACCTTAACATTGATCTAACGAGTTGGTCAATTTCCTCTTGAGGTATCACTTGTACTTGACACTGAAGGTCCGCCAAAGTCTGTGGAGGAAGGCTTGAATTTCTATATCTTCTGCCAATCATATCCTACAAGTATTCCATCGTTTATGAATGCGACAAAACAAATTTACATTGGAATGGAAACATTCCAAACCAGCTCTTACAATATCAGTTCCGGCATCATCCTGTTGGAAAACTTGATTTTGTGTAGGATAAGAGACTGTCAGGTCTATGTAGAGATCTCTCCACAAGAAATTGTGGTTTTCATTTTTCTCTGCGATGCCTTCTGACACATACTCGACATCATGACCAAAACAAAGCCGGTGCTCATTACTGTAGACAACCTCATTCGACTTCCAAAGCATTCTTTCTTCGGTAAACCATTGGTTGGTGGTCCCAAAGTGATCTTTCAAACGATCAAGACATTTCTTTAACTTATGCTCAACCAATTGGCAATTTCAGCAAATCCTGGTCCCCACTGGACCTGTGTCTTCGATTTCTATGTCACAGAGTCTATTATCCAACCACTTTATGTTAAACAATCAAGATCCCGCCGTTCCTGCATTTATTAACTATCGTACGGAGGTTTTCAATAAATTGTTACCTGAATGCTCCTTGTATTACGTTACGAAAATGCAAATCTCTTCTATTTTTGTTCGGGCGCCGGATTTCGATATTGATTTATGCTAAAATGGGACATGCATAAGGATTTTCCAACTACTTCAACGGATAATGTATGTTTATGTGTGAAATGCGGAACGATGTCTTAGGAAACGTTAAATATTGCCTTTGTAAAAAACGCCAAGTTCTCGAGTTCGGCCTGACTAGAAGGAAACTTTCCTTTGGAGTATGTGCATCATCGCAATATTTCAACAGTATATTAATTGAAGTGTGTGTGTGTGTGTGCAATGCGAGACTGGTCCTAATTCATTTGTGGCATTATTCAGATCGTTAATTTTCTTAATTTACTTCAGAGATACGTCATATGTAGTATTATTGTTTATGTTGGCCAATTTAGATCGAGATGCATGGTAACATGGCGGTAATTATGAGCTGACCTCTTGGTACAGGACCGGATCTTTTGGGTGGAAAAAAATGCCAGAAGTTTGTAAATTTCCTAACACCATGAGCCTCCACGTTCATGTAAATTTCTGACACGTCATTTGCACTTTAAGTGTTGCCCACTACAAACATAACAATTGGTTGTTTAATTTAATCAGTTTTCAATGGTTTCGAGGAAAGGAATAGTTAAACCTATAAAATTCGAATAAATCAATTTGCCAAAAGGCAACGTACGGTACAATATTCGGTTAAACTGCCATTAAAGACATATTAATAATAAAAATGTTATCATTTTATTACGTCTCTGTCCGTCAGACACAGTTAAACAGTGTCAACTCCAGTGGTTAAATGATCACTCGTGATTCTCCTCGAATGAGTGGGAACACACCCTGTCACGCACACTTAATTCACGCTTAATTACGTTATTTAATTAAGAGCCATTGGTATTCCGACAACAAGCGTTAACGATTCCGAGATTTATTTGTTTTTCCCGCTGTTTATACACAAATCAATTGGCATAAGGTCTATGTTCTTAATGACTGACCATAACAATAAATCGTTTTGTATGAGTAAACCTCGTTCTGCGCACAATATCTGAAATAAAATACAATCCGTCCAGTGTAGTAATGACCAAGGGGATGGAAGCCGCACACGAGAACTCAATTGGTATTATACAATAATGATATTGTTAATTACAAAGCTTTTTCAAAAACCAAACGAATACATCAAAGGAATTTTTATATTAGTTATTATAATTTGCTTTTTCCTTGTATTAATTTTAATTGGAAATGTTATTGTTACTTGGAACATTCAGTGGGTTTCACAAAGCTTTAGTGCTTTATTTTGTTTAAAATTACGTTGTCTGTTTGACACTATAAAAATGATAAACAAAATGTTATTGTATTTATTATTTATATTTTCTTATTTTTCATTAAATACTTCATATTTAATGTAACCATTTTTTTAATACAAAAATTTTGATATTCTTATAAAAAAGCAAAATGAATTAATATGATAAAATATACATTTTACCTTTTAATTAACTTAGTTATAATAATAGACATAGAAAATATGTTTTTTTTTTGTTCATTAAAATCCAACTAGATCTAACCAGTTTTGCAGAGTTCGAAAAGCTTTACTGTTTTATTTTGGCTGAAATTAATGTACGTTTTGTTAACACAGTAATTATTACTTCCATTATATAGAACAACTAAAAGAAAATAAATTAATAAAATGTTATATAATTATAACAGGTAAAAAACTGATCTAAACTAACCAATTTTGAACAACAGATAAGGTAGAAGAATTGTTCGTGTTTGTTCATTAAAAAATTGACTGAAACTAACCGATTCTGAAAAACTCCAAAAGCTTTACAGTTTTATTTTGTTTAAAGTTACTACATTTGTGTTAACATTGTACTTGTTCATTAAATTTTAATCATATATTTAATGTTATTAATAGTTTAGATATAACAACAGACAAAATACAAAATATTTTCTTTCTTGTTTATTAAAAAACTAACTAAAATTGAAAAAATCCAGAAGCTTTTTTATTCTCATTAGATGGAAGAATAACAGACAAGGTAGAAGAGTTGTTCGTGTTTGTTCATTAAAAAATTAACTGAAACTAATCGATACTGAAAAACTCCAAAAGCTTTACAGTTTTATTTTGTTTAAAGTTACTACATTTATGTTAACATTGTACTTGTTCATTAAATTTTGATCGTATATTTAATATTATTAATAGCTTAGATATAACAACAGACAAAATACAAAATATTTTCTTTCTTATTTATTAAAAAACTAACTAAAATTGAAAAGCTCCAGAAGCTTTTTTATTCTCATTAGATGGAAGAATAACAGACAAGGTAGAAGAGTTGTTCGTGTTTGTTCTTTAAAAAATTAACTGAAACTAACCAATACCAAAAAGCTCCAAAAGCTTTACAGTTTTATTTTGATTAAAATTACTACACTTGTGTTAACATTGTACTTATAAATTCTAATCATACATTTAATATTATTGATAGCTTAGATATAACAACAGACAAAATCTTGTTTATAAAAAAACTAACTATAATTGAAAAACTCCAGAAGCTTTTTTATTTTCATTAGATGGAAGAACTAACAAAATTTTTCTTATGTTACGTTTTCTGCTTCTACCTACAAGAATTTAAAATACTAGTTAAGAAAAATAAGCATTGTAATTAACTTGGTTGTGACAAGACATGTTCCTTCTTGTTCATTAAAACCCAATTAAAACTAACTAGTTGTAAGTATAATGCGGTTTCAGATACCCAATTTTGAAGTGTTCCAAAACTCAGAAAGTATCGATCCAGCGGAACATAAAACAAACGAATGAATGAAATACCCCAATTCCGTGCCGGCAATTAACCTTGTACCATAAGTAACTTTGTTTAAAACACCTGAAAGCATAATTCAACATCGAACAAACTTCATTAACATAAATCAGCCCTTCCGCATTCGATCCCGGCCGTCGTTACAGTTTGCCTGAAACTTGCATGGTCCTTTATTAAAATTCCATTCATAAAAGCCCATCTGGTCTTGAGAACGTCGCGGCCGCGGCGGCGGTTCCGAAGGCGACGAGGCGAAGGTCGCCGCAGGTCACGTGAGCCGCCAAACGAATTTGCGTGTGTCACGAGATGCTCCCGTCTGTGCGGCTCTAGCCTCTAACATTATTAATAGTATAATCTTTCGGCCGAACCGGCTAATCGAATATCGATTGGGTGTCTCCCCCGGCCGGGCGGGTTCCCCGTCATTTTTGGTACCCGGTTCGGAAGTGTTACACGACATTCACGGTCCCGCACATAAATAGTGACGGCCCGGCCACGCGGCCGTGTCCCGAATAATCTTCCGTTAATATCGTCCGGGGGAAAACAACCATACGTATGTGTCCCACATTTTTACGACGGCAATTCCCCGACAAATGAAAGGAAAACGAACCCGAACGTCGGGCCGTCGTTACAAAAGGTGCCCATTCGTAGCCCATAAACAAACGAACGCAAATCTACTGTTCTCTCTCGACGTTCTCGTCGGATGGAGGAGGGACGTCGGGACGGTGCGGGGGGATCGGTTATCCCAGCAGCGGCGCCCGATGATCCTTGAACTCGGTGCGTTGCGGGACCACTAAACTTCGACCTCAGGCCTCCGACGCCGGCGAAATTCGCGCTTTGATCCTAAATAGGTTATGCATGCCAAGGAACGTGTTCCATTTTCTGTTATAATTCCGCCGGCAATACTTTTTGAGGGCCTTAATTGGTTTTCGTGCGGTTTCTTCCATGAATAAATTGACACATGTACTTTGAAAGGGCGCACCTGTATTAATAAATAATATCCGAAGGCGCATAAATATACACAGTGTGGCTCAATTGATCTGGAAACCATTATAACTTTTTTAACACACATTTTAATGAAGAATGGCTCAAGGGGTAAACAACTCTATGAGGATGTGACACATTTTATTTAGTCATAAATTAATTAAAAATGTATAAATTTGATAAAAGAATTTGAGATTTCAGTAATGAGGAGTTAAACAGGGGGTGAATTATTGTTGGCTTAAAAGATGTGGGAGTTGAAGTATCATCTAGAATTGTTGGAGAGCAAGGACTGAAGGAAGTCATTAAAGATTCAGGAAATAAGATTTTACAGAAGTAAGAACACTTCTTACCATATAAAGTGTTTGGGGATAAGGTTTATTTTGGACTTTTTTGTCTTTATGAGTTTCTGTTATTAGGAGGTTTCTGTTAATGAATCGATATCAAGTTAATGAAGATAACAAAGGACCAGATCTAAATTTTTCTTCAGATATTTATAGATAATTTTCTTGTAGACCAAAGGTATCCAATCCATCCATCCAATGGTTTGGTCTCTTCTATATTGAATTTACTACATTTGGCGATACCGTTCCAATATTGTATTTCTTCGCTATTTTTTTCTTTATCCAGTGACGTAAGAGATTTTTATTGTTTCTGCCTCTTCGTTTATTAGTTGGATGTTGTAATCTATCTCAAAAAACTGATTGATGGAATAATCAGTTTTTTGAGATAGAAATTTGATATGAGATTCCGAGGAAAAAATGAAATTATAGTAGGATCCGTTAGCTTCCCACCCCAGTGGTACTCAGTCCCACAACCACGACAAGGTGGACTCATCCTGGGGATATTGTAGTGAACAATCGAATGAATATAGAGAACGGCTGCTTTAGGATGTAAAATAGAATGAGGTCATCTTCACTGTTGATGAGACTCACTTTTGTAGAAATATTAAGTCATGATAAGTGATATGATTATCAAGATATAAATATCTCCACAATCATTAAAATCATTTAATGAAAAGAATTCAATTTTTAATTGAACCATAGATATATTAAGATGTAATAGATGTTTATCAATTTTAGATATGAAATTCAACGACGTACCCTAATCAAAGTTTCACAACCTACAAACATATTTTAGGAAGATGCGTTTTAATATATGTACGGTAGTCTTTTGAAGTGCGGAATTCTAGACGCAAAGTCAAGATCAACAGGAGTGCAGGACTCCGAGTTATGCAAAACGCCATACTTTATTCAGGGGAAAAGATTCTTTCGCGAGTCGGAAATAAAATAGGAAAGAAAAATATGAAGTAACAAAGCGTCTCGTGTTTCACACAAAGAGATAAATTAAACAAGTCGTTCGGCGATAATCCGCCAGTTCAAAAGCTTACATTTTAACGACATTTGAATCACACAATATATCTACATTTGACTTTATGTGTTCGGGTATAAATTTGGAGAATGCGAATGGAATTGAACTAAATCGGTTCGGTTGAGACGCTGTTTGACTTATCGAGTGTTTGGTAACTGAAAGCGAGAAAAATGTTGCGGTGCCGGGCTCAGACGCGAGATAATCTACGATCTGTTACCACAAGAGTTTTATTTTAGTTTAAGCTTATTAATAAACTGTCGTCCCTTTGAAGATGCCGGTATCTTTTTGCATCACCAACAGGATAATCCCGTATTAACATTGCTTCAAACAAATCTGAGTTAATCTAAAACCTCTATTAGATTGTGTCCTAATTTAATCTCGGCGCATAAAGGAAAGTCTTAATTAATAAAGTCTTAAAACTGAAATTATCTTGGAACTTCGGAACCGAGAGCCAACTCCCTAAAAGTAGAAATTACACGGACTAATATTGTGTGGCACAGAGTCATAAAATATTAACACGCATTCTCAAACAAGATAATGTTTGTGTTAGGCCTAAATTTTCAGTTATTGGATTAACAAGTTTGACACACTAAGGACTTTAACACACTAAACTTGTTAAGGCTTGTTATCATCGTGAATTCTGTCGGTGTTTTTTACAGTCAATTACAATTTTACTACTTTTCCTTCATGGTTTTATGAAAATACGCGTGTTAAATTCACGTACGTAACTAATGCGAAACTAGATTGAATCATCTGAACATGGCAATCAATGTAAATTCAATTAGGAATACGACTGGGAATGGGCTATGATTAAATTAGCCTTTGGAAATTTGTATTGATGTTTGTAATATAAACGAGACTGTCTGAACATTATCCATCTTGCAGGAATTGATATTTCATTCAATTTACTGGATGTTTTGGTATTGGAAACTATGAAGACAGTTCCATAACTTCCTAATATCACTACGACAATGAAATCCGTTTGATGTATGGGAGTATCGGAAAGTTTTTACATTAATTAATGCGCACATTTTTTAAAGTCAAAATGGCTGGCGCAGATTCAAAGACATCACACTTAAATATTAACCGTTATATTACTTGAGAAAACACAGAACAACTTTGAACTGATGTTAATTATTTGCGTGAGTTTGCTCCGAACAAACAATATAAATAAGCGACATCCTAAAGTTTTAAGTAAACTTCTGGAAGCTGCAAATACCAGATGTGCACCGTGTCGATTGTTTTCGTCGTGCATTAAGTGTGAACTATGAATGAGCACTTGAGATAATTACATTCTCTGCAAAAAATATTTTCATTATGAATATTCTAGTCTCTGATGTGTTATTAACATTTGCATGATGGATCTTCCACACAAACTTAAACTACTGAAATTATGTGTATAGACAGATATTAAACTTTGAAGTAGGATGTACGTTGTATTTATTAATCTGCAGAACTTCCAAGTTTCTGTGTTTCTGTTTTCTGTCTAAAAGCATAGTATACATAAATAATTAGTATTATTAGAATGGTAATTGAGTTTATATAAAAATATTTAGGTAGTAGCTTAACAAGGTGATTTTTGTATATAATGAGGGCATAAAATTCTACCCTCTAATGACTTTCAACTATCTTTTTATTTATTTATTTACTTTCAGTGGAAAAGTTTATTTTGTGTTCTCATTTAAAAGCTATTTTTATTCTGTATTCAAAGCTATTTTCAGATATATTCTGAATTGTTATCTATTTAAATTAGTTGACTAATTGCTCCAAATGTTGTTCCTGCATCTTTTGACAATAAAATAGCCTATCTTGAAATTTAGGTCTCCTATTTCTAAACATTATTGGAGTCTTATTAGCACAGAAATGTCTTCAAGTAACTCCAAAAAGGAGGTTAATCAACGCTAAATCTGGTGAAGATCACTCGCATAGGACCATGTCCATCAATACTTCAATTAAAATAAGTTTTATTTTGCCAATCTCGAATAGAAATGCAATTTTCATGTTAAACTCGGGGTGACATTCACTAATTCTTGAATCTCATTAAGGTTTTGAGTAATTTCAGTCTCAGAAAGTACATTCAAGAATTCCGTTCTTTTATCAAAGATTATGCAAAAATTTCAGTTCGTGGTGATGCTTTCCCAAATATTTCTTCACTGTGCTTGCTGAAACTTCACAATTCAAGGTGACTTTTGCCAGTAGACTGCTTTAGACTGTTCCGACTCATATTTACCTGTTTTTTTTCCTAAAATTGTTGATATTCTCCGTCTTTTTTTCCTTGTTACACTTCCAGTACTTTGAAATTAATTCTAAATGCATATACATATAGGAATTTCAGTATAACGCTTATCAAACAATCACTTACAACTTTATCTTCCAATGGACGAACCATTCCCAAGTTTTATTTAAAGTATAAGCACAGTCAACAATTCAGAAGTAAACGAAATATTAGATCTTTTCTTGTACAAATAATGACCTGTAATACATATTTTTTAAAGAATATCGAGTGTCGTTTATAATGATTTGAACTACTCACCTGATTTTAGTTAACAAAGTAGCATTGAATAGCAAATAAAAGTACCTTTCAAATGAGGTATCACAAGACCACATTTGCATTAAAAAAATCACTGATAATGCCTGTATGTTACTGAGCAATTTGGTCTGTATCAACTTTATGGAATAATTTAGATTGATTATTCTATTTTTATGACCTCACCTACATAATAATTTAAAATTATGTTAGTAATAGCTCAGTTATTATAATTAATACTTTTTTATAATAGCCATTTGTGTCAGACTACAAATTTATCATTAATTAATGTTTATCAATAAAATAACATTATGCCAATCAATGTAAATCCAATTAGGAATACGTACGAGGGAATTATGATTTAATTACCTTTTGTGAAATGTATTGACGTTCATTGTGCCGCGTGTGTTGTTTGATTTCTCAATCGATACATAATTAAACGTATTTTAGCCCTCGTAAAGATTATAGTTGTCCAAAAATACCATATATACTAAAACATAACTTATTGAAAATGCAATTAAGTTTGTGTGGAACAGGAAACGGAATATGAAGTTAAATAAAGAATAAACGTTATCTAATGGTGTTTTGTTATCCTCCCGTTTCCGTGCAAAAGTAATAAAGCCTTAATCTAATGCACTACCTGGCTAAAATGGACAATCCGAATCCGAAAATAGAAATGCAGGCATTCAACAACACCAGGGTTTTGTTAATAATTTAAATGCAAGCAAAGATAGATGCAACCAAGTTTAAGCTCACAATTCGTGCATAGTTTATTGAACGTCGACCAAAAAAAAAAATATATGTAATTTAGTAAAAGTATGTCGGAGAATTTTTACGGTTATGGCCCAACAAAATAAAATAAAAATGTTTTAGTAATAAATTCGATCCATATTATTCTATATTCAGTGTATGTGTGCGCCGGCCATAAACCGGAATTAAATTATGTCCGGTTCCGCGTCCGGCCCGAAAATGATTGCGACCGTGTCAATCCCCCGGTGGTCGAGTGCGGACGCCGGCCGAAAAGCAAAAACGCCACGTGTCACCCCGTGCGGCCGCATCAAAAACGAAAAAAAAAAAAAAATAAAATAAAAAAAAACTTTTCGGCTCACAATGCTCCGGAGGCATTTGTCGAAATGATTAGGTTCATTAAAATTTAGAGTCAATTTTAACATGCGCATCATGGAACCGGAGAGCGGCCGTGGTCCCGGCGAGGGAAAGGTATTACGGGGGCGCAATTAGTTTGGCTTGTTAACCGCATCGGGAACGGAATTACACGGCCACGTCGCGACCGGCAAAGGGGTGACTTTTTATATTGCTCGTCTGCATAATGATGGGGGCGGCGTGGGGACCGGGCTCCTTGCTTCCTGGTAACGAAAGAGATTACGCGGCGGCTGCCCGGGTCGTATTCGGACAATAAGAGGATATGCTCGGGCCTAATTCGGCGTAATGTTCGAATGCGGAGCTGGAGACGGGGCCACGCCACGCCGCCGTGACATAATGCGGCGACATTTGCGTCCATCATACGTACACGGTTAAGCTGTCTACAGATTATCTTGGTGTGGTCCGCGTTTATCTAATTTACCGACCGATATAAGTAAAATTCTGGACGCATCTAAAATGGAATTATAAAATGGGTTTGTTGGGGGTTGGAGGGGAAAAACAAACGTGCCACTTCATATTGAATATGTTCGCCTCGGGCAATTGAATAGGTCACTTGGAAAAGGGTACATTTCCATCTTTTTTGTAAAGCGAGTTATTACGTCGAAATTGCTTCGGACCTCTTGTGCGACGATTCCAAATGTCAATTTTTTGCAATATTTTCAATCCAACCCAAAATTCACCGGGCACCATTATTTTTTGTTGCTTGTTTATCTAAACAATCTGAGAGTGGAGTCTACGCGCAACCTCATTTATTGCTGACAGACTGTTCCAATGATTTTTTACCTATAAATTATAAAATTCATAAAATATTCTTTAACCTTGTCAAATATATTAGTTAGGGTATTAGTTTTTTACTTTTGTCTAGAGTCTAAGCTTATGTATTGCTTTTTACTCTTTATGACTTGTTATGATCATATTTTGACCTGTGGTTCTCTACCACCAAGTTGTGACAAAATAATCCTATGGCTAATTATTACTGACGAAGTGCATTTACCTACTTACTCTAGTACAAAGAGAAGTTAGTAAGAGATTTACTGATATCAAATACAAAGCTAAGTACAAAGGAGAATATATAGTATTAATTAGTTTGAAAGTTAGAATTGCTAATGTATTTGCTAATTAAAAAATATAATAAGTAAAAAAGATGATATTTTAAAAAAGTTTCTCATTTCGTTCCTGTAAATCACAGATTAAATCAATAACAGAACTTTTAAACCAATAATAAATTTAATATCACAACATTCTCTGGAAAATTAATTAAAAAAACAGATGTCAATAATAACTTCTAGCTATAAAACTCTTAAGAGGTTCATGCAACCTTCTTCTGATGGTAGACAGACTCGCTTTGCCTGAACGAAGCTTGGATGTAGACAATGTACGATTTTCTGATATAAAATACAATACTGAGTATAAAGGGGAATATGTAATATTAAATAGTTATTTGAAAGTTAGTGTTTACAAAAAATGTATTTGCTAATTCTAAGTGTTAAAATTAGGTAAAATTAAAAATAAGTAAAGAAAAGATGGTATTCTAAAAATGATTCATTCCTGTAAATCACAAATATTTTGGCAGATCTTAATAGAAGAATAATTATAATAATACTTTATTATTTCTTTTATAATTTAGGCTACTTTGCATATTTTTTCATTTTAATATCATGTGTAATTAATAGTTTAGTTTAACTTTGAATATTTCAACAATTATATTATCAAAATTAGTTTTAATAAACAATATAATCTCCTGCATAAATTTAACAAGATTACATCAATAACAGAACTTTTAAACCAATCATCAATTAATATCATCACATTCTTTAGAAAATTAATTAAAAAAACAGAATATGTCGAAAATATCTGTTGGCTTTAAAACTCTAAAAGCTTCATGAAACCTTCTTCTGATTTAAAGTGATTTCAACGCCTAGATAAAGCTTAGATGTAGGCAATTTCATCTAGCAGAAATAATTAGAAAATACTGTCTTCTGGTCTTAACTTGTTGTCGATCATTACTATGTCATATATTGGCATCACCAATGCCTATATCGACTCCAAGAACATCTTATTACTCTTCCTGAGACATGTATTTAGACACTTGTTGTTGATTCAGATCCCTTCAAAATTGCAATTATAGCAGCAAAATCTTCAGAAGAAAGTCTTCTTTAGGACATTATATGCTGCTAAACAACAGATAAATTAAGAATGAATTAAGTAAAATGTGTTCAGATCCACAAAAAACATTTTTTACAAATAAAAATTTTACCAGAAATGGAATGTTGTCGTACGTCTATTGAATATATATAATTCTTAAATAAGTTGAAAATACTGACCATCTTGAGCTGTATATACTCATATAATATTATTGGTCAAAATAAGATATATTGAAAATATATTTAAATCAATTTAATCAAAGAAATTCAAATTATCCATTTCAGTTCCAAGAACTCAGCATTTTTTCACGTGGTGTAAATTTATTTGTAGATCGTTGGCAAAAAATTGCTGATTACAATGGTCATTATTTTATCAAATAAAAGTTATTTGAAATAAAGTTGTGTTGGGCATAAATTAATTTCATTCCATCCAGTATAATTGTTCAATAATTATCATGTAGGTAAATTTAATATTGTTAATTCTGCCTGTAGCCCCAGAACAGCAATACAGATTTCCATTCCTAGTAATGATAATTGACGTGAAGACTAATGTTCACCCCACGAACTAAATCTCTCCTATCCATTACAATAACTCGCCACGAATGTCTGTTAAACGTCCGCAAAAACACGAGGAAATAAATAATATTGGAGTGATGGTGGAAAGTTGCTGAATTATCATTTGTGATTTATACCGTCCATCCCACCCACATTATTAAATCGCGCCCGCCTTTGTTTCGATCCGAACGATTTATCAGCGTGAGCAGATGCTCGTTTTCGCGCCGACCGCCGCAAATAACGAATTTAAATGGACCACCCAAATATTTATCCCCTGATTGACGTCAAAACGGACCGAACGCATGCGAAACACCGCAATAATGAAGTGGTAAATTGTTGGCCAAGAAGTTTCGACCACGTGCGTAGGCGGTGGAAAAGTGGGTCGACTCGCTGTTAATGCATGTCACATTCGTCTTATCGATCCCCCCGCTGAAAGAGATCCGAAGAAATTGGACATTTTGTCGGTCGGTTTGGCCTCCGGATTGATTCGTAATTAGTCCATAAAATTATTATTTTATTGCCTGGGACGACTCGTAGATTAATTGGTGTCGACAGAAAAATTGCACCAATGAATGTCGAGTGGGTAGGTAATATATTCCGGTGAAGCTGTGTACTGGAATTAACCTAAAACAATCAACCCGCTTTTTCCTGGTAAATCTCGCCAATAAATCTGCGGAAACGATGCATTAAGCAGTGTAAACCGCTTGGCGGCATGTTCCTTGGCATAGAACTTCTGGATTTTTACTATTATATTAGAGTGGCCAACCGGAAAACCGCCGATTTATGACCTGTTCTTTTTATCGTAATCGTTCATCATCATTTTTACAACGAGGTAAACCCTCTAATAAAGTGAGTCGTCAATTGCGCATTCGCCTTTATTTTAAACACGTCCGTTGTGCATTCGCCATTTTTTAAACTATTAAATATCAAAAACATAATTGTCTAGTTGACCTTTCGTAATTAAAAATGGAAGAGCTCACCTCTGATACTTCTTACTAGTTTCTGTTATCGATTGCAAGGTTATATTGTCTGACCGCAATCTAAAATCCTTAAGGATTATACCCATAATAAAGGATCAGTCCATTTCGCAACATTAATTATTATAAATGTTTGATATAATAAGGATTAACATTGAGCATTTCGGATTGCTCCATTTTATATAAATCCTAATAAATGTGTACAACAAATACAGACTTTATGAAATAATCTTCTTCATTGTATTCCGGTTCATTCAATTAAAATTTATTTGATATTGTAATGAATCGATTGAAACGATTGTCAGCTATTAATCTCTTGAATGCCTTAATATTTTTTATGGTGGTCGTAAAAAAGCCTCAATAATTCCATCTGAACCTATCAAAGAGATAAATAACCTCTGATTCTGGACCTGCAGATTGAATAAAAATGCCCCATTACATTATATTATAAAGATGGATGTCCGCTATCAGCATCTATTTTTTACATTCTGTTCGTGTGGATTATATATGATATTCAGGTATCAAGAACTTGAAACGTTCACAATATTTTCGTCAGAGATAAATTCAATCAGTCTTGTATATATTTTATTAAATTAGTATTAAATACATCAAACGGAACAACACCAAATTGACCCATTTTTACCTTTGTTAACTATTGAATTTATGTTATGACCCTGACTTTGAGTGGACCTAAAAAGAACAACAACATTCAGATGATTACTTCAAATTGGGCACAGCCGAAACTGGTTCTGGCTACTTAAACTCACTCATGATTTGATTCATCACACACTTCTTCTTCATCAAAACAGACCGTCATAATTTTAACGGATGTATCATCATATGAGACAGCACTGAGGGCCTTACTGAATGTGATTACAAAATGCTTGATGCCCAAATATAAAGGACATTGTTCATCGTTTTCTTTCGTGACAATGGCATTGATGATAACTCCTCCACATTTATTAAGATTCATTTGTTGTAGCCCACACTTGGTGATTCTAATAAGGCCCATCTGTAAAGTAGAACTTAAGTTAGTCCAATTGTTTATTTGATTTGATGAAGACAAAAAATATTAAGACCATCAACTTACAACGTTATGCTCCACTTGCTCCTCCCAACTGGTGTGCTTCATGTGATGTAAATAATTGAAAACAATGTCGAGGCCACGAAAGTACTTTATTGTTTCGGAGTAAACATCTGAAAAATAAGGTATTTAAAGTCAATTGTATGACATGTTGAAATAATTTACGTTTAACTATGACATCCTTTGATGAGTCCATCCTTATGAATGCTAACTTTTCTTTGCCGTGTTCCCTGCAGAGCTCATTGATGACAAATCTCCCTTGCTTCTCGTCGGCACCTGAAATCATTAGTCCCTATTGATTGTGGTTAGCATTTGACGCCAATAATTTCAATGACCAATTACCTTAACACCACACTGAAGTAGTTCCCTAGCACATTTAAGACCTAAACCATACGTGCCTTCGTTAACGAGAGCTACTTTGTCCTTCATACTATTAAACAGAATGGATGGATCATTGTACTGAACCCTGAAATTAAAAAAATAAACAATATTATATAGAATTGCCTCGTTTAAAACATATTAATACCTTGGATTCGTAGTTCTATGTTTTAAATTTATCACCCCATTAAAAATCCTTGGAATTGAATTGCCGCCCACGTGAAATTTCATGATTTTTGATGAACTAGGTACAACATGTTTAATTTTGACAATTCACTGACGTATGACCGATAATCATGTAACTTAACCTCAGTTTTTAAACTTAACCTCTTTACATAAAATATCTTCCTCACGTAACTTTCATGGTTAGGTTAGGTTGCGTATGCTACTTTATTTTATAAAAACTATTTTCTCTTAAAGCCACAATCATGTGGCATTGAAAATAAGTATCAGCAAAAATGACAAAATATTCGTTATGTAGTTTAGATAAAAATAATAAACATAATGTCGACACATGTATATTTATTGGCCTAAATCATATAGTTAATATATAATTAACACTTCTTCTTCTTGGACTTCTTTGGTTTTTTGCACTTGGCCTCCTTCTTGGGGCCGCAGTCAGGTTTCTTGGCCGCATCTCCACACTTGTCAGCCGCCTTCTTGGGTGGTCCACATTTTGCTGCTGGAGGTTTCGCGCAGCCGTCTGACTTGGTGCTCAAGGCGTTTTTGGAGTCTTTCCAATTGCGGAACTCCGGATAGATAACCCTGTAGCATTCGAAGTTCTCGGATATCCAAAGATCAGCTGAACATCCGTGTTGTAGCATATGGATCACGTGTTTGCCACACTCGTCGGCTCTGGAATTTCGATAAATTAGAGTGGTTTAGGTATTTGGGGGATGGGGTTGCTTACGGTTGCTTCGGCAGGGCGTTCAGCGCGTTCGCCAGTTCTTTTCCGGCTTCTCCGATGTCCGTATAACCACCTCTTTCGATCATGTTCTTTTCTTCGGTCATGTCGGATTCTAGATTTGAATTAAGAATTTATAAAGTTGCATGGTAAATGGTTGAATGGTTTACCAGTGACTCCTGGACACAAGGCCATGATCTTGACACCCGTTTTATTGTAGAACCATTTGTCCCCAATTGACCTAGTGAAACCTACTACGAAATGTTTGGTCGCCGTGTAAACAGGACTGCCGTGGCATGGGGAGAAACCTAGGATGGAAGCGACGTTGATAACTGTGCCCCCATTGCCGCTGCAGTTGTGCATGCCCATGTACTCGAAGCCTAAGAGAGTTCCCATTACAAGACCATACTGAAAAGCAAGTACAAAATGATATATTTATTTCTGGGTTGGGGAGCAAGTCGAGCTTACGGCGTTAATACAAATCGTCTTGTCCCAAATGGAGTCTGCCAGAATTCCGGCATTATTGACAACTATGTCAATTTTATGGAATTTGTCCTTAGTGCATTCGAATACCTCTGTTGGGATAAAGAAAGATGATTGGAATTAATGAAATCAAAAGAGGGAGTCGTATTATCTTACGTTCTAAGTCGCTTCTCTTGGATGCGTCGCATTTCTGAAAGAGAACCTTTTCGCAACCAGCTTCTTTGTTGATGGCCTCCATATTGCACGTGGCCATTTCTTCATTAACGTCCGCCATGACGACCGCCTAAATAATACAGGGCTTAGGAAAAATGGAAATAGAACGAATTTATTGACAAGTACCTGGGCCCCATTTTTGACAAGATGTTTGACGATTGCCAAACCAATACCGCCGGCACCTCCAGTAACAATAGCTACTTTGCATTTCGCTACCGGGGGCTGGCAGGTATCGTTCGCGTAGTTCCGTTTTCCCCCCTGATCTAAGTAATTTTGAATGGATCGAAAGCTGAAATGAAATTTTTATGTCATATTTTTTTCGATGTGGAAAATATCGGTGTTTCGGGCTCTCCAGCTGAAATTTATAAAGTACATTAAGAGATTATACCTTAGCGCAATGAGTGACGAAGGTGATCCTTTTAATGGGAATTTTGAGAGAGTTCTAAAGCAGGACTGTGATAACGACATGTTGTGATTTTGACATGTGCCGATGAAATGAATTTTATGGTGATGTTGCCCATAACATCAGTTTTGTTTTCAGTATGAAATTAGTTACGACGTACTAATTCATTGTTGTCCTTGTCCAAAATATTGATCTTTCATAAAAACGTTTGTCTTAGATTAATTTTTATGAACTCTTATAAATGTCATTTTGGAATATGTCATTTTTGAAAATATGCGGGACTGAAACTACCTCGCCTTTTTGCTTAATTTAACGTTTTTCCCTTTCTTTTGCATTGTCTAGGTACCTAGTACCCTGTACAAGCAATTTGAAGCTATATCTGACATAATTAACACATTATATTTTTATAATATTCTTATAGTATCATCAAAAACTACGAGATGTACTGTTATATTATTAACCTATTAAATATTTATACATGAAAAAACAATGTTATCTTCAAAATATTTATTTATTTCGCATACATTCCAATTAACATTTATGTTAGTACAATGTTAACGTTACAAGATCACCAAAATTTTAGACGATAATTTGTTGACACCCAAATAATTTGGACTGGTTTTCTAGACTACAGTTATGAATGATGAGGCAATGAGTTTATTTTTTATTTTTGGGATCCTTGTCGGACTTTGGGCAGGGGTCTTCTTTTTTCTTCGGACAACACGGTGGATCATGTTTTGGTTCCTCTGGTTTTGCAGGGGGACATGGAGGTTTCTCCTTTGGGCAAGGCAGGTACATTGTTTTCTTCTCCTTGTCTGGGCAACATGGCGGATCATATTTCGGTTCCTCTTTCTTGGGAGGACATGGTGGTTTCTTTGGAGGGCACGGGGGTTTCTTCGGGGGGCATGGAGGTGGTGGTGGAGGCGGACAACAGGGGGGATCGTATTTCGGCTCCTCTTTCTTAGGAGGACATGGTGGTTTTTTGGGTGGACACGGCGGCTTCTTTGGAGGGCAAGGTGGTGGTGGCGGTGGAGGAGGAGGACATTTCGGCTTCGGTGGGGGACACTTCGGTTTCGGTGGGGGACACGGTGGTTTCTTAGGGGGGCAAGGTGGTTTCTTTGGAGGACAAGGAGGTTTCTTTGGTGGGCATGGAGGTGGTGGTGGAGGTGGAGGAGGACAACACGGGGGATCGTATTCTGGCTCCTTAGGAGGACATGGTGGTTTCTTCGGAGGACAAGGAGGTTTCTTTGGTGGGCATGGAGGTGGTGGTGGTGGTGGAGGAGGTGGACAACAGGGGGGATCGTATTCTGGCTCCTTAGGAGGACATGGTGGTTTCTTTGGAGGGCAAGGTGGCTTTTTGGGTGGACAAGGTGGTTTTTTAGGTGGACAAGGTGGTGGTGGACAAGGTGGCTTCTTTGGGGGACAAGGAGGTTTCGTGTCCTGTTTGGGACATGGTGGAGGTGGACACGGTGGTTTCTTAGTTGGCAAAGGAGGGGGACATGGCTTCTTTTGGCATGTATCTTTCGGTTTACTAGGTGCTGGACATGCTGAGGCAGCAGGTAGTATGATGGTTCTAAAGTCAGGGATGCAGACTTTGGTACATTTGCCATCTTCTACTGCATACATATCACCATGTTCTCCTTTTTCTATCATATTGATTATACAGCAAGCCACCAAAGCAGGTCTAAAAGTGGAAAAGTATTAGTCAGCAATCAGTAGATTAAACAGCCGTCTTACTTTTGTTTAGGTAACTGCTTGATGGCATTCGAGTATACAGGTCCCATATCTCCAAAATCCTTGTAACCAGCCAGAGCTGCCACATTTTTTGGGTCTGATAGGGGTGTGTCCGTAATTCCAGGCAGTAAAGCCATAATTTTTACGCATGTTTTACCGTAGATTTTATTGCCTAATGCCCTGGTGAAACCTAATACAAAGTGTTTGCTTCCGGCATAAACTGGACTGCTATACAGTGGTAGAAATCCCCCATATATTGCTGATAAGTTGATTATTGTACCTCCCTTGCCTTTACTATTGTGTGTTCCCATAAAATCGATTCCCATGAATGTTGACAAGACTACCCCGTACTAAAAATTGTTAGGAAATTACAAAAGTTTATAACATAACCTATATAACTTATTACCATATTTGTGCAAATGGTTTGTTCCCATTTCTGGTCAGCTAATATAGCTGCGCTGTTGACTAAAATGTCGATCCTGCAAAATCTTTTATGAGTATCTTCGAAAATGAGTCTTAGTGACTTTTTTCGAGAGATATCAGATTTGTGGACAACAATTCTATCCTTGCAAAATTCATCTTGAAGGCAGGCGACAGCTTCTTTATGATCCTGGTTATCTACCAATACTACAGCCTATAGAATAAAATTGGTTATGGCAAGTTCTATATAAAATGTCTGTCATTTATACCCTGGCACCTCGATGAAGGATTTCTCTGGCGGTATGAAAACCGATGCCGGACAGGCCTCCGGTTATCAGGGCTACTTGGTTCTCGAATGCTGTCGGCTTTTCGCATGCTGAATTACAGTTAGTAGGTTTTACCTTGACATCTGTCTTGACGGGGCCCTCCTGCTTTGTGACCAGCTCTAACGACGCAAATCCTCTTAGCCTTCCGTCGCGTTGATCAGAAGACCTCTGCCTGTAACTGAAATGGGTTGTGATAAGAAAAATTCATCGATTATATCATAAAAATGCTTATAAAAATTTCTAGACATGACTTATATACGTCATTAGGTTAATTTTTAGTATTTTTCATGGAAATCGAGCATTTCTTACCTTGCGATTGAGAATACATTACCGGACTGGATTACAGATGATTTGGAAAGAGAAAAACTTGCTAATTTTGATAAAGCCATTGAAAATTTTAACTCATTGCATCTATCATTCAATTCTGTTTCGACATTACGGATTGACGACTAAATAAACGTAAATCATCTTAAAAAGTAAAGTCGGCTGGTTCCACACAACCTTGATTTCTATTAAATATTAATTAAGGTAGGTTTATATATTTTTTAGCAGATGTCAAATTGCAAGAGTAAGTTTGAAAAATAGACCTTTATTTTTTTGTGTTTTATTAATTCATTGTTTAACACCAATATATTTATTGTGTGTAAGTTCTTGTTGATTGGAATAGCTGAATTTATAGTCCCATGGGTTGCCCTTGTAATAAATACAACAAAAATTAAATTTTAATTAATATATTTAACATTGAGATCACAATGTAAACATGGACTGATCTTGATTGTGTACTAAAATTATATATCTACTTAAAACTAACATAAACCAACTAATTTGTAATGAAAAAAACAATTTATTCAACAAAAAATTAAAGCCATACAACAAAATTAATTGATTAATAAGTCTTCAGTTCTTGCGGATGGTTCTTCTGTCGGGGATTGCCACTTCATAGATAGGTTGTCCACCTTCAGATACCCATACGCTTCCATTGTCGCCCTTCGTGATCAATGTGATCAATCCTTTGGCTACATTTTCAGGCCTTTGTGCTGGTAAAGAACCCAGTTCGTTGGCCAATTGGGTTCCAAGTTGTGGGAATATGTCCAGGGCAAAGTGTCCGGCCTCTGAGATCAAAGGAGTGTCGGTGACTCCCGGGCACATGGTGACGAACTTGATACCGGTCAAGTCCCAGAAGTATTTGGTGCCGAAGGATCTGTTAAGACCGACGACGAAGTGCTTGGTTCCCACATAGATGGGGCATCCGGACAATTCTTGTAGACCCAAAATGGATGCAATGTTGACGATCACTCCTCCCTTGCCACCGTTGTTTTTACCCATGTATTTGATACCGAGGAGGGTACCTTGGGATACGGCGTTCTGAAAAATTTTAATTATTAGAATGGTTGTTGTTTTCAATTCTAAAATGATACTTACGCAGTTGATGGCAATTTCCAGTTCCCATTTTTGGTCATTCATGATACCAGCGTTGTTGATAACAATGTCGAGACCCTTCCATGTGGTAACGGCGGTTTTAAAAGCAGCTGTAAGATGTAAATAATTAGTTTTTATGCAGATTAATCTTAATTGTGAGAATTTTACTGAGTTAATCTTAGCGAATGGATTCTACGTCAGAAGATTGGCCTCTTGTTTACATAACATTGAATTATAACTTGTAAACAATCAATTAATCATATTGTCTGATAAGGGAAACGTGTAGTTCCGACTAGTGGTTAAATTATGGAGTAATATATTTGAAATTTAAATTTATTACCTTCGAGTTGGTCAGCTTTGGTTACGTCTGTTTTGACGAAATTGGCCTTGGTCCCTCCGAAAGTCTTGTTCAAGTAGGCAACTGCTTCTTGGCCTTTGGTAGCGTCAATGTCAGCAATGGTAACGCCCTGAAAAACACATTACTTTAAAACCATATCGATGACTACCGTAATATTATCGATTATCCATCGATAGGAGTAAATTTTAATCAAATATAATTTGAAAAATACCTGTAAGCCGTTTTTCAGGAGTTCCACAGAGTATTGCAGACCAATACCAGTGGCTCCTCCGGTAATGAGGGCAATTTTTCCTTTAATGTCGAAAACCATATTGTATTTTAATGGGGAAGTAATTGCTCACTGGAAGACGATCGGAGACTGATGCAGTGGTCAGTGTTGGCTACATATTTATAGGAATCCAAATTACGATAATTGCCTTGTTGTGTATACTTTTCCTTGATAATAATCCGAACATCATTGTAAGACATAATTTGTATGATAAGTGTAATCATCATGTGGAGTCGGGGTGGTAACAGAATCATGTTTTTCAATTGGTATTTTAATTAGGAGTATTTTTTTTAATTGATTGATTTGCATTGAAATAATTGCTCCAATTTTTTGGATCAGTCAATGAAATTAGGATAAAAAATATTGATAAAATTTATAAACAAAGATACAAGGGAATATATTAATTTATATATTTTACATCATCACTTATCTTGCATATTTTATTTGGTAAATTGTTTTTATACATATAACATTTTGATTATCCTAAAATAATCTTTTTTTATTATATTATTATCAGGTTTTTTTATGCAACATTACTTAGCATTTATTAATAAAATTTTACAGCAAAATAAAATGTTTATATGAGTAATAATTTTGTCTAGCACATACTCAATTTTTTCCAGTACATTACATAAAATAAAAATAATAAAAGTTTTGGACACCTCGTATAAATAAATAATAAACTATATTTATAATTATATGTATAAGAATTATTAAAGATGCAAAATACCAGATGATAACGGTGAAATGATTTGTTTCCTACTCTATATGTACATTTATAAATAGGAGACAAAAAATTAAAGGATTTTTATGTTAAAATGCAAACATTTACATTATTTATTATTTCATTTCCATGTTAACTAAATAATTGAATGTTATAATTCTATAAATACTAATCCTCGGTTTTTTTATTGTAATAATTATTTTAATAAATAAGGGTGATACAATCAGGTTTATAACATATTTTTTTACTATCAGCATATAAATCAATATAACTAAAGATATGCTCTTTTTTTCTTTTGTTATTAACATCAGTAAATAATAATTTTTGTGCATAAATTTACAACATTTGATCTTATCGTTTACAATATATAATTGAATTCTTAGAACTATATATTAATAATTCATTATTTATTTTTTATTTATTTTGAAAATGTGTTGATAAGTTATTCATTTTTTTATGTTTTTATTTGAAGTAATTTTTCCAAATCTAAGATACATCTTATAGATTTCAAATAAATTTAAATAAGGGACGTTTTCTTCGTCGTATATAATTATTTATTATTGAAAATTCTTTTATAAAATGGTTATATTAAAATGTAGTAACTAGAATATTAATAACAATAAGGTTAAATGAAAACAAATTATGTATATAAAATTATTTGTTATTGAAAATTATCTTATAAAACGGTTATATTAAAATGTAATTACTAGTATATTAATAACAATAAGGTTGAATGGAAACAAATTATATAAATATATAAAATTAATTTTATTTAAAACAGCGAGCTACACAGTAACCAAAAAGATATGTTTAACGAATACAATAAACGTGTATATTTATAATGCACGAAATCACTTTTTGCGGATGGTCAATCTGTTGGGAATTGAAACTTCGTATATTGGCTCGCCACCTTCAGACACCCAAACGCTGCCATTGGCACCCTTGGTAATCAAAGTAATCATTCCTTCGGCAACATTGTGAGGCCTGCAAACAAAAACGACACATGAATATAACAAACACAACGTTAACTCATAAATAACACATACTTTTGTGCCGGCAAAGATCCCAATTCGTTGGCCAGGGTCTCACCAAGTTTCGGGTAGCCGTCCAAAGCGAAGTGGCCGGCTTCGGAAATCAGCGGGGTGGCGGTGACGCCGGGGCACATGGTGAGGAACTTGATGCCGGTCAAGTTCCAGAAGTAGGGGGTGCCGAAAGACCTGTCCAGACCGACTACAAAGTGCTTGGTGCCGACGTAGATGGGACAACCGCTGAGTTCTTGCAGCCCAAGGATGGAAGCGATATTGACGATGACGCCGCCCTTGCCGCCGTTGTTCTTGCCCATGTGTTTGATACCCAGCAGAGTTCCCTGGGCCACGGCGTTCTAAAAATATAATACGCGTGAGGTCTTTCATTAACTGGGTTAGGCTTTGGTTACTTACGCAGTTGATGGCGATCTCCAGTTCCCATCTCTGGTCGTTCATGATGCCGGCATTGTTGATGACGATGTCCAAGCCCTTCCACTTGTCGACGGTGGTTTGGAATGCGGCTGAAAACGATTAAATTAGACGTTTGTACTGAATGTTTTCTGTTGGTCTTACATTCAAGTTGGTCGTTTTTGGTGACATCAGCCTTAATGAACAGAGCTTTGTCGGCTCCAAGTTCAGCAACTGCTTCGTTACCTCTTTTCTCGTCGAGGTCCAAAATGGTTACGGCCTAATAAAATGTATTTTATTAAATGTTCACAATGGTAAATAATAAATTCTTACCTTAAGTCCATGTTTGAACAGGTACCTGGAATATTCCAAACCAATTCCGGTGGCTCCACCAGTGATCAAAGCGATTTTACCTTTGATGTCGAATTCGGCCATTTCTGCTGAATATTTTAAACTGTTATAAACATTGACAGTGAACCGTATTTATACATGCTCATTTGGTGATAAATTATAATTTGTCAAAACAAAGCGAAACATGTGTTATTATTAGATTTGTAGTAAACAGTTTCGTAATCGAAAAATTGCAGGTCATAAATTAGAAATAAAAATGATAATTCTTACGTTTACTGAATATATATATATATTTTTTTTGGCAAAGCACGTGTATGAGTTTACAACACATTTAAGGGGGCAATAAACCTGTTACAGATGTAAACATTTTATCTAAATCAAATATTGAAACTTCCTAACTAGAAAGAATATAAATGTTAATAAATTTTTTGTTATTAGTATACATGAAATGTGCTAAGTAGTACATCAACTGCTGAAATAGTTGTTATAATTAATAATATACACTTCATATAGACAATAACAAATCGAAAATTAAGCTTACACACTTTCCACTGTTGTTAACTTTTAGTTCAGCAAAACTTCACTACTTCTAACGTTTTAATATTAAAATTAATAAAACGAAAAAGTTAAATAAATGCGCACTATAATTACTATTTATACAAACATAAATATTTACCTTGATCTTCTGTCAAAAACTTGTACGCACTTCACTAGTAGTTTATTTTTATGTCTCCTGTAGGTATGAGACGCCGGACGACTCTGTAGCTGGTCTGTGCTGTTATCACTCCACTGCTTTGGTATTTATAAAGAACCGGCTTCTGGGAGGGATTATCTTCTGGGGGTGGTAACTACAGGTCAAAATAGATTTGGTATAGATAATTTTGAGTGCGTGATGTTTATTTTATTTGGAGGTTAAATTTTTTCGGTTGTTTATTAAATATTTTCCTGTTGTCTTAATTAACAGTAAATTAAAAGCGGAAATTTTGAATGTCGCCAATTTTTGTTTACTTATATTCAATACTAAAATTTCAATAAATTTATTTATAGATTATATTAGTAATTTAAAATTAACAAAGATCTCAAAATATCTTATAATTTTACAGATAAGTAAAAATTTCAAAAACCTTAATCACAATATAAACTTTTAAAAGCATAATTTTAAAATTGTTAATTGATTCAGTTTTCTCTTAAATGTGGTAAATTAAAATACTGATTCTTTAAATATCAATAACATTTTTAATATATTATTGATTTAGCAAGTCATCTAGAAACTGCTAAAAAGCAACTATTTATCACAACAGAATAAATTATTCATTTAAATCCTTAACAAATTTCTTGTCCAACATTGAATGTCATTTAAATTTATCATTATTTGAATGAGAATTGAATATAAATTAAATTAAAATTGAAAACTTATTAAGCAGAAGAATCAATATTTAAATATGGCTCAATTATATTTTACTACATTTTAATGACTTTTAGGTATAACAATTATTTATATATTAATAATGTCTGCTTTAAATTAATTCTAGAAATTTGAATGATATTTAAAAAGGGCTTTTTCACTTGGATGTGGTCTAAGTCTATTCACAAGGGCTTAAAATTGAAAAAAAAAAAAATGATAACAAATTTTGATGTTATATGGCAAAATGTGTCCATCCAACAGGTCATAATTGTAGACTCAAAATTGTTTTATTTAAGTTGTTGGAATATAATAAGCAAAAGAACAAAAACAATTACTATTAGGGCAAAAACGTTAATTGCAAATTGGCTTGAATGAACTGAAAAGACTCCCAAATTTAGATGGGAAGTGAAAAGATCGTCTTGCCAAATAATCGACACCCTAACACACGTTGTGGTTTCAAGAACTATCCGAGCATCAGCCGTTCAGCGATAGCTTCACCCACACATCATTCTTGCAAAACCCACATGTTTACCTCACCGATGTGCATTATTAACAAGTCGGCCCTAATGCAACGTTATGTGGCCGAAACTGGAAGCAAAGCAGCCATAAAATATGCAGTTTTCCTTCCACGAATGTTATTAGCACAGTGTAGGCCAGTCTGGAAGTATTCTATTCTTATGTAAAGTCATTGCCGTTTTGGGGACGCTACGGCCTAATCTAGTTAAGACTTTATGTCGACGCCACGTCCCCGTCTCGATCCACGTCCTGTGAAGGACAAGCTAAAATTCCTAGTTATTATCATGGAGATTGCTGCATTTAAATACACCCACTTACTTTTTTTGTGCCGTTGGTGTATTGAAATATTGAAACTACGGTGATCCTGAAATGTGCTTTTTTTGTTGCAGGTTTTACTGGGATCTTTGCATGCTGCTTCTCTTGGTGGCCAACTTGATTATTCTACCAGTGGCAATAAGTTTCTTCAACGACGATTTGAGTACCCGCTGGATTGCCTTTAATTGTCTGTCCGATACGATATTCTTAATCGATATTGTAGTAAATTTTAGAACTGGTAAGTAACTAACTACAACGTCCGGTTTATTTTACATATCCTGCGATTTTGTAGATAGTTATTTACAGGTTTGTTACATTATTTACAGGTATTATGCAGCAAGATAATGCAGAACAAGTGATATTGGACCCAAAATTAATAGCTAAGCACTACCTGAGGACGTGGTTCTTCCTCGATCTTATTTCGTCCATTCCTCTAGATTACATTTTTCTAATATTTAACCAAGTAAGTGGAGTTTAATTTTATTAGAGCATTCACGCAGACTTATGTCAAACTGACAATGATTTGACATAACTCTGGGTAAAATAATCGGTGTTTATAGCAGTGCATCATTGGTGGGATAGTTGGTGTTTAGCGATTGAATTGGAAGCAAGGCCGATACTTACAGCATTTAAGAAGACTTTGCGACCTTTCTTTCAGTGACCTTTTAAGCAAAATCAGAAAGGAATTGCTTGTACAAAACACTTTCTGATCGAGGATCACCTTTAGATGGTGCATTTTGGATATTGGTGTTAATCACTTCTTAGGAACTTTCTAAATGGGCATGTTCACCAAGTAGATAATACATAGAAGGAACTGTTCGTCAAACATTGTTGTTACTTTGTAGAATATAAATATCTAACTGTAATTCACCCCATAACTAACAACTTTAGGACGGCTTCGTCCAGATATGTAATCCTATTACATACTAAAAGATGATGAGTAAACTTAAATAATAATCCTAGACCTCACTAGAGTTTCCTAAAAAGATTCAAATCAGCTGTAACAGTTGTTCGAGGAATGCATAAAACAAACGGAGTTGATTTGGAGCTTTCCCCTCACATCTTGTACATAATTCCCGTTACACCCCTCCATGAATGTCGTACCCGAACGTCCGATACTGCTCTGCGGAATGCCTATATGTCTCTCTTGTAGATCCGTATGTCTGTGTAGTTCCCCGCAATTACCTGCGACTCTCAATCAAACTGTTCCAGGATTATGGCGACAGCTTCCAGATCCTCCATGCGGGCCGCGCCCTCAGGATCCTGCGGCTCGCCAAGCTGCTTTCCCTGGTCAGACTGCTGCGTTTGTCGCGTCTGGTGCGCTACGTCAGCCAATGGGAGGAGGTCTATGTAAGTATTCGGGCTGAAGCTTTGATGGAAAGGGTTATTTTTGTGATACAGACACCCATGTATACAGGCGCTCATCGCTTTCACGCATTGTGGACAGTCCATTTTACTTTTTTATTGGTCTGTTTGGTTGGTTTTTTGGTTTGGTTTTATATATGAATATTTTTTTGGTGGTGGTGTTGGGATTTGATTAGAGGGCTTGGAAGATGACAGTTTTTATTTTCTTCCTGCTAGACTATTTGAAAGTAAGTCTTATTATTTTCAAATGGAAGATAATTGTTCTATTGAAAAGTACATTTAACACTTGTTTAAGTTTAAGCTAATTGGTTTTTGATTACACACAATTTAGTATACCAAGACTAATAAATTGTTTCCATTTGAAAACTTTACCATAACTTTATTATTTTAACTAATCGTAGATATGATACTTTTTTATTAACCTTTAACACACTACATTTCTTGAAGAAATCACAGTTTCTCAAATCCCGACACGTTTGTTTATTTTATTGAATTCTAAACTATTTTTATCGTCTATGGGTCCAGCTACATTGCTGTTTAAAAAAAGTATAGGTTTATTAAAACTAAATTGTTTCACCATCCATTTCATACCAAACTACAAAAAATACACCGCTTCAAAACACGGTAGATATAAAAGTACTACTGTTGAAAATGATCAAAATTGGTTCGTCATTGGTTTATTCATTTATATAATGAATGATGTTACGAATTTGATACACACATTATATCTAATGTTATTATTAATTGTGTGTACGGTGTTTATTTATTAATTAATTACAATTAATGACACCTAATTAAATATTTATCACGTTTGAACATTTTCACATAGTTTATCAGAGATTCACATGTCTTACAGATTTGTAGCATCATAACAATCAATAACCAATTTGGTTTAAGTCATCCTACGATTAAACGAAGTGTAAATTTATAAACAAACTTTTATCAATTCAATTCCCAGAAAACTTGTATTAATTTCGGTGAAACCGCTTTTAAAAATTATCTAATCGGGCGTTATACAACATTAAAATGTTTATAAAACTCATCGCTTATCAAGAATCGGCCGACACAAAATTTGAATAGTCATTCTAACTAGTTAACATGAGATTAAATCTTACGTTTTTGAGTACACAGTATGGGGGGTTTAACGTATCATGTCAATATATCCAAAAATATGATAACAAGCGATAGTTAAACTGTTCACAGTCAAAATTACGTTCGGATATCATCGATATGTTATTTTTTTTGAAAATATGTTTTAGTTTACTACGAACTAGAATATTCTAGGCTATATACATAACTAATTTGATGATAAACATAAAATGAGTAATTTACAATTTGAGATAACCCGGAAAAAGTGATATAATATATTAACCATAAACTTATAACCTACAACGACCCTTGATAATAAGAAATGCTCAGTAATTCATCAAATATAAATTATAGATACATAAAACCAAAAATAATTTAGAATTCATACAATTATGATAAGTATAAGTTACTTTTGTGTTTGAATTTTTCTTGAATTAAGCAAAAGAAGAATCACTTTTTATCATTTTCCAATGAAAATAGTCGTGCATGTAAATCTAAATACATAATTTAGGTGATATACAAAGCAAAATGGACTAAACAGAATGAGTTGACATTCAAACAAGTGTCTACACCGATGATGTTTGGTCCGTTTTCCGATTGTTCCTAAGAACTGTGTCGAAATTTGGTTTAACTTGACTAATAAATCGATTAAAATGGCAAAAACCTGAAAATGAAATATAAGGAAGCAGGATATATTGCGAGCTTTATGCTTTCGCTATAAGGCTATAAGCTCCAATCGTGCTTGGAATGAGGCTAAGTTTTTATGCAATTTTTCAGCACCTTGTCATTGTTACCGTTTCGCACTTTCCAGCTTACAATATTGCCTCTAAATTAATCACGTTGCAATCGGAGATGCAACGAGAGCAGACAAGTTTCCAACTTTCAGGCAGGAACAAAAGACATGCACAACATGCATATTTTCAGACTTTACTTAACTAGTTTTTATTTTCTACGAGGATGACGTCATTTGTGCTGTTGCCGAAATGACTTCATTTTTGGCCACTAGAAACTGAATTAATAGGATAATACTTTTAGACTCTTTTAGATTGAATTCTGCACAATTTAACTGACCTACACTTCCGTTGTGCATGAAGCTTCTCTAAAACAAGATTTATTAATGAACTTATTATTAAAATGATGAACTAAAACGAGGTTTACTCGCCTAGTAGAAATTTCGCTTTCTATGAAATTAGCCTTGTTGAAGATTTTCCTTTTTCCTTTTTTACGAACGCCAACGAACAGGCCCAATAATGGCTAAGGTCATTGTTGATTGTTATTACCGTCTGAATTTAGTTACTAAACATGATATATTGCCATAAAACATGTTAGTGAACGTTCGATTTACTGAATTGTATGGTCACTGCTCAATTTTTTCAGGACATTTTGGCTATTTTGTGTATGTATTTCAGCAATAGGCTCAGTCAACAGTAAAACATATGGATGGTATTTATTTACCAGCAATTTTTTGCACAACAACATATGGCCCATGTAATTAAGTTATATTACAAACGTTTCTATTGTTCAGTGATTTTTGCGTCACACCTCCAAACGTAGGTTTTAGTAATGTTTATGTAAACACAGTGCAATGTGCATATCCTATGTTAATAGATTATTATCACTATAAACATCATCATCAACAAGTATTCAGCTAATTAATTAGACTGTGCCGTTGGAACATATGGCAAAACATTTATTGTTGTCAATTTTGGGCACTTGTTCAGACAGGTTTTATCAGTGCACCGATGTCAGAGACAAATCCTCAAAGTAATTAACCGAAATGTCCTAAATAACAAACAGTTTACGACACCAGGACATGTTTTGTGGCAATATCATTTGGGTTGGAAATAAATTTGACCCTCGATTGGCCAGTAATGTGGGCTGCGAAAAAAACATGAGAGTATTTGGGCTGCGCAGATACCTATGTACCAGCACCCTCCCGGTCGCCAGGCGGAGTACGCCGCCGACGGTACCCCAATCCTACCCCCCAGAGACAGGACTACCGAGGTGCTTCACTATTCTATTCTCTGTACTGTCTGTCTGGTCTGTCTGCCTGTCCTTAAATTAATTTATTGATTTTTATGTTCTTGTGTTCAATTGTGTTGTTTATTTTGTTATTTTTGATTATTATTATTGAGTTGGTTTTTTGGCGCATTGGTGAACTGTCCGGTTGGAAGCCACGGCCACTTTGTGTGAACTGTCCTGGGATAATAAAACTGCGTATGCCGGTGATTGCGTTTATCGATGTTGTATCATCGTTCAATTTTATGAGTGCGGTTATCGCATTTCCACTTGTAATTTTTATTTGAACAATCGGATTTCCTCATCTCACAAAATACTGTTTTAATCTATTTATCATTTCACTGCCGACAGTTATCTTTACATCACACAACAATGCGGTTAATTAACAATTTATTATGTTATATCAACGGCCAATCAAAATTTAAACCACGTTTGGCCCTTCAATAATTAATTAGCTTCAATACAATTCACGCTGTGCGTTGGCAATTAAGCCGAACACTGAATTAGTAATTAACTCTTTGGATTTGGTAAAACTAATAAAAGTATAAGGCTGTGACTTCAATCGGATGGTTCGATTTGGTGCTATGATTGGTGTTAGCGCGTTAGTTCGTTGTGAGTAGTTTTTAGCTCCCGAGTTCGTTAATCAAGTGCATTTTATTGAACCATTCCACTCATCATGAATCGTCCAAATCGAGTACGAACTAACTTTTAGACTGTGCCAAAACGACTCGAGGTAGAAGAAAAGCAGTCCTTGTTTCTTCCGTTCGGAACGTTGCTTGATTGATTAACTTAAACTTTCAATGGCTAAAAATTGCAAAGAAATTATTTTCGGTGGCTACCGTGTCCCCTGTGTTTTTTTTTGTACATAATTGAGTGTTACGTTAGGCTCTGAAGTGTATTTTAATGTTTCCTCCTCTCACCTGAACGACTTTGCTTCACTTATTTGGTTCTTTAACTGCTGTTTATTGTTTGTTTTCGATTTTTGGGCTTTCTTTCTTTTGTGTTCATCTTTTTCGGGTTCCCTTTAATGCGTGTGTTCGACGTAGGGGGTTAGCCGGAATTTTTTATGAGTATGAGTTCATTTTATAGAAATTGAAATTTCTACTTTTAGACTCCAATAAATAATATTTAAACGCAAGGAACCAGATAAGTGACAACCATAATATCTGCATTAAAATACACAGCAAATTCACAGCCCCATAATTTTATTTAGCACGTAAATTACATAGACTAGGATCATACATTCGTATTTTAGACAAAAATACATTTCATTGTGATACCATCTCTGCTTAAGTAAGTTATTGTTGTTCATTGTTAGTTATAATAGACATTCCAGTTCCACATATATTATTGAGTTTTCATTTGGTATGTATATTAATTGTACACAATTTCAGGGATACATTTGTAAATATAAACAGACCTAACTTTTCTCTCTTCCACTCTCATTTTCAGATATTCATGACGTCTTCGTTTGTTTTTTTATAATTTTCTTCACCTTATTTATTTCTTCCTTGCACCTTGTTTAAAATAAATGTGTACTTAAATAATTAAATAGACTAAAACTTAATGATAGCCCGGTAATTGGGTATAATGTAGTAATTTAGTTGATTTATTGTACAGTGTCCATGCACTAAAAGTTACGAAGCTCTACTCCTTGTTGAAGACGTACTTTTCCACCAAATAACCAATAAATTGATGATTATGTAATAGACTCTAGGCTAGTTCATAAATGTCAATAGTTATTTTGGATTTTTCTGTTCTGGAATTTTATGTCTGGAGGATCACTATTTTCGTCTCCAGTCAGCTGTAAAGTTGACGGAAACTGATTATTAAATATTTGCCGGATCCTCCGGAGGATTTTCTCCTCAACCATGATACTTTATTTACAATCATTTGCACTTCGTCCACAAGATGTCTCTAGATTTGTTGGGAGTTTCTGTCTTTTCTTTTGACTCCACGTCAAAGTATTATTTGTGATAATTAAACCGTTGCAATGCTTCAGCACCCCCACACGAAAATAGACTAAAAAAATGTTGTGCATTGACACTGTATGTAAAAACCACTAGATATTTGTTAGTTGCACCCATAACTTTTGTTTTCCACTCATCCGAGATCTGTTGAGCATGCGCTCTGTCCGTGTCCGCTTAAGCACTGCACCACACTGTTCTCTTTCTTGAATTAAAAAAAAAAAGCAAAAAAAAAAAAAATGATAAAGAAAACAGAAAGAAACTATCAACAACAACAAAAGAAAACTGTTTTTTTTACTAACTCCTCTCTTATTTAAGTCGTTCTTCTGGAACTTAGCGAGCCACGCTTTTTTCTACTACCTTGTGTTCTTCGCTTTTTCTAGATCTTGCAGAATCTCCAAAAAAAGCGAACGGAAAGAAGGGGGCGCCTAAGCTCGGACCTCAGCAAGTTTAGTACAACCAAAAGCAATCTCATCTTTAAGGTAACCCGCTTCTACCGGAAACCGCTTGGCATTTGTTTATATTTATGCGCATGTTCGAACCGCGGCGCCTCGCTTCCGCAACGAGTACCACCGTTTATTGGACAGCCCAATATATATACCTATATGTATATAACAACATACACACGACACCCACACACTTATACCTGTCGATCGATATTTTTCTTGTTCCAGACGAAGCGAGTACTTTAAATCTCATAAATTAACTTCCGTCACGTTCCCACAGGTTGGTTTATTAATAACTTGAGGTTGCTTTGGGCCGCCAAGGCTGATTCGCGGAACGCACGTGCACCAGGTGGACTTTGGGTTCCGGTGAATCCGAAACAGCAGGAATGTGCCAATTACGTTGGCGCCCTGAAATAAGTCGAGGCTGCCGTTTCGAAAACACAAAATAGG